>NC_139354.1:67260025-67917525 GCF_055883805.1 Amblyomma maculatum
TCCGGGTGGCCACTAAATCCTGGCAAAGTCCAGAGGTCACATGCGGGCTTACTTGCAAGGCGCGATGGGGGCTGGCGCGAAGAGAAGTCGGCACGCCAAAGCTGCCAGTGCTCCCATCTTGTTTTATCCCTGTCATTTGATGGGATTTGCTCGCTTTAGACCGTTGCTCGACTTGGAGCGGCTGCAGTGGCTACAGCCTCAACTTTGAAGATGTCGAATTTTTCAACTACAGTGGCTCTGTGCAAGCTATGTATCTCCATTTCGCTACCCTATGGCTGCAGTCCTCCCATCTGGATGGCGATCAATAATTATTTAATGAATCGAATTCGTTAAAGTGGCTCCATCGACCGCAGTTTCTGTTTTTTATATTTAATTTTGTTTTCAAGAAAAGGTAGACAGTTAGCAACTAATTCACGGTAATAATAATAATAATAATTGGTTCGTTTCTGTGGACACCTGAACCGCACCGTAAGGGAAGGGAGGAAGGTGGGAGTGAAAGTGGAAAGAGAGAAAGAAGAGCCGCAGTGAAGGGCTACAGATTCATTTCGACCACCTGGGGATCTTTAACGTGCGCTGACATCGCACAGCACACGGACGCCTCTTCGTTTCACCTCTATCAAAACGCAGCCGCCGCCGTCGGGTTCGAACCCGGGTACTCCGGCACAGTAGTCAGGCGTCTAACCACTGCACCACCCCGGCGGGGCGACTAATTAACGGTATAAGAATATTTTTAATTGATACATTATTGTGGATAGAAAGCACGATAACTTGGTTAATGGGATGAGGAGACTATTGTGTAAAACACAGCTACGCATGTAAATACCATGGTAGGTGACTGATATGTATGTAACGAATCAAAATTGTACGCTATATTGGGCCACTTCTGCGCGGATTCGGCCATTGTTTCGTCTTGGGCTGCCAGCCAAGTTTGACGAACGCAAAACACCTTTTTGCGATAACAAAACAAAATTGATAGGAAACAGATGCGACACGGCAATGAAGCCAGCGTCAAGCATTTAGATGCGCTTCCCATAGTTCATAAGAAGTTGAACGAGTGCAGCGCCCTCTAACGTACAGGGCTAAACTCGTTAGCGAGCGCGCCCTCAAAAGCATGCAGGGAGTGCTCCTAACTTGTCTCAGTACAAACCGCTTATCTCAACTTCAGCGTTACCGTCGCGTCTCGGACGCCAGAAAGTGCTTGATGGGCGCGCTCGGACTACTTAGGAGTTTTACTGGCGCTGGAACTCGTTGAAAACTTGCGCAACCCAAACAATTACGTTTAAATCTGCCTTACTTCCTGATTATGTTGTCGTTAGTGTCGTTAAAGGCGTATATGAGACCGAACATATTTATTTGCAGAAGCCTATAGCTTAGCGGTAGCACTTAAGCTTACCTTAATCCAGACCAACCTATCTCAATGTGCTTGATTACGTTGCTTATAAAGGAAGCCAGCAACTCGCAGCAGAATCAAGAAACGTTGACTATGTTGATGAAGATCCGTATTACACTCTCTAGGTTTAGCAGTAGTATTTAGTAGTATCCTGAGCATAGTCCGGATCCGTTTGAAGGTTTCGAACGATTTCAACGCTGCATACTGACGCTGTTCTTTCTTCGTAGAAACAGACTAATTAATTCACTTCGTCCTTCTGTTAGATGCTGTCATTTTGCTTTCTATGGCTCCCCGATATAACGAGTGACGTGACCCGTTGCTAGTTACTAGAAACCAATTACTTGCTTATTGCTTCTAATGGTGCGCCGTACTCATTACGATCTTCGCTGAACGCACACGAGAGCGCACGAAATTCCTCTGATTGGTTGAGTGGGCTGGGTTGCGCCTTAATGAATGGACGTAAAAATAAAATACTTTGTGACGTTGATTGGCCGTTAGCAACGTACGACCCGTCTTACTAACGTAAATGATTACCCAAAGGAAACTATGTGAGAGTGAATTCTTTCCGAATTTAGTCATTGTTTGCGTTTATTTTTGTTCCCGATTTAATTCAATCAGAGTACAAAAGGGACTATTATTTTCTGAATAACATTCGCCCGGAACGCAGTGATAGTGCCACCATTCTGTTGGAACAGCATATGAGAGGTTTCTCCTTGAAATTATCCCGAGCCGCCTACGCTGAAACTGGGAACAATTCGAGAGTTTATTATCGGCGTAAATTACAGGGCTGTCTCTGATGCGTTGGGATACATAAAAGTTCGATCAACTGTGCGCCACCATGTGCTGAAAGATATAATGTCTTATTTTCAGCCACCAGGTGCTGAAAAATAACACATTATTGCGATCATTATCAGCGTGTAATGTTTGGATTTAGCCCTTTTCAAAATTACACCCTAGATAGAACTCAGCTTAGTTCGCATTTATTAATTCGAGTTCTAACTGGGGAAAAAAAGCCTAGATTTATAATTGCCTGATATAATCAGAAAGATAATAGAACAATTGATTTGCGCAGTCAGATGCACTGCATAGCTTTATCAGAAGAATCAAATGCGAATCGCAGGGTTCTAATATAAGTGCAGGTGCTACACCCTTCATTTCTTACGTTCCTGCTTCAGAAACGAGAAAGAAGGCTAGCTGGAATGCATTGAAGTTGAAATTCATTACACGGTATTGTGTCGTTCTGTTTTTATGACCAGTATTGAAATAGTAGGCCCAGGCGGTACTCCCAAAACGAAAGAAAGACAGCTTGTCGATCCGGTTGTTCCCTGTTTGCGTGTGCCATTTCTTTAGGTAGATAAATGTAGGAAGTCGATATCAACTAGGCCAATTAAACACTTTAATGGTCAGTGAAGCAGAGGTGCATTTTTCCTTTCTCTGCGACAAGCTTAAAGGTTCATTCGTTATCGAAGTGTTCTGGTCTCCTCCTTTCAGAAATTTATATTCTCACGTAGCCGTTTAGGCCCGTAACCAGAAGGTTGGTTTTAATAGGGGGGTTGACCTAGAAGGCACAGAAGAGTAGGTCCAGAGAGCACTGAGAGACAGCAGCCGACTTCAGCTTCTTCTCAAAACGCCACGAGACCACTTCTTCCTGTCCGCGCACGAGACTCTCAATGAGCTGCCGCCTAGCGGCTGCTGTTGCATACGCTACATTACCCCCCTCTCTAAAAAAATAAATGCGAGTTTGATGAATTCAAAAGCAGAAAAAAAAAAATAAAGCAAGAAACATGCGGTAGGCGGTGCGCTAATTTTCTCGCGAAAAGTACGGTTTCATGCGCACGACATGAGCAACCTCGGATTTCTGCTGACGACGAGTAGAAGAAAAGCCGTCCGGAAGCACTTCGTAAGTCACGTCGCTCAGCTGACGGAGCACTTTGTATGGGCCAAAGTACTGTTTCAGAAGTTTTTCGGATAGTCCCCGACGTCGAATCGGAGTCCAGAGCTACACCCTGTCGCCCGGTTCGAAAGTCACTACACGGTGGCGGTGATCGTACCGCTGGGCGTCTCGACCTTGCTGGTTCCGGATGCGTGCCCTCGCCAGCTGTCGCGCTTGTTCTGCGCGTTGAGTGAACTCCTCGGCGCCAACTTTGAGGTCACGGCCGTCGTGGGGCAACATGGCTTCGAGCATTGTCGAAACTTCACGGCCATACAATAAGGAGAAAGGCGTCATTTGCGTTGTTTCCTGCTGCGCCGTGTTGTACGCGAACGTGACGTACGGGAGGACGTCATCCCAAGACCGATGTTCAACATCCACGTACATGGACATCATGTCGGCGAGAGTTTTGTTCAGACGTTCTGTCAAGCCATTAGTTTGTGGATGGTAGGCTGTTGACCTGCGATGGGTAGTGCCGCTTAGCTGCATGACAGATTCCAGTAGCTTGGCAGTGAAAGCAGTGCCTCGGTCTGTTATTATAACTCTCGGGGCGCCGTGCCTGAGGACTATGCGTTCGATGAAAAATTTCGCTGCCTCGATTGCCGTACCACGCTGGAGGGCCTTCGTTTCAGCGTAACGCGTAAGGTAATCTGTAGCGACAATTATCCACCTGTTGCCGGAATCAGAAATTGGAAAAGGACCCAACAAATCCATGCCAACTTGTTCGAATGGGTATCTTGGCACTTGAACAGGATGTAGTAAACCGGCCGGTTTCACAGGCGGTGTTTTTCGTCGCTGGTAATCATGGCATGTTCTCACGTAATGGCGTACTGCGGCCGCAAGGTTTGGCCAATAATAACTCTTCCTAATTCGGGCCAGAGTTCGAGCATACCCCAGGTGACCCGCGGTGGGCTCGTCATGACATGCCTGTAAGATTTCTTCGCGAAGAGACTCTGGTACGACGAGGAGATAATCTCTTCCCGTCGGAACGAAGTTGATCTTGTATAAAACATTGTTTCGCATGCAAAACGACGAATGCGTTCTGGCGAAGAGACGGGGAATTTCTGTAGTGCGCTCTTCTAGAAAATCAATAAGTGGTGCGAGAGCCGGATCATTACGTTGCTGCTGCGAAACAGTGAGCGCGTCGACGGCTGCGATAAGGGGAAAGTCTGGTTCTTCGTCTTCCCGCGCAGCCTCGACAGGTGAACGGGGCAAGCAGTCAGCGCCGTTGTGCTGACGTCCAGACTTATACACGATGGTCATGTCGAACTCCTGTAGCCGTAAGCTCCATCGTGCAAGGCGTCCGGAGGGGTCTCGCAAGTTTGTTAACCAGCACAGAGAGTGGTGGTCACTCACAACCCGAAAGTGCCGGCCATAAAGATAGGGTCGAAATTTCATCACCGCCCATACAACGGCCAGACATTCTTTTTCGGTGGTTGAATAGTTTGATTCGGCACGGGACAAAGTCCGGCTTGCGTATGCGATAACTCGCTCGGCACCGTCTTGCCACTGGACGAGTACAGCGCCTAGACCCACGTTGCTGGCATCTGTGTGGACCAGAGTCTCGGCATTCGCATCGAAATGGGCAAGTACAGGTGTTGTCTGCAAGCGGTGCCGTAACTCGTCGAATGCCTTTTGCTGTTCGTCCGTCCAGGTGAAGGTGACATCATCCCGGGTGAGACGTGTCAACGGAGCGGCAATGCGTGAAAAGTTTTCAATAAATCTGCGGTAATAGGCGCAGAGGCCCAAGAAACGGCGAACTGTCTTCTTGTTACATGGAGTAGGGAATTTGGTGACGGCAGCTGTTTTAGCGGGATCGGGACGAACTCCTCGGTGGCTGAGGACGTGGCCCAAGAACATGAGCTCTTCATAGCCAAAGTGACACTTTTGTGGTTTTAACGTGAGGCCGGCAGATCTGATAGCCCGTAGCACAGCGGAGAGACGTTGGAGGTGTTCCTCGAACGTTGGTGAAAACACAACAACGTCGTCCAGGTAGACTAGACACATCTGCCATTTAAGACCAGATAGAACTGCGTCCATCATTCGCTGAAATGTCGCTGGAGCGGAGCACAATCCGGAAGGTAGGACTTTGAATTCATAAAGTCCATCGGGCGTGACAAACGCTGTCTTCTCGCGATCACGTTCATCGACTTCGATCTGCCAGTAACCGCTCTTGAGATCAAGCGATGAAAAGTAGCGCGCGTGGCGCAACCGGTCTAATGAGTCATCAATGCGTGGCAGCGGGTAGACGTCTTTTTTTGTGACCTGATTGAGCTTACGGTAGTCCACACAGAACCTTAAACTTCCGTCTTTCTTCTTAACGAGGACAACAGGCGAAGCCAAGGGACTCCTCGATGGCTGAATGACACCGTCATTTAACATCTCGTCGACCTGTTGAGCAATGACTTCGCGTTCCCGCGGTGACACTCGGTAGGGGTTCTGTCTGACTGGTCGGGTGCGGTCGTCGGTTATTATGCGGTGCTTGGTCAAGGGCGTCTCTTTAACCGCGGAGGCGGATGAGAAGCAGTCTTGAAACTGAAAGAGTAGCCCAACGAGTCTGTCCTTCTCTGCCGGTGATAGAGCGGGATTCACATCAGGGTTGAAGTTGGGCGTTTGGCTGGCAGACGTGTTGGTCTCAAGAACAAAGCAGCCGTGGGCTGCTTCTGCGACACCTTCAAAGTAAGCTACCGTGGTGCCTTTAGCGATGCGTTGCCGTTCGTTCCCGAAGTTCGTAATCAGTACGTGAGCTAGACCATTAGTCAGATGAACTATACCGCGTGCAACACAGACTCCATGATGTAACAGAAGCTCTATGTTCTGTTCGGCAACACCGGCAGCACAGGACGGATCGTCGCACCTGACTGCGACGAGAGCAGACGAACGCGGCGGCATAAATACATCCGCGTCAACGATGCGTAAAGGTGCGTGGCGTCTTTCTGAGTCAGCGGTCATCGTTTCAGGCGTCGAAAACGTTACAGTACGGCGAGGAACATTAATAATCGCCCCATGCTCACGTAAAAAGTCCATGCCGAGTATGAGATCCTTGCAGCAGTGTGGCAGGATAACAAAAACGGCTACAAAGGCTGAATCGGCGATGGTTACTCGGGCAGTGCATCGTCCGATCGGCGTCATAAGGTGACCGCCAGCAGTACGAATTTGCGGCCCCAGCCATTCAGTTTTCACCTTAGAGAGCCGATCTGCGAAATTTTTGCTTATTATTGAGAAGTCTGCTCCGGTGTCTACCAAAGCTGTTACTGGGTGTCCGTCGACGAGAACGGAAAGGTCGGCGCTAACAACTTGATCGGCTTGAGGTTGACTGGGAGTTTCGGATTCATGTGGCGGCGGCGGCATCCTGGTCACAGCATCGGACTGAGTCGTCACGGGGGGGGGGTCTTCGGGATATCGGTTCCGTTCGTCAGCAACCTGCCCCCCTGAGGTCGCCGCCTTCAGTTTCCCCGGTGTGGGCTTGGCGACCGGCGCCTCGGCGCATCATTAAAATCACGGCGGCTAGGTGACGAGTAGCGCGCGGGAGAAGACTGTGTACGGCTGCTTGAAGAGGTTGCACGGGTTGCGAGGTATTCCTCGATTTCTGGAGGGCGTTCGCCGACCCGGGGACGCGGGGAATCCCGAGAAAAACCCCGAAGACCGAGCTCACGGTATGGACAACGACGGTACAAGTGGCCGGGTTCTCCACAGTGGTAGCACAGCGGCCGTTGGCGAGGAGTGCGCCAGACGTCTGCCTTCCGAACCGGTGGCTGCATGACGGGGCTCTGCTGGGGCGGTGGCTGGTAGGAAGGCTGGTAGTATAGTGGCTGAGGAGCGGACGGCTGTATGACGAGGCTCTGCTGGGATGGCGGCTGGAAGGACGGTTGGTAGAACGGTGGCTGCAAAGTGGGTGGCGGTTGTGCTTCGAATCGAAGCTGTTGCGCAGGAGGCACTGCAGGCCGACGAAGAGCCGCTGCGTAGTTCATAGAACGTGGCTCCGACGGTGACTCAGGCGGGGACAATGTCTGACGTATTTCTTCCCGCACGGCTTCGGTGACAGCCACGGCAGTCGGGTTAGGTGATCCAAGGTTGAACTTGAGGAGCTCCTCGCGAACTACCTCGCGGATCAGCTCACGCAGAGAGTGATCGTCAGTGGATCCGTTCAATGTGGCCACACTGCTGAAGGGCTGACCACAGGCAGACTCCGTGCGCCGGTATCTTTGCTGCAGGGCTCGCTCAATGAGGGTGGCTTCATTGATGAAGTCCGCGACGGTTTGAGGTGGACTCCGAACCAGACCAGCGAAGAGGGGTTCTTTTACGCCCTGCATCAGGTGGCGCAACTTCGCTGATTCCGTCATGTCGGGATCAGCCCGTCGGCAAAGACGCGTCACGTCCTCAGCGAACATGGCCACGCTCTCGTTTGGTAGTTGCACACGAGCTTCTAGGAGGCGGCGTGCGCGATCACGGCGGTCATGGCTGGAAAAAGTGTCCCGCAGCTGCTGGCGAAAGGAATCCCAGCTTTGAAGACTGGCTTCCCTATTCTCATACCATGTTTTTGCGCAGTCCTCAAGGGCGAAATACACATTGTGCAGCTTCTGAGCAGGGCTCCACTGATTGAATTGCGCCACTCGCTCGAACTGGTCGATCCAGTCGTCGACATCTTCCCCAGTAGCGCCATGGAAACTGGGGGGCGTACGAGGCTGCTGAAGCAGCAACTGGTGCTGACTTGCCTGTGCCATTACAGAAGTCTCGAACTGCTGATCAGCTGGCGTCGGCTCAGGTAGAGGAGCGAACTCCGGCGCCAGACCTCGGAGGCGACGGCTGCAGCGATGAACGGGTGTCGACACGAGCGGAAGCCGGTTGGGACTCGATGAGCGGCTGCGAGAGGCCCGAGACATGTAATTCAAGGCCTCACCTCCACCAGTGTCACGTAGCCGTTTAGGCCCGTAACCAGGAGGTTGGTTTTAATAGGGGGGTTGACCTAGAAGGCACAGAAGAGTAGGTCCAGAGAGCACTGAGAGACAGCAGCCGACTTCAGCTTCTTCTCAAAACGCCACGAGACCACTTCTTCCAGTCCGCGCACGAGACTCTCAATGAGCTGCCGCCTAGCGGCTGCTGTTGCATACGCTACAATATCATATGGTGTAGATCATATAAAGTAGGGCTGCGGCAGAAATAAAATGAAGGCACACTTGAAATAGTGCAAACTATATATAAGAATCAAGCTGACAAAAATTGATGCACACGAGTGAATTTCTCTCACTGTTGTCTTTGCATCAGCTCTTTGTTTTTATAGTATCTGCATGCAGGTTGGGGTAACTTTTTCTGCCAAACTTTTTCAAAGGAAATATATATATATATCTATATTTACCAGGAAGAGCTTCGGTTTCGGTAACAATTTTGGGCTCATTCTGGAAAGAGAGTCTCCTCATATTATTCTCAACGGTAGGAGACTCTCTTTCCAGAATGAGCCCAAAATTGTTGCCGAAGCCGAAGCTCTTCCTGGTATATATATATATATATATATATATATATATATATATATATATATATATATATATATATATATATATATATATATATAAATATTTACCAGGAAGAGCTTCGGTTTCGGTAAAAATTTTGGGCTCATTCTGGAAAGAGAGTCTCCTCATATTATTCTCAACGGTTAAGCGGAGGACCCGTTGGTTTCTCGGAATTTGCATATTTTTAAAAAGCGCTGGAAACAGCTGTGGTGTCGAATTATTACCCGTGGAGGGAACCAATACGCGGTTCTTATGAACCACCACGATGTAAAAGCGCTTGGCAATGGGAGTACGAAGTGGGTTAAGAAGTGGTTGAGAACTGCGCCGCATCTACCAGGTGTCTCCTGCAACGTTTAGTGCATGGCGCTGGCAAGGGTGCTCCTGCTGGCAGGAGTATGTTTTGGAATTTTTTCAATAGCCGCCATTTAGAGTCGTCGCTCAGGGTAAGTTCGCACATAATAAAATAAGAGAAAAGTAACTATTGTTGGTCGCAATATGAGGCGAAAGTAATTTCGTTCATAGGTGCATTGTAAAAAAAGTATTGTTGAAAAATACAGAACTGTTTTGTTCTGCTATGCTTCTTTTTTTTAATTTTTCGGTGATTTTACAGTTTTTTCTGTTTACAACTGATAGAAAATTTTTGTAGATTGACAAAAATTTTCGGTTATACCGCGTTTTTTGTTTTTTATTTCTGCTTTTTTTTCTGTCGCAGTGAAAATATGAAGCAAATATATCTTCTTTTTTTACTTGTCCTTCATTTCACGTTGTCTGTCTGTAACAACAATAAAATTGCATGAGGCACCTTCTTCAATGAACGCTATATTAAGCCGAAAGCCTTGCCAACTACATCTCACGAATATCTCTCGGCGCTGGCAATATAAGGTTGGCCTCGCAACAGCCATTGTCTAGCCTCCAAAAAGAGGCAAGTGAACAAAGCGTAACAGATAGCACTGTAGCAGGGAGCCAACCAAACACGGACCACAATGTGGCGCCGCTAGTTGCCTGCTTTCGAATCGAAATTGTTACGCAGCCGATCATCGGACAGCGTCTTCGGGGTTGTCATACCATTTCGCTTTCTATTCAGAATTTACCTACTATTGAAGTAAAAATCAATTTTCGGTAGATATTAAACATACGGCAAATATATATATAATTGTTTGGCTTCCAATCAAGGTTTCGGATGGAAAACTGAAAATTACTTTTTTTTTTTGTTTTTTTTTTTGTGAACGTATTTCGGTCAATGAAGTAGAACAGGTATTCTCTGTACTGGTACAGAAATTGTCTTTGAAAATACCTGTAATTTCACACACATTTTTTACAGTGTATAGCATAGGACGTCCCTTCTAATGGAGTAGTCTAAAGCATTTAGGCTTTTAAAGTCACCAGAAAATTCTACTGGAAAAAAAAATCGATTCGGACGTTCAGTTCGTTGCAGCAAGTTGGTATTCTTCCTTAGAATTGTGTGTTTCTTTCCCTTTCGCCTTTTAATGTTTGCGCATTAATAGGCTCATGGCGCAAAAAGGTGCCCACAAAAGGTGTCCACAAAAGGTGTCCACAAAAGAAGTCGTCCCACACTCCCAAAATTGGCCCTCTTGACTCCGGACATATGACTGGGCCAAATCCGGCGTCCAACTCATCCGAGTAGGGCCAATTCAGTAATGACTTCGAAATTTGGTTTGCCCACCCCCGAAATTCGACCTTATCGACCCAAAATTTTTGGCGCCGTCGGAATGGGATAAAAATTGATGTAACTCATAATTCGACCATTGTCAATGCAGTGATGGGCAGTAAACCTGGATGGGCCACACACAAAATTTGGTCTCATGGGGCCCCAAAATTTCTCATCGCCAGAATTTCACCAAAATTGGTGTCTAACCTAATTTGAGCGCTCTCAATTCAGTGGTGATCTTCAATACTTAGCTGGGCCACGCTCAACTTTTGGCTCATCAGGCCCCTAAAGTTTGAATTTGTGCGAATTTGACTAAACTTGCAGTTCAACTTCACTTGACTCTGGCCAACACACCCGCACAATTTTGCCTGCGAAACACCAAAAAACTGTTGTCAAACCTGATTTGACTGTCGCCTAGATTTAGTTGGGGCACCTCCAAAATATGGCATCCTTAGGCATTCTCCGTGTGTGGGAGGCTACATGCACAATTGGACTTTTATTTTTTTCCTTCCTCAGCTTCCAATATGCATGATGGGTTTAGAAGGCGTTATGATTTCGCTGTTTAATCATGCGTGGAATGATTTCTGATAACGGGGCTAATACCTGGCTAATAAAAATTAAATATTAACAAGTGTAAAGTCATGCTTGACTCCTGTGCATCTAACATCACTTTAACTTATTACGTGAACATCTCTCCCTTGCCTTCGATTACATCCTATAAATATTTGGGTATTCACACCACATTTCATCTAAGCTGATCCTTGCATGTTTAGAAGAGAATTAACAGGGGTAGTCTGGTGCTAGGTTAGTTACGCCGTAATGATTCACCAGCGCCTTCGATTTTAAACTCTCTCTTATATAAAACACTCATTGAATCTAAACTTGAATACGCATCTGAAGTCTGAGAACAAGCATAAAAGTTTGGTTATTTCACTTAAAATGGTAAAACAGAATCACTCTGCGCGCTTCATCTGTTCATGTTATGGCCTCACTCGCAGTATAACGTCAATGAAATCCGACGACGAAAACATTTCCGTTTAAACTTTTTTTGTAAGCTTTATTATCCCCCAAACCTCCGGATGAATTTAGCCATATTATATATCTGACACTTAGGGTAACAAACTGCATTTCAAGGGAAGGAAAGCGTAGCTGGCGGTGGCAGAAAGTTAGGTGGGCGGATGAGGTTAAGAGTTCGCAGGGGTCAGGTGGATGCAACTTGCACAGGACCGGGTTAAATGGAGGAATATAGGAGAGGCCTTCGCCTTGCAGTGGGTATAGTCAGGCTGATGATGATGGTGATAGTGATGAGGATCAGGATGATTATATATCTGACTCTCCTGACCATCACTTTAAGGTTGGTGTCAACACATGTTATACTAAAACCTTTCTCCACTGTCTTCTGCCTTCAACTTCTGAAGTTTTAAATCGCCTTCCTTTCGATGATGTTTAAATTAATGATACCAACCGATTCTAACGTGTTAACGTCTCATAATTACGAGTTACCACGTTTTAACATGATTTGTTTGTGCCGTAATGATTTACCCACCCACTCCTTTATGTAGTACTTCGGTTCTGAGTGTCAATAAATAATTCTTATCTTGCGGATTGAAACCTAAAGCACGTGGAAATAAATTCGGAGTTGATACATATTTTTCTTTCTGGTAATTTTGCATCAAGAATTCCCTCGCTGTTCTTAGGAATTTTCTCACAGCCGGCGACATTTGAACCACAGTGGGACATCAACCCACGGCTCATGCTCTACAAGATTACATAAGGCTAAGCTCCTCATGATGTGAAGCGCTTACGAGCGAACTATGAAAGAAAATGCGCCTCAATTCTGTAAAACCCCTGAAAAAGCTTTCCTGCACCTATCATTTGTACCGGAGTCGCATAGCATCATCCACTCTAACGTCCCGCTGTGCTACCATTCTTGCCGCTGCGCGCACGCTGAGCGTACCAGCTCTCCAAGCAAAGCAATACCGCCGTGCTGAAAACGCCGAGACACCCTAATCAAATCAGGCCGGCCTGAGTTGTCCCGGAGGCTGTGATCCATCTCACTCAACCTGTCCCCCTCATCGCGCGTGGGAGGATACTTTCACGGAAACTTAATCTCGTTTTAGGAGGGCTGCAACGTGACTCCTTGTTATCCGTGTTCTACGTGCTGCGCTTGCAGAATCGCCTCTATTTTCTTTTGAAAAGGGTGAATCTGCTAAAGCAGGGAGCGCACTAGGGTCCAAACTCTGCAGAGACACATACACGACCTTTCTAGCTTCCCTGGTTCACTAATCTCCAGGGAGGTTCCAGAGCAGCGAAAGGTCGCGGTGTTTTCAAGCTCGGCTAGAGAGGAATAATCGTCTCTCGTTTCATCGTGCAATTTATTCCCACATGGTGGTGACAAGGCTTTAGACAACAGACAAGCAGACTGGCATCGCGAAAGGAACGAACAACTCGGCGGCACCAGCAGCAGCAATTTCTCGGTGATCGTCGAAGAATAGAAGCTTTGCTGTTTTTCGTCCGCGCTCAGTTTAAGGCTGATAAAGCACATTCAATGCCTTCACGCCAAGAGCAACTACGGAAATGTTAGATTATGTGAAAGCGCTTACGCTTGGCTTCAGTCACTAAGATGAATCACGCCTCAAATTTATATCAAAATCAAATTGTTGTAGCAGCGCACTAACTGATTTAAGCCTAGCCAAATAAACAGTAGAAAAATTTGCATCAATACTCGCAATAGAGGCAAAGCAAAACGAATCGTTTAAGGGACTATCGCGTAATATAGCTCAAATTTTACCGGCCGCTATTGAAGCAGTCATGCTGCGTAATATCATGGTTGCTCATTCTAGTCATACATCGATTAACCAGCCACTTAACCTGTTTGCAAGTAGACCTTACAAATCATATGTCGCATTGCTCTGATCAAACAATGAAGGCGTAGCGAACTACATGCGCGCGCTGCGCCGATAGAGATAAAGATCAGTCTTGGTTTGGAATTCACGGCTCGCGGTCACTCATTCCTGGCCTGTGCTAGCGTCCCAACAAAGGGAACAATCAGTGATGCGATCGCAATAAATCACGTAACCTTAACGCGATGACGGTGTATTAAGAATGGATGATATAGCCATGAGCTGTCGAGAATGGGAGGACTGGTATCAAACGACAATGCTTTAAGTAGCAAGCACAGTGATATTTGGCTCTCTCTCGCTGCAGTTAAGCGACAGTGAGACCTGTAAAGTAAAACTCTGAGTCCTCCGCCTCTAAATACTACCATCGTTTTCGCCTACACTGATCTCAATTTACCGCAAATGGAGCACTCTCTAGCGTACCCACCCTCCCCACCGCTATTATTTTCAAATGCAGACTTCCCTGCGTGATATTTTCTTCTCCTAGCTAAACCTTTCCTTCTGAATTAAGTGCATGTAATGAGGATTGTTATTAGGGCCTAAATATGTATCACCTCCTGTCAAAGCTCACTTTAATATAAGTAAAAAGATAAAACAAATATATAAAATTCAGTTTCCGGAGAGGCACCAATAATGGAAATAACAAGACGAGCTTAGGCTCGAGCCACATGGTCATCACCTGGTGCTCGCGCCTGGCTGGTCTCGCAGATATCGGGCTGCTGTTGAACCTGCTTGAGTTCCCAAGCTTTTAGAAATAAACTCCCATCTTACAGCAATGACACTACACGCAGAACCGGGCTATCGTCATAGTCAGAGTATTAGTAACCGGTGGTGATCTTGTGCGCCGAGCATACAAACATTTGCTAGATCTAGACGGCTTCGAGGGTTAACTCCCATTGCTGGTCATTTATCTGGAATGAACCGCATTGCACTGCTCGTATCGTTGTAGCTACTGCGCGAAAAATACGAACACATCATTAGAACCAACCTCAATATTATTTAGTACACTGGTACCCAAACCAGTCAACAAGCTGCCCCTCCAAATTGATCTTAATATTACTGCCGATCACTTTGTTTCTCAACAACGCTTTCAACAACCGGGCCAGAGTGGCCGCGGAACTTGAAATCACTTGAAACAAGAGCACCCAGAATGTTCGAAGAACCATGTTAAGGATCATAATCGCTGCTGCTGAAAAACATTTTATTTATCACTTATACGATGCATGTGCAGAGTTTACGAACTGCATCACATTTCAGCCTCGAGATCCAAATAATGTCCCAATAAAGGGGATCGCTAGGTACAAATATTTAAGCAATATTTCAGCTCCACTTTTAGAGTTATGACGCGGAAGCCCTAGTGGCTCACTTACTCAATAATCACTTAAGTGTTGCCTGTAGTTTCGCGGACATACTCATAAGCATAGAGTCGTAATCTACCACATTATGCGGAAGACCTCCCGACATGGGAATAAAGACCCGCTCTAACCATACCACAAACATTAACAGGCCTGCGTGTCCTAGGGGAAGCGTGTTTGTCTCGGTATAGTAGATCTAACTGTTCCGTAGGTATCGGTTCTCATCTCACCTTCCCACATCAATGAAACTACCAGAGTTGCAGCGCCCGCCTAATGCGCCATGTCACGTGACGTCACACAACGAGAAGGCCAATCAGTGCACAGTCATGCGACTTGGCAACTATCACCTGACAGGTGATTACTTGTGTTGTCCCGCTAACAACACCTATGCCTGTGCCGTATTTTCTGGTGAACGGGGCCTTTAACTCTGCCGCGCTAATGCGCACGCGCTCGTTCTACGCCCTAAATACTCCTTTAACACGACGGATATCCCACATGATCCACCGGTTTACGCAAAAGTCCGCATTTTACCCATCTCCATGTTCACTTCTGAAATTTTCGTTCCCTTTCTTCTTACTATTTCAAGTTTGGAACCAACTTCCTGCTGACATTAAACGTTCAGCATCTTTGAGCATTTGTAAGCATGAACTACGTTCATATTTTAGGGCCTCAGCGGAATTTTTTCGCTAATACTTTCCTACGTATGTTATTCGGGACTTCCTTTATTTTTTTATCTGTTTCTGCCCGTACTGATTTGTCTGTCGTTTCTCCGTAAACAGTTGTTGTTGCTTCCATGATTGCAACTGAATTCTTATAATCATTGCTAAGAGGTTCCGAGAGAACCGTCGTGCTATGGGACCCCCCCCCCCCCCCCCCCCACTTCTTGATGTTCATTCATACGCAGTTTATATCTGCGAATACAAGATGTTTTCTAAGATGCCAGCAACTATCCCTTTTTAGTGCTGACTACAAGAAAGGAGCACTTGGAATAACACTAGAAATGAAAGTGGCATGTCGCACTCAATGGCTGATTAAATGCGCTACCCAAATGTGCATTGTGCAAAAATAATCGTTATGAAACCGCCGCAATCAAGTCGCTCGGTGACGATGAGGTGTTTGCGCAGTCACCAAAGAATGGTGGCCGCCTTTATGCCGCTGTGTAGATTCTCTGCTAAGGTGCTGGCTGTGCGTCGCCATCGGCAGACTGGTAACGACAGGAGCTGGAAAGTGTTAGGCATGATCTGGGACGTTGGTCATCATAAGAGCGCGACCTGGATCGAGATTTTCAAAGCCACGAAAGGTTCAAAGATGCCTACCTAAGCGCCATTAATTTAGCTCCTCACCAAAGGTCCTCACCGGTAGACTGCATGTGAACAAACCTTTCCTCCCTCAACGCTAACATTATTTCAGAACAAAACAAGAAAAGACATCATCGAGGAAATCTGACAACACTACGCGTTTTTTTTTTAGGAAGTTTTCCTTTTTCTTTTAGTGTTTAATATTAACCAGTTTCCATTTAAAGAGGAGTTTAAGGCTCCTAACTTGACTAGGTGATACGCAGACTCTTCGGCATGCTATATTGAGGGCGAGCGCGCAGTGACGACGAAGTGTATTTGTCAGCGGTTGTTAAGCTAATGGACATATGTGCTCTGCATTCATCGTCGCAAAGAGGAAGTTATACAAGAAACGTTCTATCTGCCGTTGCCATCAATTCAGGCGTGGCGGCACTTCAAAAGGGGCGAATTTTGGAGCTCCCTAAGGAATATGCAGTATGCTGTGCCGTGTCATCAAAAGTAGAGCGTGCGTCAGTAGCTGGGCACTACATTAGAGTCGACAAGGTGAAGACGACTACATACTAGCACTCATATCGAATGTAGGCAAGAGAACGAGGGGTTTTTTGGAGCCACCGAGGCAACCAAACCGTTTTCCTGCCGCTGAGATTCGCTCTCCTGAAGTGCTTGTGAGGAAAGAAGACAAAACCTTGCAGATGTGAGCCGAATATCGGAAGCTATGTCGCGCGAGGAAACGCAATATACAGTATATCTAATCCCACGTATCAGTCACTGCTTGGCCCCGTTGCGTGATGTCCGATATTTGTCATAACTCAACCTTAACAATGGCTGTTTGCAGATCAAACTGCATGAAAGGGAGGAAGAGAACACTAGAACACTCCGTTAGTAACTCCTCACGGCCATTATCCAGTCGCGGAAAAAACAACAACAAAATAAAACCCCACAGAAACGTGTCAATAATACGACAAAAATGCTGTCATAACGTCAAAGTTGTCTTTAGTTTCGTAGTACGGTATTGAAGTTCTGCATTTTTTCCGCAGTATTTTTGTGTAGTCTGCTCTTTTGTAGTATTCTGTTCTGTATTTAACTACACAAAGTTCTGATGCTACCGCACAAATTTCTGTAGTCCACAACAGCTTCTCTCAAAATTCATTCAAAAAACCGTACAGAAGTCATGTTGTTATAGGTTGGTTGGTTCACAGGAAGGAAAAGGCGCAGTATCTGTCACACTTGCTCTGTGGACACCTGAACCGCGCCGTAAGGGAAGGGAGGAAGATGGGAGTGAAAGTGAAAAGAGAGAAAGAGGAGTCGTAGTGGAGGGCTACGGAGTAATTTCGACCACCTGGGGATCTTTAACGTGCGCTGACGTCATTAGAGATCCCCAGGTGGTCGAAATTCAAAAAAAGTTTTTTTTTGTTGTTTCTTTCTTTTTTTTTTTTTTTTTGAACTGGTATGTATTCGAAGTACTCTACTTCCGTGTCTCTTGTGCCAACACGCGAAGTATACCTGGACCCCCCCTTGGCTTAGTTAAGATAGCTGTCTGATGTCAGGTATTCTCTATTCGACCACGATTGACGAGTGCCAAAGTGCAGAGGACAAAAGCTGGACAGTGTGTTCGACGTGAAGAACCCAAAGGGCGGCTTACACACCGTGGACAGAAGAGGTAATCACATGGGGAGAGCAACGCACAGCATGAGGGTGGTCGAGAGAAAAAAACAAACTCAGTGGCTGGCTGTTTCAAAAGTTGCATGGTGCGGAGGAAACTTAGCTATGAAGGATAGCGTGTATATAGAGCATAAAAGTGTCGCGCGTGCGCCTGATGTCGCTGTTCCGTTAAAGTGGCTCTGTGCGAGCTTCTTTTGACGGTTTATTGCGGCTGTGCGGGGCCTGTGAGTGTCATAGAATGTAGACCAACAACAAGCAGTGAAAAAAAAAAAGAAAAAAAACGTCGAAGACGCGCAGCGAGCCCAGCGAGATAAGCACCAACGTGTTTGGAGGGGCGTCAGAAGCGTCAGCGACAGACGAGAGATCCCGTGGCGGAGGGAAAACAAGTCGAAGCAGTCGTGTGCAAAGAGGCAGAAAGAAGAATAAGTATGCAATAAAGGTGGATGTGAAGAAATATTCGTGATGTGTCGTTTCATGTACGGAGAAATGAAAACAAAATGCTCTGCATTTCCGTCGGATCGGCTCATCGATAACGCGTAAATGTCTTTTTTTTTTCCTTGCTCCTATAGTTTCCAGCAACACCTGAACCGCAAATAGCTCCATATTGTTGATGATAACGCCCCAGAAATGACACACTGTATTCTAGGAGCTTCATTTCCTATGGCGCGTGATACAAGCAATTGGAGCCCGCTTGAACGGTGAAAAAAACTGCTACAAGTCCCGCGAGCGGCCCAGAAAAGACAAATTCGAAGCTTTTTGCACCACTGCGCCAACTACGGTTGTCTTTCAAAACTTTTCAACAATCGCCCAGCCCATTCGGCTAGCTACCGTAGACGATCTGCTTTTATGTGATAAGTCTGTCTAGAGAACGCCTTCAGCAAACTATACGAAGACGACGCTGTACGGACCGTCCGTATACTCACCCAATTTGCTGAACAGGGCCACTAATCTTGGTCTCGGCGTTAATCCCGTTCAGTCTGAAGACGGAAATGAGCAATTATAGTGCGGTGTACGCTAGTCTCTCCGTTTCAGAAGCAGTGGCAAAGTATCCGACTGCGAATAAAAGTCAAGCGGCGTTCTGGCGCACCTCTAAGCACCGACGTTATCTTTATATCCGCTGGTATAGAGCTGCGATTCTTAATCGTTCTCATCATCAGCCTGATCAAACCAACTAAAGAGCAAATGCTTCTGACATGTCCCTCAAATTATCCCTGTTTTATGCTAGCCACGGGCATCTTATACCCGCAAACTTTCTTATCTCATTCGTCCCCCCGACGCTGCGCCGCTCCCTGCTATGCTTTCGTTATCTTGGTACCGAGTCCTTTACCTTTAACAACCATTTGCTATCTTGTATTCGCACTACGTGCCCCGCTGCTGTCCATTTCTCTTTGATTTATTCTAGAATGTCATTGATTCGCTTTTGTTCTCTGAGTTTATCTTCTCTCTTTCCGTCTCTTGATGTTACAGTTATATTTTTTTCTTCCACAGCTATCTACAATGCCCTCGTTTTAATTGGAACCCTTTAAGTTAGGCCTCCCCTTTCTTCCCCCCATGTGAATGCCGTTAACATACAGCTGCTATGCACTTCTCTACTTGGAGACACTGCTAAACTGGAATTCAGGATCAGAATATAGCTGTGAAATGTGCTCCAACCGATGATTGTAGTTGTCGTTATTTACCCTTATTGTTTTGAATTCCCTGTAACTGAGGAGCTGTAGTAGACGCAATCCCTTATCATTTACAGCCACTCACAACCTATCAAGCTCTTATTTCCTTTCGCTGCTATTGTCCATTAATTTATCAATCAGGAAATTAATATGCTTAAAACATAGCTAGGTCCGTTATAGGTTTTGCAGTTCGTTGCCAGTTATATACAAAGCAACGAAAAGATACCAATAGATATTTTACGTGAATCCTAACAACATTCATTTCATCTGAATTAGGAAGAGCGCGTAGGTCGTTTTTAAATCTTGATGCATCTTAACGGGGACAAGTAGTATCCGTCCTGTATCACATAACACATTAACCGGCATGTTCTGAAAAAGACATCACCTCCGGAATGTCCTTGAATGATAATGCATGCTGGTCTGAAAAGTTATTCCAAGTGATTAACGCCGGGTGTCTTCATAGCTTCAATGTGGAGTGACAAAGTTATGAAAAACTTTGTTTACATTTGGTTTCATGGCCGTTCTCCTGCCTGCTGTCTCCATCTATTAACTGAGGCATGTATATATTTGAGGCGTGAGCAAAAATTCCCGCGCTTTAAAGAGGCGCTGTACTTGGAAATTCGTATCTAGGATGTGCTCCGAGTATGTCAACGAAGAACTGACCTTGTATATGCCCTGTAAAATCACAAAACTACCTAAATATTTTAGTTTACGGGAATTTATACTATCTGTATACGGTTACCTTTTAGTGCAAAAGCAATCTTAGTCTGCCTCGCACTATGAATTTTGCCTACTTCCGGACTCTGTCCGCCTAACCGACTGTTGCAATGGCACCAAGCAAGCCAAGCTTTGGCGTACATGGCTATTTTTTTACTAGCATTCGTCACACTGGACGGATTATATCAATTTAAAGTCATGCCGTTCGGTCTCTCCAATGCGCCAGCTACCTTCGAGCGAATGATGGACTCTTTGCTTTGAGACTTAAAATTTATTACATGCCTATGTTACCTCGAAGAAGTTGTGGTTTTTTTTCTCAACATTTTCCGCACACCTCGAAAGATTGACGAGTATTGTTTCCGTCTTCCGTAGAGCCGGGTTGCAGCTCAACTCGCCGAAATGCCAATTCGGGCGCCGCCAACTCACAATCCTTAGGAATCTTGTCAATGCTTCTGGTGTCCGCCCAGATCCTGCTAAACTTCAAGCTGTCAAGGACTTCCCTCTTCCTCTATCGTCTACGGAAACTTTGTCAGCTTGTACTCCTACTTCCGACGTTTCATCAAAACTTTTGCTGTCATCGCCCGTCCCCTCACCGACCTCCATAAGAAAAATACCCCTTTTACCTAGGGCCCTGCTCAAGAAAACTCATTTTCTTCGTTGATTCACTTGCTCACTTCACCACCTGTATTGACTCTTTTCGACTCGTCGGCTGCAACTGAAGTTCACACAGATGCCAGAGGATATGGTATCGGCGCCGTGCTCGCCCAACATCACCAAGGTCAAGGCCGTGTCATCGCATATGCTAGACGCCTTCTTTCCACCGCCGAGCGCAATTAGACTCAATTTCAGACCGTGCGTACCTGTTTGGCCGTCCTTTCTCAGTTGTGACTGGCCACCACGCTGTTTGTTGGCTTTCTTCACTGAAGGACCGCACAGGCCGGCTTGGTCGCTTTACATTGCGTCTCCAAGAGTATTCTTACACTGTTGTCTACAAGTCAAGGCGTTTACATCCAGACGCTGACTGCCTGTCTCGTCACCGTGTGGAACGGCCAGATCCTGCAGATAATGGCCTCGGCCCTTGCTTGTTCGCTAACCGCCACTTCCACGTCCCTACCCTTCCTAAGCCTATCCTAGCGTGGAGGCCTGCTACAGCCGAATGAGGCTAGCTAAATGTAAATGACTGTAAGGCCACGTTACACTGGTAATTGGCTATTTGAATACACAGTGGCTTTAGTTACTCCTTCCTAAGCGCAAATACGGTTGATTAGACTTAGCTATGCCCAGCAACCCTAACAAGGCTCATTTACTGCGAAAACACTTCTAGTTCTCATACATGCAACTTGCGCTTTTATACTCTCTAAAGAATACTACGTACCAGAATCATTTTCATGTCTATTATTCTTTCACAGGTAGGCAAAAACATTGAAAATAAACATTTTGTCGTTCGCCGGATGTCAGCTGGCTTACTATTATTATGATAACGATGTTAAAATTTTTCCATGTTCTTATCTCTTGAGTGATGGAATCACGATTCGTTCTGGGCAAACTGTTTCTGACTGTGCAGAGGCTATAGCGCATGCGTCTTCGTGCATTTTCCGGCACGTGGACCACGAAGGCAGCTTAGATTTGAGCGCTTTCTCTTCGGGGCCAGAACCGCGAGGCTGGTGTTTATTTTGCATGAACCCCTCCATGCATAAACAGATTGCGGTCGCACCGCGTAGCAACGCATTACGCTGATGAGTGTGGGTGGCCGAGGAGCATCCCAGTTTCGGTCAATCTCATGTGCTTTCTCCTGCGTTCTACCCAACCCCAAGAGAAAAAAAAAAAGCGTATCTCGCGGAGTCCATCACGATAGAGTCAAGTGCAGGCTCTCCCTCTGTCGCTCTCCAAGTTTATGAATGAAAGTTTGGAGATATTTTTCTTTTGCTAAAGGAAACAAATAACAGTGACAGGGTTGCGGAGCCGCTGCCTCACACTTTTCCTCACCAAGCCCTACCCCATCTACGCGAATATTCCATGACAGTTCGTACGCAAAGTACCGTCTTCCCTATTGGCATTGCATTCACCAGAGGTCCTCAAGACTTCAAAACAAAAAAAACTGAGCCCACCGTCTAAGTGACTTTTGTAACGATTTTTCATCCCCCACTGCAACGTTGGGAAGACGACCTTTCATATTCGGCTTGGCTGCTGCTGGGTCGAAGACGTGTGCTCTGTTTCGACATCGGTTGTTTTGCTCTGGGGTGCTTTCTTTTTGCGCGGATTTTTGTTTTGCGTTTTGCACCTTTTTTACTTTACCGCGAGTGAAGGTTCGACGTTAGGACGGGGCATAACGAGTCGCAGCATTTCTTCGAGGTACGAATTGAGAAGAGCAATGTTGTTTTTTAAAATCTGTTCCTTTTTCCTGTTCCAAACATCATTTCCCCCCCCCCCCCCTCCCCCTTCCCACTATGCTTAAACGCCCTTGGGCAAAGGAGGGTGGTTATTGTCGAATAAAGAATTGTTGAATCTGAGCAATGTTTCATTCCCAACAATAGCCAAGCAAAACATGCGCAACCCTGTCTTCTGAAATCATCCGCCAGTCCACATTGGGTGGACCGCCACCGTGCCACCTTTCTTCTTACGCCATTCACTTGATATTGTGACGTTACGCTACTAATGTCAACTTGGGAAAGCCCGCCTATATTATGTATATAAAACATCGATCCTCCCGCCGAAACGGAAGTCAACATCGTTAGGTTTTGAACCGTGCGTCAACCTACCTTACCAGTAACGTGATGTGCACAAAAAGCACAAAGGACACTTAAGCTTTGCGTTATGATAGTTGGGAAGCCTCAGCTGGAATAAGAAGTGATTTAAGCTAGATGAAGAGATGTAATAAGGTGGATTACGATGTTTAACAAGGAGCGGATTTCGGTAAATTAGCTGTAGTGACGTGCAAATACTGCAGAGCCCATTTATAGTACCACTGCGGCGTCGTGACTCTTCTGATGACGTCACGATGATTTTTCAAGACTACGTTTTCTGGATGCCACCGCCGTTGCCTCCGGCTTTCTTTGTTACTGGAGATTTTGCCTCAATAACATTACTAATACAGTAATGTCAAACTGTCAACAAATGATATGAAAGTAAGAACCGAAATTCAATTTGCAAGAACACCCATAACACGGCATGGACTTTGGCACCTGGGGGACACGTTGGAAAATAAAAATCGCTGCAGACACAGGACTGCGGGAGGTGATGACACATGGTGGTCCGGTGGGGACCTTTTTCTTCTCCAAGATAACGTTGTCCAAGCTGACGACTGCTGGCGCTGCAGGGTCTATCACATTAGGCGAGACACCCTGCATCATAAAGAGAGAACACAGAAAGACGTTCACAGCGTCAATATGGCCGTCTTTCTGTGTTCGCTCTTGTGCAAGCGATAACCAGTCCGCACGCAAGATTTACCGCAGCCCCGACTACATACTTGGTTAACTTTGATAACACGCTGGAGGTTTCGCCTGCGTCATAAAACGGCGACTGCTCCGTGCACATGAAGAAAGTTGCCCAACACGTATCTGGCTATAAACATGCTAATTATATGCGTTAGGCGCCGAAATCTCGATGTGCTCAGCTATCAAGGCTGTCCCATCAGTCGCTAGCCATCGGGCGCCTGTACACGCTACCGTAAAGGGGAGGCGGGGAAGGGCAGGCGTTGGTTGTTCGGTTAAGTATGTGCACGCCTGCGCCTGACTTGGACGCGATAACACTGACAGCTACTGGCCGAGCGCAAGCTCCGCACTAAAAGTCGGTGGTGCTGCACCGAGCTGTGCCTCGGCGTCTTCAGATAGCCGCGGCCGGTATCCCCGCGCATTACTTACACCCTTACGCGCAGACGGCCCCGGCAGCTGCGGTGTGGAGAAACGAGAAAATATGGCGTGCTCTTCATCGGCCGTCATCACCATCGGTCATCGCGAGCGCAAGCGCCCCTCTAAGCCAGCCTCTGACGGTGGCGAGACACGATGGCAATGGGCCGCTGCGCAGCACTGAGCTCGCCCGGTGTGTCCAGCGGTGTAAGTCGCAGTGTCCACCGCTCCATCATGTCAGCCTTGCGAATAAATGTGGCCGGTGGCAGTCTCCTGGGTGACCTTCACTACTTCTTTGGCCGCTAGTGCTGCGGCCCGAAACTCTTTTCTGTCACGGCGGTGGACGAACTCTGCATAGACTTCGCGATTCAAAAAGAAAAAAGAACGTGCGTAGAGAAACCAGGCAATGAGAGAGGACTGTCTGCGCCGACGAAGACTATAAGCAAGATACGGAAGATGAGACTCGTATCACCTGGTAACAAGTGGAAATGACCCATAAATGGACACTGCTCAGTCCATGGGACGTTTTTATATATATATATATATATATATATATATATATATATATATATATATATATATATATATATATATATATATATAATGGCACCCTTTATATACCGAAACGCTAGCGCTTCAACACTACAAGCTAGATCTCGACAGATGACAATTTATTTTCCTCCTGAAGATTTTCCTCAGCCCGCTACCCTTCGTACTATCAGACAACCAATGATAGTACGCCTTTCTTTAGAGCCAGTTGACGCGCATTGATGTGACTCTGAGAGGGAAAGGTACGGTGTGGTAGGCTGAGATATATTTTATAATGTGGTATGGTATGCTATTGTTTTTATAGCATCGTCGTATTGTACTGTAACAACGAAGAGCGCAGAGTTTTGATTGAAAATGGACAATGGAGGTTCTCACTAGCAACTAAGCTTAAGATCCTTCACGCCGTTCTTTTCTGTCATTTCAAAGCGACAACAGGGGTCGCAGTGGAAAGCTGCGAATTAATTCGGGCCATATGGGTGTCCTTACTGTTCACTGACATCGCGCATGGCGTAGATGCGTTCGCATTTTGCCTCAAGTTAAATCCGGCTGCCGCGACTAGGCTTCTGTAGCGCGTCCTTGTACCTATAGCACCTGAACGTTGTATCCGCCGTGCAGTTTGTCCTGGGTGGAACAACTTTTTATGCCTAGTTTTCTTCACGAGACGGAGCTTTATAGAAGAATGTTCGCAGCTCTGCCGGCATTCCACGCAGTCTGCTGGTAATATTGGCATTTATAAGCATTTGTAATTGGCGTCACATTGTGAAAAGGAAGTGAGCTCAGGATTTCGTAGCGGTTCTTTTATTGGACGAGTGATGTGACTTGCTTACTATAATTAAAGGGTCTTAACAGCCGTGCCATCGTAAAATGAACCAGAAGCGCTCGACCAATATATAGGCTACTGAACCGGAGTACCTGGATAGGAACCCTGACATGGTGACTATGTTTTGATTCATTCAGGCATTTCATGACAATGCACGTTAATCATTCGCATGCGATCTAAATTATTATCAAGTCTTCAAGTAGGGTGTCTTTCCTAACCTCAGTCGCTTTGAGGCGGTAAACCCGACGTACCGCCAATAACTAAGGTGCTTACTATTCGCGGTCCGGCATAACACATGAGCGACAACGAGCCATTGGTTCGAGATCCACTGCGGCCATCTTAGTATTCGCTCCAGAGCCTGCAATATTGTAATACTTTGCAAAAACGTTATTACTAGAAATATATGAAACCATTTACTTTGTGTCATCTGTGTAGAATACTAACTACTTAAAGTATTGGTAGCTAAAATCAGAGCGGCATGCTTACTCCAATTCTCTAAACGCCCCGTACAGAAAGCGGATGGTGACCCAGATGAACGCTAACTTTACTACCTGTGTGTTTAAGCGATAACACAACCATACTTACAAAGCATCACTAAAGTGCGAACAAACTAGACTTTGTTCGAGGGATACAGGCTCTTTCTTTCTACTCACTACCTTGTATATGGGAACAGCAGACACAGAAGGGTAGAAATATGGGGATGAAGGTGCGGCAAACATTTGGCAGCCAATGTTTCTGTAGCAGGCCAGAAGTGCCACGCAAACTCCCACTGAACGGCAGTTCATACCTTTTAAAGTTTTTTGAATTCAGACAATGAGTAGCCGAATTCCAGCAATTATTTTCAGAGTAGTTCACGTTTTTTTTTTTTTTTTCAACACGTGCCATTTTCCTTGTTTCTGTCATTCAATGTGTCTTTTTTCTTTCTCCTCTCCTTCCCTTTACTCTAATTTTTAGAGAGATCAAATTGAGGCCAGTGGGCATGCATTGCTTCTATCAGCATAATGACGTCACTGCCGGGTAGCGTGCTGATTCCGTTTTTTTACTACGAAGAGAGGGCGCGTAGTTCACCGTTCATGGTCTGTTTCTTCAGTTGACATATTTTAGGATAATAGAGTTCCGTGAGAGGGCGCGTAGTTCACCGTTCATGGTCTGTTTCTTCAGTTGACATATTTTAGGATAATAGAGTTCCGTGAGAGGGCGCGTAGTTCACCGTTCATGGTCTGTTTCTTCAGTTGACATATTTTAGGATAATAGAGTTCCGTGAGAGGGCGCGTAGTTCACCGTTCATGGTCTGTTTCTTCAGTTGACATATTTTAGGATTATAGAGTTCGGTGTTCATTCCGCGCTGTCGACAACTCGAGAGAGCTTTGCCGCGTATTTCTAACCAAGTATGCGTTGCTGGGAGCCGCTCAGCACAGCGTCATATAAATAGGGTTATTCTTAACAATGGTTTATTTCTAGAGTGCAGAATTGGCTTTATGGCGTAAAGTTAGGATAAACTTAATTCAACCTAATTCTTCCTGCTTTTTCAAAGGCTCTTGAAAAAGTAATGCTCAAGAAAATCGATGAGTTCTTTTCTAAGCATGCCTTAATAAATGCCAGTCAGTTTGAATTTCGAAAGGGCAAATCCACGAAATATGCTTTACTCTTGCAAAAGGCAATTATTTTAAATAATATCGAAGCTAAAAGTTTGATTCTTGGTATTTTCATCAACTTTACAAAAGCTTTCGACCTTCTTAATCATGAAGTACTACTCTGTAAACTTTAAAGCTATGGTGTCCTACTCTTTCATTCTTATTTAAACATGCGCCAGCAGGTCGTTTCGGTCGATAATCAGGTCTTGCTCTTTTTCACTGAATGTGGTGTTCCGCAGGTAGCCTTCTCGGCTCATTTCTCTTTAATGTCTATGCTAACGACCTTGCGAGCGTAGCCTATCATACAAGTTGTATTCAGTACGCTGACGACACAAGTTTTTTTTCTTAGGGGATCTTCTGCCGATGAACTAATCAATAGGGCAAATCTGGTTCCTTGTGCTCTCCACAAATGGTCCACAGCTAATGGTTTGGTAATTAACTCTACCAAGACCAAAGCAGTCTTTTTTCGTCCCCTTAGCCTGAATATTACAGTAAACAATACTATGCGTCTAGAAAATAACATTATTGAAATTGTAGACAAGTTCAAATCGCTCGGTGTTATATTCTACTCTCGCACGAGGGGGTCTGACCATATAATGTATATTGAAAGCAAGCTTACTAGATCTGTTGGTATCCTCTCGAGACTGCGTAACGAATTTTTCCCAAAGCATAAGCTCCTTATTTATCACGCTATAATTCAATCACACATAAACTACTGTCACCTCGTTTGGGGTACAACATCTAAAACAAATCTAAACATAATACTTGGCCTCCAAAAGTAGGCAATTAGACTGATCGCTGGTGCGTGCTACACTGCCCACAAAGAAACAATATTTCCGCAATATAGGATTCATCGTCTGCATACCATGTTTCAGTATCATTTACTTCACAGCCTTAAATTGTCACCTCAATGCTTAACTGGCTCCTTGAAGAATATATCTGGACTTAAGCCTTACAAAAAACTCTTTCGCACCAGAAGTAAACAAATATCGGACGTTCCTAGAACGAGGACGTTATACGGTAACCAGAGCCTTCGTTTTACTTTACCATGCATATTAAATCATTATAACATACACAACCCAAACATTTTTAGCGCGTCAATTAAGGACTTTAAGCTATATTTTATCAATTCCGCACTGTCTCTCTGTACTTTCCGTTCCTTGCCTTCAACATTATTATAAGAATAGTCACTTCAGTTTCATTACGTTTTGCCATGTTTTGTGCATACTGTTACATTATTGTGGGCCGTTAATTCACTGTGCTGGTTTTTAACTTGCTGTTTCATTTGTATATATGTGCTCTTTTTGTGCTTCATAAGTTTCATATTATATATGTATATCTTCGCTTCAATGTCACACGTCTTGTTGCTCTGCCATTACTGGGCCTCGGGCATCTCTCAAGCTATCGTTGTAGCTTTTCGCCCGAGGTCCATTTCCTGTATGTTACTGGAAATAATCTTTTTTTTTTCCAATTCAATTCAACTGCATTACCTCTCAGAGCTGAGAACAACCGAGCGCCCAACCTGCGTGAAATATGACACACGAACAGATCTTTCCACCCCGGTCACGATCCCCCTCTTTACCAAACCCCTACTCCAAATTACTTTCTACCATTCGGAGACCTGTCATGCTTGAGTTTCTCTTAACGGATCCAACCTACCACGGTCAATAACGCGCGCAAATTCACTGAACACGGTGTACATATTCTATGCACGTACAGTCCTTGGCAAAAGTGTAGCTCCCTGGGGGTCTGCTTCCAATCTAATTCGTTCGGCTTGTAAGTCATTTCCAGTGAACCGAATTCCTCGATTGTAAAATTTTTTGTCCTTACTCTCTTCAGTGGAAATGACATCCGCTAATTAAACCAGCGCCACTACATGGCTCAAAAGCCGACCCCCTGGTCTCCATACTTTTGACGAAGGCCGTACCTGTATGTTCAGTTTGTTCACTTTTCAAAGGCATAGCCTATCACTTGTTCATGTTGCCCTCTAGCAACAACCGGCGACTAAGAAATTGTGAAGAGAGGGGGAAATGGCGGAGAAAAGATCTTTGCCTCGCTGTTTTCATTTTTACCTAGTCTCTCGTATGTGATGTGCATGGTCTATTATTCACGAGACATATTAGTAGCGCACTCATTATCACATAATGCCTCGTTTTAATCTCTGCTTCCTTTTCCATTAGCCTCTCTTTCACTGTCGTCTAGAAGTCTTTTTTTCTCACGTGTAGCAAAGTTCTTAATCACTGAACAGCTCAAGTGCTGTCGAGAGTATTAATGTCAAAAGCTAAGTAAGGTACAAAGAGCAAGGTAGAGAGAGAAAGGCGCTGCTAACAATTATCGATGGCGTTAACTAGAAGTCGTGTAGAGTGAGAGAACAAAAAACGAAAAAAAAAAAACCTCGCAGTGCTACTTTAATCGCTACCCTGACCACAAATACTATCAGACACAGTTAGAAACAAAATATCGGATAAATTATAACAGTGATGGATTAGTCGCTTAGCGCTGAAGAAGGGAGCGGCAAGTATAACTCACGGGAGCAACTCTAGCCAATGCCGTCTTCTGGTTTTCACGAAGCAGTGGCCTATGCTATCCGACCCTGTAGTATCACAACGAGAAGAGTAGGAAGGATGGTATTACATATATAAAATAAAAGATTAATCGCGACGTCGTGGCAATCGATTGACGCTATTGGATGAGGACCGACCAAGTAGCAGCTACAGCTTCGTTCCCGAACGGTACCCGATTACACCACAAAGAATGACCTCTTACTCTAATATTTGGCGATCTCAACAATTTTCATTCTATTTTCAGTGTCACAATAAAGTAAAACATATATTGTGAAATTTTCTCCATCCGAAAGTATAAGCCTACGGTCATTACTGCTTACGGTTACTGCTGCCATAAACAGCAGAGATCATGATATTTCGGGTTACATATCGCCCGTCTCCTTCTCTCTCTTATACGGGCCTTGCATTTCACCAGGTTCACGCGAAAGGTGATTCCCGTGGTGGGCGGCTTCACGTGGGTCGAGGACGACGCGTTCCGCATCGACAACCACGTGCTGGAGGACAACCGCGTCGTCAAGGATAGCGCCCAACTGCGCCACTACCTGATGGCGCTCATGTCCCGAGGCATGAACGTGAACCGGCCGCTCTGGGACGTGCACGTGCTCCCCAACTACGACAGGGGCCGCGAGACTGTGCTCATCGCTAGGGTGCACCAGGTAAGGAGACTTCCAAGGTCAAGGTCAAGCCTTCTTCAGGTCGAAGGTCTTGATGGTCTGCAGTAGCGCTTCTTGAATTTCTGTATACTGCATAGCGATTTTCTGAAGCGCATTCGTCCGTGGTGAAGGTCAAGCCTTCTTTAGGTGGAAGGTCTTGATGGTCTGCAGTAGCACTTCTTGAATTTCTCTATACTGCATAGCGATTTTCTGAAGCGCATTCGTCCGTGGTCAAGGTCAAGGCTTCTTCAGGTCGAAGGTCTTGATGGTCTGCAGTAGCGCTTCTTGAATTTCTCTATACTGCATAACGATTTTCTGAAGCGCATTCGTCCGTGGTCAAGGTCAAGCCTTCTTCAGGTCGAAGGTCTTGATGGTCTGCAGTAGCGCTTCTTGAATTTCTCTATACTGCATAGCGATTTTCTGAAGCGCATTCGTCCGTGGTCAAGGTCAAGCCTTCTTCAGGTCGAAGGTCTTGATGGTCTGCAGTAGCGCTTCTTGAATTTCTCTATACTGCATAGCGATTTTCTGAAGCGCATTCGTCCGTGGTCAAGTTCAAGCCTTCCTCGGGTCGACGGTCTAGATGGTCCAATCTTGTTCTTGTCTTTCCCTACACTGAATGACAACGTTCTGAGTGAAAAGCCTGCTGTTGAAGTAAAACGAGAAGGAGGGCAATACATCTAACTGCTATAGTTTGTCTTAAAATGCGGCATTCGAGCAAATGCACCAACCTGCTCGTTCAGAGCCTAGCAATATCGTCAACTTTTGCGTGTTCGCTAGCTGCCCGCTCTGCGCGACAGTAGCGCCCTCTCGCTCTCGCCTCGGCAAGTACACAGGCTTCCGAGACAGTACCCCGCACATCCGATATCTCACACGCACTACACAAACGCTGCAGCGGGTGCTTTCGTTCGTTATAGCCAAGTTGAGTATATGAGTATATTACATGTCCGCCATTTTTATGGAGACAGGCTATAGCCCAACCCTCAGCACACATCGGAGGTAGATACATGGAAGTGTGGGAAAGGAGCATAAGGACATGTGAAGCCTTCTGGCGTCTTGTAAACTTGTCAGCTGGACCGTCAGTGAGAACGAAAATGATCTCTAATACCTTTAACACCAAGCGGTTCCTTGTGTGGAATCTCAGGGTGGTTGGTGATGATGGACAGAAATCTCTCTGTTTTCCTCCTTTCACCTCTGTGCACTTACAATCTCACTCACTGTGGTCAGGTGATCAGCGACGGCGTGTCGTTGATGATGCTGTTCTGCAACCACCTCTGCGATCCGGGGCCAAGCCTCAAGCTCAAGCCCCGTTTTGGCGGCTCCAGCTTCCCGCTGAACGTGTGCCGGGCGCTGGTCGTCGGCCCTCTCACCTTCCTCATCTCGTGGCTGCTGCTCACCAAGCGCGACTTCAACTACCTCAAGCGGGGATCCAAGCCGCCCGGCCGCCAGAGGGTCATCGCCTGGACGGCCGGCTCCATACGACTATCGCAGGTTGGTCGCATGCAATGCGTGCGTCACGTGAAAGACCCACCCATGATGGGCCACTATGTGCGTAGGTACTACGCGTTCAGAAAGCCGGGAAAGAAGTGAGGATACTGGGCATGAATTACACTGTAGTGAATTTCCTTGTTTCTTTCTTAACGAAAAGTGCTAACCACAAGCTTAAACGTGATTTTGGAGCGAGGAATTCGCTGTGCCGAAGCATTTGTAGCCAGGCTACTCTTGACCTGATGCCAGAGGTAAAAGACAAAATGGTCGCTTTGCTCTATCAGTACAGCGGCCAGGTCTAATTATCCACTTTGTCTCCGAGAAGCGGTAATCATTTTTCTTGCGAATAAGCGCAACTGTACGATACCTCCAGGTCCGAAGATTTCCTGCGGTGTAAATTTCAGCGATCCTTCAAAAACAAAACACAAATGTGCAGACACAAACCACAGGATTTTTCCGATGCTGAAAAAATGATTTGATTTGAGCAAATCCCTAATTTATATTCCAATATTTCCTCATCGAAGGTGTCACTCCAGCTTTGAAATTCGAGGCTACATTTACAGCTGAAACTGCAGATTTTCGAGCTTTAGCAAAATAATCGGTTGAACAGCGATAACCCCTGTCAATGTTTTTGCTGAGAAACGTTTCCGTCACCTTCTTCACGATAATTTTCTAATAAAACCACTGTACTTGCATAGAGTCTACAGTGTCGGGCAGAATGACGATTGTTCCTCATGCTCTTTTAAAAAACATGGCGCATAATTCATTCAACGTGAAGATATTCAACAGACAAATGCATGTAAATGAGGAGCGCGTCATGAGCTACATACTTAACTAGTCAGATATTCTAAATGATTTTTTTTTTTCAATAAAAGCTTAGCAGGTCAAGAGAATTTCCTGAGTAGCAATGATATCAGTTGAGTAATATAAGATTCGATGCTTTCTGACAGCTCCCCAGTATTGATTGTGACCAGGAAAAAAAATGGCGCTATTTGAGGTAATAAATTTCGACAGAAAATCAGCATGTGGCTACGAGTTTTCTTTTACTGACTTACGAGGAAGAAAAATAACGTATATCGAAGCTGTTGACCGAAATGATTGTTCGTAATTATATTGAGTGAATCTGAACCATTAGCATTTTTTTTTTCATGTTTTCCAACCCCTTATAGACTAGTAACCGTAGGCTCCTCTGCTCTTTTACCTTCTCGATAATCCTCTACGGATGCATGCCATGACAGAATGTTACATTTGTTATAAAAGGGGGCTCTCGTTTTGCGAAGTTTCTTTTAAAAGCCACGTTACCTCTGGCAACGATTCGCGCTGTGCCTTGCGTACAATATTGGCCGATGGGTAGAAATCAAATCTGTATTTGAATAGCGCAACCATTTCAATATTCACTGTGATTATTATTTACTCGTACGAAGATATTAACTGAGACTATTATTTTCTCCTACGAAGATATCAGCTTCACAAACGATCCGCTCCTCAGCGGGCATTGGTATGACAATTTAAAAAGAAAGAAAAAAAAAAAAACATCCGCGCGTGTCCGATGCCGTGCCTAACAGACCTTGCCTATTCTTCTCGTCCTGTGTGCATCCCGCAGGTCTACCGCATTAAGCAGATCACGAGGAGCACATTCAACGACGTTCTCATGACGGCTATGTCCGGCTCACTGCGCAGCTTCTTCAAGAGACGAGGCGTCGTCAACCCGCCTGACATCAAGGTGAGCTACATACAGCGTGCTCAGTGTAGACACGAGAGAGGAGGACATGCGGCTGAATATTAGCCCTTCAAAGCCAAGTATGAATCATTACGTTACGTAAATAAATGGAGAGCACGCACACGGAAAGCGGCCCCAGAGTCGGGGACAATCGAGTGTCAAGGCCTTTGATATCTACTTTCATATCCACAGCACATGGGACTTTTTTGAGAGGGCAATATTAAAAAGGCAAAGAAAATGCTAAAACATCATCCAATAATGATGATCTGGGCCTACACTTGAAATTCGATGCTTCTGCGGCGAATTGGCACGAAGTCAGCCTAATGAAGAGTTTGCTTGGCTCGTCAGTCTGCTTGTCTCTTCTCGCGGTGTTCGACCGCAACGTAACGATATCTTGTCTTGCGTTCCTTATATCTGTTTATTGAATTTCGTAAGTCATTATTGAGAACTGCTGTTTTAATTACTTGATTGTATTTCGAGGCTAATAATTACCTATAGCAAATCCCAGTACTGCTTTTATGGCGTTGGACCTGCTGCTTCATATTCGTAAATCTACGTATAGTATTAGCGACCAAATAAACCGCCATCTCCTTCCTCATATACCACGTTCGCTGCGTAGTGCTTCAACGTACAAGCGTCATTTTCTTCCTAGTTGCACGCGCACGTTGTTGCAGGGTTAAATGAAATACACTAATAACGCGACGCTACCAATTGCTGGACGCTCGCTAAAAGGCAGTCTTCGTTCGTAGCAATATTCCTGCATATATATATATATATATATATATATATATATATATATATATATATATATATATATATATATATATATATATATATATATATATATATATATATATATATATGTCCCTGTTAGCGACAAAAAGAAAAAAAGCTTTGTTCAATTGCTGCAACAAAACCGTTGCTCTTATGTATACATAGTTACCCTTAATGCTGCTGATACATTTATTTCCCCCCTTCCCCCCCCCCCCCCCCCTCCGTCCACTCCTAGAGGAAAAATTATCAAGTGTTGGCACTGATCGCGGTGTATTTATGAGCATAACTAAAACTGCTTCGTTGCTTTCACATTGGGTGTTTCATTTTAATCAAGTGATTTGACATCAGAGGTATAGGCGGGAAGGTGTTTTGAACACGATAAATAAGATGTCTGAATAAAGCGTCCGCCTATCCAAGTAACCTTACTTCAGAAACAGTGTTCGTCTATTTTAGCGTTACTGCATAGATCTGATCGATAGTATCTGTTAGAAGCGCAGAACGTATTTGTTGGTGTCTTTTTTGCAGAAATATGTTCGGACATACACACCAAAGTAAACATAGCAAAACAAAATTGCAGAGAACATCACCAGACGCCACTCAGCGGGACTGACGTCGAAAGTAGTCGCAGAGGCGGCATAAGTTTGAATAAGAGACTGTGGTGCCTTCACACTCGCGTCCAAAGTTCTCAGTTTATCTGTCTGCTGGCATTCTTGTTGGTTTTTGCTGCTTACAATCGCTATGCACTCTCAGCTACATGGTTCTGCAATGTGCGGCGCGTGTATTCCTATTTACAAAGCAAAGGATCTCGATCCTCTCGCTGTCTGTTGCTGCCGCAGTGCGCTTGTTTCGTGCTACACGGAAAAGTGAACGAAAAATGACGTTGTTTCCTTCTTTACGGTGAAGTAAACAAAAAAAAAAAACATTTCTCTCCACCATGTCTGCACGTTGTTTCGAAATATGACACGAGCGTAGTCAAGCCGTAACCTGCGCTAGCGTTTACGTGGTACGACTAGGGCCGCCTAGCGGCCATTGTCGCTTTTGCTGTGCACGACATCTCCTAGAAGTACGGAAAAGCGACGAGAAAAAGGGAATGGATTAGGCTTCAGTGGGCAGGAGCCGCTCGTTGCCCACAGCAACCAAGATCAACATCGCCTCATCACAATCAACAGCGTTCTTGTTTTTCATTTGCTTGAGCGTTATCAGTAATTTATTGCGCACTCATCACAGAAATGTTTGTGCAATATTTGTTTCAGCATGCATGCTAATCTCTCGTAATTGCATATCTCCTTTCTTTTTTACGCTGTACTCAATCTTGCTGCATTTAAATAGGGTACTATAGCCTATGCTGCAAAATTGCACTTGTTTCCAAGAAACGTTAATATCCCGTAAACAGCTGCATTGCATTTTTTGTCGCCATCTACGCTAGGCTAGTAAAAGCGAGTTTCGCCGCGCTTGTCACTGGTCTCAACTGTGCATGCGCCGCAACCATGGCAACCAACTGCGCCGTTCCACAGTTCTTCCGCCGCTGCATCGACTGATGACGTCACGTGCCTCCTTACGCAGCCTCACTGCGCATGCATAAACCGTTTGCCGGTCCCCTCGGATGCGCCGAGTCTCCTTCATCGCATCCTACTTCGTATGATCACGTCTCTAACTGCACAACTGAACATATATGCCTGAGCATGTGCGCTTCATAGTCAGATGCGCCATAGATGTAGAATCGTATGCTGCAGGAAGCTGCATCAGGCGACCCGAAAATTATTGCTTGGCGTAGGTGGCGCCCGACAGCGTACCAAGGCCGGGTGAATAAACCGGCGGTGGAAACTAGCAAAAAACGACTGGAAGATTGGTGGCTTAAAAGCAGAGAAGTGACATATGTTAGTAATGTAGGAACAAAATTTAATAAAGAGAATGATGGTTTAGTTAACCATTCTGAATCAATAATTAAGATATAGGGAGAAAAATGAGCATGATAGCTACTGCTACCACCCCGTTTCAAAGGGGACGCTCCTATATTCCATCTATCCATCCATCCATGAAACACGAAAAGCTAGGAGTCGTCCGCGAGTCCGGAAGAGTGGGAAGAGCGATTCGCCAAGCGGCGGCTTCAGGACGCGGACCAAGAGAGCCAAGAGAGACGTAGAGCCGAGCTTTCGCTTTGTATATCCTGGCCTAGATGAGCTAAGCCACTACTGAATTTTTGGCCCGAAATACTATGTACGCTGATTTTTATTTGTGATAGGTACACTAAAGGCGTGAGTGTCAACATATGGAAGCAGTCACAGATGTCATGTCGTTCAAGTCAAGCCGGCCACAAATTTTGCGCAGCGGGCAAACGATACAGACCAGCGATGCAGACCAGCTGTAGCTTTTGTTCAAATATTATTTTCTTCTGTGACAAAGAGCGGAAGAGCCTTGATTAAAGAATAATTTAGGGGTGTTAAATATTGAGAGCACATTCTCCAGGTCTGCTATTTGTTTGCTACAGATTGCCACTCTGTACGTCCTCTAGCCTATGTCTTTCCGAGGTAAGACGGCTTTCCACTGTCGATGATCGTGGGAGCGCTGTCAGATTTGCAGTCATCTAAATCAAGCCTTCCAAATTCAGGATATATAAGGTACACGTGCAGATCACACGGGCGCTTTTATTCTCGAAAAAATATAGAGTGGACCTCGACGAAACACTTTGAACACATACATGCATCAAGGTGCATGCACTGAAATTTTTGGCACGCCGAAGAGTGCTTCTGTTTGTTGGCTCTCGCACACACCATATAGAATGCGCTATGCATTCGATACGCAAACTGTGTTGAAGTGGGCAGATTTTGGCATGATTTGTCCTTAGCACAAAATTTGTTTTGAACACGTTTACAATGGGTTGTGCGTGTAGTGCGAAGAAATCCACTTGAAATTGGACGTCGTGCGTTGGCCCGATTCTTGCTTTCGCGCACGTCTCCGTGCAAACTTTCTTTTCGTCGGGAACGTTATTTTTCTCTTGCTTTCGGCGTTCCCAAACCAAATGTGCAGTCTTGCCGCAGCATGGATTGCTTCCACGTCGACGGGGAATTGCTACGATCAAGCAGAGTTGCTAAACCAATTTCGAAGAGCGCTTGATTCGGGCTTTGATCCATGACCATTTTCCAAAGCACTTCGCCCGAGAGAGAAGCCGAGCACCAGGCCGGCGGAAATCCCGTACTCATCAGAAAACCGGTGGGAACTCGGGGACACTGGGGACGCGTCCCCAATGCCTCGCGAATGCGTGGGCACTTTATACAGAAAGTCTACAAACACAGCAGGAAGTTGGTGAGACAATGACTCTGCTAGCCTCGTCTCAACAGTTGCTCTAGTTCGTCCTACTTTGTGATTACTCCTCCTAAATCCAGATGGCGATGGGAGTGGGGTTTGACCAGTTGGCTCAATGCTCTCGCCCCTGATCTCACCTAGCTTTAGGCACACGCCCAGAGCAGGAAAGGTTTCTATCGCAAATTTAGATTGATAATATTTTCGAAGCAATGTTTTGTCACCACGATGCTTCGATTTCACATTCTTAAGCGCAAAAAGCATGTGCTGATGAAAGGCTGGTTTTTGTTTTTAATTAGTGTGAATGCAAGCCTAATTTTTCGTGCCACTTAACCAGTGAAAATCTATGGAAATAATTTTAAGAGTGTATATTTTGATCAGATTTTTAACAGCTACTGTTTATAGCCAACGGCCCATTAATAGCACTAGCATATCATTTTGTGCCTGTCCGAGGCGTCATACTCAGTGGCGAAGACCCCTTATCTACAAAGTTCCTCTACCTGCTTAGCAGCAAATGCTTTGATGTTAATGCCTAAAAATTAAATAAATAGAGTGCGAACGTTGGTTAAAATATAAGCGCAGTCTCGTACAAAGTTCTGTTCTTAATGAATAATAATTTAAATCAAATCAGCGTTAAAGCCTAAAGTGTTTAGCGTTTTACTGATTAAACTGCCTGAATTGAATGATTCTGGCAGTGGATAAGGGTGGGGAAGCGGGAAGTGCATTAAAATCTGGCTTCTAGTTTTGCAGAAATCACGCTGCCCACCCGTTCCTCCTAAAAACAGTTCACTATGCAATCGTAGATTTCATTGGAACAATTCACAAGAGCACCCGCACTATGTCAAGACGTAAAATAATCTATCTGTAGCCTGTTCTTTGCATCCACACTCTTTAAGGAGGCTTCGGATGCCATCCTATCCCCGATTTCTTTTAGGTTTAGCGGATCCCCCTATCCCTCCACTGTGTTTATCGCGTTTACTTCTTCATTGTTACCCGCTTGACTCAATCATCATAGCAAAAACACAGCATGTCCACGGTAAAAATCATGAATGTGCATCTTTTGCACTTGCCGCGAAAGCATTCAGCGTCGCATCCGCATTTTGAGATGCAATGCAACGGTTATCATATTGATCGCTTGCTTCGATGCATTGATGTCAGGAAGAAGTGAGCGATATCTCTAGGTCTTCCCCGGGGAAAGTTAATCGAATAGGGACTTCACTTGTTGAACTCCTCTTGAAGCGAAACCAATGCCGCGGATGACAAGTGTTAAAGCGATTTACAACTGAGAACACTGGGGAAGGAGGGACAACTGTTTTCTCTGTTGCATTTAGGAAATTTTCTAGTTATATACCTGCGTTGATGTTCATTTTAAACCGATATTTTCGTATACGCTGTATTTCAGTGTTCAAATCGGTTGATAGCGTCACTTAACGCTGGGCTATCTATGAAAATTTGGTCGTGCATGTAGTTTTTGGCTACGGTTATCTTTCTACGTGTGCAGGTACAAATGCGCTCCAACCCAGTTATTCTTCACTCGGTCAGCGTAGTAAGAAAACTTCCGCGCGTTTCTCCACCTCGCATCAGTTTATTATAAGTCCACTTGATATAGAGGGTGATCGAAGTTAAGCTTGACAGACTCCTTAGAGTTATGAAAGATACACATGAAATCTACCTGTGCACATAGGTTATATGGCCAGGGGTGCATAATGTGAGCTGGCGCCACCACTGTCAGTCACCTAACTAACAAAAATTGAATAATTGCATTTTTAAGAATTCAGTTAAGGGATTTGTGCATATTTAATATTCTATTAAGGCAGTCGGGATCCTACTCAATTCGAGTTGACATGCAGCATTCTTTTGGGACACGTTTGCTCCGAGATATTCGCTTCTAAATTTCCCGCTCTATCCCCGAAGTAGCATGCGCAAGTGGTGATGGAGGTCGGAGCGAAATTTTCCCGAGCTGAAAAACCAAAAGTTCTACGGGGCAATAACCTCATAAAATCTCATAAAATCTCATCTAATCGCGTAGACTTTCATACCGTTCACATCATTATCATAAAATAATGTATATAATTTATGATAATGAGCAAGAAACTATGAGACCGTATGCAATTATATGCGACTTGTATGTAATTTCTGATGTGAATTGAGTGAGATTGTGTGAGAAAATGTGAGGTTATTGCCCCATATAATTTTTTCAGTATGCGGCCTTTCGTCGGCGAAATTGCGAAGGGTGACCGGTGAAGCTAATAACTGTTTCCTTTTCACTTTCGGCAATCAGCATGGAAGAAAAGCCCAACGCAGCAAGAGCATCACACCAAGGCGGGATTTCAAATCTGCTTTCATAGTCTTGCTAGCTTAGGAACTACGCAGAATAAGTGGACCTTTTTGAAGCGGATATTTCAGAACACGTGTGCTCCATATTTCTAAGTAATGGAGTAGCCTAGAAAGACGATCGCCCCTATGATTGCAATACAAATATTGATGCAAGCCACAGCGGGTTAGACGTCCATCATTATTATCATAATTGCTTTTCCGCCAATAACAGTTATCTCGCTTTATGTCCCCTTGGCCGCATAAGTTGAGTTGCACGTGCCTACTAGCACCTCAGATTTAAAGAAGTGCGTAACGGCTATATTTCGTTCGGTTTGGTCTGATTTATGGAGTTTAACATACCAACGAGACTCAGGCTATAAGGGACTTCGTAAGTGAGGACTGCTGAAATTTCAGATCAACTCGGATCCTTCAACGTGCTGACATCGCACATGCAGTACAAAGGTGTCCTACATTTCGCCTCAATCAAAAAGCGGCAGCTGCGGCCGATGTCGAACACCCGTAAGTGGGAATCAGCACACAAGCGCCGTCACCATCGCTCCTCGTCGGCAAGGGTTAATTTTCACAACCTTTTACGCACCATCGCCAGGTCATTATTATCATCATCATCATAATCAACCAGATTACGCATAACTGCAGGGCGAAAGCCTCTCTTATATTCCTCCAATGCTCCGATCCTGTATGACCTGCGCCCACTTGACCCTTGCGCACTTATTAACCTCATCCACCCACCTATAATTTGCGGCCGACCCCGCTGGGCTTTCGTTCTCTTGTAATCCTATCTGTTAACCTTAGAGAGCATCGCATCGCATTACGTGTCCTGCCCATGCCCATTTCCTCTTCCTAATTTGGACGGGAATTTCAGCAACTTGAGTTATTTCTCTGACCCACTCTGCACTCTTCCTATCTCTTAACGTGCACCTATCATTTTCCTTTAATATATGTCTGCGTTGTCCTCAAGTTAAATAGTACTCTGTTCGTTAGCCTCCACATTTTCAGCCCCATAGATGACTACTAGGTACGACACAAATGTTATACACTTTCCTCTTGAGCAATGTACCGGTAAGCTGCTAGTCATGATCTATAAGTGCTTGCCAAGTGCGCTCCACCCCAATCTTATCATTCTAGTTAGTTCTTTTTCGTGGTCCGGCACTGCAGTTACTACCTGTCCTAAGTAGACATGCTCGCCCAGCACTTCCAGTGCTTGGCTACCTATTGTAAACTGCTGTCCCTTCCAGAGGCTGATGAACACTGCCTTAGTTTACTGCATGTTATGTTTAGGCCCACCTTTCTGGTTCCCCTATCTAGGCCACAAACCATTCTTTGCAGTTCCTTTCCTGAGTTACTCAGCAAGGCAAAGTCATCAGCGAATCACAGTTTATTGATCCATCTACCCTTATCTCTAACTTCTCCCATTCCAGGTCTCTGAATTCTTCCTCTAAGCAAGCTGTGAATACTACTGGGGAGATCGTGTCTCCTTGCCTAACACCTTTCTTTATGGGAATTTTGTTACTTTCTTTCTGCAGAACTATGCTTGCTGTGCAGCCCCTATAGATATATTCACATACGGCTCGTCTACAACCTGATTTCTATACGTTTTATGTTCTCTGGTGTAGAACAATGGGCACGTTTGTATAATGGGAAATGTCAATGCCAATTGTTCGCGGTCACAATTAACCTAATGCAGTCAGGCCTTTTGGACGGAATTTTCATCTCGAGCCACAGGAAATCAGTCTTTTCAAAACGTACACTGCGTAGCCGAGGTCGATGAGGAAACGATGCACGTACTATACAAAGAGGAAAAAAATCTCGTCCCTCACTCACGTCAGTGACATAGCAAACACCACTCCAATTTGCTGGCCTGCTTGCTGAACGAACCAGGGCAGCGCAAACTGTTCTTTGTAGCCGCACTTTTAAATCTTGCGCATCAGGGTACATCGTGGTGTCAGAAAGAACAGAAAAGATAAGAAAAAGAACACGCTTCAACTTCCGCTTCGTGGACGGTAGTTTAAGGCGCCGGCTGTCCTTTGCATTAGAATGCGCACTCGCATCAGAATGCGGCACTCGACGCACAAAGAGCAACAAAGAAAGAAAACACGATGTTTACAAAAACAAAACAAAGGGCTTCGCTTTCGTGTACTCATTGTTACCACTTGCGCATGTCACGCAGCGCGGACAGCTGTCAGGCTGTAACCACCATTCCAACTGTGACAACTTTGTGTTTAGCTTGTTTTTCTTAAGACTGGCCCCGCAGTCGGAAAGTGTTTTGTTGTGCGAAACGCTCTGTTATTGCTTTTATTTTGTCCTGCTTTTTTTTTTTTCTGCTTTCACCCTTTTTCTTCACTCTTCTTTCTGTCTTTCGGCGCAGAATGGTTGACCTTTCTCGACAGCATCATGGCTACAATTCTAAGAGCTTGAGGAACACTTTTTTTTTTTTACAATGCCTTCTTTGCAGTTGACCAGCATATTCTTGTCCCATTCTTTCCTACTCGTATACGTGACATTCGATGTAGCAGGTTGGATTAAACACGTTTCTTGCTGGCTCAGTTCCGACTGACCCTACCCTCCCGAAAAGCAGTGACGGTGACGTGTGCAGAGTCGGCAGAAATGTTGCCGTGGATAACAAACCCGAAGGAAAAGCTGTATATACGGGTGAAGCAATAGCTGTTACGCCTGTCCGACTCGTGTATCTCTGGGCGCTGTACCGTTGGCGGCCCATGTGTGCGTTTAGCCCAGCGGCAAGTCACAAGCGCGTGGGGCATGAAGTCGGTATGTCGCCGAGCTATTGAGAGAGCATTTACTATTTTCGCCTGTTCCCTCATTGGGGCAAATAGCTCACGGATCGCGGTTGGGAGTAAGCTTATATCAATAGCGTCGCCGCCTTCCGCTGTTGCTGTGCGCACTAGAATGCGCTTAAAATAGAAATGGTCAAGAATTATGGATTCCATGCAAGGGGAGTGGCTATACCGCTGTTACTCTCTTTTCCTGAAGCCATGCATGTTTATTACTTAGAAAGTTTTATTTTAACCTAATGAACATAGAAGAACTGACAATGGCACCTTCTGGCGGTCGAAGGTAAGAGTGGAGAGTGTTCTGCCAAAATGCATTAAGCTTCGCCTCTGTGTTCACGGTTGAGTTCACCTCCGTTCTATAGAGCGCTCAGGTCAATTGCGGCGCGCTGACAACGGGAAATGGATTCATTTTGTGTTTAAAAATATTTAACAATGAAACGTCTGTCTTTTTGGTTACCCATTCAAACTCGCAGCGTTAATTTCAAATAAAGTACACTCGACCACTTTTTATAAATGCGTACCCAAAGGGCCCAGCCTGAGAAGCCCGCAATACGCGAGCGACTCACTCGCTTTTCGATAGAGGCGAAAAGCAAGGTGTCCGTGTTGTGCGCAATGACAGTGCGCGTTAAAGAACCCCAGGTGCTCGAAATTTCTGGAGCCCTCCACTACAGCGTCTCTCACAGTCTGTGTTGTTTTGGGACGTTAAACCCCACAAAATGAAACTATACCTCGCACAATACAATAAGGGCGCGAGCGAGGTCCTCTTCTGTCAACTTCAACCATTAGTCGCTCGTGCCAATTGAAAACACCTGGGCTGACAATTTTGCTGATTGCAAAATTAATAGTACTCTTATTCATATCTAGCGCAATTTATAGCGATCTGTAACTACTTTTCCCGAATAGGAAAAAAAAATTCTTAAACAAGAATTGTGAAACATTCGATAATATGCTGAAACGAGGCTGAAGGCTACCTGTCTGTATTTCCTAGTAAATAAACGCCTTCATCGCAGTCGGTAAAAGCCCGTCTCAAAGGAGCAACAGCAAATAAAAAAAGATGAGTCTGTAGAGTAACAAGTTATCGCTCTTGGAAAAGTGGCTCATTAAGCTCTCAGTTATTCATGCAACGACCCCATAAATGCGAGTACGGCGAGTCTCCTCTTATTTTAGGCTGGGCGAAAATCATTTTTCGCTCCTTGAAGTAAGCTGCCGCAGGCATTACGGCAATTATGAAAAAAAGAAAACGATTTCGTTGGCAATGCTGCACTCGGACATTATGCAAATTCAGGAGGAAAAGAGTAATAAATGTCATCACGAATTACCATTGATTATGCGCGCTCATCTCTACGGACCGAGCAAGTTCCATAGAAAGAGCTCACACTATTACGCATATACCACGAATAAAAGTATTCAGCATATTTCGCGTCAGACTATATAGAGAGTAAGTGAAAGGGACCATTTAGGAAATGTGGTATTTCTTAGCCCTTGAATGTGACGCAATACGCTCAGTTAGTAACGCGCTACTACTGCAATCGGGTGACCGAATGCAAAGATTGTGAATTTCGTTGCTTAAACCTATGGAGCATGGAACAATCACTCGGGCCTAGGGAAAGGATGATTGAACTCCCTTTTATGAGTTTTTTTTTTTTTTTAAATACCTTCACAAGAACATTCTTCTGCGTATTAAAAATGTTTGAATGAAAAAGAAGCTTGAATAATGGACGTCACTCATCGTTAAGCTCTGAGTACTGAAGAAAAGATTCTATCCAAGCTCTTTTCTGAAGTTCCTTTTTTGTTTCGGTTCTTGACTCTCAACTGCGCCCTATGGCGCTGCCAAATTCTTGAATAGGGCATGCATCCTATTCTGACACCCTTCTCCTACCCCCGTCCCCCTCCCCTTGGAAAAAAAAAAAAAAAGTGCGCATTAGATGTGTCTATTTTGTTTAGCTATGTTCGGTTTTTCTTTTTTTTTTTTTTTTTTGAAGGGGGGGGGGGGGGGAGAAAGGAGGCTTCAGCGAAAGCCTCTCTATTTATTCACGGTCTATATCTTTCTAACTCCACCACCGCGATGTGCTGGGTCATTTTTAGACCGATTCGGTAGGGGTTTCCATCTATCTCCTTACTAACTTTTTTTTTTTTTCTCAGCGCGCCAAGATGAACTTTCATTTTGCCAGCAGCTGCAATGTCATCCGCTTTCCGCTACCGTTACGTTTAGTGAAAAAAAAAAAAGAAAAGAAACGAAACGAAACACCAAACATCATTTCGCAATATTTCAATGCACCCAGTGACCTTATTTCACACCCGACAGAGGTTCCTTTTCCCTTCTTTTCATATTACATATATAATCGAATGCGCCTGTCACTCTGCATATTCTTTCGTTCCTGACATCTGTGGATATTTGCCTGTTCCTTTTTCCCCTCCATTTCGCCATTGAAGATTTCATTCCACATCGCTTCAAGCATTCCGCTGGCGTTTCACTGAAGCCAAATTCGAGCCTCTTCACTGGCAGCACCGTTCGGGCTCTTTTTTTTTTTTTTTTTTTCCCCACGTGGTACACATCTTTTGTTGCTCCCGCGCGCTGTCGCCAAGTCGTACTGTTTTTTATTTCTTATTATTGACGTTTACTTGGCTTCCTAACGCTCGACTGAGCGCAGCGCGAGTCTCTTTGATTGAGTTCGCCCGTATGCGCCGCACTCTATAGTCCTTGAGCGCGCCAATTTTTTTTTCTTTGCGCGCTATTTTTTTCACTCTTTTCAGTTATAAAAGGAAGTGCCATCAGCTATGGCTGCGTCGAGTGGTTCTGCCATTTCTTGCTGCGGTATACTGTTTACAAATCGCTCTCCTTTCCAAGTGCACCAAGGAGCAATACCGCAGAAGACTTTGTCCTCCTAACAATTGGAAGTTCGAAACTTTTTATGCATGGTTTAATTTTACTTTTTTTGTACTTCTCTCTCTGTAGCGCTCATTCATTCGTTTAATTTTTAGTTGTGCGCTGTCTTAAAGTGAACTGTTTCTGTCAAGCGAGGAATCAGCTAGGAGCAGCTTTGATCCCGCTTTACGGTTGTAGTTACGAGTGCTTAATGTGTATAACGTACTTAACCAGCATAGCTGAAACCTGAGTTTATGAAAACATTCAGTATAGTTTTAAATTCATTCTGGTACTGCTACTCGTCCAAAGTACCGTGAGGTGCCTAACGTAAAAAATAGCTGATACTAAGGTACAAAATAGGTAAGAATAAAGATTTAACAGGGAAAACTAGCAGACGATACACGCACATAGCCCAAAAACTAAGTAGGATATTGTGGGACATGTAGGCATACAATAATATATCAATGAAGGAAGGTGCGCCCATATCCCTGTTTGAAACTCTGTCATTATGCTGAAACAAAAAACGCTGAACGTCATGATGATGGGCATTGTCATCTGGGCAGCTTAGCGCCACATTTCATGACCAATTTGACGAATACGGCGTGAAATGTAAAACAAAAACAACATATCTGCGAAACAAAGAACACGTTCCGATAAACTATCAATGCGTAGGAAGTGCATTTAAATTACACATAGAGCATTACCTACCAACGCCGTACGTATCAACGAACTTTAATTAAAAACAACTGAATACTGCGTGTGCCACTACTATCCTTTTGGGTTTGGTGTTGATTGCGCAAGCAGACTTAGCGTTTAATCCAAATGGATTACAATCCAGCCTATAGATATTTAAAACATGCGATAAGGGGTTTGTGAGATGTGCATTTTAATTCAGAAGCACGGCTTTTTCTTGCTGAGCTACGCGAGTGATTATTTATTTTATTTTCCACCGTCCAGGGCTATCTGCGCCGTATAAATGGGTTCGGCGTGTGATTTCATGATCTAAAAATTAGAGGGCTGTGAATAACATCACGCATTGAGAGTGTGACTTCATTAAGGTCTGAAGTCTACTCGGCCTGCTCCTCATCCGTCATTACTGCTCGCCGCATAGGGTGAGCCTGCACAGCCGCCGTTGCTTCTTGCTTGATGTCACTTTCTCCTCGGCGGGATAGTCCACCACGGTAGATACACGCAGTGTTTATTTTGGCTCCATTCGTACCTGATGCGCAGAGATTTGTGGAGATACATCTGCACGCAACCAAGCCTAACTTCCAGCTGACGCCGATACAGCCACCGCGCTTGGCCATATCACGTGGTATCGTGACGTCACACATATTCTCGACCAGTAAGCAAATTTCAACACATAAAATGCTGGACACCTTTTTTTTCTATAAAACCAGCACGTTCTCGTCATTATTTTACCTAGTTATACCTCAGTCACTAGACACGTGTAGGCAGGTGTAACCAGGGCTGCAGGCGCCCGGGAGAATCTGCTGTGGTAGCCACTTGATGCCAATGGCGGTTGGCAGTGAATATCTCCGATTATAACGGCTGCTTTCTGGCTATTCTTGCTATCTCTAAGCTGCTTAAAGGGACACTAAAGAGAGAAAGGAAGTGGGTTTGCATCGATAGAATGCCAGTTCCTGATTACAAAAAGACCACTCTTACTGAAAACAGAGCTGTTATAAGGTAGTAAAGAAGAATAACAGAAATACAGGTATCGCCACCACAGCCAAACGGCCGAGGCTCGCAACTACAAATCACGTGACGCGCTAGGGATCCCGGAGGCTGACAAATGCGAATTACTTTGTATGTTTGAATGCGGTAGTACATTTTTTTCTCAAACATGATAACACGCTTTTATCATACGTAAACGACGGCGAAAAGACAACGTAAACGTTGCAAGGCAAATACAAAAATATACTTGGAGGCGCCACAGGCGCCCACTTCAGTTTTGGTTATGTTTCGGCTCAGGCATTTCGTGCGCACTCGGATAGCTTGTTTGAACCTGCAGCGCCTGAATTACGAGCTTGGAGCAGCAGATGCGCCTTGATGGTTCCCATTTGAGCATTCGGAGGCACGAGCGAGCGAAATCCGCTACCGCCGACACACTCCTTCGTTCACACTTCTGCGCCAACATATCGCCGCCGTTGCCGCTTCGACTGCGACCTGACCGCTTGACTGCAGCTACGTACGCCACGAAAAGCATACATATGCTAAGTACCGAAGGAAAAACGCATTATCATTCAATTGTTCACTAAATCATGGCACATCTGACCAACATATACTGCGTCAACAAGACCTTCAACGTGCTATTTGCAGGCGTCGTAAACAAAAGGGGCATACTTGCCGCTCATATCAAGGAGAGCGTCGATATATTGCGCTCGTCGCCCGGCAAAAAAAAAGGGCCTCGGGTAAAAAGTAAAAGCTAAAAATAACGAAGCACCAGAAATAAATTACAAAAGGTTAAAAAAAATAAAAAATCCCAGTCGCGGTAAGAGTAAGACTCGAACTCGGTATTGCTTGCTACGTAACGTTCGGCGCTAACCGCTCGGCTACGCCGCGCCACGGAAACTTCAGAAATATTTCTAGTTTTTATGTCATGGCCCCATTTACAATAAAGTGTTTCTGCTGCCGGTCTAAAAATTACAACTTCTTGATCATCGGCGCATGCTGCCTGCTCTCACGTCTTGCAACTAATGTTCTGGATGCCTATGCGCACTATATTGTGCACTGGATCCATTTTAACATGTGGAATTTCACAGCGCTGGCAAATGTAGTGGCGCCGGCACTTCGGTCATGTTCTGCTACCATGGACGTAATTTTCGCTGAACACGGAGCTGTAGCACAAACCTTGAAGGAAAAAAGTGCGACGAAGCTTCAAAACTGACAAGCGCAGCAGCGAGGACACTATTTTGCTGGTAACTGAATCTTATTTGTATGTAAACATGTCAGGAAGCGTTGCGATGACCGAGGGCTCGGTTTGTTTATACATAGTGCAAGAAGGAGCGCAAAAGCTTGAGAAACATGTAAAGTATTGTGCATTACAAGCGCTCTGTTTTTTTTTTTTTCTTCCTTTATGGGCCCATCGCTCGGTAAATTACTCTCTTCATCGTTTTATTTATTTCGGCTGAGGCCGTCATTGCGAGTACGCTGTTGCCAAGTTGCCCCTTGAGGGATGCGACGCCGCGGGCCGCGCCGGCTCGCTAGCTATCACGGAGTCTCCGCTTACGTCATAGTGTGCGTCACTCAACTCCAACTACGTAGTTGGAGGCCACAGTTTGAATTCGACCGGCGGGAACAAGAAAAAACCTCAACTTCTTATCGCAATATCTCAGCAATTATTCGATTTTTTGCTGCCGGATATGCGGCGACAGTGTCACCAAATGTAGTTTATTAGATTTTCATACCATATTTGGCTGTCTTTAGTGTCCCTTTAAAGAAATTACTTCCGAAAGGCTCCGTGTAAAAGCAATTAAACATTTATCTAACAAGGGTGAAATTTTGGGTTAGTCGGTACTGTTGATAGGCGAGTATTGTTTTAATGATTAATTTCAGCCGGTCACTAGACCGCAGTTATTCCGGACATGAGCAATCCGGTTCTACTTGTAGTTATACGCTAACTTGGGCGACCGTGTGAAAAACTGTACGCTGGAACTGCGAAAGGCAACACTTGTTCTCGTGCAAGTCAAGGCAAGCCAAAACGTCGTGGCTACCGTTCAATCTTGGTTCCAGGCGGCGGTGTTCATCCCCAAACTGATATGTGCTCTGCAACATCGCCGCAGTCTAAAATACCCTCATCTCACAAAGTGCTGTTTTCAAGAATGTCTAGATAATTTCTAGAATTTGTATAAATCTAGAGAATTTGTCCTTAGATCCCAGGACTACTCTCTAGATCTAGGGACATTTGTTCCTAGATGTGACATCACATCCGTTCATACATTTTGTTCACAGCTTCCGTTCATACGATCCTGCCACGGCGTTCATGAGGCAAGAAGGGCTTTCGCCTTGAAATACCGCCTCTAGAAGAAGAAAAAAAAAAAAGAGGTGTTTTAAAGACTCTATTCAAAACATCTGCTAATCTGATAGACACTCTTTCAGTTTACTGAAACTGACGCTAAGGTGTCAACAAGTCATGTCTATACATCCGCCTGGAAAAAAAATATTGCATGACTAGCCATAGTTTTCCGCGACGCGCTGATGCGCAGTTTGTAGCCGGCTATACATTATAAGGGTTCGCTATGTGGCATTGCTAACCTTACTGATGAAAGCGAAGAGATTATGATAAATGGGGGAGAAGGAGCTGACTAGATAAGGTTGAGACAGGGAGCACCTCTTATTACATTGGTGTACTGTATCTTCAAAATCGTGCGAACGTATACATGTATGGTAGGCGGGAAATTGTAATATTTTTCATGATCATCGTTTGAAGATTAGCAAGTGTGCTCTCACGACTGTATGGAGCAACGTCCCCTGATGAACTTAACTGCTTCTAACAGCGGTCCATTGTTTTCACCACTTTATTATTTTGCACATATTTCTGAAAAGTGTCCCTCAGGAGTTGTCGAACGAAATTGGTAGCTTAGTGCATAAATGGCCAGTATTCAGAGACGCTTGTTTCACCGCTGCCCTTCATTGCAGAGTTGCAAAGTCATTTTTTTTTTTTCACATGGAAGCAGTGTTCGTTATTTTACTGACCACATTTCATTGGAGCCAGCCGGAGTTAAACGAAATATTTACGCTTGCTATATTTGTTAATTTCATGGAAACAGTATCTCTACACATGATGCCGCGCTTTTGTTGCCTCTAGATCTGAGAGCAGATAAACGGCCATTTTTAACCCGCTCTCACCGTTTCCAGCCTATTGGAGGGAACCTAACTGAATCATATTTTTATGATCACTGTCCTAATTTACGCCTTAGAGTCCCTAGGAATTCTTTTTATTTGTACGCTCTACTGTATTGCGTGACTACCTTGCTATTTGGGAAGACTCGTATAAGGAATTTCCAGTATATACATTTTGTGGTCAGTTTAATAGGAATAAAGATACGGTAAACGTTTTCGAGACTCGCGATTTCTCGCTGTTTTTGAAGGCGAAGAAATGCCATTTCACAATCACGGTGCTGTAGCTGCGCACTGCTCGTCCAAATGGACGATGTCAGTTCAGCTCACCATGGTGCAGATTGACCGTGGGCTTCTATAATTGAACCATTAAATAATTTTACCATCTGCCAGGAATTTAAATCGACAGCTTCTGACTTCCACATGTTACATGCACCGTGCAATGGCGATTCATCGCACATAAAATTACTATACCATGTCCGCGTTCGAAGTCTTGCATCTGAATGTCTTATTTTGCGAATCGATTAATATAACAAAATCTAATTATCAAACGCTCTAACCCGCAATTCTTGTCGTAAGCGCTGGGTAGTTTTTGATTTTGCGAATCGATTAATATTACAAAATCCAATTTTCAATTGTTCTAACCCGCAATTCTTGTCGCAAGCGCCGGGTAGTTTCTTTGGCCCGGAAACAAGCAAACGAGCCAATTTACCCCCCCCCCCCCCCTCCCACATTTCTTCCCACCACTATTTTCAAAAGCCGCTTATCCTGTAAGAGCTGTGTCTCACGTTACGTACGCAAGGGCTCTTGCGGAAAAATTTAATTTAAATCCATGGCGGACCGCCTACGGAAAGAACTCCGCGAGGTTTCCCATTGCTTCTGCCTGACTGTCTTCGCGCGGGGAGGTGCGGCGCTTTCCACTTGCCATTCGAGCGAGGAAAATGAAATTCCGTCGCGGCCAGGTGGCGGCGAACCACCCATTCGTTCTGGCCAGCCTTCTCATTTTTCTTTCCTTCAGGCCTTCTCACCTTACACCTGAACGCCTTCCTTCCTCTATGTTTAAATGCCCTAAACACTGTCGCAAGAGAAAAAGAAAAGCAATTGAAGGAAGCAATGGCGCGTCGATAAGAAGTTTCTTCAATACGGCAATTTAAAACCGTGAATATAAGTTTCTTTCTTTCTTTGAAGCGCATAAATTTCGCATAGAACGCAATTCTTCTTTCGCCTAATGCCCAGTTTTGCTTAAGGAGCCGTGAGGAATGACCTCCGCGCAAGGATGCGAATGGCCCAAAGGAAGAAATCTGCGGCTAATGCAGAGACGTGGGCGTATGAAATAATTTTCTTGAATGTTGTCATCAAAGCAGATGCATTGTTAACATTTCCTTGTTACTCCAAAGTGCTGCCTTTACGCACAGCAAGCTCGGGCAAAAAGAGACACGTAGACAAGGGTAAAGGGATTGCGAAAAAGAAGACTCAGCGTGTAGTTTCGCAATCTGTTTTCATCCGTAGATTAAGGAGAAAGCCTTTTTACATCAAAAGTGTTTGCAAAAAGTGAAAGCAAAATGTAGCACGTGATATGAAGTCATTAGATGGTAGAATTAGTAGTCATGTCTGAAGACATTAGTCTGCCAACCAAGATCCGTATAACTCGTGCTATGGTCTTTCCAGTTGTGATGTGTGGATGCGAGAGTTGGACTGTGAAAAAGGCTGACCGCCGAAGAATTGACGCGTTTGAATTGTGGTGCTGGCGAAGACACTTGAGAGTTCCTTGGACTGCCAGAAGATCAAATCAGTCAATATTGTCGTCCATAAACCCTGACTGCTCATTGGAGGGTCAAATTCTAAAGTTAAAGCTCAGCTACTTTGGTCATCTGATCAGAAGAGAGGAGTCGCTGGAGAAACACTTGATGTTGGGAAAGGTTGAGGGTCACCGGAGAAGGGGTAGGCAGCGAACGCGATGGTTAGATGGCATCCTCGATGCACTGCAGATGAAGTTATGTGATGTTAGGAAGATAGTGTGAAACCGGAAAGGGTGGCGTGAAATGGTCCATAGGGTCACGAAGAGTCGGACACGACTGAACGACTGAACTGAACTGAACTGTGGTTCATAAACAGTACGCCATTTTATTGTCATGGTCGTGAGAGTCATTATAGTTTACGTCATGTTCATAGGCATAGTCCGTCATGATCTAGGGGGTATGATTAAAGATACGGTTAAGAGTTTGCGTATAGTGCTGCAAGTCATGACTTGTGGGCCACAAAAAGGGCTTAATCATGGGTCCCAAATTGGGTCACAAAATTTTCCTTGAATCATGGATCACAAAATTATGGGTCACAGATGCCACGTTACTATGAGAGTATCACTTGACAAGGTCACGTGATAGTCAAGTTGCGTGAGAATGTAATGCTAAATGGGCGCTACTACACGACTAAGAAGTAGACGCCGTGGGGTGTATACTTTTGAAAAAGGCTGTATCACGCTATAAAGGAAGAGAGGAAGGTTGGAATGAAAGGAGAGAGGAAGATAGAGGTGTCGTAGTGGGGGGGCTTCGATCCACCGCGCTATAATGGCTTTCGCCTCGTCGCACTTTAGTGGTTCAAAGTTGGCTCTAGAATTTTTAGAATCATCCGTAGCGCACAATAACTCAGTGAATAGTGTACTATTAGCGGTGTTACGACAGAGGCGTCGATACAGCTTCACTGAAGGATATCATGTAGCGACGATAACACTACTCAAGCCGCGGTGAAACCGCTTGGGAGGCATCGCGTCCAGCTATTCGCTTGGTATTCGCTGTTTTCACTTGACCACTCAAAGCTCCACACCCCCAACCACATATATCGCAGTAGTGACAGTCCTAGGTAGTTGCCTCTATTGGTCTGAGGGGCTTTATATTTTTATTTTACGTTTGTTTACTTTTTTTCTGCCCGCCTTGTGATGTTTGATTCAAAAATGAATTGGTGGCCACCACCTCGTGTTTCACACTCTGCGTCATGTGCAGCATGTGAACTCTTCCTGCGCCCAGCTAAGTTGCGCCTACGGAACCTGGTTCCTGAACGAATCTTGTGCCGTTTGTGGAGCGGAATCTAAATACCACACACGTAGGTGTTTTGGCAGAAAACGCAAATCATCAAACGCACGTTCACATGTATTATTTATAATCAAACTAGACATATGCGTAGATTCGGCGCTGTAACTTTTTTCAGACACTCTGTGGTGCCGACATGCTCATCAACATTAGGAGCCGAGGCTTGACCAGTGAGGAAAAGTCCTTCCCCAGTGACATTCACATTTGTTTTGTCGTTTTTACTGCTGCCAGGGTCTGGCTTTTTTTTATAAGATTATCTTAGTTTATCTCCTCATCGGGCATTCAATCGTCCGCTTGTCGTATCACGTTTATCTTCGCCGGTTGCCTTTTCTCACACTCCACTGAGCCAACTGCAGTCTCTTCTAAGCATCACAATATAGTCTATAGGCGACCGTACGGTGCTTTTGTGAGACACTCATAAGCAGATTCCTTTAAAACGAAAGGGAGCATTAAGTTGAAGCTGGAGAACCAGATTTATGCATAGTTTGGAATGTATCTTGAAATGTCACTTAAAAATTCTTATAAATTAGAGATATGTGAAGTGTTCTTCTTGGTCTGCTTGAGGCGTAATCATTAGTAACATGCAAAATCCTGCGTTACTTTCCACGTGCCTTCGGCTTGACCGTAGACTTATTTTCTTTGTCCTCTGCGCCGCTTTGTCATATAGGTCTCCGTGGTCCGTACTTGAATGTGGCAATGGCCTGTGATTCCTTAACTTGTGTGCCCGTCGTCTGAGAACGTCTTTTCTATGCGAGAGTTTGCAATTTTGACACCCACACACTTTCTTTCTTCACATGCTTTAGTATTAACTCTCACGGAGCCGATCATTTCCTTTTGCTCCTATCCTCTCTTCTTTTTCTCCCCTTGCCGGGTTGGTAACTGGTTCTTCTTTCTGGCTAACCTTCACACATTTTCTTTTCCTCCTTTTGGAGTAATACAATGGGCAAAGTTTTCTCGCGTCTGCAATGGCTAATACTCAATCCTGGTGCCGCGCCCAGGTGTGCCTGGCCGTTGATCTTCGGTATGAACCGGCATCGGGTGAACCGGTTCCCGAGCTGGGCACCCAGTTGAGCAGCGCCCTTGTGCGTCTTCCCACCAACACCGAGGGCGCAATACCGAGGCTCTGGGAGGTGCGCCAGGCCATGGATGAGCTCAAGAACTCGCCCGACCCCGTCGTTCTCTACGGGGCTGCCAACATTCTCTTCACACTGCTACCATGTCGGCTTGCCCACTGGTCTGATTTACACTCATCCTTATTGCAGAGATCCTTTATATCCCATTATATCAGTTGCGAAATTTCTTACATGACACGAGTACAAAATCTGCTATTGTGATCGGTACCGAGCTCAGAGGTTAACTGATTGCAGCATCACCTGTCGCACACGGGGAAGAATGAGCAGCTTCCGGAGGTCATCAACAAATGTTTCGAGCTTGGGAACCTTCATAATGCTTCTTAGGTAGCTTTGTACGCCTGAGCGCTACCCAGAACTCCAGATAGATTTTCCCTATATTAATTAGAGGTAGATTTGGCACAAGTGTGTATGAGATTCTCTTAAAGAGCACATCACCAATCACCAGAATGCCAGGCAGGCGAGGTTTCCCTCTAGGTAGTATTGAGAAGTTCGAAGCAACTGAATTTATTAACTTGTAAGGCGCCTAACGGCAAAGCCTTCAAAGCACTTATGTGTTTTATGAGAGACACAAACTTGATTGAGAAACTGTGACTGTGCTCCTCGCCGCCTTACCTTTCCCATCATTCTCTTCTATCTTTCTCCTTTAAACTCCTCATTCCCCTTCCCCAGTGCAGGGTAGCAAACCGGAAGCTTTCCTGGTTAACCTCTCTGCCTTCTCTCTCTTTCTCTCTCTCTTTTATTAACTTGTCAGAGTGGGAAATATCTGTTATTGCCGCTTAACTTCAAAGCGATCCACGAGTTAGGCATGTCTTAATGTATACGTCCTCTCCGCCATTGTAGGTTCATGGGTATGTGGCATCGAAAGCCGTCGGCAGTGTTCTGCAACCTACCGGGTCCCGAGGAGCCCGTGGTGCTGGGGCTGAGTCGCGTCAAGACCGCGGTAGCCTGGGCAGGCTGGACGCCCGAGGTGCCGCTGGCCGTCACCATCACGTCGTACGCGGGCGCCTTCAACGTGGCCGTTTCCTCGCAGATGGACATCGTGCCTGACCCCGACGAGATCCTCAGGGAATTTGCCAATCAGGTACATGCATTGAAACAGGGAAGTGCCGAAACCGGCGAGGAGAGACTACTGGATTACGTTACGTTAAGAAAAGGGGATAAATTGATAACGAGACACCTGGCTACAATGCTAGTGTGCGATCGGGTATATTTCCGGCGCTGATGTTAGTAGCATTTTATACGACAGCGTACCGGCTTTATGGAAGCGAAAAGCCGGCGCTGACAGTATCACCACCTGTCATAATGCCTGTAAAAGGTGACATCTGCTGTGGGCAAGGACGGTCTACGAAAGTTCGATAGCTGTAACCTGCCACATGTGCTATGGTTGGTAGGGGAAAAATGGAGGGAAGGCAATCCTTCCGTTCCTTATCGAAAAGAGAACGGAAGGTGGCCGCCATTGAAATATACAACAACCTATTCAATTTAAAATATATGTGCAGCGATGCATCGTATGTCCATTCGTGCATTGTGTGTGTAGTCATGCACGGCATGGATCGTGTATTATCTGATATATGCGGTCGTCCATCTCACCTCGCAATGAGGTTCTTGTGTCATCGCATTGCCGCTGCTAATTGTATTTTGACGCTGTGAAAGACTTTTATTGCGAAAGCAATACTACTCTAGGTTTCGAGCCTTCAGCGTAGCGCGGCCGGTAGCCACGTACGTCTTACCCACGTGACGCTGTGACGTCACACCCCGGTGAGAGCTGGGCTACCAACTCAAGCGGTCGGCAGGAGCTGCCGACTTGTGTCTCTTGTTTAACATGGGACGGTTATGTCAGAATCAGCCTGCTAGGACCCTGGCATTCACGCTACCCCTGTAGGCCACAAAGGCTGAACGTGCCTTAGTTGGCTTGGTTAGAGCGGGGCTTTATATGTGGGCTGAGGAAGAAGAAAAATAGAAAAAGAAGAACGCTCGGTTACCCGCAGCTAATGCTTTCGCTCAATATTTGGTTCAGCAGCGTTGAACACTTGTAATTTTTTTTCCTCCTGTTTTATTTTCTAATAGAGCGAACTAAACTTATAGATCGCATGCCCGACCAACGGGTGCAGTAGATGTCTATGCTACGTGTAAAATACAGTGTAGAGGATCTGTTTATCTTTGAGCTGGCGAATAACAGGAAAGCTACAAGCTTGGAATTAGACTGCATTCCAAGAATAAACCTTAGGTAGATATCGTTAGAGCTGTTTCCAAATTAGGCAGAACAGATGCGGCTGGCTGCTGACTTCAGGAACCGAGCAAATATGTATAGACACGCGTCGCGACTGTTCATTTCGCAAAGCTCATTGAAGAGCGCTTTTCTGATGGATTGAGCGAATTGATCTCTCTGTGAATGAAAGGCTGGTATTATTAATTAGTCTAGAAATGTGTGCATGGATGAATGACTGAACGAACGAATCCATCACGAGAGTAGTGAGTGAGTGAGTGAGTGAGTGAGTGAGTGAGTGAGTGAGTGAGTGAGTGAGTGAGTGAGTGAGTGAGTGAGTGAGTGAGTGCGTGAGCGAGTGAGCGAGTGAGTGAGTGAGTGAGCGAGTGAGTGAGTGAGTGAGTGAGTGAGTGAGTGAGTGAGTGAGTGAGTGAGTGAGTGAGTGAGTGAGTGAGTGAGTGAGTGAGTGAGTGAGTGAGTGAGTGAGTGAGTGAGTGAGTGAGTGAGTGAGTGATCTACCTCCACGAATGACACACTCACATTTACGTGCGCCAAAAATCTTCCAAATGTCATTTTCGTGGGTGGTCTTTTCACAGCTGGACCACTTGTCCGACCTGCTCTCCAAGAGAAGGATACCCGGGGAGCACAGGCGCCGCTCTAGTTACACGGCTGAACGCCGCAACCAGGAGATCGCCAGGCCTCCCTTGCACGAGGTATGGGTCACTACACCGCACTTTTGTAGCCATATTTCAAAACGGCCTCACAGCGCCGTCAAGAAACCTACTTAAACGCGCATTCTATACGACTAAGAGTTTCCTCAAAACGCGGTTCGTATTCCCAAAACCTACTGTCACTTTGTGACTTGACGGTATATGCACCAATCTGTCTAAGAACGTTGATATGCATATTAGATATATTGGCGTTATGCCTGATGAGCTCACTACATTATTCACACGGAAACGGTACGGGGTTATTATTTACTGCTTTTGCACCATAGACGTGTCCGTAGGTTGCCTGTGCGAAAGCGGCAGGACAAAATCTCAAGCGAAATTTACTTCCGTATTACTTTTGGCTTGTGATTTGTTCGTAGAAATAATGCGCCAGTGGCTTGTGAAAAAGAAAATAGAGCATCACCCTCGTGTTACGGCGTGCATTGATGAGTTCTTTACCATGAATTGTACCGATTATTTACCCTCGGGGTACCTGCAATGCACATGTCAAGGTGGTCTTCACTGCCGAAAACTATATAAAAGTATGCCGTCAAATCATGACTCACCTCCCGAAACTGTCGCCGACAGTTTTGATCGGAAGCGCTTTATTCTCTTAGCTGTAGTATACCACCTGGGCTGGAGGCGATAGCCTTTTAGGCGTGTCCGCCGAAACTCTGTATGAAAGAAGAGGCGTATGTTGTTGTTCCTCAGCGCAAGACTTGACCTTGTTATCTAAATACATGCCCAGGGGCGACTACTTTTTGTAAGCTCACAACGTGGGGTTGCCGATAAACATTCCCCTTTCCATAAGTACAAAGCTTCCGAGTAGATGCGTGCGAGAGTGATAATTATACAAGAGGTACCTTGACCACAGCACCATGTGGTCAACGTGCCACGTGCCTCAGGAACAAATGAAACAGTCGCAATTTTGTGGGGTGTGAAGCAGCTGAAATTTCTGCATGTAAGCAAAGAAGATCACGCTTAAAATGTGCGTGCGAACGTGCTTGTGCAAAGGGTTAGAGTGGTGCTGCGAAATAAATACGAAATCTTAGCTAAGCTACTCTATTACTGCTGCAGTGGAATTCCCCAGGAACATTCGTAGTATTATCTATATTCGCAGAAGCAATAACGTTATTCTGGAGCCGAATACCTTAAAGGCTTCATCTCAATTGTGCGACAGCGCAGTGTTCGAGTTCTCTAGAAAAGCGTTCTGATAACTGTTCATAGTGGGCCAAGGTGACAAGTTGCTTTTTTAAAGAGACCACCAACGAACCCTTCTGGTGTTACAAGCAACTAATCTTGTCCTAGCCATAGTCCAAACGTAGTGTCTAGTCACGTCCTTATGTCTTTATGTTTATTTCATGTTTTCTTTATGGTTATTTTAGGATACAGAGCGTGTCACACCGTATATAACAACTGTGTTGCGTTGCCAATTGCTAATTTCTCAAGTAGGCGATTGCATGAAAGAGAGCTCTTCTCCATCCACCACCTTCTGTCGTCGTTCTGCTGATATATTGGACAAGTGACAGCACCGGCCTTCGTGTGATGTCTGATGAATATATTGAAGTGCATAAAGTGACTAAAACATTGCGATGCATTGTGGAACGATTTGTAGCACTGTCAACAAAATCAAATTGCGCTCACAATGTCAGCCCCTTTTATAGCCGGCCCTTTCACAAGGCGAAAGGTTTCGGCGGCTTCACCAGTAACATCGGGACTTGCGTCTCGTATCTCCAGACACAGCTCTTTCTCGCCCATTTATTGTTGCCTGTTTTTCTATGCCGTTCACTTGCTTCTGACCAGACGCCATTCTTGCAGTTGGTTCAGGGTAGTCACAAATGTGCCCGGCTGAAAGAAAATGTAAAGATGGCCGCCAGTACATAGTCGTGTGGTGTATCTCGCTCTCGTTTATAGTCTTTAATATACCAGAGTGGCCGCGTACCAACCGCGAAATAAAGAGCATACTCCTGGTAAGTAGGGACATGGCTGCACCTTGCGATGGTGTAACACCAAGAAGAGAATGAAATGCAGCACCTGCGTGGGGTGTAAAACAGGTGTTTGTGCCCTTTTCGTGCAGTCAGAAGCGCCTCGTACTAACGTGGATTACAGGATGTAAAGGCCAACTTTGTGGATTCTGTCATTTCGGCAGTGTCAGTTGCCTTGCCTTGCTTTTAGAAACGAAACGAAAGCGGCTTTTGCGGGTGTAATAAAAAAACATGGTGGGGCTTACCAGTACCCGCAGGTTTCTGAGCGGCCCGTTTCTATCGTAATATGCTTTTTTTTTCTTTGCGAGAGAGCATAATTTGGGCAGCGCCAGCTTGCCACGGGAAGCCACCTATTTTCCCTGACTGAAATCCTGGCCGGCTCAGGCGGCCTAATGACCAAAACTTTGAAGGCCGTCAATGACCACCGCTTATAAACCTGTTTAGCTCTATGTATCTCTCCAAGTGACACAGCAGCAAATAAAAGAAAGCGTACTTTAGACATGATTAGGCGTTGCCTTGTGAAGCATGAACGGCGCGGCGCACCTAATCGATCAGAGGGGCCGATTTTATATTTAGCGACGAAACCACCTTTTCATCGACTCGCTCCATCTTAGGCTTGAGGTCGGCAATAGATCGATCGCGGCGTTTACAGCGGAAAGACGATTTCGTGCGTCGTTCAGCTGAAGGTGGGTCTTCAGGGGGATCGATAGACATAGCAGACATTTTCCTACTCCGAGACGAGTGGCCTCTGCTACAGTAGCACTTAATGGTCCAGTGGCTGGCCAGTCTTTCATTCGAAGGTTCATTGACGAATCAACGGAAGGCGCTGGCCCATTTCATAATTGGACGTCTTGCGTTTATGTCAATGACATGTAGGGCGTTAATGGGCATTGGACTCACCGCTCAATGATCGTACAGCTTTTTTGAACGAGGGCAGGCAGCGCCATGGTAGCCATTTGTTTTAGACCTGCCATTTTTTATCTGCTCAAAAGAGTTTATCCCGATAAAAAGCACCAGAAATACTTGCCCTAAGAGTTAGGACGGTTGCATTGCGGGGAAGGCGAAGTTCAGGTTTCTGTGATTGATCCTACGAGTTGACATTTAGTGATGTTTTGCTCAAATTATAGACACTGTCGGCTGAATCAGGTTTTCTATCAGGTCTGCAATCAATGTCTTATAATTGGAGCTCCGACCTCTTTTATAGCCTAGGACTTATGCGCTACATTTTAGATCACGTGTCGTCAGCGTTGAAGACGGTTTTTAGTTCTAGAAATAAGCGGCACACAAATGGAAAAGCTGCGGCTAACGCTCGCCGTGGAGTCGTCGCGGCTACTCTTAAGAGCCGAAAGATCGCGGGGTACTCGCATACTGTGACCTGACTGCTTCTATAGTGCGAAGATAGCGGGATCACCAGGAACGTCGTAAGTCTCGGATTAGCGCCACCGGATTTTTGTTGCTATCTGCGAAACATTCGGAAACCTCTCACCCGTTTCCCAACATCCTGCAAACACGAAGACCCCGCAGCGGCGAAAGGTTGGACCCTAACTTCCTGGAGGAAGCAAGACCCTTTCGGGCTATACAACTACGTCTTGGAGATAACACACTGCGTTGTGTAACTGCATGTAACTTCTTCTACGCCTTGTGGCGCACTGATGACTTTGGATAGTGCTGACGGTGATTTTGTTTCAAAATACACGTGAATATTAGTGTGGAAACTAGATGTTGGAATGATTATTTTTCTAGATTAAAACTTGTGATATTCATAGTAATGTTGCGACTACGATGGGCTCTGTGATCGCTAGCAGGGACTGGACCGTGGTATGGCCTAGCGCTAGAAATCTGTGTAAGAACGGTTTCATGTTTACAGGACGCTTCAGAAAATGGCCACTGGTGGCGATAAAAGTGTTAACTTTTTAAACTATGTTTAACGTATAAAAGCTTAATTTTGAGAAAAGCGGCCAATTTGATATTGGAATGCAGCGCACTAAATTTGTTCTGGACGTGCTTTTGAACCCTTTCTTCGCGTAGTTCGTGTTGGTAGCCGTGTGCAATGTTCAGTGCCCCGGGACGTAGTGTATCTCACAGGAAATACATCACACACAAACACAATCACAAACCCACAGACGGTCAGCTAAACCGCACAGGTCATTTGGCTTTAATGCATTCCCTTCATTGTGACTCTCAATGAAGACAAGAAATTTACTTTCACCAAATGTTGAATCTTCCCACTGAAAAAATTGTATGAGGCAATAACTTCACATTTTCTAACAAAGCCTCACTCAATTCACGTAAGAAATCGCATACAGCTGGCCTATAATTGCGTAAGATCTCATAGCTTCTTGTGCATTAACATAAATTATGGAAGGTATTTTATGATAATGCTGTGCACCGTATGAGAGTCTATGTGATTTGATGAGATTGTGTGAGGTTATTGCCCTGTAGAACTTTTCGTTTTTCAGTAGGGTTGTCTTCTATTAGTTGTTTAAGTACAATATACGTTGGAATAATCAATAAACCGTAGTGCGATCGCTACGCTAGTCTGACCTTATTAGTCTTCCCCGTTAGCTAAAAGTTGAAAGGACCGTCCGATTTTGTTCTCTTGGGCGACCCCACATGTGGCGGCTTTTGGGTTGTTGGAAAGCCCCCGCTAATATCTCCAAACTGAAGTGAAGGAATCTTTCTGTTCTGCACATGCCGCACTGAATCTCCTAGAAAGTGCAATCTTTGTAGGTGCGACGCTTGTATTGCCATTGCATATTTACAGAAACGTGAAACTCGTGAAGGTCTCGTCATGCCAGTCTTTTATATATCCAATAAACCAAGTTTCACAAGTATTTTGAAAAGATCGAGTGATAGTTTAATCTACATTTGTTGTTGAAGTTTTGTTATTTTAAGGTTTTCATTGCCCAAATTTGTGTTGCCAGCAGTAAAACGATATATTTTAATCTACATTTTGTTGTTGCAGTTTTGTTATTTAAAGGTTTTCCTTGGCCAAATTTGCGTTGCCAGCAGTAAAACGAAAGATAAAACGTGCGTGTACTTTCTTTAGTATACATGGGCATAAACTCACATCATTTATGACCAGTTATTCACAAAAACTCGCATGCTACGTTGCGCTCTTTTTACAAACCACCAAAGCTTCACGTATCCTGGTATCTTTCCTGCTAAATAACGCAATAATGCAGTATTAACTACCAGCAGATTCTTTTTCGCTTCAGAGAGAAAATATTTTTAACACTCGACAAAAACGCAGCTAATAAGAGTCTCTCATGGAAATAGACAAAAGCCGCTTTTCAATCAGAATTAAGCATCGAGCACCCCAATGCGTAGTGCTTCGACAGACAGCACCGAAAACTTCCTTTGCCCTAAAGTGGGCGCCCCCTCTAAGCCTTGGCGTAAAAAATTTTCCGCCGATTCCTCCCCACCTGATTCTCCATCGCTGAACTTCTGCCATAAAGGGGGCACGTAATTACTGGAGAGCGCGAAGCGAATTGCCCCTGGGAATGATGACAAAGAAAGCGGCCAGCGGAAGACAATTCATTGTCATCCGCCATGCCTATAGCGATGGCCTTTCTCCCTGTTCATTATGCATTGCCGTAGTGCCTCCTTGCTTAGTAGATGCACGTCTTAGTTAGATTCCTCTCTTTTTCCTTTCTTTCTTCCCTCTCTCCCTTTTCTCTCTTCTTTCTCTGCGTCACCACACGTCACACGTATTCCCATTTCCCGCTTTCTGCTCTTCCCTATTCCGGTACGGTTGCCTGCGCTCCCTCCTTTTTCTCCCATCCATTTGTTTCCTTACCTCCGCCTGCCATCGTGGCTCCTGCAGCGACAGCGCTACTACTACGAAGCAGACGACGTTCTGCTTTTCAAAGCGGAGGCGCAGAGAGTGTGACCACTGGACGTGCCTTAATTCCACACCGTCGTGACGTCACTTGTCGCGCGCAGGCCAGGGCCGAAAGGTATTTTGACGACCATTGTCTGTTTGCCTGGCGGGGCGAAATTAACAGCGGCCAAGCTAGCCAGGGGTAATTCGTCGCATGAATTTGGGGCGTCAAATCGAGATAAAGCGGCAGACCAGGTTTTCTTCGAGGCAGCCTATGCATGAGTTGGAAGTGAAATATCTGCACTGCATGAATGCCTGTACACCGAGAGCATGTTTTCGTGATGATAGCTTCTAAAGAAATGATAAGTGCAGGACATGTCACTTCTGTCATTCAAGCTTTATATCTTATGCAACGCGCATATACTGAAATACTATTGATATTTAACTGCTTTCGGCGCTTACAACAAACTGTTTTTATTACCAGTTTTTACAGGAAAATACTAAAGAAACTCTTACGCGCAGTACCGCTATGAGCGTTGAAGACATTTTTTATTTTTTTTTTTATTCCATCATAACTTTACCACCATAGGGAGCCACACAAATTATTGGTAGCCTTGCCGAAGTATGACAGCCTGCGGTTACAGGTGACACATATATGCAAGCAATCATACGACCTATTGTTACTTAATGTAGCGGTGTGGATTCTGAGGCAAGGAATGTGCCAGTAAGTTAGAGGGCAGGTATTGTTCTTTTTTTTTTGTTACTCCCGGGCCCCTAATTCAAGGTTTTCTTAAGTGCGCGGCTTACGTTTGGGACAACGCAGCTCCTTAGGTTAGCTTGGCACTGTGCGACGTGACGATGAAGTGTGACTAGAACAGTTATAACTGTAGATATGTGAAGTGGACAGTTCTACCGCTACCAAAAGGAACGACGATAGAAGCGGGGTACCGAAGAGAGCAGAGAAGTGAGGGATGTTTGGAGATGGTGAAGAGGGACAAATACTATTTCTCAACCTTGGAAATCCCGGAGCAGTAACGTCTGGTTGATAACCAGGGCATTGAAGAAAACGTCTGGTTAAATAAGGGCAAAAAAAAAAGGTATTGCACAAAGATACGGCCGAGAGGGGTTGTCATGTGTGCCTGGAAATGGGAATGCAAGGAGGCAGCAGTGGAATGTGAAATGGGGATGTGTAAAAAGGATACATTTGAGTGTGTGTGTGAGAGGGGAGTTGATGTGGGGGCATATTTGTGAGGCAGGGTTAATTTGAGAACATGTAGCGAGAAAAACCTTCGTGGCAGTGAGGATGCAACTTTCCTGCCGTTGGTGATGTTGAAGATGAAAGCGCTGTGTTCAAGACAACCTAAATCTTATAGACACAGGTATTACACAGCAAACTGCGAGTAATTTTCAGCGGAAAAGGCGCCGACCAAAGCTTTTCGCTCGAAGAAAAATATATATAGAGAATACATTAGTGACTCATGTATGTTGTGTTCAGTACTGTGAATGATAGGCACGTATCAGACGTTGCTCACAACTATACTGAACCCCGAAACCTCTGCTAGTTAATGTTTCATTTTATTTACTGTATTACGCGGTACCATTATAGTCTGCATTCAGAGAACAAGCCGGCGTCATCATCTGCCACAGATTTTGCCTGACTAGTCGAGAAAGACCATGCTGTACCCTGATGTCATCAGCCTCTGCTGCAGTCAGCTAATTTCGCTGGGAGTTGCCAGGTAGTCTGGCTGGCAACAGTTGGCAAGTGACCAGGCAGGGAATGACATGCTTTTGTCGTCATTCACAAGGTGACAACCTCGTCAAACAGATTCACACATAATCACGAGCATCCAATGCAAACTACCGCATTATGTCAAAGCTCACCGGACGTGTAGTATATCAAGCACCGGTATATCTGAGCCGTACGAAAGGTCGTGCGTGCTGAACGGTTGCGTGTGTGACACCGTATCCAGTCTTGGTTTCAATACGCATCTACACCTCTGTAAAGGGCTCCCTCGATCTCGGCCATGTCATGTGGTCACACGACATCCTACAGTGTGCCAACTGGTCAGTGCACGGTAATGTCACTGCCAACTGCTACCTTCTATGGGTGTGACTGTGACTTTTCGTGGAATGCGCCGAGTTTTCGGCGAAACAGGGGACTTAGCGCTTTCAAAGCTTGGCAAAAAATATGAAATACTGGATTAAGATAACACTGAAAGCAGTTTTGTGATGGCAAACGTGTCATTAGCAGTTGCGCGATGCGAAAGGCGGAAAAATTCATTCCCAACCGGTTCCTGGCGGGGATGAAGAAAGCGTGGCGAAAGAAGCACTGTGGAGGCCGCTGCGGGCTTACTGATTTGCATTCTAGTCCTACCGCATTCCTCTCTTGAGGTGCTTAAGTGTAATAATAAGAGTCAGTGTGAACAAATAAGGAAGAACACGTAGAACTAGGAGTGTCGCTGAACAGGATTGTTGTTCTGTGTTCCTCCTTGTATACTCGCTCTGCCTCTTATTAATATGTGTCACCAACAAGCTCAAACCAAAACTCTGGCGTTGTGTGCCGGCAACATTTTCTTTTAACTTAAAGCCTATTGCACATTGTCCTACTATGTGCTGGCTTATTGTGCTCAGAATTGTTTTACAGAATACAAAATGCACTTTAACCCATGCTTCCGTGGTCGCGTTTAGAGTCCTTTATTGAAAGACTGGTTTCGCAGAGGGCTTCGCGATATGAGTACATATCAGTCTCCTCATGGGTGCCTAGATGGCACCCTACCTTTGAGTGGGTTCTAGAGCCCTCCACTGCAGCACCTCTTTCAGTTCTTTAACTACCGCCTTTCTGCCTACCCTCACGGTGCGGTTGAGGTGTCCACGCGTGGTGCTACACATTTGTTACCTGAAAACTGCGATGGTACATAGGCGTCAGTGTGCTGTGCGATGTCAGTGCAGTGCGATGTCTGTTGTTGTGGCTGTAGGAAGAAGGAAACGAAAATCATTGCACCCGCCACCGCTTCGATGGACGACGGCTGTTGTTGTGGCGCGCGTCTTTCTCTCCCTCTTCTTTTTTTCTTTCTTGTCCATTTTCCCTTCTGTCCTGGCAAAGTTTTCGCTGTACTTTTGGTTCGATTATTTTATTCTCTTTTTGGTTGCCTCACCATATTATATGTACTTTTGGTTCATATTGCTCCGCCGCGATGGTGCAGTGGTTAAGATGCCCGACTACTGTGCCAGATTAACCGGGTTCAATCCGACACCGGCGTCTGTGTTTCGATGAAGACGTAACGAAGAAGCGTCCGTGTGCTGTGCGATGTCAGTGTATGTTAAAGGGCAACTCCGGTGGCTTTTTCATCATTTTGTGTATTTAATTGAATTACATTCCTCGGCACGTCCTGACTCCAACACAAAAAACCGTTTTCCAAAATTCCAATTAGAAGTATTTTTAAAAAAGAAAAACAGCAAATCGAAACCGAAACTGATTTCACGGCCAGAAACGACTTCACATTTGACGAAATGGTGACGTCACACTCAGTATTAGAAAAACACTCGTACGTGCGCTGGATGGTGAAAATAAAGTATGGAAATCATGACGCACTGCATAAAATGTCTGAGGTATGTCCAATATAAACCTCACAATTTCATAATCACGCGGTGTGTAGACATTAACGCCTGTATACTGTTTGTGACGTCAGAAACTCAGTCGTGCCCGCAGAAATACTCTCAACTTAAGCCATGAAAACGGCATATTTTAAAGCCGTATTGCGCGTGAACGAATTATCGTACGGCACCCAAATTTTGTAGAATGCGTCAGGACGGAGAGAGGAACCTGTGGTAAAAGTTTCACAACAATATTCGAATGTCAAAAAACCCCCGGAGTTGCCCTTTAAAGATCCCAGGTGGTCGAAATTACTCCTTAGCCTTCTACTACGGCCAGAGCCACCTAGAACTTGAAAAGTATGGATGGCGATGCTACGGCTCGTCTTCTTTCTTTCTTCCACTTACACTCCCACCTTCCTGCCTTGCTTTACGGCGTGGTCCTGGTTTCCACAGAAGCAAGTGTAACAGATACTGCGCCTTTCCCTTCCTGTGAACCATTTATTATTATTAGCTTTGATCTCCTCTAATTTTTGTTCAGGAAGTTTCACCTACAAGCATTTACAAACGCCCCGCCGGGGTGGCGCAGTGGTTACGGCGCTCGACTACTGTGCCCAAGGAAGCGGGATCGAATCCCGGCCTCGGCGGCAGCTTTTCGATGGAGGCGAAAAGCAAGGCGCCCGTGTGCTGTGCGTTGTCAGTGCACGTTAAAGAACCCCAGGTGGTCGAAATTACCGGAGTCCTCTACTACGGCGTCTGTCATAGCCTGAATCGCTTTGGGACGTTAAACCCCACAAACCAAACCAAACCATATTTCAGCTGTGACAAAAATACAAACCAGTGTGTTAAAGGCAGCATTTGTTGTGGTTGTAAATGGGGCTATTGTTTTCAATCGTTTCATAAAAAGGTAGAATCCAGCGATGAATAAAGATTATTTGTACTACGAGCACCGAAATGTAATTGGCGTGGCTCCATCGCTAAAAATAAAAAAATGTACTTTTTCATTCATCTCTTCAATATTGTTATGTGGTGTACCATGCTGGCATTCAGCAAGTGAAGAAAGAAGTTTCTGGGTGTGCGAAAGAAGACGACGCTCAGTGTTTAGTGTGCCTCTCTAAGTGTACTGGAGGTCTGGCTGGACAGCCTAAGGCTTACGTTAAATGTCAACAAATGTGACGTCCTAGTATTCCCACAGACGTCCCCCGTTAACCTTTCCTTGTTATATCATTCTGTCCTAATCCCGCAGGTTGATTTTATTAAATATTTGGGTGTATTATATGACCCACAGTTAGACTGGAGGCCTCAAATTAGAATGCCTTGTGCTTAAAGGTGAACGTATACCTTGGCCGGTTGATAAGAATCAGCAATAAGAAATATGGTATGCGTCGGCACACTCTGCTCTTGCTTTATAAAGCCTACGTACGACCAATACTTGAATTCGGCTCCATTCTCTTTTCTGGGTGCCCAAGGTACGAGCTTGAGCCCCTGTTTGTTTTAGAACGACGAGCTCTGCGCCTTTGCTTAGGTCTGCCCAAATAAGTGGCCAATGCATTGCTATACTTGGAAGCTCGGATACCTAATCTAAATTCGCGGTTTCAGCTTCTAGCTGTGCGAATATATTTAAGGTCTTTGGAGCCAGTCCCTGGAGTGTCTAACCCCATATTTACTTCAATCCCATCATACTTCTTTGATAATATTTGGCCTAGGTATAAGCTCCCTCAAGTTGTGTTTACAAGTTCCCTGCTGTCCAAACTTTCAGTATCAGTAACCTCTTTAGTACAAGTTGACTACCGGCGGCCTGATACTATAATTTCATTTGATGACACCCTCCCAAGGAATGCTAAGCATTTGCCTGCCAATGTATTAAATGCACTTAAAGAGAATTACCTAGACAATTTTCCGATCCATAATGCCATTTTTACAGATGCGTTTCAGCAGGATGAAAAGGCAGCTATTGACATATTACTCTCAGGCTCTTGACTGGAGTCATTGATTTCGGGTCCCAGACTATACGCCAATTTTCACTGCCGAGTTTCTGGCCATTGAGTTGGCCTTGACTAAAATCCCTAGTAATATTTCTAAGGTTATTTTTCTTTCTGACAGCCTATCCGTGCTGTTATCGCTCAAAAATTCGAAGGACACTCTGCTTTGCCGTTCACTTTATTTTTTCCTTCCGCCTCACATTTCAGATTTGCGTTTTCAATGGGTCCCAGGCCACTGTGGTATTACATATAATGAAAGGGCAGATTATTTAGCAAAATCCGCTCTTAGTGGACCTCTTGTTCCACTCATACTTAATATCGTTTACTTAACTTTAGCTCGACTTCAAAATTTCCAACGTCTCCATCACCTCAGTAACGAGCCTCTCCTTTCTGCACCAGATTACCAACACCTCAGATGGCCTTGGTGTGGCCGCATGTGTGTTTCAAGGATATGTGAAATGTCTATGACTCTCTTGCGCTGCAGATTACCGAAACTAAATCTGTATTTATGTCGTTCGGGGCTATCCGCTACAAACCTCTGTGAGTCTTGCAAAGAAATTGAATCCATAGATCATTTTTTCTCTTCTGCTGGAGGTCTGCATCTCTCCGCAAAATTTACTTAGCAACTCCCCTTTCAAGATTACGCCTTCCACTAACCATTCCAGTTCTCCTCTCCTTCGGAGCAAGCGTCAAGGGATATGCCTTAAAATCAGTTTGCGATTTCATTCATGATTACATAATTTCAACAGGTAGATTCCTAATATTTTCCTTTTAATTTTTTCCAAATTCTAGTTAAAGATCCATATTTATCTGAATACTCCAGTCCTTGAACATAATTATTTACAAACTACAATGCACCCTGGCCAATCCCCCGCCGTGGGTATGTGCCATTTTGTCTCAGGTCATCATCATCATCATAAGCGGTGCCCAGCGATTTCTGAGTGGGGTGACCCATCGGTGCGTGATTCCCACTCGTAACATCTTTCGTGATGGCAGTCTAGCGTAGCGGGCTGCAAGTAGTGGTGTGCTATAAATGCAGTACTATTCCTTCCGAACGTAACATCAGTTCCAACATCGCACTCAGGGTGAAAGAAGTTTTTTGAAGAATGGGGACACCCCATGGTGATCTTCAAAGAAGAAAACGGAAAAAACTGAAAACTAGAAGTGAGCTATTAGAAGACTTGCTCGCGTCAGGCTTCGACCCACCGGGGTGCATGGTGCGGACGTGGTGCATATGCACTGCGACCCCGTCTCGGTGGAAACAGGCCGGATTGCATGAGCCCCTTGGCTGGGAAAAGCCCACTCCCCGAAACAAAAACCCCCAAAACCTTATGGTGCTGGAGGCCTTGCCTGGGGTAGCCGTAGGATGATGATGGTCGCAGATTGAGATCTGTACCCTCACAGGAGGATCGCACCTAGGGCATACTTCCTTCCATCTGACAAGGCAAAAACAGCGTGCTTTTAACTGTTTGAAGGTCTGTGATGTAACACAGCTGCCAGTTCGGACTTACACTAGCAGCTGTATAACCTGTATGGTTAGGTCTCTATTGTTGTCTTTCGTAACCTTTGGGTATGCGCAACATGATCATTTGTCCTTTTCATTGTCATTTGTGAACAACATTCATGCTTACAGTCAATTTTAATTTGGAGGGCGTTGTCCTCTTGTTGTAATCCAGCATTGTGTCCGGTTTTCACATGATTGTATTAACCCCGTGCCATGGTGTTGACGGGTGTGTTTTGTACAGCTGGACTTGACATGTCACCTTCGGGTGTAATAGAAATTTTCTTTCGCCTTCTACAGGCACCTTGACTCCCAGCTAATAGGTCCATCCAAGATAGTCATGGTCGGTGATTTCAACTGTGTCCTTGACAGGGCGGATCGCCTCTCTTCTCGTGGCACTCCGCCCAGAAGCGGGATAGGCAGGGAGTGCGGGCACTTAGGGAGCTGGTCGAGGAGCTAGATCTGGTTGATGCCTGTAGGGTGCTCCACTCAGGACAGTCAGGGATGACTTGGACTAGGAGGCGCCTTCAGAGTAGGCTAGACCGTTTCTATGTTTCTTCGACACTGGCTCCTGGCATGCACTCCAAGTGGTCAGTCCCCTCCGCGTTGAGTGATCACAAGTGTGTCATCCTTCGCTTCATTGATGGGATCCTGGTCCCTCACGAGAAGGGGACTTCTCACCTCAACTCGCAGCTTTTAGAGGACCAGGAGATCGTTAAGGAAGTCTCAGGTATTCTTGGAAATTCTCTCCAGTCCAAATCAGGTTTAGACGGTGCTGGATGGGATGGCATTAAGGCAGACATGCGTGACTGTTTCAAGGCGGCAGGAATGAGACGGGCACGTGAGGAGCGACAGGAGATTACTATCGTCTCTAATATCATCCTCCTACTTTCCAAGCCTCTTTCTGCTGGCCAGGGGGTCACTGAAGCACTCGCCTCGCACCGCATCCGGCTCCGAAAATTTCTCCAGCGACGCTGGGATGCTCTTAGGGTTATGGTGCGCGCTGAGCAGTGGGAGAGAGAACATTGGTGCAACAGGCACCTCCTCCGACGCCACTTTGCGCGCACGGAGACTTCCCTCACAGAATTGGTAGATCCAGTTACGGGGTCTATCTTCAACACGCCGGACGCTGTTCTTAAAGCAGCATGGCAGTTTTATTCCGTTCTTTATCAGGCTCCAGCTCCAAGCACAGCTACTTTTCCATTCAAAACCCCCTCCAACCCAGTTCACCTATCAGGAGCTCCTTTGGATGAGACAGAAGTAGAAGCGGCGCTCAAGTCGTTCCATAGAAACCGTAGCCCAGGTTCGGGCGGCCTGACTGCTGAGTTTTACGTCAAGCTTTGGGGGCAGCTCGGGAAGCCTTTCACCGCCCTTTCACCGCTCCTGGGTGAGGGGATGCCTTTAGGTACTCAAAGGGCAGAACGGATCACTCTCCTTTGTAAGGATGAGCCGAGACGCACTGACTTGTGAGCCTGGCGTCCCTGAACTTCGACTACAAACTCATAGCAAAGTGCCTGTCCTCTCGTTTAACTTCCTTCCTCCCAGATATTATAGGTCCATATCAGGCTTGTAGTGTTCCTGCTCGTTCCACTCAATTTCACGGTTTTGCCTTCAGGGACCTTTTCCTTTGGGCTCAACATAGAAATCTTCAGGGTATTCTTTGTTCTTTTGATCAGGAAAAGGCATTTGATGTGGTCAGTCATCCATACTTATTCCAAGTCCTGGAGGAAGCTGGTATAGACTCTGATTTCCAACGCATGGTCAGACTTCTATATTCCAGGTCAGTTTCAGCTGTTACTGTGCTAGGTCGCACCTCAGAAGCTCTCGACGTGGGCCGTGGAGTTAGGCAGGGATGCCCTGTACCTCCTGATCTCTACGTGCTCGCATTTGAACCCCTCTTACAAAGGCTCTCTCGTGACAGTCGAACAGCTCGTTTTCCGCTTCCGCCAGGTTCTCCACCAGCTCCCATCTTTGCCTATGCAGATGACCTAACCATTGTTGTCCCGGACGAGGCTTCTGTCTCCTCCGTTCTGGACGTCATGAAGGTGTACTGCAAGGCGAGTGGGGCTAAGGTTAATAGGTAAAAGAGTGCCACCCTCTATTTTAGGCATGCACCATCCAGTCCTCAGCCTGCTCATGGTCTTCAGGTGAAGGCTGGAGTCCACTTCTTGGTTTTCACTTTAATTCGAAAGGTCTTTCAGACACGAATTGGCCTTCTGCTGAAGAGAAAATTGAATCGAGGGCAAGAGAGTATGAGCAGCTCTTGTGTCTGCTCACTGCTCGGGCCACTATCACGCGGTCCCTCCTGTTCCCGGTGCTGACCTATGTCGCCGGCGTAACACCTCTGTCGGCGCGGATGAAGCTCCGCCTGGAGCGGATCCTTTTCCGTTTATTGTGGAGTGGAGCTCCGGACAAGGTCAAAAGACTTGTGGTGAAGCTGCCTAGGGACAGGGGAGGCCTTGGCATCTCCGACCTGGGCATCGTAGCCTCAGCCTTGCACGTCAGGTGGACCCAAGTGGCACTGAACTCGGACATGCCTCTAACTCGAAGCCTGACTTCGTTTTTTTCTTAGTACTCGACTCCGCCTTTTCGGCCAGAGCACGTATTCTCACTGCGTGCCACGGTCGGGCTCTCTGTCCTCTATTCATGCTCAGGCAGCCCCTTCATGGATCACTGCCTTGTCGTGGCGGAGGGGCTTGCGAAACTCGATGAAGTCGTGAGCTCTGCTGTGTAGGGCCACCCAAGATAGACAGGTCATGGCAGAGAGTTCTGACAAAGTGTGATTCACTGGAGAAGGTAAGGGCAGCCCACTCCAGTATTTCCTGCCAAGAAAACCCTATGGCCAGTCACAATACCATTAATGATATGGCGCCGGAAGATGAGCCCCCCAGGTTGGAAGGCGTCCCATATGTTACTGGGGATGAACAAAGGGCGATTCCTAGTAGCTCCAGGACGAATGAAGCGGCTGGGCTAAAGCCAAAAGGACGCTCAGTTGTGGATGTGTCGGGAAGCGACCGGAAAGTCCGATGTTGCAAGGAGATGTATCACATAGCAACATGGAATGTAAGATCTATGACGCAAGGTAAACTGGATATTTTCAAGCGAGAAATGGACAGATTGAACATTGATATCTTGGGTATCAGCGAGCTCAAGTGGAATGGGAGAATTTAACTCCGGCGACCATTATGTCTTTTATTGTGGGCACGAATACAAGAGAAGGAATGGGGTCGCTCTCATAGTAAACAGAAGAATGGGCAAAGCAGTGCTAGGGTACAACCCCAAAAACGACCGAATGATTTCACTTCGGATCCAAGGTCAGCCTTTCAACATAACAGTTATCCAAGTCTATGCACCGACCACTACTGCTGAAGAAGCTGACGTTGAGAGAATTTTATGCGGACCTAGAATGCCTTTTAGACCGCACCCCATCATCAGACGTCGTTTTTCTCATAGGAGACTGGAATGCTAAGGTAGGGAGTGAAGAAATATCCGGAATTACAGGCAAGTTCGGTCTTGGTGAGCCAAATGAAGCTGGGCAGAGGCTAGTAGAGTTTTGTCAAGAAAACAACCTGACCATAGCGAATACTCATTTTCAACAGCACAAGAGGCGCCTGTACACATGGACTTCGCCGGACGGTCTGTACAGGAATCAGATCGATTATATTATTTGCCGACAGGGATGGAGAAGCGCTATACAAGCAGTAAAAACAAGGCCTGGGGCCGATTGTGGCACCGATCATCAGCTTCTTGTTGCCAAGATTAAGCTTCGATTGAGAAAAACGCAGAAAACTAGAAGGCCTTTCAGGTATAATCTGGATCAAGTTCCTTTAGAATATGCTGTGGAAGTGAGGAATCGATTTCAAGAATTAGATCTAGAAGACAAAGAGCCCGAAGAGATGTGGACTGATGTTCGTGATATAATACAAGAAGTTGCTACTATGGTAGTTCCAAAGCAAAAGAAATGCAAGAAAGCAAACTGGTTATCTGAAGAGGCTTTGCAAATAGCTGAGGAAAGGAGGATGGCAAAAGTTATGGGGGAAAGAGAAAGATACAAGGTTCTCAATGCGGATTTTCAGAAAATAGCAAGGAGAGATAAGAATGCCTTCCTGAACATACAGTGCCAAGCAGTTGAGGACAACAGCCAATTAAGGAACACAAGAGCTCTGTATAAGACAATCAAAGATATCAAAGGAAGCTTCTGTGCTAAGATGGGCGTGATAAAGGACAAACGAGGCAAGGACCTCACTGAAGCCGCAGAGATAAAGACGAGGTGGCAGGAATACACAGAAGAACTGTACAAGAAGGACCCGAATGTGCAAACCCAACATAAGACGGTTGAGATCACTGATCTCGAGCCGGGCATCCTGAAGAGTGAAGTTGAATGGGCCTTAGCCAGCCTTGCTAAGAACAAAGCTAGCGGAATTGATAGCATTCCAGCTGAGTTGCTTCAAAACCTCAACCATGACGCTGTTAACATTCTGCATACATTATGTCAGAAGATTTGGACAACCCTGCAGTGGCCACAGGATTGGAGGAGGTCAGTTTACATCCCCATTCCAAAGAAAGGCAGTGCCAAAGATTGTTCCAACTACCGCACGATCGCGCTTATTTCGCATGCTAGCAAGGTGATGTTGAAAATCCTCCAAGGTAGGCTGCAGTAGTGTGTGGATCGGGGCTTCCGGACGTGCAAGCTGGGTTTCGCAAGGGCAGAGGAACTAGAGACCAAGTTGCCAACCTTCGCTGGATCATGGAAAAAGCAAGAGAGTTCCAGAAACCCATCTACTTCTGCTTTATTGATTATGCGAAAGCGTTTGACTGCGTAGATCACAGCAGATTGTGGCAAGCTCTCCAAGAGAAGGGAGTTCCAATTCACCTCATCTGTCTCCTCAGGAACCTGTATGAAGGGCAAGAGGCCACAGTCAGAACTGGGCATGGTCTTACTGATTGGTTTCCGATTGAGAAAGGAGTGAGGCAAGGCTGCATACTGTCGCCCTGCCTATTTAACCTATATGCAGAGTGCATCATGAGGAAGGCTGGTCTGGACGAGTCTTCAGCTGGAGTGAAGATTGCTTGAAAACGTATCAACAACCTTAGATATGCCGATGATACCACTTTAATGGCAGAAAGTGAAGCGGAACTCAAGACTGATGCGCGTACAAGAAGGGAGTGAGACGTTTGGGCTTAAACTGAACATTAAAAAGACAAAGATCATGGCGTCTTGCCCTATCAAGTCCTGGAGCTTCAAGCGACAAGTGGAAGCTGTGACAGATTTTCTCTTCTTGGGCTGCAAGATTACCTCGGAAGGAGACTGCAGCCATGAAATTAGGAGACGCCTGCTTCTGGGAAAGAGAGCAATGGTTAGCCTTGACCGCCTAGTATAGAGCAGAGACATTAGTCTGCCAACCAAGATCCGTATAACTCGTGCTATGGTCTTTCCAGTTGTGATGTATGGATGCGAGAGTTGGACTGTGAAAAAGCCTGACCGCCGAAGAATTGACGCGTTTGAATTGTGGTGCTGGCGAAGACTATTGAGAGTTCCTTGGACTGCCAGAAGATCAAATCAGTCAATATTGTCGTCCATAAACCCTGACTGCTCATTGGAGGGTCAAATTCTAAAGTTAAAGCTCAGCTACTTTGGTCATCTGATGAGAAGAGAGGAGTCGCTGGAGAAAGATTTGATGTTGGGAAAGGTTGAGGATCGCCGGAGAAGGGGTAGGCAGCGAACGCGATGGTTAGATGGCATCCTCGAGGCACTGCAGATGAAGTTATGTGATGTTAGGAAGATAGTGAGAGACCGGAAAGCGTGGCGTGACATGGTCAATAGGGTCACGAAGAGTCGGACACGACTGAACGACTGAACTGAACTGAACTGAGCTTGCACCTGATGCTCAGGCACCTGCCTTGAGCGTCTCCGTAAGGCGAAGGCGGACATTGATGTGGTTTCGGTTCCTCTAAAGGAATTAGGCTTCTGACTCCTAGTCTCCCTCCTCACCTCCGCCAGTACGACCTTGTAAATGTTAAGCCCAGCTGGCAGTATATTATAGCAGATGTTTTGGAAGCAAGCAGAGCATCCTTCATGTACTGCTTCGCCTGGGGAGCCCTCCCCATCAAGGCTCCAGCGTTTACATGGGCCAGCTTGCGACCAACTTGTCTGACTTGTGGTGGTAGAGAGGACACTGTGCAAGTATTCTCGCAGTGTCTTCTTCCTGAAGCGCTTCTCTGTCGTGTAGCTAATCTCTTCCAGCTTCCGGGTATACCGTACGAGACTGTGCAATACTTGAATCCGTTGCCAGGCGTAGCCGTTAATCAGTTCGTCGTCCTGCTCGTGGAGTGTGCATACCAAGTATGGCTGGCACCCTGCGCGGCCGCATACAACAGCAGAGTTCCGGGCCTCCATGAAGTAACTGCAAAGCTACGGAAAGAGGTTCGGTTCTGCCTGCAGCGGGAACGTCGCATTCGTGGCGAGAGGAGGTTCTCGAAGATTTGGTGCGGGCCGTCTGTGATCTCGGTTAAGGGTGGAACACCCTCTGTGTCGCTATGTCTCTATTACAGGGAACGGTCGTCCTTAATGACACTCGTTGCGTTGTCATGAAGGTCCTCCTCGTTGGCTCAATGCCACGATGGCGCTGCAGGTCGTCTTTGCGTAAGATACCACTTACTTTTGTGGGAGCATCGCGCGGTGACTCCCTTGTCCGGGTAGGGCCCTCACATCGAACTAAAAAGCTCTCCCAGACCCCACTTGGCCCTGCAGGGGGGACCTTGCCGGCAGTGTTGAATGGATGATGACGGGCTGATGGGTTATGTTTGACTCTGGGGCACGGCACTTCCGGGTGTCAATCCCCCTCCCCATCTGACAACGACAAGAGTGAGAGTTACTTCTTTTTTGTCACCAGTTTATACCTCGCCGCTGGCAGCTTCAGCTCAGCATCTGCTACAACGTATATGAGGTTATCTTTAGCGACGTTTTCAAGGCGTGTTCCTGCGTGGCAGTTCCTGGCTCTACGGGGGCTGGGACGGTAGGTCAATGCCGCTTGCGGCGGGGGCTAGCCAGCCATCGAATTTTTGTCTATTTTAGGCCGTCATTGCACCCGCCACCGCTTAGGTGGTGAACGACGGCTGTTGTTGCGGCGCGCGTCTTCCTCTCACTCTTCCTTTTCTTTGTTCTCTATTTTCTCTTCTGTCCGCGCACGAGGCAGCGGAGGTGGCTCAGCTACAGATCCAGTAGCAGGCCCGTGCATTTTCTTTTCCTTCTTCCTACAGCCACAACAACAACAACTGCGAGTGCGCGCAGCACCTGACGACAAAATTAGCTCGAGCGTGGAGGCACGCGCTATAGGCGCATGTCAGTGACGAAAGAACGGTTCTATAAAGTGTGACTAAAATGGTATAAATTTGTATCACTTTTATTGTTTTTGCTGTTTGCCCTTGTTCTTGTTTGGATGCACCTATGTCCATTGCTTGGACACAAGGGTCTGCAGTATGTAATAAATAATTACATAAAGGATGGTTCTTTGATTTTGGCACCTACTGTTGCTGTGTATATGCCAAGAACTGCAGCTGTTAAGAAACTAGAAAATGGCTTTAAAGGATCGGCACGCACGACCACTTTGTTTGTGTCCTTTCAGCATCCTTGTGCGGCTACTTTATACGTTGCCGGTAACTGACTGCAGCGTGTAGAACGAATGGTTTTTTGCGTTCACACTGATGAATTTCAATAAGCAACCCGGATCTATCTCGGAATCCAGCAAGGTGCCGAGAAAGTCTAGGGACCATGCTGCCACATTGCAATGAGAACTCAGGATCTGAATCCGAGCCACCCATTGAAACAGCCCTTTCATTTCACGGAACAAAAAGGTTGCTTCATATCGCCGATTGGTGCTCACTATAAATTTCTGGAACAGAGCCAGTGCTTTATAACTAATTTTTAAAAACAGTAATTTTCAAAACGTTCGCCCCGATTGGTAATCGCATATCGGTGGTTTCCTCTGCAATGCATCCATTAGAGCCTCCATGATTCTTCGGCGCGAGAAAACTGGCGCTTTCATTCGCCGAAAGCATGACGTCACGCATTTTTGGCATGGTGATGGTCGTGTGTGCCGCGGCCGCCGCGCTTTGGCAGACTAAATTGATCGTGAATGATGCATGGCCAGTGGTACCCGTGTACCAGCTGATACTCGTGAGACCGCTGACAAGTCGTTGTTCCCATTACGGCGTGTAGCAGTTGTTTTCGAAGCGTGTCATGGCGGTGCCGTTAAAAAATCCAAATCCGAGACCATGATGCGCTCTCATTAGCAGCAGTCAAGGCTGCGGAAGTGACTGAGCACACGGGCAACTGTTGCCCCCAAACGTTGACAAACCAGGTTGCGACACTTGATGTCCTTAGGACGCGGACACTGCCGAAATGGCTCTGTGGTTAGCCTCAGCAGGTACAATAGCAGCGGTGACAGCATTTCAATGGAACCAAACGGCAAAGATTACCGGAATATTTCATTGACGCGTTAAGGATATGAGGCAATAGCGTCCAGTTTTCCTTGCGAATTACACCTATACTTAAACCTTACATTACTAAGGTACCAATTAATTTGAAAGAAATTTAAGCATATAAACGCCTGCTTGTACCCAAGCCGTACATAGAAGCGTCCTTGCCTTGGTCTGATCGGTAGCGCTGAATCTTGCCTGAAACCTAAACATTTAAATTTTAACATGAATTACTCAATCAGGTGCCGCTGTTGGAGACATGCGTAATTTAATTCGCATTATATGCCACGTGAGTTCTCAACTCACCGTGCAGTTCTGCAGTCCAACGAAAAAGAATGCAGTTGCAACTATTTTTCATTCGGCTGAAGAAAATCTGCGTTATGGCGAAAGGCATACCAGCCCTGTACGACGAAATTCTGTCCGCGACCTTTGTTGGAGCCGACCGGTGGTCCCAAATACATACCAGCTGTCAAGCAACCGATCCGGCTTGAGCAACAACGGCATGCACAACAAATACTCCAGTGGCAATGAGCATGCACCCGCCCTCAGCAGGCGAAGACTTCTATAATCCAACCCATAAATGCCGTCGAGAACCACCCTCGATGGGCTTCTCCCATCGATTCTCAAATGGCAGCCGCAATACTCAACCTCCCAAGAAAAATGCGTTTTTTAGGTCAGTGTAGCCTTACTCATTCTCAGTTATGAGGCCTGTGCCCTGAACTTCAACAGAAATTCGTGTTAGATTGCCTCGATTGATCTTCTTCGCGGCCCCTCCCTTTTCCCTACATCTTCCCAAACTTTGTCTCCAGTGCCCTGGGCCCGCATATCATACATTAAGATTAATGACTGGCATCGAAGGCTGTACCGCCTAGTCTCCCCCGGATCACTTAAGCCGCAAAGAGTGATCTATATGTTGGCAATTTTTTCTGATGTGCTTACATATTGTTTATCCTAGTCCTGTGGCAATCGCCTATCAGATGCTATTGCAGCTCAAAGCAGTGCTTTATACGAAACGCGAAGTATGCAAAACACAACCCAGAAACGTTTTCGATAGCTGCAGTGCAAAAACTTAAAAGCTGGTAGTTATAAGCGTCGGCATAATAATCGCTGAAGCGTTCTTCCGAATAGGTGCGAAGAGGTTGCAGCGAGCGAAAAACTCACAGAGAAGCGGAACGGGACTACAAGCCGGCACACACACACACTTCAAGCATAAATACAAGCCATCTGCACTAAACGCTGGCGAACGCTCTGGCGGCTCTGCAGCGCTTGCTGTTTGAATCTTGGCGAATGAACATAGCGAAGGCCACTGAGTGTACCCGATGGGCGGGGGTGGTAGACTGCCGCTTAGACGTTGGACTGCCGCCACATCCCGGGGGATAAGGGGGGCCGTCCCAAGTCGGTAGGAAGTGCGTAGACGCCGGTAGGGTGCGCTGCAGAATTGAGATGCGATCTAGGTTAGTGTAGCACTCGTCTTAGTCGCACCCGACGGCCGAAACTCAGCACCACTTGTCCGGTCGGCAGTGGGGATTGGAGAGAAGACGAGATGTGTGAGGGGGATGGTGGAAGCGGTCGCACTTTGAAAATATGCTTTTCTGTTTGCATGAAACAATGTCTTGGCACTTCCACCGGAATGATCGCTATCGCCGTGGTACAGGAAGCGCTTGTCTAGAAGTGCCGAAGAGTGACTTCTTGATCGCAGGCGCTATTCCTAGCTAGAACGCCTGCTTCGAGAAAGGATGCATATGTGCCATGTCACGATGGCTTCGGCAAACGACCCCTCCCGCTCGTAATTTCGCTGTGGGCAGTGACACAGTACAGACTTAAAAATGAAACGGCGCAGGTATAACAATGTTACATCGCTCGTGAAAGTTGACTGCCTTGTTTGACGATTTTTGTCTGTGGTGCACATGGCTTACAGCTGTCCGCAGTAAGCCATCGCTTAGTTACAGCATAAAAGCTCTCCAAGCGCTCATGGGCAATATTCATTATTATGGACGCAAAAAGCCCACGTGAGTTATAACTTTCATGACGTTAGGGAGCTTTTGGACGCAGTTTGTTGATGGTAGGGGAACAGCGGAACTTGCGAAACTTTTGAAGGTTTGAATGTCTTGGCATGTAAGTGTTTGACAGCCTCGGCACTGAAGTGTAGAGAAGATTAGGGCAAGAAAACGGCAAGTCTCATTGGGATTCGATAATTTGGTTCAGAAATCATAAGCTTCTTTAAGAAAAACGTATGATGAATTCATTTTCTGCTACAGGTGCCACTTCAGGCTATGCATATTGCATGACTTCACGACAGAGGTTTTTTGGTGGAAGTTTGAGTAATGAGTTGGCCTAAAACGTAGATGTGAATTTGGTCGTGTCGAATAGCTCCGAAAAGCAACTGCAAATTGTGACTTGCTGCATTCGAGAAAACGGCACTTAATGGTCGTTTTGCCGAGCAGGCCGAGGGACGCTGACCGGTTGTCAACAACTTCGTGCTTGGAGCAAGGGTGAGAAATATTAGTTGTGGTTTAGCTCTGGTTAGCCCTAGTTAAATTGCGAAAGCATCGACGGAAGCTTCTTTTGCCTGCTACATTATTCCCCTATCATGTCCTATCATTGTAAGATGCTCATTATTGGGACACTTAAGCTCATCCTTTATGGGTATGACGCGAGAGCGTAAGCTACCACACCACACATAAAGTCACGCTTCAACCAAGCGGTATGCACGTGCCGGCGGCTCGTAGGGCTAACGAAAATGCAAACGGTTCTGGCAGGTTGATTCTGAAATCTCCCTCCTATATGACAGGAACGACCGGAGTTGGCAGCTCCTGCCCGTGGCATAGGGGTAATGTGAATTCAAATGTCATGGCAGGTTGGTTTTTTTTATGAGGAGACAGTAGCTGCGCTTCTTCACTGCGTATCTACGCCCCTTCATGGCGTAGCTGCAGTCGTAGTATTGATTTCGCAATAAAAGAGAGCAACAAAGGTTCGGTGCGGTACTGTGCTCAACTGAACATCGCCTAAAAGTACCCTTTCCACAAGAAATTACACTAACAAGAGTGATTACCTTTGAAACTTCAGCCACGTTCTCTAGACCAAACCTCTCGATGTCTTTTCCCGCTTCTGCCACCATGAAACGGTGCCAAAAACCGCAGGTACGCAGTTTGGTGACCATGATTTCGTATCTCATTCAAAGTAGATATCGATCTTTTTTTATATTTCATTGCTTTGAGAATAAGAGGCTCACAATGACTAAAAGAATCGTTCCCCACCTGGCAACGAAATAGGCCCCGCGCTTGTCAAGCGTCTGACACCTGGCCCATGGAAATAGCCCGCAACCTCCTGCCGCATGCAGTACAGGAAAAAACCACCTGATGCGTGTGGCAGGTGGTAAACAGAGAGAAGGAAGTGCCCTCTTTCATCTAGGGGAGAGGTGAAATTGTTGTACATTACGAAAGAGTTGGGCTATAAAAAAAGTGTATTAGTCACATTCATCGCGCCTAAATTCTAGAAGGAGTATGAAGTAAGTAGCAGAAAGGGGCAGGGCTCATAGGCAAATAGAAAATTTTCATAACAATTTAGTCTGCAGTCCCAGTCACGTACTTTACTCACTTGCCATAACTACATTGCTAACGTGTACCTCGACTCATGAATCCTAATCAATGCCTGCTAATTTGTTTTTTTAACAGCTCCAGCAAAAGCTACAGAGTGTCCAGGACGAACTGCACCGGGTGCGACATGCGCTGGATGAGTTGCGCATGCGTCAGCTAGCCGCGCCCACAGATGGTGACGGCGACTTGGTCGCGGTGGTAACGCCCTTCGGAGAGCCGCCTGCGTCGCCGGAGCCGGAACCGGAAGTTGACCTCCTTGTCGGGCAGCATCAAAGGTCGCAGTCATCTTCGCCGGTCGCTGCCACGCCGGAGGAAGATGAGCGCGAACGTCTCGAGGCCAGACTTGGGGAGCTCCAGGAAGAGTTCTCTGAGCTGCTCATTGGGCTGCGCAGACGCAAGTCGGCCGCCGACAATGTGCGTCTGGACGCCGATGTTGAGGTACTGTGACCACAGTCCACATGAAATGAGTAGGATAGGATAAACGAAACGAATTAACGAATTAAATTCTATCCTTCTTCGTTAGCCTATATATAGTTTCACAATTTTGTTCTAGGGCATAGCTAACCCTGCACCAGTGTCTAGCACGTTTTCTGTTGGCTCTTGTATGTCCAACACGGGCTATAATCAAGGTTGCTTTGTTTAGAATCCCAAGTAGCTAAAATATTATCAGCAATGACACGCGATGACACGCGTATTTTCAAAGAGCGCTGTCTTCTAACGCGGTATATGTCATAATAGTTAGCAGAGCCAGGCGTGCGCGGAGAGGACTTTTATGTCACTGTCTCCGTGCAGCTGCTGTTTCCCTACTTGCGCTATCAAAATGTTGCGTGCTACATGTGTTTTAGAATTTTTTTTTCTGGGCTTTATGTCAGTTCATGCGGATATAACGGCCCAATGCGCATTCCACACCTAGTCGAAACGTGCAGATGTATTAACCATTAGCCTTTGCAATTTCACGTTTGTGGCGCACTGCTGTTAAGAACGCGGTAGTTTATTCGAATGTCGACCATCGTGATAAGTGGGTTTCAACGCGGGCAAAATCTTCAGCAGCTTTTTGCATATTTTCATACGTGACAAAAGAATATCCATTTGGTAGATGTAGCGCTACCGTTGTTAAGCTCCATTGAACTACCCGCAAAGTGTCAGTGGCGATCTATATAAAGTGAATCTTTTCAGAGGGGCGCGCGCCCAGCTACGGCTTCGCGCGTATTCGTGTTATAATGGTGTGGCCCTCAAGGATGCAGTCAGCTTGAACTCTTGCGCACAAAGCGAGGACACTTCTCAACGAGCGAGCTTTAAGACTTTCTTCGTGAAGAAATTACATTACTCGTCTCAAAAATTAAAAGTATTTTCTGTCACTGAGGGGTTTCCTGTTCCAATTTCGATTGTGACTTCCAGAGTGGTGCACAATGTTCACCGATCTATCGTCTTGGTACCCAGGAGGATGACGACTTGGACGGCGAGCTGCGGCGGCCGACGCGGCGTCGCGCACTGTCGGTGACGGTGCGGCGGGCCAGCCTCCAGGCGGTGGTGTCCACCACGAGGCCCCTGACGACGGGGTCGTCGCCGGTGTTCCGGTCGGCGGACCCAAGTCCCGGCACGCCCGAGACGAGGTCCTTTCTAGGAGTCACCATCAGGGACGACTGACGCTTGCCGCACCGCACGTAAGACAAGTTTCTGCCACCGTGGTCTAATGTTCGTACACGGCCACTCAGTGGAGGCGCACTTGGTGCGGCCCGTCGCGTCGCGCCTCAATGGCTGGGGAAGAGCGTATTGGGAGAAGTTACAGTTTCCGCCGTCATCCTCTGCGGGGGCGCCACCACTCCAGGACAAAGCGCCGCCGGCACGCCGGGCACGGACGAGCAGACGACGCTGAAGGAGCGCGCTGGCTGGGTTGGCGCGTGTTATCGTTTTGACTACTCAGCATAACCGCGTGGTTCTGATAGTTCTGCATGCGTGTCATCGGTGCCTGTGTCAACAGCGTCCTAAGCGTGCGCAGCACCATGCCAGGCAACTGCTGTGTGCCACTGTGCACCATGAAAGCAAGAATAGATCGGTTACCATAAGTTCCCGTGCGATTCACAACGTCGAGCAGCATGGCTGGAAAACATATCTGGGGAGGGCTAGGATGGAAAAGGAAGCCGGTGGGAGTCGAGTGACAAGTCACTGGTATACTCACTTCACTTCACAGATGACGATTACAGGAAGAACATAAAACTGAAGATCCTGCTTCCTTCAGCTGTCCCCTCCGTGTTCCCGAACTGCCCATATTACAAGTTAAGTTACTCACGCGGGCTCATGTTGAGCCAAATAACCCTGAAAAAATTAATGTGCGCAGGTCAATAGCTTCATTTTCCCCACTTGTTATAGCTACACTTCATTTCCTCCTGGACAACCCCCCGTGTCATCCTGAAGCATGTGTGTTTCAAGATAGCTGCGCCACGATCACTTTTATGACGATGATATCAAAATGATATGCCTTGCCCAACATCGCATAAGTGAAGCCATGGAGACACCAAGAGGAGCCGCTCTATTTGTCAGATGACGTGCGACTCTCTTGGTTAGAGTTGGACTTTGGCATATCGAAGACATCCAGGTCCAAGGAGGCACGTCCAAGCAAAGGCTAACCAAACAAACGTACGAAGCAACAATCATGACAACCAGATCCACAGTGGCGCAAATTAAGTACCTTCTTGATCACATCAAGTATTTTACAACAATGTCTTCTGTGTGCCTTACTAGTGCATTGCATTTAACCGAATCTTATTTTCAGCTTCCGATACGCCCTAAAGCAGGCTCTGAAAGCGGGTCTATAGCATCGCTTTTTAGCAGCCTAAGGCAATTCAAAGGCGGGAACGACAAAGTTGACGCAAGGGCTGCAGTTTTCACCTCGGAGAAAATACTGAAGGTACCACTAGCAAAAAAATATATATATATCGACTGAGATTATACACATTTTGCCATGCTTTGTGCAGGTTGGCATCTTGCAAGCATCAGTCTGCAAATGCACCTATCAACAATAGGCAGCTATAAAACTTGGAATTCGTGATTATGAAAGTACCTTGCCAACTGCCATATCACGTCTGCTGCAAGAGAGTTTTTGAGTCAGCTTGGATTCATTCATGTGTGGTGTGAACCAGCAGCTGACAGAGTTAGCACCGATTGCATTCTTGGCTGGTTACCTTCACGTCCATTTGAAGAGAAAGTATGAATAGTTTTACAGAATCTCATGAAACATTTTTATTTAATTTGTTTTCAGTGCCTGCCCGTGTTTTCATTATTTATATATTACCAAAGTTTAAGTAACTTCTAGTGCTTGCTTTAGAGTGTCAATAATTTTATTTTATTAGTCCCCATCCATTTATTAACTTTGTGCCTTGTGATTCCTGCAAAACCCTGGACTTATCAAAGTTCTTGATGATGGACGCCTAAGGTATCTGAAAATCACCATGCACCTTTGTTAGCAAGGTGATGAAGTGCCCGGACGTCAGAAGAAGCAGCAAGCTATGCAACACATTAGTTTCATCCCTTCTTCCCTATTTTGTGCAATTTCCGGAGTTGATTTGCGAGAGAGAAGACCGCAGTCACACAAGGACCTAACTAAACTAGTGCGACCACTGCTGACCAACTGGACAGGCAACATCAGTTAGACAGTGGAAAAAATCACGCTTGCACATAAACCTTTTTCGAGAAAAATTCTCCGCTTGTAAAATAAGCTTGCGCGTCTTCTGTGCATCACGCGGCTTCATAATCAAACGAGAAAAAAATTGCCTGAGCCTGTGCGGGCGTGTCGTTGAACTGGCTGTCTTGTGTTGTTTCTTTTGCAACAGTTTGTGTTAGCTAGTATGTTTTGGTGATGGTACCCATTTGAATATTATTTCCAGTGAAAAAGGAGGAACAGGCTGAACAATAATGTTGAACGCTACGTCCTGAATTGTAAGTTTCCAGAAAAGTGCACGCTGAATAAATGGCCCCAGACCATGTCCCGATTTCAAGATTGCAATATCTAATACGTTATTACAGTGGTTGAAACGCAACTAAATGGGTACGCACTCAGCAAAGCACACGACTGAATCGTTCTCGTTGTAAACGGAAGACCACGAATGACTTGGAAAAGCCTAGTGATGATGACTTGCCGCTATCACCTTATCAATAGCAAACTTACACATAGCATCACATTATGTGTGAAACGCTGCTCATAATCCTAAACTGAGCAAGCGCCGACCACGCGGACGCCGAAACGAAAGCACAGCCACGGCCGCTGCGCGCAGCTCTCCGCCCGGACTCGTCCCGGAGCGGTGGCGCCGCAGCGGTGGCGATGAGAACTAGGCGCAATACGGCTCTTCTGGGCGACGCGACGGGCCGCACCCAAGTGCGCCTCCATTGAGCGGCCGTGGTTCGTATATCAGGGCCTATACCAGGGTATATGGTGTATATAAGCTATATATCAGGGCATATAAGGCTCAATGCTCTACCGCCCTATGAGCGGTTCTAAATAATATTTTCGGTAGTGAAGTAGCGCAGTGCAAGAAACCTACAGAGGCGCCAAAATGCCTCGACACATCAAATAAAGTTTATTCTCTATCTCTTGATACATGTTTATATCAATATAAGCCTCTGTGGCTTCTGTTTGGAACGAACCCTAATTGGTAGACACGTTACCGCCGTACAGTTAATCGTCAGTTATAATGACATACGATAGAAAGAGAAATGATAAAGGAACTAATGGAAAAACAAAGACGTCATATATTTGTCACCTGTGACGCTAGCGATCTTTTCTTTTCGTACATGCATGTGCTTTTGCGAGAAGAAAAACAGTTAGAATTGGCGTTGGTGCATAACATACAGTGTTCGTATGACTGTGCTAGCATGTGGCTTCAATTTAATTTAAACGTGATCAGAACGACCTATCTCAAGTGTGACTAAAGAAATAAGTGATGATGGAGAATATTTATTCTTGCTGCTTCTCTCAGCTCACACCATGCTTCAAGTTTCTTTGCAAGTTTTTGATGGGGTACAGGAACTCAAAATTCAGACTGGTCATTCTACTTTGTGCTTCAGGGGAAGAATGAAAAAGCGATTTCACTAGCACAAACTCATTAATAGCGATTAGGGAACAAAGTGAGCAATATATACCTACATAATAAGGACCCGTGAAGGAAAGAAAGTTCATATTTATTAAAAGAAAAAAAAAACATTAGACATAGTTTTTCAAGCTACTAGAGATGGCCCTATTGCGCTCTGAAGAAAAGTAGATGAAAATTCTGGAATTGGCCTACATAGTAAAGTCAAGGTTTTCGTCCGAGAATTGTTTCCAATGCATTGAATTGCTTGCGAGGGAAAGAACACAAAGAAAAATATGGTGGCTAGGCTGTAGAGTATTCTTGTTTCGAGAAAATTTCTGCAGTGAAAAAAGTCACAGCAAGGAGCAAAAGACGAAAGTGAACTCCTTCGCAACATCCATATTTTAAAAAATGAAGATCAATGCAGTATGTTTCTAAATATATTTTGTATGAAACTATGTGGATGTGCTATTAAACTGTTTCTTCATTTTCACTCAACTCGAATTTTTCGGAGATGGCGGAATAGGCAGAGAGGCGGCTATATTATTGCGATAGAAACGATATTTCATTAGTATTGGCTAAGTATGGCCCGGTCGCTGCAGAAATGTCTTTCGCACACTCTCGCATGCGTAATGCACATCAAAACGGAAGATGTGAAGGTTTACTTGTGAGCTTCAAAGGTGCATCCTTCCCACGAGGAAGGCAGTTATGCAGCGGGATTTAGGGAATTGTACTTCATGTGACCAGCTATAGAGCGGTCTACGCCAGTATAGAAGCACATTTCGCCTTTACGCCTACTCTTCATCATCATCATCATCAGCCTGACTATATCCACTGCAGGGCGAAGGCCTCTCCCATATTTCTACAATTAACCCGGTTCTGTGCTAGCTGCATCCACTTGACCCCTGCGAACTTCTTAACCTCATCCGCCCGCCTAACTTTCTGCCGTCCCCTGCTACGCTTTCCTTCCCTTGGAATCCAGTTTGTGACCCTAAGCGACCATCGGGTATCCGTTCTTCGCGCTACATGTCCTGATTATGCCATTTTCTTCTTCTTGATTTCCACTGGAATGTCAGTGACTTGAGTTATTTCTCTGACCCCATCTGCACGCTTCCTATCTCGTCATGTTACCCCTACCATTTTTCGTTCCATAGCCCTCTGCGTTGTCCTCAACTTAAGTAGAACTCTCTTGGTTAGCCTCTACGTTTCAGCCCTATAGGTGAGTACAAGTAAGATGCAATTGTTGTATACTTTCCTCTTTAGCGATATCGGTAAGCTGCTAGTCATAATCTGCGAGTGCTTGCCAAATGTGCTCCATCCCAGTCTTATTCTCCTTTTTATTTCCTTTTCATGGTCCGGATCTGCGGTTACTACCTGTCCTAAGTACACATATTCGCCTACTACTTCCAGTGCTTCGCTACCTAACGTAAACTGCTGTTCCTTCGCGAGGCTGTTGAACATTACCTTAGTGTTCTGCATATTGATTTTCAAGCCTACCTTTCTACTTTTCCTGTATAGGTCATCAATCATTATTTGCAGTTCATCCCCCGAGTTACTTAGCATGGCAATGTCACAATAGTTTAGAGCAAATCGCAGATTATTGCGATTCGCTCGAAACTATTGTGACATGGCGCTTAACCCCAGTGTCACATTTCGGTTTACGAAACAAAGGCACGTAGCACTGCATACCCACTTGGTAAAGTGCTGACACGGCAGAGGTAAATCTTTCTAGCTGGGCCATGAGTGGAAATATATGGACGCGAGGTGTGCAAACCGTTCGCATGAGCGTAAACATTTTGTGATGCCGAAATACCTCCACGATTGTGAAATGGCTGCCACTTTCCTCTATTTCCCGGTTAAAGTCGTTCCCGAGAGCATCCAGCAGGAGCAGTGACGAAACGCACTGACGAATGGAGTGCACGAAGGGTATTGCGTCATATATAGGCTCGGAACCGAGTTATAGTGAACGTCGCATTACTTAGGGAGCCATAAAAAGGTGCTCAAGATGAGGGGCCGACGACGACGACGCGAAACTAGATCTGCCAGTAGATACCCCCCAAAACTTTAAAATACCACATTCTTTATGGATCTTTAATGTTCGCGACCACGGCGGCCCTTATCGAGATTTCATCGGACTGCTCTCAAGTATATTATTACAATTTTGTTTTATCACTGAATAAAGCCTTTAACGCACAATTGCAAATCAATTCCGCACTCACGCGGACATTTTCCCCGGCGAATTGCCTCAGGCTCGTTGCATTATTATTTTTTTTTTCGTAATATAAAACAGTGGCGCTGTTTGAAGATGCGAGGTTTTCTAGTGGTCTTTAGTGACAAGAAGGCACAGGGACTCAAAAATGGAATCTATTCGAGAAGTCTGCTCAGTAGGAGAATGCGCAGCTGACATTTACCAAGAGAAAAAGAAACACCAAACTTCTCGAGCGGCATCAAGAAAGGCAATGACACTATTGTGCGCGATCAGGGAAGGAGCTCTTACACTACTTCCACAGTGGATTACCTACTCCTCCGGCTCTCTAGCCGGTTCCTTTAATTTCTTATTCACAAAATCTGCCCGATAGTAAACGACGCGCGATTCGAATACCAAAGGCTGCTTATTAAGCGACATAATAGCTATACAGAGAGAGTATTTTTTTTATCACTGTGCAAACAGAAGAAAGCAGGGCACTCAGTGAGTGAAAAACCAATCTGGGCAATCTACGAGAGGTGAGACAGAGAGAGTACTACGATGGGTATCTGGCTGTGCGTGAAGAATCCAGCAGAGAAGGGTTTCATACACAGCTATGGCCCTCTATTGCCCCGGGTACTGGCCAGCAAGCTATTGTATTCATCTTACAACCAGCCAAAAATAATCTCATCTCTTTGTGTTGTGTCTTCTGGCTGGTTTCAAGACGAGTCAATACCAACTCGTCCAGTCGTCAACCTACTGTGTTCACTTTAGCATCAGCAGCAGTTTTGCTGTCCGGTAGTAGCGCTGGCACCTATAGTGGCTTTGCGTTTTCTGTATTTTTCATAGGTTTTTATTTTTCGTGGGCAGTTTGATAGTTTGAACGAGGGAGTTTAATTGTAAGTTTTAAATGTTTTAGTAAAGTAAAAACAAAACGCAATTCAATCAGTGCATCTTTTCATGGGAACAAGGTATACCTGTGTAAAGCGATGTGTTTATCGTAAACCGCTTGAAGTTGTCCTTACTGTCTCACTCTCCACTCGCGAAAATAACGAGAGATTTATTGCAACGGCTTCCCTTTGTCATCCAAAGAGAGCTTGCCTTTATTCCCTGTACTTCGCGTAATTACGCCGCCTCTCTATTCACGGTATCAATTACATTTAAATCGTACATTGTATCACCTAATATGTTGGGTTTTTTTTTTCCTTTAGACATTGTACTGACACGTTTACAGTATAAATTCCCTACTGAGAAATTTGTATAAGGCAATAACCTCACGTTTTCTCACACAATCTCACTCAATTCAGATAAGAAATCACATACAAGTCGCATATAATTACAAAAGGTCTCATAGCTTCTTGTACATTATCATAAATTATGTACGATATTTTATGATAATGAAGTGCACCATATGAGAATCTATGCGATTAGATGAGCTTTTATGAGGTTATTGCCCCGTAGAAGGTTTGGTTTTTCAGTAGTGTTCTCCTGACTCTTTTGTTTTTTTGTACAATTCGGAGTGGTGCAATGCCTTGTTGGAGAACAAAGCGATTTTTAAAATTCCTGGCATCAGTCGAGAAGATTTCTACAATCAGCATTGGGCGCGTGACACAGCCGGATGCACGACCGTCTATATTGGCTATGCGTTTGCTGCAGGACGAATCGTTGAGCTTGCGTGCGGTCATTTCAGAAAACTAATGACCCACAGCTGTCACTTGCAATCGCCAGTTTAGCTAATTAACACGTGCACGATTGTTTTCATGGCCATACCCGTGACTTGGTATGTCGTGAAGTCATGTGTTGGTCGTGACCTACTTTCTATCGTATTCGCTGTTATAAAATACTTCTACTGGGTATTTCAAAAACTGTTTTTCGTACCGAAAAGAGGGAATTTTTTAAAGAAATGTGTTGGAATTACAGACTCAGAATTTCACCCCCCCCCCCCCCCGGAGTTGCCCTTTAAATCGGCGTTCCCTCACACAGCTGTGACAAGCACTGTAATTAACTCTTGCCACGCACAACCACCATATGGAACCACCTCTGTATCTCCGTCGCTGCCATCGTCTATAGATTCGGCGCCAACATATCTTAGAACATTTTGATATGCTCACAAGTTTCTCCGGTAACCCAGCAGTACTTTCTATAATGTTCGCTAACCCATAGACCATTTAAATAAATAAACGTATATGCCTGCTATTCTCGAAATGGAAGGAAACAAATTCGTCTTTGTTCGTCAAGGGATCCTTGCAAAAGGGAGACATACATTGAGAGTGATCAAAATATTTTGCTCTTTGGAGTCTGCTCACTCATATACTTACACACTATCTCGCATTCGCTCCTCCTCGCCCGCCAAATAAAAATTAAAACATTTGCAGCGATAGCGTGCGGCGGGGGCCAGTTTCCATAAGTGCCAGCTGCTTTTGTTGTAAACTCGTAACTAAACCTGATTTGGTTTCAATGGCGAAATAGTGATTGTGGCCAAAACTGCCGCGTGGCTTATTTCTTTGGTGGGCATAGAGTATTTGTTATGACTTTGATGGTTAAATTAACAACACTGTACGTAGAAAGCATTCTCCGGAGACGCGATTTCGGAAAGATTAAAATAGGAGGTGGGAAAGTTAAACATTACGCGTGCCTAACTCAGCACTGTGCACACACTTTCCTGTGATTGTTAACGAACTAATATCCATTTCCTGATTTTGTGTCATGATGTTCTTTTCGTTTGTCTTGCGTTCTCTGTAGCCGCTGCAATGTCTGAAGTATGTTTCACACTGTCTATCAGTAGTTAAAATAAAACCTGCTCTCTTCTTGGTGTTCCCACACGCAGGGGCCACAGCGCGACCGGCGGACGCTTCCCACGGCAGATTTGCGCAAACCTCGAGCACGGGGTGCTGGGGCACTTGTTCCTCAGGGAGGTACCCCCATTCCGCCAACTGCCGGCCGCCATGTCAGAGTTGTCCCGGCGCCTCGCCGCCGGGACGACGCGCTTCCTCCGGTTGAGGTCGACTGCGACGCCGTCTGGTGGCGTCGCCGTCGGTGACCCGCGCAGTGGCAAGCTGTCAGAGGACGGAGCCCCGCCCGACTACTACGATGACCCCCTACGCTACGGCTACCCCGAAGACCTTCTCCAGTGTGTGCAAGTGCACTGCGTGCCCCCTCCACCTCCCCCCAGGGCGAGGTTCTTCCTGCCTCGGATTGTACGCACCGGCAAGGAGACGGCGGGAGTCCTCGCTGTGTGCCCGCCGCCCGCGGAGTGGACGGTCCGCGACTAGTCGTCCTTCGCGATTATTGCCTGCACCGCGATTTTTCCATACGAGTGCCATGTAGGAAGACACAGTGAACACCAATGTTCCAGGAAGTGTACACCGTGGGTCTCAGAAGACGACCGAAGTCAACGGACTAGGACGTCCTCTTAAGAGATCCTGACAAAGTTTGAACGCATCTGACATAAGAACGAAGTGCGCAGAACGAATAGTTACGATCGCCTGTGCAAGAAAAGTTTAGCTGATCCTCACCTATGGGTATAACTGCAGCCCTTTAGCGAGTTTCTCTTGATCTCGTTCATTAAGTTCTGGAACGAAGTTGTCCCCCGCCTCGAATGAGTGACCAACCAAAACAGTCACGGAGACAAGTCGCAGCTCAAGGGCTTTGCACCGTGCCTGCTCGCTCACCCAAAACACCATGGACCTTCCTTTGTATTGCTTTGTACTGGCTGCTGCCCGTAAATGTCTGCGAAGTCCTCCTGTCTCCGTGTTAAAGAATTTTGTAGTCGGTCTCCCACTTCCTGCTTCGTACAGCAGTAGTAATGTTTCCGCTGAAAAATGTTTAGGTTGCACGTGACCAGCAATTTTTTAGCCCTAAGCACGTTTTGATTAAGATTCTCGCTTGCAGTTTGAGGATTAATCTGACATTTTGTTATCGCATGTCTGCATGCTATCTTAACAACCTTCAGTTTTCTTAACTGCGCCGCTTGAATGAGTGCAATGGCTACAAAGGCCATTTGACCTGTTTATTGGTATCCCTGGTGTACATTCCACTGGCGCAATACGCCACATTTGTTACAAAGTTCGAGAACGCTTGGCTGAATGTTCACCCTGTATATCCTTGAAAAGGGATGTCCACCTGCAATATACAGTGTTCATATTCCCTTTCTTTATAGTTTCCTGGATTGCACAAAATTTTCTCTTCTTATCTGCAGGACACTTTAACCGATGTTCGTCTGCCTGAACCGACTGAATGGAACGTAGAGTATGGCACATCTGAGCCCTTGGATACTTGCAGAAATAGAAGAATGCTAGCGCATATGAAATGAATGTCTTTCACGTCTGTAAACAACGCTCGAAACTGTTTCTCATTCAGAATTGACGGGTTCGAAACTATAGTGAACTTTTATCGATTAAACAGCCCATGTGGCACTCACCATTGATGCCAAGTTCGAATTGCAGAAAATTGGAATTAAGGTGATGCGGTATGAAGACTGTTTAATTGCACGCCCGACTCTAGCGCTACGAAAAAAAAACATCAGTGAGTCTGCAGTGACTGAAAGCTCATGACTGGCCACTAGCTAATAAAGAAGGTGTTGTAACGCGAAACTAATCAACTTTGTGTAAGAATGACGCTGCACTCCATCTCATAAGAAAGAGCGCTTTGTTTTCGAATATTGGCAGACTTCAGAGCAAACTAAAAATGCTGGTCTTAAAAGGGCAAGGCTAAAATATATTCATGACTCTTTTTTTTACAAAAATCAATGTCATCTGAGTTACTTTGTGAGCTAAGAGCTCATAGACGCAAAGCAAAGAGGCGATGTGCCTCTTCTATAGTTTTCGTTTCGCGATTTTTGTGCTTAGTTGCAACTTCGCCGCCAGAAGACCGACCCTGTGCTTCTTGTGTGGCTGACTTGACTGAGATATTTAACAAAGTCCATCGACAATGTCCAACAGGCAGGGCTGTTTGAGAACTTTTTGTTTTTCAAGAAAAAGCTTTTACCGGTGATTCAAGCTGTTTACAATCTGCTAATATTACTAATACAGCTCAGTAGAACAAAGTCCGCTGCTGAGTGTTTGTCTTGGTTGTAGTTATCTCGGTACCCTTGTCACTGAATCACAAATAACGGCACTCCATTGGGTGCAGTAGCAGCTATACATGTTTTAGCCTAAATATTTGAACAGGTAACTGCGTCATGAACTGGCGCTGGTCACTTCTTTTGGTGGTACTCTTGAGTTTTGGAAGCTCGCCCTTTTAGGGCTGTGCACCACTTATTTTGGTAAACCAAATATATTCTACAAATGTCGAGAAAACTGATTGTGCATTATGATATAGGTAAAGTGTCTAGAACATTGTAACAAAACGTATTGCTGTTACACATCTAGTCAAAAAGAGTCATGGCATAGTGTTACTGGATAGGTGACTTCTTGTACAAAATTAGAATAGCTATTTGTGCTTTACGTGCCCAACACCAAGTCTGCTAAGTAGTTACGCTCCCAGCACCTTAGGTGAAATTTTGTCTTAGTTTGTTGTCACAGCATAATTTGTTTAGTTTACATTAATCTTATTCGTATTAAGCTCCAATCAAGGTTGATTAAGAGTGTGCATATTGAAACTTTTGGAACTGCCAAAAATACATACATACATTGGTATTGTACTCTTCATTCACATATTTGCAAAGCATCGCTTTTTTTCCGGTCGTGTGTACGCAGTCAACTCACTCAGTACAGAACAATTTGTCTTCGCCGATTGAAAGCGCAAGTCAAGACAATGAGTGCCAATTAAGCTAGGCCTAAATAATTTTATTAAAATCCAGCGTTTCAGTGTTTGAAGCATTGGTCCATTCCACGGAAAGCGTGCTGTAACTTCTCCCTTAGTGTCTATCCGTATATAATCATTACCTTCCTTTTTATAAGTCAAAAGATATTTATGATTCGGCCAATGGAAGGCTGCTCTAATCTTCATGTAGTAAATAATTCACGTAAACACCACCTGTTCTGAAAAAAGTAGGTGCCGACAGAGAAGTGCGCCATTGTGTTATATACCAGGTGTTATCTTTTAACGCATAAAAGAGCAGCACGGAAGAAGCGCAGCAGTATCTTTTCGAATAACTTCCACGGAACGTAAAATAGATATTCTGCATGCACATAAATTTTCCTCAGTTTTAAGCCGTTCTTTAAATTAATCTCCTCCTTTTAGCTCGGCAGCACTCGGCAGGTGTTGATGATATCAAAGCTCGCATAGTGGCGCTTCCTATCATTAAGGCTCACAAAGTCCGTTAAAGGGAACAAACATGCGTCTTCCTTGCACTCTATGATTTGCTGTTCTTATTTGCGCTGGAATACAAACAGCATGGTTTACGCAATCGTCTGTAGTTACGCGAGTATTCAAAGTGATGTCGCAGGAGATATAGCAAAGCTTCAGCGAATTTTTACCATGAGACGTGATGTCAGGAAACTGAAGGGCTGCCGGGATTATGAGCAGATAGGATTCATGTGCCCTTTCAGCCGCGGTGTCCGGCTGAATGGATGCCTGTCAACTCATATGATGTTACCCGATCCAAGTGTTGCCCATAACAAATGCATGTTTTGTTGTTGTTTTATATCCCGCCTCGCTTAACCACAAAACGTGAATCGCCGTTGGTAGGATGTTTCATTGCAGCATGCGTGACTCTCTGCCTGTGCCAGCAGCGAACCTCGTGTCCAGTCGTTATTCCTTCAGATCATAGTCTACAAAGGTTAACTACGATATCAAGGAACAGTTACCCCACGAGGACCGTTGGTGGCAACGTCATGGAGTTAACCACATAAGACCTCGAGAGTCTTTCATTCCCACAGCTCCCACACAGCATCAGTGATAGTCTACCAATCCCTTGGCTGCTTCACTGAACTAAGTCCAGTCGTCACTATAAGAGACTGACATCGCCTCACGGAAGGGACACGCAGCGGACTACTCACGGACGTGTGAAAGCCAACACATGGCCTCGCTTGGAACAAAGACGAAATGCACGAGAACTACATTATCCATCATTCCTATTTCAAGAGTAGTGACTGAGAACGCGAGGGAAGTGCGTCGCACCGCGTGCTGCTTAGGAGTGACGTGTATAGTGAATCTTGGTGAATCTTGGTGTGCAGTGTTGGAATGTGCGCACTGTCCGCATGTGAAGTGGCTTCGGATCTCATCGTAGAACGGTTCCAATCAAGCTTTCCCGCGACGTCCATGGCCACCTCATTCTGAACGTCCTGAATGCGAACAAAGATAAAAGATGTTGGAACTTACTTGCCCGTTCGGCGTCTTTCTTCGGCGATCACTTTCGCCGGACACTGCAACAATGCGTAACTGGCATGGCTTCTGCGGAGGGAAAATCACCCACCAGGACTGAAAGCTTTGCAAACAATTGAACCAACCAGAGTTCACTTACAAAACGAGTCCCAAAAGAAGCTTTTTGTTTTATTATTTTCTTTGCATACGTTCCTCAATCCCTATTGAACTCCCTGCCCCTGTAAAATCTATAATTGCCAAAAGCATGGCCGGAGTGCGTAGTGCCTGTTCCATATGCACCGTTCTTAAGATAGTCAAAGAGGAAAATAGATGAGCAGAGAAAGTAATAGATGAGAAATAGATGAACATATCTTCTCCATATGTATAAAGATGTATGAGAACTGTCCAGGGCATCACACATGGCTGCTGTCACATAAGATGACAAGGCAGTGTTTTTCTTTACTTACAACTGCTGCTGTATATAACTCGAGAAATGACATGGTGTGCAAAATAGAATAGACATAATACATAGTGCGCAAGTGTTCGTGAGAAAAGGTGGAGCGTCGAAAGAGTACAAAAAACGTCAAAATTCGGTTAGAAACGCCTGGTTGGCTTCGGATTAGATTAGGAACGTGTAAGTAAGAATAAATATTACTTAATATCATCGAAAACCCCACACTTTGGCACAAAAAAATCAAATAGGCCTGGATGATGACGATGCATATGGCGGAAAACTTCGAGGAAGTGTGAGACCTCATAAAATGAGTAAGAAGCGCCGGATTCGTGTCGCATCAGATAGAAACGTCTTATTAAGCGTAATACTTAAAAATTACAAAATGACCTATATTTGGGGCGAATTTGGGCCAAAATGGAAGAAAATTGGGTGGTGACGCCACATCTTCCAAACAGATGCGGCAAATGAGTAGAAACGCGACTAATGCGTATCAGTAGAAAGAGCCGCGCAAGGGCTTTCATACCTGAATTTCGAGTTAACGAAGTGCCACCAACGAATTTTGTGGCACGCATATTGATTTTATCCCCCCCCCCCCCTTCCCAGTCAGTGCGCCGTTGAGCAAGACATTGCATCTAACCTGAGGCTAATCGAAGTTGAACATAAACGTGAATGAACGTTCGTGGTTCACCCCAGGTGATTATGTGCCGTGCAACCGTTGAAATAGCGCATTCGCCAATAAATGTCTTCCCTCCAAGCTGGTTTCGTGACCCGAAGTTGAAAGGTGCAAAACAATATCTTACTTCTCGGCTGACACACACCAAAGCATCTTCCACAAGACGGCGAACTTAAACCAACTTTCTTAAACAATTATGGATGTTTAACCCTTGTAAAGCTAGGTACAGACCGAAAGTTCTGTTTGGCTTAGTTACGCTTGTTTTTGAGCTTTCATGACAAGGGTCGTTGAGTAATTGGCCGAAAACGAAAGTCAAGGTCAGAGGCCAAAGTCGTTGGGGCACTTTTTCAGCGCGAGGTCAAGTGGCTTACTTAACTTTAATCCAAGCTGAGAGCTCCTGGTTTCAAGGTCAAATTGTCGGATTCGATGACCTTGGCGAAACCTGGCGTAATGTAGCTCCCGCTGTAAAATGAGGAGGCGGAAAACAGTCTCACTTCTCGGCAGACACCTCAAACACGCCGTCAGGGGAGACACTTGGAGAAGCACAAATGAGATGCCCTTGAGGTCGGTATTCCTTTAAGCGAGCGCTACTATTTCTGCCGCACTTATCGCGTCAGCACTTCACGTACGCTACTGTTCCTGACGTCGTCGACGGCACGAACGCATAGCCACGAAGCAGGGCTTTCTGAAGAAAATGCACGTATCGAACAGCGCCAATAGGCTCACTTTTATCGTCGTCCGTTTAGTTGTCCTTCCTGACGGCCTGTGCAGCAATTCAGCGGGGATGGGAAGAAGCCGTTGATTCGAACGTAACAAATGATGACGTCATAACTACTTAAGCCGAAAAGTGGAGCCTGAGTAGCAGTAGTAATGCACTTTACTTAGGACTGTAGTGATTTTTTTCCTGCTCCTGAACTGGTACTGACATTTTTCAAAATCAGAGTGTCAATATGGCCGTTAAGGGGTGGTGGTGAAAACCTCAGAGAAAGAAGCCAGGAGATATGTGGAGAGGAATAGCGCGGACAGGCAAACACCGCAGCACCGGTCAGAGTGGAGTGGACGAAGTCAATATGGATGGGAAGCTCAGGGAGAAGGAAAGCTCACCGCCTTCGCTGTGTGTTGGAGTAAGTGCATTTCATGCATGCCACCCCTGGCATGCATGAAATGCGTCCTTGACGAAGAGTCCGCCATCGCACCGATAGCACTGCTAACATGCACCGCAGCGTCAATTGGACTGATCGCGTGTAAATATTTAACGGCGTTTACTGCAGGAAAGTTGTCGTTATCATCTTTATTGCACTGACAGTTGAGCGTACATCCGAGCAAAGCATGTTGTCTTATCCCTTAGGATTTAAAAATCTGCCCATATTAATGGTCATTTTGTGTATATTTCTGTAGATGATCTTTTTCAGGTAGTTTGAATTGCTTCAAAATTTAAGCCACTATGGGTGGCACTATACCAAAGGGATTCATTTCCGATTTCTTCTTCCACCCTTACACGTAGTTTGCTAGCCGGTTTATTTTCCGCCCTATTTATTAATTTCTCTTTCATGCATTCTTATCCATGCATTTTCTGTTTCCCAGGGTTTGCAACCGAGCGCCCTCTTGCGCTCATGCGGAAAGGCTGACACCCGCTTTGCCGGCACTCACACTAGAGGGCGCGCTCAAAGCATATTACGGGAAAAAGCCGGAGTGGTGCGGGAATATTCCCTGGATGAATTCCTGGATGGATGAATAACTTTCGCATTCTATAGCAAGCTGAAATGCTTTGTTTTTAGGTCGGCATACACATCTGATAGATTTCACGGTAAGATTTTAATTGGAACGAAAGCAAGGACTCCGGAACGTTTTTTTTAGTGGGGGGGGGGGGGGGGGGGCAGGGGGGGGGGGGCAAATTTTGTCAGGTCATAATTGTTAATTTTCAGGATATTTTTATTTTATTTTTTATGTTAATTTTGGTATATTGTTATCATTTTATCTTATTTTTTTATTTAAACTTAGCCCTAAATTTACACTTTGTAAATTTAGTTTTACGCAATTTGAAAGCATATTTTACCCTAAAGAAGAATGAGGCTATGAATTGTTCGCAAATACAGCCTTCTAAAACACTATCGCACTTCATATTTTCAAAGTAATCGTTACTATATTCACTCAAAATTACCAACATGATTCAAGTTCACGCAACCGAAAAACTGGTTTAGGAGAATAAATAACTTTAGGGAGCCAACAAAAGGTTGTTTAATGGTCCCAACAACTTGCCTTCAGATTATTTGCGAGAAGAAATAGGGTTGTTCGCTCAAGGGTGCCCTATTCTTGCAATCTGTCAATTTTCACGCCAGCGAACGAAACTTGGGCGAAAAAATGAACAAGGGCCTTAATTTGGTATGAAATATATAAAAAAAAAAACCTTAGTTCAAAGAAGTATACGCGCGAACAATGTACACTTGAGTTAAGGAAATTCGCGCACGGCCTGTTTCAATCCCCTGGTTCTTGCTCATCAACTGTGGTGAGTCATTCAATACTTTTTTTTTTGTTGTTGTTGTTTTTAGAATATTAGTTTAGTTCAAGCAAAGAAATTTCAAAATGGTGCCTGTCCATGCTAGCTCGTTTACAACACAGTCTACATTTTAACGTCCTAGCATTTGCGTGCTCATAAAAATTATTTTAGTGTGAGCAGTGGGAAGGGGGGGGGGGGGGGGCGCCGCCCCCTCAGAATAAAAGTTGGGGGGGGGGGGGCGACCGCCCCTTGCCCCCCCCCCCCCCCCGGTTCCGGAATCAATGAACGAAAGCAGTCATGCCAGCCGCTTTTGCATTGAAATGCCATTCTCAAAGGCTCCTTCAAAAAACTGAAATTTGCTCTTACTGGTATACAACTGGCTGTCCAAGAATCCTGTCTGTTTCCCTCTAAGGCTCTGACATGCTGTCCTCTGCCAGCAGGGACAGCACCAGGGTGTTTGTAGTGCCATGGCGCCGAGAAACACGGCTGAGGAAAAAGAAAAGTGCTAATTTGGGCAGGCATAATTTATTATTAGCAATGAATTATTACCCAGTCGAAACAAACTGCAAAGCACGGTCAAAAGTACGATAGCATATTCTGTAGTTCGGTCGTAAATGTGATTTTTCTGCAGTTGTGCAGTATTTTTTTATAGTTCTGTAGTTTTTCTGTAGTATTTTTTGTTGTCTGTAGTTCTGTAGTACTTTTCTGTTGTAACTACAGAAAATTCCGATGTTACTACAAAACGTTGTGGTGTCACAGGTTTCCCGTCCAAAATCGCCGTAACAACATAAAATCTTCTGTAACTTTTTTTTTGTCACTGGGAAAAAAAAGCTGCAGCGACAAGAGATTCACGTATTGAAATAGTAAAAATGTGCGGAAGAAAGCGTTCGCCAGAATTTCCATGCGGCCTGAAGAATGTTTGGAATGGCTTCATCTTTGCGCAATCACAAACAGGAATGGACAAATATATAAAACTTCTCCTTGCGTAGCAGTAAACCTTTTGACAAAAAATGCTTTCAGCTCTGATAGTCGGTTGACCGTAGAATACAAAATCAGCCCTTTTGCCTTCCGTGCTCTCGATGATTTTTTATCTGAATGTAATGTTTCTTCAAGATTTCCCAACTACTTGAGAATGCTGTCACGGTATCTTAAGGGCAGCAGTCCTGTAAAAGGAAAGGCAGACAAATGATAGAAGCGTGGTCCGAATTCGAAATGAAGTTAGTAAGAACTTCGCAAGAGAAAAAAAGCTCCCGAGTCCATAGCGGCGTTGTCAACAAGTCGGATCCCCATTACGATTAGTCACACTGCCCATGTTAAGCCTACGTTTGTAATATACCGTGATACAAGGCTAAGCATTTACAAAGGGCTCTTGCCGTATTTTAGCGCATAACACTGCATTAGTGCGAAATATTCCAAGTTTTCAAGGCCGAATAAAATTAAGAAGCATTTGCAGTATTCTAGCTTATAGCACTGCATTAGCACGAAATATTCCAAGTTTTCAAGGCCGAATAACATTAAGGTGTATACCATCTGGCACACCTAGATAAAAAAAAAATGTTTATTTTGCATGCGAAATTGACCTTATATGTTTTTCCAAGTAAACGATTTCTTCGGAGAGATTTGTGCGCACGCTCAAGAATATGAAGTGATCGAAAAATAACTGCAGGTCTGCATCGTAACATGCACCGCAGATGCCCCCTTGACATATGCTTGCAAGTCAATTCGTAATTGTTTTCGTTATTTTTGCGGTGAAGAACCCTGCTTTCAGGATTGAAGAGCATGTTTGCTCTACAATAGTTAACCAGTGGCCATGCAACAAACTTCGGAGATACAAGAACATTGCAAGCACGTGGAATGCTGTAGGGAGCATACACCCCTTCCATCCTGTCAAAATACCCTTAAATATTCGGGTCGAAACACGCTGATATATTATAGTTCCTTGTATCCCCCCCCCCCCCCCCCCCCCTTCTCATTCTGCTAGCTTGCAAGCATAACCCTGTATTCCAAAGAAGCAGCATTCTGTTTGGAAGACGGACGTCTCCACCGCTGAACCGCTCAAGCGGGCCAAATGTGTTTAATATTCGACTCCATTTTCACGGCTGTTAACGGCACAAAAATAAATAAAAGCTCACTAAGGTCACTTAAGATATCTTCCGGGTCGTTAATGCAAAATTATTCAAGCATGATTGTATATCACATGACTTTTATCTCAAAAGACAATTATCTACAACGACCTTAACTTCACGTCTCCGAAATGGAGATACCTGCCACCTGTGCTAGGTAGCAGGCGTGTCATATTTGTATCAATTTCAATTCTTGTCAATTGATTTAGTTGACAGTGGCGGGTGGTTTTATAAACTTACTTTTTTAGGGCTGCCGTGTTCCCTTCGGAATGAGACATCAGTGTTTTGAAATTGTATTGGGAAGGGTCTTACAGAATCACTGTACTACGGTCTATGGCTTTTGTCATTGCATTTCTAACAGAACAGCACTCGGGTGCTTTTAAGCACATGATCACCGATTCCTTCCCACGCTTATGCTTCCCTAAGCTAAGCATCAAAATCTAGAGAGCAAGTTTTTAGAGACAACACAGTCAACCACTCTATGCATCTCCCCACCGTAGCAGCGCTCAGTAAACCCTGCAGCGTAGCCCCGTGGCAAGTGGCTTCTCTTACTCTTTTTATCGCTCGCGCCACGTGTATAGCGCATCGACTCCATACGATTCCTCACGAATCGCTCGCCTTAGGCTGATTCCAGAAACGGAAAAAATATTTCGCAACGACTGCGACCGATTCCCCAAGAACACTACATCTTACTCTCGTTCCCAAAGTAAAATAGCCGAGATCTCTGTTCTAAGCCAGCTCCAAGCGGTGTGTCATTGTAGAGCCCCTGCCAAGAGCACCCATAAATGTTTCGCACACGTAAATGAAGAACTGAAGAGCGCCCTCTTTTTGTTTCCATTATTCGCGAAAAGATGGCCTTCTGTGTCTTTTACGTACTTGGAAAGTGAGCAAAGCTCTGGAGCAGCCAGAGTACGACTGCGCGCGTGTCTGATGCAGCAGTAAACATTGACTGCATGTGCATGCGTCCGGTTTCGAGACGGCGACAGCATTCAGCACTAATAAATCTTTTACACCCTACAGACTCTAGGCAGCTGGCGTGGTCGACCGTTCAGACTGCTATCGAACCTTGAGAACCATTCGATGCCCGAGGTCAGTGTTGGAGCCATTTTTATTATCCACCGCTATCTCAATTTACACTGGGGGCTCAAGCGACTTCGTGCAGGGCATAAAAAACTACGACTATAGGGCTTCTATGAAGCATACCCCTTGTTTCGTGCTTGCCAGAGTTTTATCCGAGTTTGTGCAATGTCAGTCAAAGACTGTAGCTGATGTAGAATTCAAATGTATCAGTCGATAAATTACCGATCGAAATCCACGCATATATCAGCACGAGAGCCCACTGCGCGTGCCGCTGCCTGGTTTCTGACATTGCAGACGGAGTAATGCAACGCGCGTCAGCCCTGCTTATTGCTATCAACGCAACACCAAAAACCACATCACAACTTATTCACTATCTGCCTACACACTGAACACTCGGCAGAAGCCGCTTGCCACACCTGTTTCGAGCACGTCACAAGGCCTTATGTGTTCTTTTTTTTCTGGTATTACCATCGATCCATGCTCGAATGCAAACAGTGCACAGGTGGCGCATTTTTACGCCAACCCTCTTTCACATATAGGCTAAGGGATAACATATAATATTCCCGATATTTCGTTTCTGTACTGGAATTCTTTATTTATGCATAAGTACATGGAGATCTTTATATAGACGGAAGCGTGACGCTAGGGGGAATATTATGGACTTTCTGTCTCGAGTGGCGGCAGTGAGCCCCAGCTTTCAGATGACCATGCTAAATCAGATAAAGTCCACTCAAGCGTCAGTCGAACGTGCTCAAGAGACGAAGATCCTCGCCCGTTGAAAATACCGCGCGAAGTGCTGCTCTGCCATTCCCGTTAACCACATGTCTTCGCTCGAGAGGGCCGTGGGTGAGTCCTTCAGCCCAATCGTTTAGCTTCCTTTTTATCAATGCGAGGATTGCACTACGCCACAGCCTCCCTCGCGATGTAGTTATAATCTGTCACTAACGGTGCGAAGCAAGTTAGTGCTCACTCTGAAACTGAGGGACGGGGTGGTGTCCAGCCGCCAGAATTATTGATGAACGCATTTTCATACAATACGTGCTTACAATTAAGCCGATTACTTCTTGTCACAACAGCGATGTAGAACGGAATACTTCAGGTTTGTGGTAATAAAACGATAGCACCGTTCATATGAACTGCGTGTGAGAAGCACCCGTAAGACGGGTCAGATTGATCACATCTGATAAGAAGACAACATACAGTGATTGCTTTGAAATGATTCTCGCGAACAACCGCGCGTTCCCTGCGGCACTTCTTAGTCATCGTCGTCCAGCGGAGCTCACGCTTTTCAAACCACTGCATGGGCGAGCAGAAAGCTAGTTACTCTGTGCTACGCGGTCACAATGCGGATAATAGGGCTGTTAAGAATTTTGATAGTTTGTGAGCTCAAGACGAGACGGTTAATAGGGGGCACCAGCATGGGTCATCACTGCAACAGCAAACGCAGTGTTCTCACCTGTCGAAACGGTCGCTGCGCTGGCTTTGCAATGAGCTAGACGACGACTCGCGTCTGCGAACACAGTCGAAGAAATAGCTGTCTGCTTCCTCACTTTCTGCAGTACTAATAAATTGCCGGTCAACGTTGACCCAGACGGATACACTGGGTACCATCAGCGTACCACCAGCTACCGGATACAGCGGATACAGCGTACCACGAGCTGACTGTGGTACGCTGTACAAGTGACGGCTCTAACGCGCTTATCAACGTCGTTGAAGAGAAGTGGGGCTTTCTTGATGATGATGATGACCTGAGACAAAATGGCACATACCCATGGCGGGGGATTGGCCAGGGTGCATTGTAGATTGTGAATATTTATGTTCAAGGACTGGAGTATTCAGATAAATGTGGATGTTAAGCTAAAATTTGGAAAAAAATAAAAAGGAAAAGAAAAGGTAATGAAATCGTACCAAGCATAGGAATCTACCTGTTGAAATTATGCAATCATGAATGAAATCGCAAACTGGTTTTAAGGCATATCCCTTGACGCTTGGTTAGTGGAAGGCCTAATCACGAAAGGCTTTCTTGATTTCCAAAGGACACTCATGTTATGGAGTCTTCGTCTTTCTTACAGCCTCACGAGCTTTGCATGATGTGTCGGCGGCAAATACTCTTGAATGACGATTCCTCCAAAATGAAACAAGGTATTGTGAGGTGGAAAACAACTAAATTGTAGCCAACCACAAACGGTCACTCACTTCATTGTTTCAACGGTGCATAGACTTGGAACCAACAACATACCCTTTATCGCAATGAGAAAGTGTTGAATTTCAAAATTTACATCATTTGCCGCCTTTTAATATTTTGGGTAGCTCATTTCAAGCAGTAAAAAGATTTCAGAGTCACAAGGGTGTTCTAGTAATATAATAAACACTCTTTCGTTAATTGTCTGCTTCCCTTACTATACCTTTGCTCTGGACGTCCACATAATTCTAAATAAGGCGTTAGCGTGAAAACAAAAGGTCGACTATAGTTTTACGGCATGTAACCGAGATGTCGGAAGACGACAAGGATATTTGGGCGCTGTGTCGAACGATGACGACACTGAAGCTGAAGCTGTTGTGTTAATCTGCTTTGGTGTTCCGGAGGTGCACCTGACTTTCAAGTGAGGCTCTTAGCGCTCGGGGATGCCCCGTAGCAATATTGTGGCCTGTCGAAATGCTGCATCAAGATAGACCTCTTGAAAACATGCTATGACCGCACTTTGATATGATTTTATTTTAGGCGAACTTTTCAGATACACTGTCACTAAACGTGTGGCTGTTTTGGGCAATGTTAAAATGGAGGTCTACGCTGTTGGAGAAATTTACAAAAAAAAAAAAAAAAAAAAAACGCAGAGGTGAGTCAGCTCACAGCCGTACCTCCTACTAACTTTAAATCGCAAATGTTCTCCTGTCAGGCTATAATCATTACTCAGACATCATATTCTTCTGGCACACTCTGGGAACTACTTGAGTGCACCAGACGTGAGCGCACCTCCTACCAACATTAAATCGCAAATATTCCCCTGTCGGGCTATAATCATTACTCTTCTGGCACACTCTGGGAACTACTTGAGTGCACCAGACGTGAGTTCCCCATCTCGCTCCTGCGATGATGAAGCAGGGGCGAAAATAGTGAATGATCACAAGCTCGCGGGTGTATTAGGATGTTTTCACTGTAAAGGTGCCTTTATAGATGCATGCCTATGGCCAAAATTCGTCAATTTACATATGCTCCATTCATTTTCTATCGGCGCTAAGAGGCGAAGTGGCCATTATTGGGGAACTAGTGCGTTAGAGTGCAGCTATTGGTAAAACGAAAGCAGCTGCAAATAGTTTTGTCGAACGGGCACCGCTGTGGGCCCAAATTCCGTGCGCAGTCTGCAAGACAGCGTGCCAAGGGTACGCTCTTTCCCACGTGAAATTTTCGCGTGGAATAAGCGAGGCTCTAGCTTATCCCGTGACCGTAGTTTTTCCTCGCGGAACAACATTAAAATGTAATTGCACCTTATTCCCAACCTCGTTCAGCACACATTCTACACGCTATCAAGTGCTTACAGAGTACCGCAAAGCACATGTTAAAAAATATTTGCTGTGGTTTAGCTTGTGGTAAAACCTGGAGTTAAGCTAGAGTAAGTTGCATGGCTATGCTTAGGTTAAGCTTAAAGTAATGACATGTCTTTTACGTATAATAGTTTACTCTATGATTTCAGCATTATTTATGCCATAAGGGAATCACTTCTCGCATGAACAACTCTTGATTCTCATCGTTGGCCATTCTCATTCAGGTATGGAAGACTTCTAGTGGTAAAACATCGTCTCTACGTCGAACTCCGGGGCACACCGCCGTCATAACGTTTAAACGAGCCTTCTGTCCTAGCAACTCGCTGTTGTTAATCACCTCTACATATTACCGAGTTATATGTCTTGTTCTTTTCCTTCTTTCTTCGCTCTTCGGACAGGCACGGATAGGCACTGCGTATCACGGACAGGCACGGTGAAATGGCGAGACTGTGGCTGATGTAGCTCTTGCTAAAAAACTTGCTGATAATGTTTCTTGTACACCATTACGCAAGTAATGAGTTAAGTGGAACGATAAACAAATGTAATAATGAAGCGAGACTGTTGTCACGTGAGTCGTAGTTTGTCGACTACCGACAAAGAGCCTGAAGCGATATCCAAGTGATGACGACCACCGAGTAGCCATAGATAAACCAATGAAAGTGGTAGGTACATCCGAGCTTTGAGTTCCATGTCTTCGCCCCATTAGTGCATACATTTGACTGAGTTGCCAGAGCCCGGGAAGGTCCCGAGCTTCAATGATTTCGCTGAATCCTCCATAGTGCTGTAGGAAAGTTTTTCACGACACAAAATGGTACGACCCAATTTGAAACTATACATTCAAATTGCACTGCATCACATTATTACGTCGTCTTCATTACTGTCTGTCTAGTCTATACAAACCGTTTCCTTCACCCCTGCTCCCTTCTGAGTGCCTACCTGCGTCTGCATAGCTGCAGGACCGTCTTGCGTTGATCACCAGGTTGCAATATAAGTGGAACGCTAACTAGGCGTTCTTTGATAAGGTATCGCCCTTTCTCTTCAAACTATACCATGCACATAACGGTTAGAACTTTTCAACAGCGCGGCGAATAATCCTTCATTCCGTACGGACCTCAAGTAGTCAGCTGACGCACAGCTTACAATGTTTTCTGTACTAATAATAGTAAATCAACTTAATAAAATTCGGCGCACACCAATCTTTGTGTTTATGAAAGGAATAAATGTTGGTTATTTATTCAGTTAGTTTCAATACAGCACTGTATATTTAGGTTTGAAGTTGCGTGTTATTCCAGTGTGCCCGCGAGTTTTAGGGTCCCGTAGCCATGATTTTTACTGCACCGATGGTCAGGCAAAGTACACAAATTTTATGCTCTTCCAAATTTTTATGCTTGTTGATTTCTCAGTCACTCGCCACAGGTATCATCTCAGAAGACTGGAAGATGGGGAAGGTCGTTCCTGCTTTCAAATCAGGTAACAGAGACTCTCCACTCAACTATCGCCCCATTTCCCTTACTTGCATCTCTTGTAAACTCATGGAACACGTCATCTACTCTCAGATAATGCGGCATTTACATTCTATAAATTCTTTCACTCCATCCCAACATGGATTTAGAAAAGGCCTATCATGCGAGACGCCCCTTGCCATATTTCTTCACGACCTTCATTCCAACCTTGATGCTAACTTACAAACTGACGCCATCTTTTTAGACTTTGCCAAAGCATTCGATAAGGTACCTCATCAACTACTACTCTTAAAACTTTCCACATTAAACTTAGATCGAGAAATTATTGTATGGATAAAAGAATTCCTTACAAATCGCTCACAGTCCGTTACTATTAACAACTACTCCTCTAACAGTCTACTGGTAACATCGGGCGTCCCTCAGGAAACTGTCCTTGGCCCCCTCCTATTCCTAATTTATATTAATGATGTGCCACAAAATTTGTCATGTCATGTCCGTCTATTCGCCGACGATTGCGTTATTTATGTCCCAGTTTCTAATACCGCTGATCAAGAATACCTCCAGGACAATCTTAACCGCATTCAATCATGGTGCAATCACTGGTTGATGACACTGAATCCCAATAAGTGCAAGCTCATGTCTTTTCGTCGTCGTCGCAACCCGCATTTCTTATAATATTTCTGGCTCTCCTATCGAACTTGTCCCGTCCTATACTTACCTCGGCAATACTATCAGCAAAGATTTATGATGGCGTGAGCACGTGTCAAAGCTAATATCATCTGCAAATAAAAAGCTAGGCTTTCTTAAGCGTCATCTTCACGACGCCCCTCAAAATGTAAAGCTACTTGCTTATAAAGCTTTTATCAGACCAAAACCTGAGTATGCATCCGCAATTTGGAATCCACAGCAAGCATACCTCATTGATTCATTAGAAGCCGTGCAAAACAGAGCCGCCCGTTTCATTCATCGTTCATACTCATCCTATGTCAGTGTTTCATCTCTAAAGCTACAGTCTCAATTACGCAGTCTTTCCCTCCGTCGCCGCATTTCTAGCCTGTGCCTATTTCACACATTTTATTACTCCCAGCTCAAACAGCAGCCATATATCTGCGCACCCCCACCACGCACTTCTCAGCGCATTGGTCATCCGCTGAAAGTTTCACGCCATCGTGCCCGTACGACTACATTTTCTAAGTCATTTTTCCCCCAAACAGCCAGCGACCGGAACGACCTTCCCCATGAAATTGCAGCCATAACCTGCCCAACAACCTTCCTAGATAAAGCTACATCCAACCTGCCATCATGAAATAAATGTTTTGCTTTCTCATGTTAACTCCACCCCTTATGTAAAACCCCCAACAAGGGGGTCTTAAGGAAAATAAAATGAAATGAAATGAAACAAATACACATCGAATTCTGACTCATACGAGAAAAAAAAAAACATATCGAAAGAAAACTCTGCATTCAGGTTATTTCGTTATTTCGGTCCCATACGCATCATCTAGAGCATGTGTGTGCGGGAAACAACCCCTTACGAGCAGCACCATTTTATTCATGGTGCAGGCATTCTGGTGCTTTTGAGGAGACCCTTAACGTCATTACTGTGTGCGTGTTCGTATGTGCGTGTGCGCGTGTGCACGTGTGTGTGTGCGTACGTGCGTGCGCGTGTGTGTGTGCGTGTGTGCGTGCGTTTGTGTGCGTGTGTGTGCGCGCGTGCGTGTGTGTGTATGTGTGCGTGTGCGCGCGTGCGTGCGTGTGTGTGCATGTGTGTGCGTGTGTGTGTGTGCGTCCGTGTGTGCGTGCGTGCGTGCGGGCATGCATTTGTTTTGGCGGACGCTTTGCGAACCTCTCGGGAATTCAACGAAGATCATAGCACCTTAAGCATTGCAGTATGGATAAGTAAGACCGAAAAAGCGAATGAATAAAGGCTCTCTTTCGCTGTGTAGTGTGGATGTCTCTCGGGAAGTGTATAACGCCTGCAAGGACATCAAAGAGATGAGTTCAAGCTTTGCATGACCCATACGACCTCGTGCCTGGTCGATAGTGTCGGAACACTATCGGAACATCTAAAAAGGCGACAGGACAACATTAGTATTCCCCTGGGAAGGAGTGCATGCCACGCTCGGTCGCATCCTCTTTTATCGCCGTAGCAGGGAAGTGCTCCATCCTGGACCGCGAGGATCGACCACGGAGCACAAGTGAACATCAATGGTAACAAACACCTCAAATATCTAACAAATAAAGTTTTTTCATTCATACATCAGCGGAGACCGGCGATATCTACAGGTACAAATGAAGTTTGCTAGGTGTGTGAAGAAGAAGCAGGAGTGCGATGTAGAAGCGAAGCAGCAGCAGAAGAATGGAGCGCCGCCCGCTCGGTGCACCATACGTGCGATGAAGAAGCTGGCCGCGCGCCGCCAGGCACGGGGCTGAAGGTCAGACTCCGGCGTACACAAAATATGTCGCAGCTTGACCATCGAAGCTTTCGCTTCAAAAAATTTGCAGTGACTATGTTGATCCCTCAACTACCTGAGATCTACCCAAGAGCGCAAATGCATTCGGCTCAGGGTCAGCCGTGGCTTGCCCTCACTCGGGCAGCGACCATCTTACAATTAAGCCAACTATCCCACCGGTACCAGGAAACAACATGGAGAGGCCACCACAATGCATGGATCCCCACCTGGGTGAGGACACACGCAAGCTGACGGACCACCACTGCAACCTGTCACCTACCCTGACCGCAGTCATACGCTTTCGCCACCCGACCACTATCGGAGTGATGGTTATATCGTAAATGTCACATTATCTATCTGCATGGTAGGTTGAAAAAAAGCAGGGAGCCAACCGACCATCCGCATAAGTGTAAATCAGGGTGCGCCCACATTGGTATAGCCTTGCTCCATTTTAAGCATCATGTGTCAGAGCACGAAATCTTCATCTAGATAGAATACATGTAGTTGTTAGAGCAAAAAAAATCTTGGGACTGTATTGACCCCTCACCTACCTGAGATCCGCACAAGAGCGGAAGTGCATTCGGCTCGGGGTCAGCCATGGCTTGCCCTCGTTCGGGCAGCGGCCATCTTACAATTAAGCCCACAATCCCTACCTGACGGGGTCACCACAATGCATGGATCCTCACTTGGGTGAGGGAAAATGCATGCTGTCACACCACCACTGCAACCTGCCACCTATCCCGACCGCAGCCATATGCTTTCGCCACACGACCACTATCGGGGTGATGGTTATATGGTAAGCGCCGCATTATCTATCTAAATGGTATGTTCGAAAAACGCGGTTGCCCCACAGAATGTGGTTGTAAGTGCAATGTGCTAGAGAGCCCATTTTCACGTAGCCCCGTTCCGTTTTAAGATTGAAATAAGAGCACCTATCATTTTCGGGTTCTTAAGAAAGGTAGTTCGGAATCCACGCAAAAAGAAAAAAAAAAAAAAATCTAAGTGGGCGGGGTACTGAAGCCAAACGTTTAAGATTTGTTTTTAATATTTTTAGTCAAAAGTGCTGCCACGAAGATGGCCAACATAAGACACGATCAGTACTCCTTCCCCAAAATATCCCATATTTACCACCACCGCCACCACCGTAGCAATGAAGCACACGATTTTATCTATCTGCGTTTCGATTTTACGCATTTTACGCGATTGTACCCATCTGTTGTTTCGTGCCAATGCAGCATAAAAAATCTTCCAACGGTCCATTAATTTACAGCTACTTACATTCTGCTTGAACCTGTGTGAACATTTACTGTTGCCCGAAGTTATTTTGCTGCTGAGTTACTTTTTTTTTTTAGGAGGAAGCCTTTACATGGACCGAAATCCCGTGCGCGAGAGTTAGGCGCGGAATCTCAGGATGGAGTCTGAGCGCGAATGTGTTGCTTGCTAATAACGGATGTATGAGGAGGGAAATTAGCTGTCAATAACCCAGATGACGTCATCAGAAAAATAAAAGCCCTGTTACCACCGGGAATCGAACCTCCATCCCATTGATCCCCTACCGAGCAGCCTTAACCAACGGCGTCATGCCTGGGATCGTGAAACGCTCATCACAATTCCCCTTCTCAATCGTGAGGATGATTGTAGCGATGACAATGAGGCTGCAATCAGTGACAATTACAATGGTGACAATAGCGATCATAATGATGGTGCGTTTAGTTGACAATCATAATGAGCGCAAACGTGATGCACCGTGTGCAGCTCCAACGTTCACGCTTTTGCATTTCTGCATTGTAGATTCGACAGCGCTCTCGAAACTTTTTTAATTAAAAAGGCTAAATCAATCTTGTCTTTCTTTGTAAAACTAAGAAGACACGCATCAAGGTTAGGTTATCATCTACAGTGTTGTAAAGGATGGTTAAGCGTTGGGTTCCACAGTGAGAACGGAAGCGCAGAAATTTATCTTTCCGCTTTGTGTCCAATTAGATCCGCCACAAATACACAACATTGTCCCAATAACTTATATTCAGGAGACGAAACAAACGCACATTTGAGCTGTCTCCTTTATTCGTTGGGCCTTAGTACTTCCTCTTAAACGCACTACATGTAGCGTAGTCGCTCGCGTAGCGTACACGTATACACCTAACCGATATGTTTGGTTTTATTTGTGGAGTTCAGAGTCCCAAAGCGACTCAGATTATGAGATACGCCATAGTAGAGGGCTCCAGAGTAATTTCAACCACCTGGAATTCTTTAAAGTGCACTGACATCACACAGCACACAGGCGCCTTCCGCCACGGTCGGGATACCATCTCGCATCCCCGGAGCACAGAACCACTGCTCCACCGCGGCGGAGCCTTAACCGAAAGGGTTTAGTTTAAAAATGGGATTAATACATTCCCTTTATGAACACAGGCGTCTCAGCTTTATTGCGTTTTTTTTTTTTTTTTTGTTGCGCTCAAAATCTTGTCCTTTAGGGACATATTAAGAAACATAGTAGATCGTGGAGCAATTATCTGGCCCCATGTATTCTACAGCGAACGCCGGTCAGTAGGAATCCTGAGAAGCTTTTTTTTTTCTTTTTTTTACTTAAATCAAAAGGGTTAAAAAGAAGCAGCGGGATTTTCTTTACCATTTTGATGTCATAATCACATCACATTATATAGAGTCCTATGACCGAGAGAGCCGAAACCCAAAGCATGTTCCTGACAACCTCGATGTCATAGTTTGCCAGCACATAACATCACGGAAAAAAAAAACTACAAAGATTGTCGTGTGGGCGTTTAATAGCTAAACTTTTCGCTGCAAGTGACTGCTGCGGTCACTGTCGGAAATATCCGTCGGAACTGTCGGAAATAGCCTAAATGCGGAACAAATTTATATGGCCGCGCATCGAGTGATGTCATAAGCCCAAGGTTGTCCACAGAAATCTCTCCGATGAGACCACGAAATTGCAAGAGTTAAAGTTCATATAAGCTGCAATAAAATATTCTGACCTCGAGACTCATGACCTGAAAACTCAGGAGAACGTATTGTGACAGCTTGAACAAAATTCGAAAAGAAGGAAAAAGAGGCACCGGTGTTGCCCTTTGAAGACCCCGTTTTTTATGAAATCTGGCTTCAGTGCTGTCGTCGTCACCATTGAGGGAGAAAAAATAAAACACAGGAAACTTTGCGCCCCGTCTTTAAGGGCATGACACGATCCCAATAATGAACCTGGTCTGTCGGCTCCCCAAAGGGTGCCCGCTAGCGTATATGCGACTGGATGCTCCTTCAGTGACTAATAGTCAATCCTGGATATACGAAACCAGGATATATTCATTTATTGCTTACATCGAACTTTCTGGGTATTTTGTTGAAAGTATACTGTGCAAAAATACAGCAGCTCTGTTCACGTTTATCAAACTCCCTTTCAGCAGGCATTCGTTATATCGAACGGCCAGCTGATGCCTCTCCTAGGGGTGCTTCACCAACCAGCTTTTCGACGACCATTATTATTTTTTTTTTGCACACACATCCAAGTCTACAGCACCCTGTTTAGTACCTGGTGGTTGGGCGAACTCTGTGAGACCGCATTGCGAGGTGAACGTCCGGTCAGCGTGAAAGTGGTCATTTATCTGGAGGACTTTTTTTAACGCGACGTTGCTGGTATGCTGAAAAACCAGAGTTCGGTGCAAATGTTGTCATGCGGGGAAGTCAGCGTAGCTGACCGAATTAGTGACGGGGCTCTCGCGTGGCCCGGTACTTCGCTGTGGAAGGTGATGCGAAAATCAGCAGTACCCTAATTTTAAATCAATTATTATTGTGCTTACGGACACCAGGGCCATAAAAAGCCCCTTGTAATCTGCGATGGGCTTTCCTCAAGCACCGTCCACTGCAGATTTTATCTTTGCCCCATCTCCAATGGCACTTGTCTGCTCTACCTAGAAGTAGCTTGTATCGCTTGATTCAATAGTTCCAGTGGCTGATCTCATGCTCCCATATCTAAACGGAAAAGCCTGACTAGCAGGCATCTGCCAACTAGGTCATGTTATGTGGTCTCAGGAAGGCCCTCAACCTGCCCGCAAATTAGTGCCAGACCACCAGTACTAGGACTCAGTACCATGAGTACCAAGACCCGACGCCCGGGGACCAATCAGCGCATGCCATGCTGGCGGCGCGCGATAGCGGTAGACGGCCGCGGTAAGCGGCCATGATAAACTAAAGGTCTCTATTAAGGCCATAGCAGGATCGCGGATCGTGTCCGTCCGTCCGTCTGCCCGTAACGTTTTCATTACTTGGGAGGCGGTAGATGGCAGCTGACATAGCCGAGCACTAACTGGACGTAGGGCTTCCTGACATTACATCAGGCAGGCGCTGCCAAATCGAGCCTCTCCTTTCATAAGAGAGGGTAATATCAGAATCAGCCTGCCAAGACATTTGTATTCACGTTATCCCTAAGCCGCGCAGAACCTCTTTTTTCTGTATTGCATGGGAAAACTTCTGTAAAAAAAGGACAAACTCCACTTACTTACACTTGTCCATGTCTAAAGTTACCGGCTGCTTAATACGAGCCCGCCATGTCCCTAGCCCGACAATGCACTATCAAAACATCAAAATTTTTGGGAGGCAAGCACATGCATCTAGATACGCCATCCAGTTTGGAGGTTCTTCACGTGCGGCATATACACTCCTCACCAAAGCACACTGCTCCCGAAGCATGGATTTGGACGATCTTGGTGGCTCGGCATGCCTGTCCATCATACGGCTTTTCCAAAGACTGAACAGTCCTATCAGCACAAATAGATCGTAAGGCACAGCAGAGTTTTCGTCAGGAGGCAAAAATCTAATAGTATATGGCGTAATTTCAATGTACTTTTTAAGAGTTCTTTGTAGTATGTCCCAAAAAAACGTAGAATCACGGCACAGAATAAACCAATGATTAATTGTGTCAGGCACGTTACAGAGCCGGCAATCAACCGTCCAGGGCACAAACATCTCCTTATTGTGAAGAAATGTCTTGACAGGCAACGTCGCTGTGTGTAGTTAAAAAGGGAACGTTTCTACAGCTGCCTGAATGCACATTTGCCTATAACACGCTTTAGAACCGGGGTGTCCAAAAACCCCAGATAACGATGCCGATACAACGGTGTAGGGAACAAAGACTCAGTGAGAGCCTGGGTCATCTGCTTTCTGGAGAGGCTATACAGGTAATCTACAGAGAAACGCGCAGTGAGAAAATTGAAAGTTTCAGCAACCTCCTTAAGAAATACCCATGCAAGCCCTACTGAGAAAACGAAAAGCTCTACCGGGCAATAACCTCACACAATCTCGTCAAATCACAAAGACTCTCATACGTTGCACATCATTATCATAAAATGTATTCCATAATTTATGGTAATTTAGAAGAAACTATGAGATCTTACGCAATTATATGCGACTCGTATGTGATTTCTTGTGAGGTTCTTGCCTCACACGATTGTTTCAGTAGGGAGGCCAAGCAGACACGTTCATACAGCTCGGTTAAAGCGGGCTTTGTATGTTGGCTGGTAGCCTACGCTATCACGTCATCGCGAAGGTGGGAGTGAAAACAGACAGAAAGAGGTGCCGTAGTGGAGGGCTTCAGATAATTGTGCGATAGAGGCTTTCTCCTCATCGCAGATTAGTGATCCAAAGTGCCCTCTAGAATATTTTGAAGCCTCGCGGCCTCAAAAACTTACCAAAAAAACCTTTGGTAGGTGCCATGACTAGGCAGTTGTAGGTCGCAGGTACAACTATCTGCTGCCCCTTTCTCTTTCGTTCATGAAATTCGCCGCACATGTGATTGGTCGGTAGGTTGTGTGACGTCACGTGGCCAGATGGCATGGTTGAATTAGAAGGAGCTGCCGACTCGGGCCTCTGCTTCCATGAGGAAAGGTGAGATAGTAATGAAACTCGTGGTACCATTGTATCCCGCTGAAAGCGTCGCTGCCTCGAAAATTATGGTGCATGCCTCTCATAGGGGTCTGGCAGAATGTCCACGTTTCTGACCACAAAGATATGACGATCCCCCTGAGCTCGAAACCATTACAGGAGAAAAATTCCGATGTGTCTATAGGACACCTCATGTTGTCTAGATCGCCCGAAAGGAAATTGCCACTGTACGACAAATGATTCAAAAGCGGGCAATAACGTCTCTTTCATTTCGTTACGTAGACGGCAACATACCACGTAGCATTTGTTGTAGAAAAGAGCCGCTCTGGCTTATATCAGCCTGAATCTGCTTAATGAATTTTTAACAATACTTTTAACACACAAACACACCTCTATTAAACAGTTCAGACGACATGTGTAAGCCCTAATGCAACACAAAGGGGCCTTGCTAAACTTTACTCCGTAACTTCACCGCAGTCAAACACTTATAGCAGAAGCGGCTGCCACTCTTGCAAAAGCTACACCTCTTTTTTTAGCGTCGCGAATAACACAACTTAGCAAGCTGTGGATTTCGCACTTTCGTCAGTCCTATCCCATCACGTTTGCGTAACATGTAACTGCTTTAAGGCGAAAGCCTTTAATGGTTCATATTCGCAGTCATGACTCTGTTCGTCCGGCCACGAGAGGTGTCACACTTCTTCTCGAGATGCCGCGGGACACCGCGAGATTATGACGTCCTCATCTGGTGACATCATCGGCCAGTTTACAGTGAGGAAGGTAGCTAAAATAAATAAATAAATCGTATCTTCACCGGGAATTGAACCTCTAATCCTTGGAGCCCAAGCCAAGCGTTTCATTCAACAGCGCCACGCCCGGGTATTTTTTTTTTTTCTTTATTGCCTGACTTCGGCACTGACCACAATACACAAAACCACTTACAGGGCACAATGAGCAATCATTAATACAACAATAAGCCATGTGGGTTGTGGCATCATCATGCTAAAATTCTCTTAGGGTCACTAATGGCTCCAATCTTCCGAGCCACTCGTGAGCTTCTGGAGCAAGTTTCTGAATTTCAATATATCTATTCATGCCTTCCCGAAAATAGATCCGTGCTAGCTGTGCGTCAGGATCGCAATGGTATCCTGCCATTCTCGAGCGCCATATACAGTGGAGGGCCATTAGCATAATAAGGTCAAATGGCACCCCATCCTCATTCTCTACTGGCAAGTACCTAATACCATGCGAGTCTAATGGAAATTCCTTTTTTAAAGTCCTTTGTAAAATATCCCAAAAGTATACCCCTTCCCAACAATGTAGGAAAACGTGGTCTATAGTTTCTGGCTGTTTACAAATTAAGCAATGCGAACCCCAAGGTAAAAATAACTTCTTCCCTTCCAAGAACTTCTTTACTGGCAGTGTTTCCGTGTGTAACTTAAAGAAAACAGTTTTTGCATTTGACGGCACCTGCACCGCCTTCACCCGCTTAAGTACGTCGCATCCTGGTTCTCCAGTGTATAAGGCCCTGTACATTGGTATGGGAAGAACTACGTCACACAAATCCTTGTACAGCTTCTTCCTGCTAACACAAGATAAATATTCTTAAGAAAATCGAACAGACAGGAATCGCACACTCGCGACAACTTCTCTAAAATAGCCAAAAATGCATCCCGATACACTTTCGGCCGAGACAACAAAGTCCGGCAGTGCATTTCCGAGCCTTAATTGGCACGCAGTACGCAAAAATGGATCTTTTACATCGCGAACAAAAAGAAATCTGCTTGCGATCTGTCGTAGAAATAAATACCCCAAACCCAGTCCACCGTCCTTCACCCGCCTAAACAAACTGGTCCGGCTACATAGTTCCCATTTTGCTGAACACACAAAAATGTCAAATATCCGGCGCAGTCTCTGTACGTTCATCCTTGCACAATGCAACACTTGCATCACGTACCACAGCTTCGACATAAAAAACATATTGCACACTGTGGCCCTGGCGAAAACTGACAATTGTTGCCCTTTCCACCCCTCCACCTTTTCCCGCGTGGCTTGAGTCTGTGCCCTTCAGTACGATTCGCTATCGCGATAACTATCTAGTGGGACGCCCAAGTACTTTACTGGTGTTGTCACCCAGAACATGTTTGCGAACTTCTGGGGCGTCGTTGGCCATTCTCCGTGCCAAAGCCCCAGGGACTATCACCAATTAACTTTACTGCCGGAAACCCTTGTGAATTCTTTTACAGACGACACGGCCTCGATTACCCCTTCGCGATTCACTGCGAATACAGCCACATCGCCCGCATATGCCAGCAGCTTAACCTCTGCAGCTTGCAATTGGAAGCCACGAATTTTGTCGTTTTCCATGATATTTAAACACAGTGTCTCGATGTAAATGCAGAATAGCAGAGGGCTGAGGGGACAACCCTGACGCACCGATCGCTGCACGTTTATGGGGGCTCCCAAACTCTTATTTACAATCAATCTTGTTGTGCAGCTTCGGTACGCCATGGCCACTCCCTCGCGAATGACGGACCCTACATTCACATGGTCGAGTATGCAGAACAGGATTTCATGTGAGACACAATCAAATGCTTTCTCCAGATCCAACTGAAGGATCGTGGAACGCACATCATAATTGCCCTTGTCTACCGTGAGGATGAGAGTAGTGATGATAATGGCTCTGCAGTTAGTGATAATAACAATGATGACAGTGGAAATGATAATGACGGTGCATTTAGTTGATAATGATAATGAGAGCAAACCTGATGCACCGTGTGCTCTTGCAACGCTTAAGGTTTCGCATTTCTGCAGCGTAGATTACATCGTGCTCTCGAAATTTGTTCTTTCTTTTAATGAAAGCTGGGGCTGCAGCAACGCTTTTCTAATACACATGAAACAGATGCCCTACGCTATGTATACCGCAAGCTTTATCACTATTAAAGCTGATTAGAAGTACAAAAAGTCAAAAGTCATTATTCATTAGCTATTTTCACTCCGTCCATCATGCTTATGCAACCCTTCTTAGTGCTGGGAAAGAGAATGGACGCATTCGCAGTTCACCATCAGGCGCTATATATATCAAGGGTAATCACTGTCTAAGTAGTTCGCCATAACATAGGTTGTTGTTTTTTTTAGCCAATACTTGCGCAGTTGTGGCTTCAGGATAGCCTGGTTGCGCCACGCACACACAAAAAATATCACTCGTGCGGTACTAGCACGCTGATCCGTAGACACAATTGCCTATCAAAGACCTTCTTCTTGCAGAGGACGTATATGGGCTATTAAGGATATTAAGTACGTCTTGCTCCAAACAAGGATATTGCGTCTGTGTTCAAAGCGAAAAAAAAAAGCCTTTCTTGGCCCATGGCCTGCAGAAATGTCACCAAAACTCCACCGACAATCGAACCACTATCCCTCCGCTCCCCAGCTGAGGGCACAACCCTGTACCCTACGCAGGGCTCGTGCGAAATCGATCGTAATTATCCTTGTCGAGCGTGACACTAATAGTAGCGTTCACAATTACGATGAAGTCAGTGATAATGATAATGGTGATAGTAGCGATTATATGGACGCGGCAGTTAGTGATATGATAATGATATTGGTACGGATCGCGGACGAATCATTTAATTTTGTGCTCTGCAAAGATTGCACCACCATTGTCTCCACCCTTCAGGCTTGCCGGCAGTTTGAACAATCCAAACACCGCCGAATTACTCCCCGTTTTGACCAACTTCCCAAAACGGCTGCTACGCCTCCGTGCGAGGACGTATCACCCAGCACCTCCACCAAACTGTTCGAGGCGTTTCCGAACTAAGAGCCTTCCTTAAATGTCAGGAGGACCTCAGAGACACCAAGGCACAAGCAGACAACAGATTCAGCGTCGTAGTTCTTCCACCCAGCGTCCAAAACATCTTCGTCGTCTTACGATATCTTCGGCTACACCCGTAACAATATTAGTATCGATGACAATGACGAGGCTTTCAGTTGGTAATGACCATAACGATAGGGATGGTCATGATGATAATGACAGTTTCATGTCTCTTTGCACCGTCGGCGTAACTACTTACCTTCTACCTATCATCTTTACGATTTTCCTATAACTCAAACTGACACTATCAAATATCTAGGCATTCATATCTCCAGTGACCTATCCTGGTCCAGTCATATTTCTCATATAACCAACTCCGCTTGTCGCGTTCTTGGCTACTTACGCCGCAACATTTCATTAGCTCCCTCTTCTGTCAAACTAATTGCTTATATTTCGCTTGTCAGACCCAAACTTGAGTACGCTCAAGCTATATTCGATCCTCACCAAACTAATCTGATCAATTTACTGGAATCTACTCAAAATCGAGCTTCACGTTTCATTCTTTCAGATTACTCCTATCGCACCAGCGTTACCGTACTAAAATCCAAACTTGAACTTCACAATGTAGCTTTACGCCGGAAACTAGCTCGCCTTTCTCTTTATCATAAGTTTTATCACAGCTTGCCACCTAACAACGTGTTCATCCGTCCAGCCTATTGGTCATCTCGTCATCTCCACTCCAATGCCGTCTACCCCCAGCGCACCCATACGATAACATTCCAAAAGTAATTTTTTCTCCGCACTGCCCTGGATTGGAACGACCTTCCCGACCACATCGCCTCACTAACCGACATTCATCATTTCAAGACTGCCATCGAAAGACATTTTTTTTTACTGTAACCGCCTTACTACAAGCCCACCCCTCATGTAATACCCCTTAAATGGGGCCTTTGAGGATTGAATAAACAAATAAAAATAAATAAATAAAAGTAAGGATGACAATGATGGTGCAGTTTGTGAAAACAGCCTATAACGTGGCTTTCGCCATTTCCGTTCTTAAGCGGACTTGAGCTCAGTAGTGTAATTGTTTGTTTTTTCTCTCTGTATTCATCATCGTGACCTTAACTAGACCAATTGTAGAGAAATTCTTATATCTCTCTATGAGACTATTTGCCCCTTTACATTAGTTTTCTTAAATTTTCATGCTTTCTAAACTCGATGTCATAACTCTTGTAAACAGCGTGCTTGGGCACAGTAATGCTCTAGTATATATATTTGGTTAAGCAGCCAATTGAGAATTTTGTAGACGTCTGTAACAGACATACTAAATCAAACTGTACTAAACTTGATTAAAATTCAACATATAGAAAAAGTGGCCTTTATTCTTCAAAGAACTTACAATTACTGATCATGAGCATTTGGATTGATTATAATTACTACTACCGATCATGGGCATTTGGATTAAATTAATTGGTTGTGAAGTTTTTCACTTTGGAACGGGTGGACAATAAGAAGCCCTAGAATGATTCCTGACAGTGGTGAAGTATGGCCCGCTGTGGCACCGAGGCTATCAACATTTATTTTACTACTCTTATCATGTAATGATGATGAAGATGAGAGCATCAACTTTAATATAGCCTCCTCATTAAACAGCGCAAATATAAAAATGTCTCGCCACATTTCATCCCAGGTTTTGAAAACAGGAGGGAAAGTGGTCAAAATAGGCAAAACAGTGACAAGAAATAAAAAACTAGCAGCACCGTTTTTTAGGTTGTTCTACTTGCTGCAGACATGCAACGACAAATCCTCAAAATTTCCGGTTTTTCCTGTGTTTAAGCACTGAAAACAGCGTGTTCTTTTCGGCGAATGCAGCCTCTCTTGTCCCAAGGATCCACTTCTAAAGCTCCCCCCCCCCCCCCCTCTATTCTATACATCGCCCCACTATTACTAGAACTTCTTTCAAGCTGAAACAAAAACGCGAATACATCCGACTACAAGACTCGATTGTTCACAGCCAAAGCTAAATTGACTCAGTGGCGGTATAAATAGACACACATCTCCACGCATGAGCACACGCAAGGAAGAACAGCCGTCCGCGGAGCTGAACAACGCATCTGCTTCATAAGTGGTGCGTACTCCGGTGGGAACCGAAATCCGGACAAAGTCGTCCCGGCGCACTCGGATGTCGGTTTAATTTCCTGTCCCGCTCCTCAAGCCGAAACTGCATTTCGGAGAATTCAGACTTTCGTGACGTTGAGCGGGCTGTAGTGATTTCCTTCCTCTTTCATTTTAAATTTCTTTCTGATTTTTGTTCCGAGCACGGGGCCGGTACGCGTCTAGAGTAGTGCCGTGATCGGTGGAACTGAATGCTAGCTCAGCGGGTTCTTTTGTCGAAAACGAAGTCGTCGACTGTTATTACATATCTGCATATTCATTCAACTCCCTCGTGCATAGCACTTCACGGCAAAAAAGAAGGAGAGAGAAGGAAAGGGGGTATACGTTTAACTTTTGCGTCTTTCGTTACGCATCCGGGTGCTTCTAAGTATGGCGGTGAAGTAAAAGGTATAACAGCGCCCTCCATTTCTTTTACCACAGAAAGAAATCCTGCAGAAGAAGCAAATTTCGATTGAAATTTTCGGTCTCCCCTTATTGCAATAAGGAATAGAGAAACAGAGAAGAGAGGAGAACTGGGAATTTGCTGAATATAAGAAATTTGAGCGCACCCGTTTTGTAGAAACGGCGAAAAACTTAATTAAACATCACTTGAACATGCACACTTAAAGGCGTACGTGTTTTTTCTTTTAACCTCGTAACTTCAAGAGTGAGAAAACGGTGAGTCAAACGCGTGTGCCTACTACAAATGATTCTTCAACAGCTGCCTCCCGAAATAGAACAGCTACGCGGCACTTCTGCGCATTAAAATCGGCCTGAAACCTCTGTCACTCTGCTTTAAAAACAAATGCAGTTATTATTATGCGATGCGTAACACCACTGTGCTGAGCTGGCACTCGTGGCATTCTCTATGTCAAATGATATAGCCATTTTGAGGAATCAAAGCCTCTCGCTGCACATTTTCGTGCACGAAATATTGCTTATGCTTCAAATAATGAATACTCAAAGCATGGGTTGGGTGTAAATTTAACAGCAACGCTGTGAACAAGGAAATAAACCTAAATGAGTTGAACTACGCAAGAATTGATTCGATAAGAACAACACCTTCTTTTCAACTTAGTTACGTGAAACTAAAAAAAAAAGAAGTCCTAAAATTTTAGGAGAAACGACACAAGCCATGGGGAAAAAAAAAACGATATACTATCAAGAAGGGCAGAGCCTGTCGGTCTTCAGTTTTTTTTTTTTTTTAATTTTGTCTGCTGTTACAACCTCTGCTTTGTGGAGCATTCGGTATGAACCCCCAAAAGGTCTAAACCACAGTTTTTCAAGCTTTATCAAGTCATTCCATCAAACCACAATTATGCTGCTAATCAAAACAAAACTACACAGGCGCGCACTTAATTTTGCGAAGATGTAGTAATGCCGAAAATGTTTCCCTTACTGCTGCTAAGTCGCTGTATGTTCATTTCTTTATGCCTTTGCCGTTTCTGACACACGCTTTTCGCTATAAATGAAGGATAATTTGAGGCTCGAGGTTCATTTGCTGCTCCCTGCCGCACGAAACTGGTATGTTGTGATGGCGCAAACGCGTCTGTTTAACGGAATATTCTTTGTCTTTTTTGTTCTATATTTTTCTTGTGCATATCTCGAAACGCTTTCATTGGCTGCTACTACCTATGTACTCTGGGACATATTTGCTCATTTATTTATTTTCTTATTTACTGTCACTGTTGCCGTTTCCCTCAGCGTCGTCCAGCGCCCTTAGCTAGGCCAACGTTGAGCTAGGCAAGGGGAATTAAAAATAGTGCATTAATACCGTTTCTTGGGCTAGTTGGTTCATATTTGTACTGTGAAAAACTGCGCCGAAATAAACACACCACAAGAAAGAATAAGGGACAAAGGCGGGACAAAGGAATTAAAAACACGTTCTGAGGCAGTCAGCGTGGCGTACGGTACCTCACTGTCAGTTTGGAACCACAGTTAGCAAATGCAGCGAGGCGTGACTGGTAAACCGTTTTTCAAGGTTCTCTGAAGGGCATCCCAGTGGAAAATAGCATCCCAGTATTCAATAAAAACCTGTTCTATTGTTTATGGTTTGTTTAAAAGACTCAAGTTGGTTAACCGAGGGATGAAGATATTTTCCTCATGAGGCTATATACTTTTACTGAGAGTGGTTTCTGTGTGGAGTTTAAAGAAAACGACTTTGGGGAGGAGTTTACTTGCATTTGCTCTTTCAAGGACGTCTTGTCCTGAGCCATGACTGTACACCACCCTGTACGAAGCAACCAACATTAAGATACGACATGAAATTGAGAATCCACAGCTTTTGGAGGGCAAGAATGCAGGTCAATCACGCAGATGAAAATGCTCGCTCTAAAGACGAAAATTTCATTGACCCTATGAAATATCTGTGAAACGCTTTCAGGGCTCAGCTCGAGCCGCCTGAATGGCTGAGCCTGTTTGACAAATCACGTGCGTTGAAAACGTTTTAGTGTTATATGTAAACGAATATATGGCAGGACCCTGCATTGTTCGCTGGCTGTTCTGCATTTATGAAAAAGCAACCAATATATTTTTCGAAAATGAGCCGGCTTATGTGCAATACCTCTAATTATGAATAGCTGAAATTCGTTACAAATTCAAATACTTTGCTCACCTCACACTTGGCTGAGTTTTCAAATCACCAGTTATCTGTAGGACAGAATTCCAAAGTTACTCTTGAATAAGTCTGATATGAAGATCAGCATGGCGAACAGCCATTCGGCATTTCCACACACTATGCAAGCCTAATTGCATTATCATATCATACGAAACGTGTCATGTTTTTCTATAGACAAGAACCGAATCCCATGGGGGTTTGAAGGAAAATCATTGGCCAAAGTTCGCTGTATATTTCTAAAATCCGCCAGCCTGTAGTGTTTGGGAAATAGAGGCACTAAAAAAAAAAAAAAGTTAGAAAGGAAGGGGCTTTCTTTCTTTTCGGGAAACCACTGTTTCACATGCTTCAAGCCGGAAACTATCAAACACGTTTTCTTAGACTGTTAGGAATCTTTTCTTCTGAGACATTCTGCAACGAACGGTTACACAAGGCCTACCCATGGATGCATTCGAAATTAGATTTTTGCCACTTCAAGATGATGATGGGCTATCGCTGGACGTGATCACGGTATTGGGCCTGCATAGTATTTCGTGATCCAGAATGGCTTGTCGCGTAATATTTTGTGTGTGTAAAATCAGGCTTTGAAGTTTGCAACAAAAATGAGCCCTTTCTGTATATACCCGCGCGTAATAAATACCATATCTGCAAAAAAAAAAAAAAAGCGTGGCGTAGTGGTTTGCATGCTCGGCTGAAGAGCTGAAGGATGGTGGTTCGATTCGAACACTTTTTTCGTACTGTCATCTAGTGCGGACACATTTATTGACGAGAGGCTTCGTTCACGCACCTCATGCTTTCGCATTAAAAACAAGATGGTAAAAATAGACCCCCCCCCCTCCAAAAAGAAGAATTGTACCGAATCTTGAAGCGTCTGTGTTCCCCGCAGAGCGTTAGCCTCACACTGCGACGCCTTACGTTTTGGCCTGCTTGCCGCAAGGTAAAACGGAGGCCACAGCCGCCGGAGCTGTTGAAATAAATGGGCGATACCCTTTGCCTCTTCACTGTTGGTATGTTGCTACGTGCACAGTGTGCAATAGAAAATGCGATCGGCATCCTGGATAAAGAAGTAATGCGCATTTTCTCGTCTCTTGCACTCTTACTTTGGTTGAGCGTTTGCTTGCGTGCCTGGCCTTGAGTAGACCTTGCGCCACGCAACGATATTTTTGCGCGCGCTCACGTAACGTTACTTGCACGACATCTTCCACTTAACTTGAGTCATTACAGCCAAAATAAAATGGAGAGAGAGTTCAACCAGAGGGAAAAATATAAGTACAACCCGTGTAGCCGAAAACGCGTGAGGTAAACGAGAACTGGAACAATATAGCGCTTGAGTAAGATAAACATACTTTTTTTCATTCTCTAAGAAATTACGCTCGTGCGAGCTCTCAAAGAACTGCGATTTTAAACTGCTTGTTGACATTTTCAGATCTGCCTCCTATATAGCCGAAGGCAGCGTTTCGATGGAGGGAGAACGGAGTGGCGTCCGTCCGTATGTTGTGCGATGTCAGTGCCCGTTAAAGAATCCCAGGCAGCCGAGAATTCTGGAATCTTCCACTACTGCCTTTCTCATAGCCCGAGTCGATCTGGGGTGCCAAACTCTACAAACCAAACCGAACAGATATGTCACTGCGTGCTTATGGATCTCAACTGCTGTACCATACTTAAAGTCACTGAATAAGTTTTCATTGACTCTATAATTATTTAGAAGGGGGTCTGATTAATGCGTTTTTCTCCATTTGTTCTTGCCGTAAATAAACTTGTGTTGCTCGATGTCTGTGTCTGCGTCTTTGTACGCGCTCATATTTTCATGCATATATTTTCTGCTCTTTTTCCAAGTATTTCTGCTAACTTCGTATCTAGCGCTGCTGCCTCCTCACGTCCCTTCAGTACATACTTTGCCCGTTTTTCAGTGCGCAAGTCACGGTCACATAAATTGTTGCGGACCACATATATTATAACAATATCTTTTACTTTGCTGCCTCCAGCTGCTCAATTTATTTGCAGTTCAGAGATATTTAAGCCTGCGTAGAGTGTGCAAACGTTCCAGCTCCCTTTTTTGTTTTCTTTTTTCTTATTTCTTCTTTCGATTCCTTACTATCTGCGTTTTCGCAAGGCAATGCTAGCACATGCACGAGATCGGGCAGATGGCCTGTACCTGCAGAGGACGGCGTTAATTAGAGCGATATTTTAGAGGCCTTCGCCCTGCAGTGCATGTAGTCGCGCTATAACGATATGATTAAATGAAGCCTTGAGTTCCATTTGGTGACAGTTGCCAGGGTATCCCTCTTGTTCTCTTCCTACCTGCATCTCAAACTTTCAGCACACAATATAATGAAACAAATATATATTCTGCGCTTCCAAGTGTTAATCCATATAGTGCCAAAGAAATCTTTCCATGATACAATCTTCAAGCTAACCGCATAAGAAGACAGGCAGCAATGTTTCACAATAGGATTTCGCGCTAAACGCTTTGCAAACAGCAATAGTAAGTTAAGCAATGGCTTCGATCTTATCTTTGCGCAAAACGAAAGTCTGCTCCTATTGCACCACTTCAGAGGCCAGAGCCTCTTGCGCAAATTCTCAAGATGGACGGGAGGTCTAAATGCAAATAAACGCAGTGTAAACTGCAGGAAATCTGTTTTATTCTCATAACACCACGCATCCGGTTTTTGTTTTTAAATACGCATAAGATGTGCCGCTCAAACTGGCTTCGTATTGTGAACCGAGCATTGTCTCTTTGTGCGCTGTTAGCATTTTCAGAATTGTGAAGTAGTTACGGTCGGTTTCTCTAAATTAGCCTCCTGAGCCTTCACTATGGAATTCCTCACAGTGCTCCCTTGGCGCATAAAGATTCGTAACTATTAACCGCTCAGTGCAAAACGTCCTGAATTATCTGTGTAGGAGGCCCTTAGTTAAGCTCAAGCAGGATGCTCAGGCACTCGCGCGAGCAGTTGTATGAGTCTCCTTGAAAGTATATATGGGTAGGGCGCATGCGTTTGTGTGCGCGTTAGATAGTGGAGCGTACTAAACAAAACAGAAAAACACATATAGTGACGGCCAGGGGCCCGAAAAAAGCCATCACGAAAAGAACGTCTGGTCTTTACACGAATGGATCGATAGTCACTGTGCGGCTTGTGTACCTCCCCAGAGTTGGGCTGAAAGGCAGCTACTTTAATTACGAAATGCTCGTTCGCTGGAAAATGGAGTCCGCAGCAGATCGAAACATGAGCCCACATTCGTTGCGCCTTTCGGCCTTGAGACAATGGCGCCTCGTTACGCAGGCTTGAAAGGCAAACACGCGAACTGTACTATTAGCCTTCGAATGACCAAAGTTCACCGCGTCAGTTCTAGTCAGCCGGCGCCTGAAATCCACGGTTGCTAATGAGCGACCTCTAGGCGTTCTCTCTCCGCGTTCAAGAGCGGCGGCTAGCTTTCGAGTAAAGAGAGCTCGGGTCGCCCATATGTCGAAACTTTTGCCCACAGACTTGTCTGAGGGAGGGTTGCTCAACGGGAATGATGTTGGCGCATAAAATGGGAGGAAACGAAATGACACAAATGAATCGAGACAGTAAAACCTCACAAGATATAACTAAGGTCACCAATTCTGTCAGTAATTACCGACGATCTCTGCAGGAAAATGAAGTTTGACATCAGAGTCAGGTGTTCAGGGCGCACCATCGCCTAGTCCAGTAGAGGGAGGTTTGTCTCTTTAGCTTTCACTTTGCTTTTGCGCCATTGAGTATGTTGGAGGTGAAATAATGGCATTCACTCCTTTTTTACATACATTACTTGTGAGGGGTACGAATTGCAATAAATGAGGAAGCTAATGTTTATATAGTGCGTGCAGCTTTCCACGTACGCCGCTTCTAGACAACCACGTGGCAGGACATCCTACAGAAATATTGTTCGCGCTTCAGATTGTTTTTACTCCTCCAGTTTTTCCACTAGGCGCCCGCTTATTGCACTGTTTCTCGGCTTCTTCGGGTTGATAGGCTCAGGAAAATGGAATTCGTCATGTAGACAAAGCACAATCACCGAATGGATATTCCCTGTGACACTCGAATAAAATTAAATTGCCCTAATTGTGTTTGCCTAATTGGCGAGGGTTGTGAAAAAGCACTTAGCCAGATTCCAGCAGCACATCATTGTTTCCCTGTCTTTCCTGGCCTCCACTGATATATTTGGGTTCGTTAAAAGAAACCTGCAAGCATTATTTTACCCTTGGTGGGGTTTTATAAGTACGTTTTTTCTGCCCGCGTATATCTTTCAACAGTAATTAAAAAAAAATTGGAACATTAAATACTATATAACTTTCCTAATGACCCCATGATGGTTCTTTCTTTTACCGCTGCTGATATATAAAGAAATGGGCAACTGTAAATTTTGGACAGACTTTGCACCTGCTCCTCCCTGGTCTGATACAACTTGCTAAAATTAAGGGTTACTGTTGCCTATGCACGTTAGCGCTTCCAGTGATTGTTATGGCTACTGGAAGTAGCACTCTGAGAGCGGTTCCCTTAGTACTCATACCTGTTCTTTTAACACTGAAATTACCATCGCTGTTTCCGGTAGACCGATCTTAGCGTCTTCTACTTCAGCACAGCACTTCCTTACACAATCTTAGACCCACCTGCTATGTGTATGCATTCTTACCTGGTTTGAAAAATGGCCGAATATCGACTATATTTGCCTTCTGAGTAACTGAAGAAAGAAAATGTATGCGCTTCCTTCCCATTTTGAAGAAAAAAATAAGTACCTTCTCACTGTCTTCATTTTTCTTTTTTTTTTATCCGTGGGAATGTTATGCTGCCAAATATTATTTTTGTTTGAGGCATTCTTTTATACGCGAGATACCATATCACAAGAATGCTCCGTAATGCATTTCAGTGGTGATTTCGAAAGCAACCTTTTCTATTTTTTCTCTGCAAGTCAGAGAGCTCCCATGACGTAGTGATACTCTCCCGCAGACTGAATACATTATCCACGATAAAAAACGACACACATCCGGCCCGAATCGGCGCAGCCTAGGGGGCGCACTACAGTCACCGGAAACGATCCCTCACACTCACCTCTCCGAGATCTTTGATCATGTGGGCTCGTGGTATCTTCGAGCCTGCTCTCTGTTAAACCAAGCATGGTGAATCTGCAAACAAAATGAAAGAATAAACAGCATAAATAATGTACGAGAAGCCTGCGCATTATGCTCACCTCTAGAGCATCACGGTAGAAACTGAGGGTGCCATGAAGTTGCGGTTTCTTAGCGTTAATTTTTATTTTGAAATCATTCGTTCTGACTCAGCCTTTGTGAACAACGTGACTGGCAAACATGCTATTCCACTCTTACCCCTGTTGTCAGCGATTTCATCCAGTGACTTTATAGGCTACCCATGCTTACAGGATTGCATTAGGATAAATTTCATTCCGTCCGACAAAAGTGAATAAACATTTATACAGCTGTACAGTTTATCACGAGGATGCGGGTTAATGGAGGTGAAATGGATAGAGATGCAACGTATTCCTAGCGAAAAAACCCTATGAGTCACAATAACCTCATACCGATTTCTCATGCTAAACTCACACAAAACTCGTATAAATCTCACATATTCTCCTAAAGATATCGTTCAACGTATGAGAAATATATGAGATTGTATGAGACTTGTATGAGTTTAGTATGAGAAATCTGTATGAGGTTATTGTGACTCATACTGTTTTTTTTTTTTCGCTAGGGATGGCCCAATGTTCTGTCCAATGTCAGTGCGCGTTAAGAAACCCCAGCTGGCCGAAATTTACTGGGCCATCTAGTAGGCGTTCTTTACAGCCGATGGAGCCTCGGGGAGGTAAAAATCTAAGAAGCAAAACGCAATGGTGACTAGTCATGATACTCAAGTGGCGCGAACAATTTTATTTCCCTGAAGCAGTTGCGTACTCAATTTTTATCTGCAGTAGAGTTGTGAAAGTAGTAAAAATATTCACAAAGTTTTGTACCACTTTCAGGAGTCGGAAATCGACGTGTCTGTCTTCCGTCCTACGTGCGAGCAGCCCATAAGCGTTTCTAGATTCGGTAGACAAGCGAGTGTACTGTGATGCAGATTGCACGAATGGAAGGCACACATGAAATGGAAGAAGACGGGCTGAAATGGCCTACACAAGCTAGGGAAATGGCCGTTGCTGGAGCGGAGACTTCAAAAAAGGATTTCAAGCGGACACCTAGAAAAACATCTATGTCCATATACCAGGGTCATGGACTTGTATGTCTGCAAATATGCGGGTTCACCTGAACAAGCATTACTACCTGAAACTACCATACTGTCACTAAGCGGCTATAAAGCCCCCCTCTATCACCGGCTATACATAAACCAGACCAGTATCATCATGGCCCTCAGTGGGCTTGGCGGCACGAACTCGATGGCCTCGGTTCACCACAAACCACCTATCTTTGCGCACGTATAGCGAGCTGACGTCTTTTTTTTTTTTTTTTTAATTCTCCAAGTGTTCGCTCTTTCGCGGTTTTCTACTGCCGCCGATTCAAACTTGCTATATTTACCGTTGATATTGATCGCGTACGCATCATTCAAGGAACTTCGTCACAGACAGGGATATTTCAGTAAATCCCGGACGGGCCAATCGTGGCAACTCAAAACTACGAGGAGTGTTAAGGCTGCTAAAAGCGGGTCAGATGACTTTATTAGAGACGTTGCTACCAAAGAAAAGCAGACCTAAAATTAGGAGCGATGGGCATATCACATCTAAATAAACAGATTTCGATTACAGACTCCAACCCGCCTCCAGTGCAGGAGTAGCATTAACTGCTCTCGTTGTGCAAGGCGACTTGGGACAAAATTTGTTATCCGGAATTCGCCCATCCGAAAGGCAAGGCATCTGTAAACGATGAGACAATGTCCACTGAAACTTGAAATCTAAGAGGCTAAAAAACGAGTGTACAACTACAAACGACAACTATATTGTGTGCTAGCAAACATAAAGCAATCTAATTACGCGCTATATTTAACGGCGAAATTCAACGGTCACTCATTACTGAGAAAGCATCTGAAAAACTCGGCTGCGAAGTTCTTAGAAAGGATAAGCCGAAAGTTGGCATGTTCGATGGATGCTAATCCGAACGAGATTTTTGCTGGTGTCTCTATAATCACGTAAAACAAGAAGAGTTGTGAGATCAAAATTTTTGAGACAACCAAAATCTGTCAGTAAAGGATCCCATTATCTCAGCTTAAAATTAAAGGACAATTAAACGTTTGAATGCTGCTGACATGACGAAAGGAGTGCCACTGGGAACTTGTAAAGGGAAGAAGCAGAGAAACTCAACTGGACACTGTGAGCGGTGGAAACACCCTTTGGGGCAGTGGATTCAGGGACCCATAGGATACAAAACTTGTGACTCACAATACATGCAAACCACGGCCCTTCGCGAACCATCCTGCCGAGAGAGAACTTGCAAACTGCTTGGAGCAGTTACGAACTCTTGAGTCGACTGGAGTCACGGATGATGACAGCTGTGTTGAGCACAAGATGCTGAATTCTTTCCAAGAAATTATCAAGCAGAGTAGCTCTCGGCACGAGGTAGCCCTTTAAGGACAGTGCCGGTATCAGGGACAGCAAAGCAATTGCTGAAAAACGCTTGTCCGAACTGTCAAACCGCCTTTGAAACATTGCTTAATTGTTCCAGGTCTACGATACTATCATCAAACAGTACTGCATGAAACGAATAGCTGAACCAGTAATAGAACAAGAAGAACAAGGAAAGTTCATCTAATACATTCCCCATCATCTGGTTTTCCGAGAAAAGAACAGTACAGCAAAATCGCGGGGGGGTCTTTGATGCTTCTTCGGTAGGAAAGACGTCAGAGGGCCTGAACTAAAACCTCGAAATCGGTTCGACTTCAACAGCCGATGTTGTAGCATTGCAACTATATTTCAGAAGCTGCAGAATTGATTTGGTAGTCGATATTAAAAAGGGATTTTTGTAAATAGAGATCGGAGAGAATGGTAGAGTTGCATTGTGCTTTCTGTGGTACCATGCAAAACGGGACGCAAATTGACAAACAGGCAAAGCAGAGACTTTGCAATTGAAGTGAGTTCCTTTCGGAAAGGCCGAAATTTTGTTCTTGTTGACAACGATTCTCCAGCACCATTTGAAAAATATGGAAGGGGATTATACTGACACAACTTCACTTCTACGATTCTCTCGTGACTAAGTTGCTCTGGAACGTTAAGCACTATGAACTAAACTACTTCCCTACTAGCGAACTCTTTGAATGTTCGTTCCCTCTTAACGGGCAGCAGAGAAAGAACGCTGAAGATATATGAAGAAAAAAAGACCCTAATCAGCGCGATCTCTATGACACTGCAGAAATGGACATCCAACAGACATTGAACGAGCCGTCTGCGGCGGATGATTGCGAAGCAAGACACCTCGCCGGCCAGCTATTCTGAAAGTGTCGAGTTTTTAATGGAAGCCAAACACGGATAACCTCACATCCCCCACCCCTCGCCAGCGATCCACCTAAGTCCAGGTGCAAGCGCAAAATGGGCTCTGCTCAAGACTACAGCGCGACTTTACGACGTATACTTGGAAGGTAAGTTCTATTCACTGTCAGGGTAAAGACTTTATTCCAGGAGCTGTGGCAGAGAAATGTTGATTAGAACAATATCCTAACAAATGATCTGAACACGAAGTCGGCGCATTGGTAAGAGGAATTAGAATTAAAACGGGTTCACGTGCAAAGTTTATGTCGAGCCTGCCATCGGAACAGCTCTACACATGTTTATGACGCCAGCTCGGTGGCATATGGAGCGGTAGCCCACAGCTTTGTAACCTATGCGGATGGATTAAATTTCCGAGCTTCTTAATTAGCAAGTTAAAGGTCACCTCTGTTAAACAACCGTCTCTTCAAGATTACTAATGTCGTATCTCTTGGCGGACAGACTGAGTCAATGCTTTCTGAAGAGCCTGAAAGAGCTACCACGGGCGACATATTTCTGGACTAGCTCGATGAGAACACGGAATTAGATTACACGACAGCTATAGCAACGGAAACGATTTTTGATAAATCGTGTATTGGAAACTCAGTGTCTTACTGACCCCTCAGCGTGGCAGCACTGTCCTAGATCAGAAAACGCGGCGAAGCTCATCACGAAAGGAGTTACAGTTGTACAGCTTGTTGAGAGTTCCACTTGGCGGGAAGGAACGCTCTGAATGAAAGTGAAGGAAAACGCGTTGCCACAGATCTGTCCTCTTCCAAAGAATATTTTCACAATGGAGGAAGAAAGACAAACCGTGGAACTCCATCAACCGAAAGTTCCGCTGATGTTTCACCTCTGTTGGACCCAGATCGATACAGGAACTCCAAACGACCGTTCCGAGTGACTGCATGGGTATTTCGGTACATTAAGAAATAACATCTCAGCAGTGACAAGGGTTCACTGATGGCGGTTTGGCTGGATGAAGCCGAAAAATGCTGGCTATAGCAAGATCATCGATGTGGCCTGAGTAGAGAATGGGTGCGTAAAAAAGAAAAGACAGACATTTCAGTATCTGTTAACCATTATGGTATCATGTATAAGTTGCACACATCAACACAGTGACAAGCCGTACAATGAACAAAATCCAGTTGTAATGTTAACATCGAATGGTAGAACTACTTGTGCGTCAAGCACATCACCAAGTGCTGCGCGATGGAGCAAGAAATACTATGGCATAGTTGAGAGAGAAGCGCAATTCTGTGCGAGCCCATCAACAAATAAAATGAATCATCAAAGGGTGTCACTGCTACGACCTACAGTGAACCTATACACTGCACCTGTCAACGCTATAATTCACGACCAGTCACTGAAGTGACAGGTCCGCTTCTAAGTGATCCACTGACCGAAGTTCAACCCCTCGAGATGACAGGAATTGACTTCACGAGATCACTTCTGGTGAAAGGAGAAAGCTGACTTTACAAGTCCTACATCACACTATTCACCTGTGCTGTAACAAGAGTGGTGAACTTGGAGCTCACAAAACACATGTCGTCAGGGTCGTTTCTTCTTCAGAAGAGATGTGCCTCGGGTCATTTATAATGAATTATTCTATGGAACTCTATCTGAAAATCATAGGTTATTGACTGCGTGGTAAACCGAATAGAAGTCCATGGTAAAGCGCGCCCTATTGTGGGGTGGCATTTATGAGCGACTCGTCAGATCAGCCAAACTTGCGCTCAATAAAGAGAACAGATTTAAGTCCCTGTCTTTCGACGAGCAAGCCTGAATACCTGCAGAAATCAAAGCTCTTTTAAATTTCCGACCTTTAACTGACGTCTACGACGAATTCTGAAAACTGGAACTCCTTTTCCTACCTTCTTGACGGCAAGACGCCCCACATCGCTCTGTACAGGAGGCAAAATCGAAGCAGACGAGATAAACGCATCTCTTCAATTAATAAGGACCCGACTCCAGGAGTCTTTCCGAAGTAGATGGACTGGAAATATGCCCTGAGAAACTGCGAAATGTGCGGCGTTAAAATGGCCGTCAAAGTAGAACACTCAAGTAAGGGGACTTTATTCGCCGGACAGTGTGCAGCCACGGCAGCAATGGAAGATCACAAGAATTGAGAATTCAGCTCGTGTACAGCCTAGAGGTAACATAACGAAAGAAATATTACCTGAGACACTTTCGAAGGAGGGGAGGGGGGGGGCGGGATGAGGGACAAAAGCAAAACAACCTTAAGCAGGAAGACAAGCCATCGCAAGTTTAAAAAATGCAACCACCGAGCCACCGAACGCCGCCTGGGGCGTTCGCCGTGTTATGCAACTGAAACAAACGGACGTCGGTCGTACTCTCTAACGAAGTTGTCTAATTTTAGCGAGCTTAGCAGGTGGTGCAGACAGGAAGAATGGAGTAATCACTTACGGGCAGCTGCTACAGAATTAGAATTAGAGTGGAAATCATACGCACGCACTGAGAACGAAGTTAGCGAGGAAGAGGTAGGGTTCTGAAAATTGCAAACTAATGCATACAGACACCTCAACGTTTTACATAAGCAAATTTCACGTTATACTGACCTAAATGTTGATTTTGTTTACCGAATCCTATTTTATATCATTCAGTGCGGCCACTTAAGAACACAAGCAGAAATTTGAGCTCATTAACGACCCGAAAATGTAGCAGTCGTTGGAAATGGTTGCGAGCTCGGGTCGACAAGATAGCATAGTTACAATGCTCAATATGGGCTACATACTCCTGCGCATCATACTCGAATGCGGACTCCAACCAAAATCTCTTGCTCAAAAAGAAAAATAATGTTTCAGCCCTTCAATTATTTGCACTGTCTCTGTGCGTTATATGAAGAAAAGAACGAAATGATTTTATTGTACAGTCATTCGATACGCCGCCTCTGTACAGCAATGGAGCTTCTGGAAGTTAAACCTCACATTCGACGCCGTATCATGCCCTTCATTTCTACATGCGATTGCCTAAGGTAACCCGATGTAGCGCTCTTCAAACGCTTCTTTTTTTTTTTTATTTTATGGTGTCTCATGCGCGTGACATGGCGCAAAATCTTTCGAATATCTTAGGCGTTACGGTGTGCGCTCTTGAGGCTTATATTATTCACAAGGTGGTGACAATTCGCTCTACGCTACTGACGCGCTGAACGACGAGGCGCGGAAACGAATATTTTATTAGGTGGACTGGTGTGATCAAACAACTTGTCTCGAAGCAAAAAGAGCGCACTGCGACCGTCGCAGATTGCCAAGCGCTCAATTTAATGTGCCTAAGAACTTTCAGCGTAATTATGCGAAGTCACCCACGTTAATTAAGAACTACCCTACTGAAAAACCAAAAGTTCTACGTGCCAATAACCTATTAAAATCTCATCTAATCGCATAGACTGGAATCCGGTTTACATCATTATCATAATATATCGTACATAATTTATGATAATGTCCAAGAAGCTATGAGACCTTATGCGATTATATGCGACGTGTATGTGATTTCATATGTAAATTGAGTGAGATTGTGTGAGAAAATGTGAGGTTATTGTCTGATATATTTTTTTTTTTTTTCAGTAGGATTAGCAGAAGCAATTTCATGGGCCTGTCAATGTGGCCAGATAAATCTTGTTTCCTTTAAAGAGGCAACAATATGAAAACGCCGCGCCAGGGCTTCGAGCATACGCGGTGCAAGGCTTCAGAAATAACTTGGCCGATGAGAAACCCCCATCATAAATGCAGAGTTAGCGGGATAAGGAGTAAAAGATTGGAGGACGTGGACAGCCAAGCTAAGGCAACCAGGACTGGTATCAAGGGCGAAGAGCGTAGAAACGGATTCGCAATAGAGCCTGCGTATATAGAGGCGGTCATCGACGCTGAAACGGCTCGACAACATGCCAGGTGCCAGAGTTCACACGCTTTGCGCGATTGGAGTACGGATCGATGACGTAAGCTTAGCAGCGCGCCCGGGAGGATTGAAATTCCGCGTTCCTAACGCGCAAAAAACTCCGCCTGGCCAGCGCTTTCTTCTCGCGTTTTCGTGTAATTGCAGCACGCACCCGGGCCTTGGCATGCGTTTTATTTTTCCCATGTACGCTCCCCTTTTATCATTCCTATCATTCCGCATCGTAATAATTCATGTTTCGAACGCTTTGTGAGGCAACAACAGTGCCTGTTCCTGTTCGCATTTTAATTTTTGCCTTTTTAAATTCTTCAATCTCTCCTAAACGTAGAAGCCTAACTCATTTGTGCATTTTCGCAATAAACCGGATAGCAACTCTAAAATCAGCATGATCATCAGCCTGACTATACCCACTCCAGGGTGAAGGCCTCTCCCATATTTCTCCAATTAACCCGGTTCTGAGCTAGCTGCATCCACTTGACTCCTGCGAACTTCTTAACCTCATCCGCCCACCTAACTCTCTGCCGCCCCCTGCTACGCTTTCCTTCCCTTGGAATAAAATTTGTTATCCTAAGCGACCATCGGTTATCCTCTCTTCGCACTACATGTCCTGTCCATGCCCATTTCTTCTTCTTGATATCCACTAGAATGTCGGTAACTTGAGTTATTTCTCTGACCCACTCTGCACGCTTCCTATCTCTTAATGTTACCCCTACCATTTTCCTTCCATAGCCCTCTGGATTGTCCTCAACTTAAGTAGACCTCTCTTGGTTAGCCTCCACGTTTCAGCGCCATAGGTGAGTACAGGTAAGATGCAACTGTTATATACTTACTTCTTTAGCGATACCAGTAAGCTGCTAGACATAATCTGCAAGTGCTTGCCAAATGCGCTCCATCCCAATCTTATTCTTCTATAATCTACTCCTCTCCAATCCAATCTAATACCATCCAATTCGGTGTAATCCAAACCAATCCAGTGTAATCCAGTGCAATGTCAGTGCACGTGAAAGAACCCCAGGGGTCCGAAATTTCCGGAGTCATCCACTACGGCGTCTCTCATAGCCTGAGTCGCCTTGGGACGTTAAATCCCACAAACCAAACCAAATCAATCCACACCCGTCCAATCCAAACCAGTCTGATTGAGTCCACTCCAATACTGTCCAATCCAATACTGCTCCATGCTGAGTACATGCTCGTCCGAAATGCGCCGCTGACTAACCTATCACCATCACTACTGTTATCATCACGCTAGAGAAGGAGAATTAAGATATGCGCTACTCACGATGCGCTATCTTGCTGTTACACAATTTGATTACAAACCATATGACATATATTTTCTTATTGGACATAGCTTGTGGAATACACGTACATTGGATCGCAATAATAAACCTGTTATTCCGCCTAGAATACATTTTAGCAAAATCATGCTGCAAGTGAAGGACATTTATGAAGAAAATGAGTTTCAACCTGACTGGTTTCCGCTGGTGACACTGTGTTTATCTTCGCCTGCCTTTCAGTTGCGTTTTCTGTTTTGCAGCTCAGTAACGGCTAGCGCTTTGCAAACACTCTTTGTACGTAGCCCTTTCTGTACATAACCGCGTGTAATAAATACCATACCTGAAAAAAAAAATCCAGAGTGCGGCTCAGTTGGTTAAAGCGCTCGGCTGGCCATCCGAGGGATGGAGCTTCGATCCTTGGTGGAGACGTTTTCTTTTTAAAAGACCAGCTCAGCATAAAATTAGTAGGTTATGCCATCCTAATCTTAATTGCAAGTCCAGGTTAGTCAGGTTGTCTAGCTATGTTGTTGTTGCGTTAAAGACGAGACATCTTTTTCTGGTTGCTTCTTGATTGCCAAATGGCGCGGCGAGCACGCGGCGTCCGCCAGCTGAGGCGGTTGCTAGGCAACGGCTCAGTGCCTCCTCGGAGTACCGCCACACTGAAATCGTAAGTTCATGGCCAATGCAGCTTTCGCTACAAAATAATTGGGCTCTAGAAGCTGGCATGATTTGCGCTCAAGGACAGTCATCTGATGGCGGCAAAAAGTTGTACGCAGTAGAGCTACCTGCGTTTTCTAACGACCTGCTTGAAAGAAAAAACATTTCTCGACACTCTCCTGTTCGCTGTCTGAATACGGAGAGTCGAAGCATATATGTTGCCCCAATATCACAGGTGAAATGTAGCCGGATTTAATGTCATTTTTGTCATGTATGTTTCCTCGCATTATTCTATGCACTGTGCCCTTGTTTTTTTCTCAACTGAGATGCTGTTTCTTATTGTTCACTCACTTCTGCCAATGAAAGGGGCTTGCGACCCTGTCAAGCTGGCCTTTGACAGATTTTTCTGCAGCGTCCCTGCGTCATGTAAAGTGATGTAACAAAGTAATATTTTATTGCACTGCATGATATTTTGTAGCGAGAGCTGCGGTAGTCGCAGTCTCGCCATTTCACCGTGCCTGTCCGAAGAGCACGCACCTGTCTGAAGAAGAAAAAGACGAAGATAAAGAAGAAAAAGAGGGAGAAAAGAAAAGCAAGAAGAAGAAGGAAAAGACAGATAACTGGGTAGTTGATAGAGGCGAATGACAACAGCGAGTTGCTAGGATAGAATGTTTGTTCGAAAGTTGTGACGGTGCTGTGCCCCGGTGTTCGACGTAGAGGCAAGGCCATACCAGTAGAAGTATTCTATATACACAACTGAGAATGGTCAACGATGGGAGGCAAGGGGTGCTCATACGCGAAGTGATTCCCCTATGGCATAAATAAAGCTGAAACCATAGAGTAAAGTATTATGTGTAAAAGCTGTCTTTACTTCGAAGCCGAACCTACGCGTAGCCATGCGGATTGCTCTCGCGTACCTCCAAGTTTAACCACAAGCTAAACCACAGCTAATTTGTATTGTATTGTATTGTATTGTATTGTATTGTATTGTATTGTATTGTATTGTATTGTATTGTATTGTATTGTATTGTATTGTATTGTATATTCGGGAGGTATGGAGTTGGGACAGTGTTCAGTGGAGGGCACCAAGGAAGTATGCCCACACACGCTCAAGAATAAGTTTATGGTGTTGGGTAGGGATCTGCGTTGTAGATAGCGTGGTCAATATATGGCAAGTGGGCAGGTTCATTATGCGTGTATTTTGTCAGCAATACAACACACACCTGACAACAGCTGTGGTCAGAGCTCGTGTGTACCTGATGGTTGTACAAACAATATCCTAGATCATTTATTTCCGCTTGATCTCATTAAACTACGATTCGGAGAAGGCTGAGGAAAGAGTCAGCTGATATGGGGTAGTTCGATCACACTTTTTTCGGTCGGTGTTTTTAGTGCACAACTAGCTAGTCTCAGGGCCTGTAATCATCCTGGCAAGGAAAAGGGTTGCTCCGAGGCGTGCCGCGAGCGAAAGAGCATGTGCTCTTCGTGTCCTTGTGTTCTTCGGTGACCAGAGCTTGAATCCAAAATGGCGTGCACGTTAGGGTAACGGTGAAGGCAGGTGCTGTGTGGGCCTCTATTATCCCAGAACCCTGTAAGTGCCCAAGACACGGAAAGCGTTTTGGCTATTCGTGTGCACAATTAATTGTCTTATATTGGTGATCGTGGCAAGGATTGATTCAGCGATTGCTTGTGCTTCAGCTGGGATCGGATAAGGAGCGCCAGTCTGACGATATGCTTCCTCGTGGAGAGGGGAGGGGTATCAACAAATGATATATGATATATGATATTATTATTATTATTATTATTATTATTATTATTATTATTATCATTATTATCATTATTATTATTATTATTATTATTATTATTATTATTATTATTATTATTATTATTATTATTATTATTATTATTATTATTATTATTATTATTATTATTCCAACATGACGCACGCTCATTGAAAAAGCATGCGCCGCGAATCGCTAGGACCCTCGGCTCCTGGTGGCGGTAGATGCTAGTCGGAACAGCCCGCTTTCTTCGCCTCTTCTGTCGTTTTCTCTCTTACGGAGCCACCGTACCGAGCAAACCCAAATACGCGTACCGGCAAGTCGTTCAATTCTTCCTTCTTCCTCTCCTTCTTCAAGGATCCAGGCACGTCTATCATCATGCCATGCAATCATCAACATCGGTAAACGTCCTCGTCCACGATCGGGACGATCACTCGGTGGCCCCGGGTCATGTTACGGACGAGCAAGAAAGAAGAAGCGGGCAGTGGCATGGGCAGGAGCGCTCGCGCTAGGCCCGCTAACATTTTCATTAAACGTCATTTCACGGCCATCTAGCATATTCTCTCTGTTCCCTGTTCTCCTGTTTTCATCGGTTTGCCGCTTCGTAACAATATGAACGGATGACGCTTAAATATTATCGTTTTTATGTCAAGGGAGAGGGAGTTGCGGCTGAAAGGATTGAACGATGGTATGAACGAAACACCGTGAACCATTATAAGACAATAACCTTTATTGGGACAAATCATGCATACTTGCACAGATGTCTCGCAGGCTGATTGATTAGAGTGATTATATGTAAAACCACACAGTGATTATTTGTAAAACCTAAATCTTTAGCAAAGTATTTTGCAATGCAGAGGTGTATTTTTTATTCTTCTCTGAAGAGGTCGCGTCCCAAATTTAATGAAAAATGCGCCGCATATATACCTCGAGGTGGTAAATGAAGAAGAAGAAGAAAGAAGAAGAAGGAATAGGGAGCCATGATGGAGATCAGAGACGGCGCTATCACAAGCGACGTCCGCAGTTCTGGCGCTCAGGAGGAGGAGTCCACTGACGACCGGTTTTCGGGCTACAGTGACGTCGGAGTGTCCATTGCCATCGCAGTAGCGCTCGGCGTCTTTGTGGGTGCTCTGGCACTCAGGTCGAATATCAAGGTCGCGATGAAGCAGCGCAGTAGCAACACCAGTTCTGATGCCTTCTGCTGCCCGGAGCATGTGGAGCAGCTCGTCGCCTACATCAACTCCAGCCTCGATCCATGTGAGCATTTCTTCGAGTACAGCTGCTTAAACAGCATTCACTCTAACCACAAGATGAGGCAGCCGACGTACTCTCAGCTTGAGCAGTTCGTATTGACTGGTGTGCCACCGGACCCGAAAAATCGGGGTGGTCCAGCAGCTCGCTTTTTGTTCGCCTACTACCAAACCTGCATACGAAGCACAGGACGAAGAGACTCCTTCATTCCACAAATGGCTCTGAGCATCGTCCGTGCAACGCAGGATTTGATCAGGCGCCCAAATACCAGGAGGAGCCTGATGTTCATGCTGGAAATGGCCATGAAGTACAGACTTCCGTCTATTCTGGACGTTACATACAACGCAAGAAGGTCACGGCTCCGCCTTCGTGTCCAAGCACTCTGTGACGTCGGCTCTTTTGACGACTGCCTCACCTCATCTGTGGAGGCCGTACGAAGCACAATGAGCCCACTATTGACCATAGAGGAAACACTAGAGTTCATGTTACATGTGTGTCAGAGGTTTCCAGATGTAGATGAGAACCGCACATACGCAATGGCGAACGCGACCGAGGCCATCAGCGAGGAAATATGGTATGCCCGCGACATCCAAGATGCTCTTAATAGCGTCGGTTGGGAGACGACCGAGGCAACTGTTCTTGAAGTCATGGGTCGACGTCGCTTAAGATCCGTCCACGACGCTTTCGGGTCAGACAGAAGCTGTGGAGTGAAGGCGGCGTACCTCCTATGGCACAGCGTCGTAGAGGCGACAATCAACTTCTTGCCGTCTTCCAAGCCTTCATATAAGGCGGCATTCTCACGTTGCTTGCGAAAGGCTCGAAATATCGGCGACATGTGGCTACGGATGAAGGATGAGGTGGCGGCGAAGCGCGAGACAGACGACCAGGTGACCAGTGCTTTCGCGACAGTGAAGACAGCTGTGTTGAGGGACGCTGCGTCTAGCTCGCTGTTCGATGCCGACGACGTCGGTCGCTTGCGGACGCTACTCGAACGTCTCACTGTGGTCACGCCAACCGCTGACGCACGAGCACGGAGTATTATTGAAGTTCCTCAAGCCAGCAGCGTCTTTGCGGAAAACATCCTTCGCGGTAGCAAGTATATCCATTCTCTGACACACGTCAGCAAGGGCCGACCAGTGAAGCTGCTGTTTCTCTTCGAAGAGGTAGAAATTGTAGACGAAAGCCGAGTGGAAATTTCACCGTCCCTGTACGACGCCGTTGAGCCTGCTTCCCCACGGTCTCATTTCCTCAACATGGCCACCTTGGGCTACAGCTTGGCCGAAGCCACGTGGAAATTTCTGCTGAGGAGCGACAGCTGGAGCCCTAACACGACGGCAAACATGGATCGCTTGGCCACGTGTTTTGCCGAGAAGTACGGAGGTTCTTATGCGCAGATAGAGGACACGGAGATCGTCGCCGCTTCCCTTGCTCTAGGGTCTGTCGTGAATATTCTAGCCGTCTCACCGCATTGGCGCACCGTAAGGATCGCTTGGAGCACGATGTACATGTCTCACGCGCAGCTCTTCTACATCATGGCCGCGACCCACCGATGTCCTCTTGTGTTCCCTTCAGTGCAAGACGTGCGGCGTGTAGTGACACCCATGCGCTACGTAGAGGACTTTTCTGTGGCCTTTAACTGCGCTGGCGACACGGTAATGGGTACGCCGCAGTCCTGTAGAATTCACGCATAATAGCACTGCGTGCCGCTGGGCGTATCCCGTGCTACAGCGTGTGCACAGCGAACAACGCTACTAAACATTTTTGCCATTTTCCGATTCCTAGATTTATTTTGGGAGAAATGAAAATGCTAAGTCTGGGACACTACCCCCCTTATTTATGATGTACAGGTTTAGTTTGTCAGCCATGTTGCATTTTTATTTCGTTTGTAAAGCTCTTCGGTTGTTGGGCTTATATTTAGTAAGCTTATACATCCAGTCTAGACGCAATGTGTAAATAAAACTACATAAGCGCTCGTTCGAACGCTATAGTTGCAGCAGTGTGCCGAATCCTCCTCGCGGGAGGACTATGTGGCGTTCCGTATGGTTCCTTTGCCACTCGGGGTTAAGACCTGGCGTAAGTCGTTGTCAGACTTCCATGTGTCTGCGTGAAGCGTGCGTAGCAACTGTGAATTATTTAGCTTCTAGAAGTGTTAAGTTCGTTCCCAAAAGCGCTGTTATTTTGGTGAAACGTCTGTCTTCCCTCACAAAAAAAGAATAGGGGTCGCATACGCTCCGCGTTTAAGGTAGTGACCTGATAGCTTAGGCCACCCCATACATAATCGAACCGCGGCGGCTACGTTTCGATGGAGGCGAAACGAAGTGGCGTCCGTGTGCTGTGCGATGTCAGCGCACGTTAAAGATCCCCAGGTGGTCGAAATTACTCCGTAGCCCTCCACTACGGCTCCTCTTTCTCTCTTTCCACTTTCACTCCCACCTTACTCCCTTCCCTTACAGCGTGGTTCAGGTGTCCACAGAAAGAAGTGTGACATACTGTGCCTTTACCGTCCTGTGAACCAGTTATTATTAATGTCCCACTCTGACCAAACCATATAAATGTGATTGCGTGGCCTATGGGTAACGCGAATTCAAATGTCCTGGCAAGCTTATTCTGATATCACCCTAAAAGAGCACAATGCCAACGCCTGCGCAGAATTTTCTGTGAACGGACTCTGACGCTAGCGAGTAAAAAAAACATCTGTTATGCTTATGGCATTAACAGGGCATTGCTTTTGAAGATGGCGCTTGTTGTGACGTGGTTAAATTGTAACCGCAGGTGGGTGTAGTGAGAAATATACCCTGCCTGGGCCGTTATCTTATCTGCAATACTGAAGTGAATACTTCCACACACAGTGGGCGTGTCGTTGGGTTGACAAATAGCCAGGCTACGAATAAGCTTGGTGTAACAATGCCAGGAATGCTTCTGTTAACGGATCTTTAACGTGCGCTGACATCGCCCAGCTCACGGACGCCTTTGCGTTTCGTCTTTTCGCAATCATAGTTCATTACAAGCGAGTCGAGTTGGTGTTTATTTGTAATCACAGCGGAAGAGCGTTTTAGCTCTTATTTTGGCACGATACATGCATTGCAAAACAGCAGCCTACAAACATTGATCCGACATTTTTTGCTCGATACCACAAGAAAAAAATATAATTCCGTTCTGCGCGTTCTGTTCTGTTTCCATAAGGTTCTGTACCCACAACCAGCTGAGACAAGTTTCGTGCAATTCAGTTTGAACCATTAGTTGCATGACGGTAGGCGATTCAGTGAGCTACACAATGTGCTACAGCCGTTGTTTTCAAATGCTCCTTCTGGTTCCTTTCTGTTGTTGTCACGCGCGTTTATGCTACGTCCATAAGATGTCCTGTGGTCATGCGTGTTTAAGTGAAGCTTGTGTCACGTCTAGATCTGTGGGAAGGGGCATTTGAGCAAGATCTTTCACGTGAAGCGACTGCGATGGTAGTCCATGCCAGTAGGTGAAGTGTCTTTACGTGTTTTGTTTTTATTTATAGAAATGCATTACGAAAATAACCGTTTGGTAATTTAGTACGGAAGGGAGTTTCAAAGTGAATTTTGGGGGGAGCATTTGCAAAATAATGCCTAATACAAATACATACAATGGCACAAAAAAGCGTAATAATTTGGTTATAGACCATGGAAGCCTTGTAAATCGTCGAAATAACAAAGAAAAAAAGTGCAGCAAAGTAATTTGTAATTTTCCTAACATAAATGATTGACGCCAATAATGACAAACCTAGGTAACTGAACTCTCTCGATACACGAAAGTAGTGAGCTCCTTATCGGCACATCAACAGCACGGGAAAGGAGAGCAGGAGAGGATAGTTTTTGACTTTTAAACCACGTGACAAAAAGTGTTTGTGGTAGCCACTGAAGGCCGAAGCAATAGTGGCCTTGTCTCTTCACAAATGAAGGCGACAAAAAGGCATCCTACACAGTGGTAATGCTCCAATTGTTTTCTGCTTCACATGGTCACGCTTCAATAACACAGCCCTGCTATGTGCATCTGTGAAGCATCCATTCCGCATCATCCGTATCGGAATGGTACAGGTAGGCCCCACCGGTAAATATTCAACGCTCACCTATATAGAAACGTTCATGTACCTACGACCTATAAAAAAAGGTCTTCTAAACCATTCGGTCATGTTTGTTGATGTTCACAAAAGCCAGACTGTTAGGGCAATATGGCACGTCCCACAGCACTTAGTATGACTCGCGCAATCACAGGTATAGTTGCATATGTGTTTTTGAAGGAGCAGAAATCTGGTGATGTTTGAAATTTGTGTACCTACCGGACGGTAGAGAAGGTAGTGTTCGTACTGTGCGTATTGCTTCTCGTACATACGTTTGCTGTAAAGGCAGGACAGAATTGCTGTCGTGACCTTCTCTTCCTTGCACGTCCCTCTTAGTGTTGACAAAAGTGGCATCCGTCATCCTCACAGTGAGTGCTGGAAAAGAAAACTGGGGGGACACTTATATGTATATGTGAAGGATAAAACGCCACAGCAATTTTGGCTCCGGTGCTGCGGATTTTCGTTCGTGTAAGCCATATAAGATTTGCGGACGTCCTGACGTGGCCTTGGTAGCATGCCGAATTCGGGATCGAGCGGCAAAATTGATGTGATTCCCCCCTTACCTTCCGATTTCAAAGGATCAACACGAGTGAGCAGCTCCTGCCGTGATATCACACAACCCGCCTACCAATAAGTGGCACACATCTGGCAAATATTACCTGACAAAGCCGTGATCGATATTTTTGCACTCACGACGTTGGTGGTGCTGACGTCAGTGTCTCTGCATAACGAGCCCTTTAGTTCTGCCGTGTTCACAATTTCGTGTGGTAGCTCAAGAAAAAACAGTATAGTACCCATGTTCGCACAGAGGCGGGCGCCCCGGAGATTTCGACCAGCGAGACCACGTCATCAATTAGTCTATATACAAATGGCATATTGTTTGCCTGATCTACTCGAAGTGTTGAGGAAACATCAGTAATGCATTTGCTACAGCAAAAAAGGGCAACGGCTTAACTCAGCATGACATACAAGGCGAAAGCAAGTAGTAGTCATGGATGACAACGAACCTTTCTCTGTTGTTGTTTTTGTCGCACCTTCTTCTTCGTCGTCTTGCGTCGTAGTATTGCAAGTATATCTTCTCACTCTTCGGGAGTTTAAATCGCTCGTTTAGCTCCCTGAGCTTCATTTTTCTTACGTGCTGCTTCACGATGAGCGACCTCAGCAGGATGGGTAGATTCGGCATGTAGCACAACATAGCGAGAGCCCGTATTAAGCGTCAATGCCTTATCCATGGCATAGCACCCCAGGCTCGCTGCAATTCTCAGCCTATTTAACGCCTTCGCAAATCCAGCGGCTGCTCCACGGCTTATATACAACTACATTTTATTCTGTCTAGATTAAGCTTTCATGCTTAGACACATGACGCTTAAAATGGAGCAAGTTTATGCCAATATGGGCGCTCCCTGCATTACACTTAAACACATGGTCGGTTGATGCCCTGCTTTTTTCGAACATACCATGCAGATAGATAACGCGGCACATACCATATAACCATCGCCCCAATTGCGGTGTTGTGGGGAAAGCATATGGTTGCGCTCGGTGTAGGTGGCAGGTTGCAGTGGCGGTGTGTCAGGATGCGTGTGTCGTCACCGAAGTGAGGATCCGACCATTGTGGTGCTCCGCCAGGTTGTGTCCTGGTGCCGGTGGGAATGTGAGCTTAATTGTAAGGTGGCCGCCGCCCGAATAAGGGCAAGCCACGGCTGACCCCGAGCCGAATGCACTTCCGCTCTTGGGCGGATCTTAGGTAGGTGAGGGATCAACACAGTTCCCAGTTATTTTTGAAGCGAAAGCTTCACTGAGCTAGCTGCGGCGTGTTTTTCGTAGCTTGACCTTCAGTCGCGTGCTTAACAGCGCGCTTCTTTTACGCGTATGTGCTGCACTGAGCGGACGGCGCTCCATATTCTTCTGCTGCTGCTTCGCTTCTATACCTTACACCTGCTTCTTCTTCTTCACACACCAAGCAAACTTCATTCATACCGGCACTGTGCACACAGCTGCCGTAACGAATTGTCCACACGGAGTTCAGCAGCACTTTTTTTACGGGACGATCTGTTAACGAAATCTTTTCCGGGTGTTGTTTTTTGCGTGTATCAGTCTTGATGGCCTAAAGATGGGGCACACTTTCTAACAGCAAGTAGTAAGGTTATGCACCATTGCACAACGCGTTCCATGTTCTACACATGGTGACGTCAAGTGCGACTGCACAAGACCTCGTGTGCATTCTATCAGAGCGAGGACAAAGGGGAAAAAAAATTATAGAGACACAAGCTATGCCTTTAAGGTTATCAAACGATAGCGCAGACGATCGCCTTTCATATAAAGTCCCGCTTTCACCAAGCCGTATGAATTTACCTGCATGGCCTAGCATTAGCGGGCCTGATTCGGCATCCACGCCACCGGAAAATGTGTTCTTATTCAACCTTTTCACCTAAAATGAGCAACTTCAGTTAGCAACTCCTCATGGTTTTTTTGATGTCACGTGGTCTCGTTAAGGGGCACAAAGTATCGAATAATCAGTTTTCCACCATGTCAGCAGCCAGATACCATCTACCGTTGGAGGCGAAAAGCAAGGCGCCCGTGTGCTGTGCGTTGTCAGTGCCCGTTAAAGAACCCCAGGCGGTCGAAATTTCCGGAGTCCTCCGCTACGGCGTCTCTCATAGCCTGAGTTGCTTTGGGACGTTAAGCCCCACAAACCAAACCAAACCAGCGCCATTAACCTGATTTGCGCTCATAGCGCCCACGCATAACTTTCTGCATCACGAGGATTTTAGCGGTGTCGCTTTAAGGACTGCTGTCCGCAAATGGCGACGTTTTGAAAGGATTGCAGTGCCAAATTCAAACTACTGCGCCGTGTAATGCTCTTTATTTCGGTCTGTAACTCTGAAAAATAATGAACACGCAATCCGCCTTTTTCACAGAATGTGGCGCCCTCTGGGATTGGTTGAAAATTCGTCTGCTACAGGTTGAAAACGTCCATGGCGCCAGCGAAATGACGATGTGTGTTCTTGACAGCTACCGCCATCTATCGCATACGGCTGTCATGAATATTAACTAAACATGGCCTCTGAGATCATCTACAGCTGCGCCGATCACGGAGGCCAAGAACTGCGCTTGCGCAGCTGGGGTTGGTGGTTTGTTTTCAACCAGGAGAGAGGCACACATGCGCAGAGCTGCCTTGTGAAAAAAGCGGATTGGCAGCGAACGTCCCTTTGCTTCCATTGAGGGACGAAGCAAGAGAATGAATATGTCGAGACAGACTGTGGCATGCAGCTGGGATTGGATTCCGTAGTCACCGCAACACATAATCAGTGGACGACACGCTTCCATCGAGCTTCATGTGCCTCTATTGCGTTCAGTTTGGGTTGGGCGGATTTATTGTTAAGCAATATAGATTAGTTTTTCTTTGTTTCAAAAAACCTCTAAGGCATCGGTTTCACCATGGCTTCAAACTTCCCATCGACGCTAACCATACAACTGAACCTAATATATAGTAAATTAGCGAGCTTTAGGTAGTGTGTACTAAACCGGTTTTCTATTACATTCTGCCATGGCTGAGAAATTGTTCCTGAAACACTCTTCCCGATTTCGGGCTCCGCAAACCTGTGTATTTCCTAAACCTTCTTTTTAAACAGCCGGCATAGAACAAGGCGTGTTTGCTTCACCGTGTACTACCCTCCATAGTAGTCCTTCGGTGTGTTCTCACCTCCTCGCCGCGCTTCCCAATCATCGTTTTTCACATCGCCCAATGCGGAAGCCTTAACTAATACTACGGTCTCGTCCTCACTGGTAGCCTTTAGCTTGCGTTGCTCGCCAGCTTCCATACGAACCCGTAGACCCGTGAGATGTGCCATTTTCGCGTCTCGTTTTGAAGGAAAGTGAATGGCGCACCCGCCAGAGGCAGGATTTTCTGTCGGTGTATTTAGCTCGGGACGCGCTCAGGCGCAGCCAAATCTTAATATGAGCGCTGCACGCAAGCGCAATATTCAAAGGCACTTCCAAGTTCTCTGGAGGCCCGACTATCACGCGCAGAAAGAAAATGACTGAAAAAAAAAATGAATTTATTTGCAGGAAGTTAACGACGCTACGCCTCATTACTTGTGTGCACCCAGTTCACATGGGCGTGCACGTTATATTCATTTCAAGTGTAGATTACAATGTCGAAGATGGGCTTCAAAACTTGCCCAGTGTCCTTCATTGCACCATCTCTTTCTTTCTTCCTTCTTTTACTCTTTTTTTTTCCTCCTGGCGTGGTTGATGTACCCGCCGAGAGTAAGATAGTGCCTGCTGATTTCCTATTCTCACACCCAGTTCAGTTGTTTTGCTTATACATAATTAATTTAACTCCTATATACCTAATTTATTTATTACTGAAAACATATATTTAGCTTCAAATGTGGGACGGATTTACAAGTGTTAACGCACACCTTTTAGCGCCCCTTCTCTGTGATCTAGAGACGTAGGGCTTGAAACGTCCACCTATACAGGACACAAACGCATTGAGAAGGCAAATATGTAGAAGAGGGGTTAAGCAAAAACGAAACGATTGTCGCGCTCCTGTTTATTGCACTGTCCTTAGAACATAAGTAAATCAATCAGTGCCTACTGCAACCCGGATCTTTTCTGCCGCGACATTTGATGCCCGCGTCTTTGGCACGAACACTGCAGGCGCCAATTTTTCTCGCGCCTAAAGGGTCCGGCCTCGGAAAACGGCGTGAGTCATTCTGGGAGATTCCGATGACGGGGCCTCAGGATTGCCGTCATCAACGATGCGCCATGCAGGATCGCTTAATTTCGGGCCGGATATTGAAAAGTTGGTCGTTTTATTTCTGTTTTATATATAGGTTAGCTTTTTTCTTTTGATCTGTTAGACCATTTCTGTCTCTAAACTTTATACATTTTCACGCACGTTTCTCGCGCTTCAATATTTCGTGTAGTCGCGTATTTCCCCCTTTTAACTCAGCAGCATGTCTCTATCTTGCTTTAAGTGCTTGTTTTTGACCGAATATCGGACTGATAAGCAAAGCCCTTTCCCAACAACAAGCTCTAGGCATCTCATTACATTCGATTTTCTAGGTTGCGCATAGTACTTGAATGAAAAGTAAGCCTCAAAAAGAAAATGACCTTCATCGCACTTCTCTTATTATTTTGTCTCGTTTCTTGCTGTTAATAATTTACATAGTGAAGTAATTAACCCAACTTCGTGGTTTGCTTCGTAATTCCTTATAAGTGCATTAAAATGTTATCGTGATCTTCAGGTTACAGTCCTCATAGTTCGCGACATTGTACAAGAAAGAGTTTTCTTTTTGAGCATTCGAAACGAAAACACACGAGAGTTGGGAAAAGTACACTATCGCTTTGCCTCATTCTTGCCTCGGGCATTGACGTCATCGTGCGAGCTTTTATACACACGGTAAGTCCCCGCGGAGGGCGAAAGAGAAGCAGCCTTATGACATCAGCGATGACGTCAACCTGGCGGCAAAGAGAATTCCAGTTCGTAAGCGAGAGTGATATGAAAAGGCTGCGTTTCTTCTCTTCGAGAGAAGGCAGCAGTAGCAGTCATTTCTTCCTGCTGCTTGGCAATATATGCGGCGCCCCGCGTACTATACATTTTCCATTGCCGTGCAACTTCAAGGAATAGCGAAACCGGCCAAAATTGGTTTCAAAAAGTAATGAAGCTAGAAGCGACTCCTTGAGAAACGTATTTCAATCTCTTGGCTGTTGTTATAGTTCGAAGAAAGATGAATAAGGTAGAAGGTGAAACGGGAGGCCAGATTCATAAATATAGTCGTCCCCATATGAACGAGTCTGCGGAACAATCGGAGTGGTGTCGTACCGCAGCCGAATTACATTTTTTTCTTTTTTTAATGGCTGGATGCTGATATTTTCTGAATGTACTTGTTCGAAGACGCAGATCAAAGTCTTGTACTCACCGCAACCATTTTGATAACTTCTATATCAGCTGCTGGGATAAGAAACACGGCATTAAAAGCAAAGCTACATTTGTGAAAAAAAAATGAGTTAGCGTCGTCCTATATAGCCCGGATATAGGTAATTATGGAAACAGTTAATTTGTTTTTAAGCAATTGCTTGACACTCGTATGTTCTGAATGTGTTCGTTCTGAGGTGCAGACCAACGTTTTGTACCAAATAATAAATCGCGTCCACAAAGTAAATAATGGTCCACATCAGGTGCTGTGATCAGAAACAGGCTACGTAAAAGAAAGCTAGATTTATGAGAAAAAAAATGAGCTGACCTAGTACACAGCCCCGACAGTGGTTCTCTTCTATAAGGGTAATTTTTTTACACAATGGCATGACACTGATATGTTCTGAATGTGTCTGTTCGAAGGCGCACCTATAGGCCTACATTTTGTACTCAGTGCAACCGTTTTGATGACCCAGATGAGCTATACAGCATGAACTGATTGTCTAGTTAGTCACACATGCATCTTCAGATCAGACCTGCCGTTGTCTAAATGACAGGATTAGGGAGCATACCACTAACGTTAAGAACGCTGCCAGTAACATAGGAATTCGCTGCCGCGACTGCTCTGGTATTTCATTATTGAAAAAAAAAAAAAGATTATCCCCACTCACAAAGATAAACAATAAGAGAGGTAAGGTAATCGAGGAATAAGAAATTATTAAGCTTAGTGCAAAATGTGTCAGCACACCATCTGTTGCCATGTCGGTGAAAAAGACAAATTATCTGCATTTTTAAGAAACGTCTGCATGTCAGAGTGATATGGGTTAACCTTCCTGCTACATGTCTGTATTTTCTGCTCTTTGTTTTCTGCGATGCCAGAATATATGTAGCGAGTCATCCTGAAGAAACGTTTGTTCTAATTATAGGGCTGTTTTTGCACCTTCCTCTAGTCTAGGCTTTTTGCCGTTGCGCTGCATCACTTGAAGCCAAATCAGCTGCTGGCATCAGAAACAGGACACTTAAAATAAAGATAAACGTATAAACAAAATGGTGACACGCTGGTGTTACACCTTTAAAGGTGTAACCCCACAGTTAGTCTCTACTTTCTCTGGTTCCCCGCACACGCTGCCTGCTGCTCGCTTACACACTAACACTAATCCTTCACGTGGAGTGTTTATTATCCCACGCATTCCAATTAGGATAGTTATAAGCAGACGCATTATGAGAAATACGACTTACAAAAGCCGTACGAACGTGCCTGCGCGGTCTATAGGAATGGCCTGTCTCAGCCCAGATCCAAGTTTCCCAGCGTCCATTCCCATCTCGTTGTCATCCCCTGCTAATTAGGCTGTGTCATATGACATCTCCACGCCACACAAGTCCGACCAATTATTGTCCGGCCACGTCCCGCTACCACCTCTCACAGATATGCTCGAGAGCTTTCGCGAACAACTCCACCATTGACGTGGGCTTTCCTAAAAAACTGGTCTGTTTAACGCTGTAGCGGTCCTAGGCTGGGCTTAGGGTGGCCGTCATTTTGACTGGCACCACGAGACATAGCTGGGGTGAGCCTTAGGATGGCCGCCATCTTCGCCGGCACCACGAGACCTAGGGTGAGCCTTAGGGTGGCCGCCATCTTGGGTGGCAACACGAGACCTATGATGACCGCCATCGTGAATGGCATCACGTGACCTAGGGTAGACCTTACGGCGGCCGCCTTTTGGGTCGCTAGGGCGTCAATTCACCACGGTGAACACTGCTTCGGAACTACAGACATTCTAACTCGAGGGTCACGTGATAGATCCGGACAAACCTAAGCGAAATTGGGAAACGTGAGAAGAGCTAACGCAGAATGTTCATTTGGGCTAGTTGGTAAACATTCATAACAGCAAAACAGCGCAAACAACGGTGGACAAGAACGATAAAGACACGGGACGAATTGAGAGTCAGCGCTCGTCCCGTGTCTATCTCGTTCTTGACCACCGTTGTTTGCGCTGTTTTACAATTATGAAGAGATAACGCTCCTTAAAAACAAGTTCTGTCATCGCTGAGACTTTCAAGCAGCGGCCCCAGAGGTATGTTTCGTGTTCCCAGTTTGGGCAATATATGTGATGCTGTACGACATTTTAACTCGAAGGCAAGTTTGGGACATGCCGCCGGCAGGAGACAATTAAAACTTTATAAAGTTGGGTGGTGGGAGTGCCTGCAGGAACAAGTCATACATGGCAAAATTACTTTTGAAAAGGAATTAAATTACATTACTAATTACTTCGCTGAAAATCGCAGAAAAGCAATTAAATTGCATTACTCATTACTGCTCGCCAAAAGTAATGAAATTACATTAGAATTACTTCGACTGAGTAATTAAATTACTTTGAAATTACTTTCTAGTTTCCATAAATGCAAAAACTAAGTAAAGTTATTAAACAAAACGACTTGTTCTGCAGAATATTCTAGTTGACCATAGTGCTGCTCAATTCTGTCACCTTTTGCCAATCCGTTGCGCTGGCTTCGGATTGCACCACGTCGTTCCTGCTTCGCGCTCTCTACTTTGTTGTCTATTGATGAAGCGATGACGCACTTTAGTAAAAGTAATTTCGAGAGGAATTAATTACTTTGCTGCGAAATTACTACCAAACGTAATTCACTACATTACTAAATTACCAAGCCGAAAAAGTAATTCATTACATTACAAATTACCGAAAGAAGTATTTAAATTACAGTAATTTCATTACTGTAATTCAATTACTGCCATGTCTGGAACAAGTATAGTAGCGTGCCGTTGCGGCGGTGACAGTAAAACACGAATGTTGGTGAGTTGGTCGGCGTTATTTTTTTTTTTCACTTTTAGAGCTCTACTGCTACCATTTCTTGCGGTCAAATGACGTCGGGATTTGACCTATAACAAAAGGATGCCGTCGCCACTCATTTACGGTAACGCAGTGGCAGGAGTGCCTCCCAGGGTGCATCGCCATGTGTACAAAGTATCGTTGTTCAGCCATGGTGAGTTTTAAATTTGGCCAGAGCCACCCCCAAACTTTGACCTCAGCTTTTTGAACCATAATCAATGTCCAGCCTAATGCGACTATGGTGAACAAGGGGATGACCTCCAAATTTCACCTTCACCTACCCAAAATTTGTCGCACCCGGTGTGTTTGGTTCGTTTGGTTTGTGAGGTTTAACGTCTCAAAGCGGCTGAGGATATCAGAGACACCATAGTGGACGGCTCCGGAAATTTGAAAAATTGTACGCTACCCATTTCTCCCCTGTTTTTCAGGCGCACCCCTACATTTGCCCAATAATATTTCCTATCGCAGTGCTGTAGGTGCCTGGTCTTACCCTCATTGCATGTTGACAGACACACCAGGCGTGTATTACCAGCTCCCGTCGGAGAAACAAACACTTGGTCCAAATAAAAGCGCTACCACTTGCGGCACGAAATGTTTATTCCCTTTTACAAACTAGTTCGCACTTTCATCAACCGTAAAACACACTGCTAAATCATCGCATGCAATATCCTCAAACTCGAACTTCAATTTCATAGAGACTGTAACCTCCGACATTGCTTCTCGAAATCCGTCACAAGCACAAGGGCTCAAAGTAGACGTCAAGAGCCAAAGGTGACAAAGGGAAGCCTTGTCTTACATATAAATGCACAAGTATAGTCCTTATTAACGCCATCTGTCATAACTATTCCAATGTTGACATGATCCTATATTGTGAACAGAACTTGGCATGCAACTTTCGTGAACGCCATGTGCAGGTGCTGTTGCAACATGATCATGCGCCCATGCATTCCATCCCATAAGTCCAATGTACTACTGATGGTATGAACGCTGGCAAAAGTCGCCCTGTATTTATGTCACATGTTTAATGTCGCCCTTCAGGGGCTGGTACTACACTCTGCAGACGTCGGTCGAAACCTTCATGTATATTTTATGCCCTACATTCTTTGAACTAATTAGATACCAATATAATTCCAGAGACTAACTGAGTCAGATGAATCGTTTCATAAATTAGTACCATGTGAAGCATTTCGAATTATGAGTGAGTCACCTCGCTTTCATAGCCTTCGCTAATACGTCCTTTTAAGGGTGTGTCATTTTTGTTCTAAACGCTTTACATATAGATACATAGAGACCTTCTGGCCCAGAAGACTTGTCCGAACACAGCTCCTGGATCGTTATTTCGATTTTTCGCTGCTGTTGAGCGAGCTTCAAGGGATTGCATAAGTTCTTCCCCTAATCTTGCTATTAGAGATATGAATTCTATTCCGAAGCAGTTAGTTTTGATTATTTTAGGTAGTGCATTCATTTCATCACTAAGCACCCGTTTAGTGGGCATCTCCGCCTGCCAGTTTTTCATTAGGCGGCATTATTACCACTCCACGATATATTTCTTCATCTAAAGCCTCGAGCTTATTTCTTGTTCCTATTGTTTTGTTTTTTTACAGTAATTTATTCTTGATACCCTCCGTTCCAAAGATAAATTGTAGGGCACTGTGAAGCCCTTTTCCTTTCACACAAAGTGTCCATGCTTTATCTAAATCAGCTCTTTTAATATCATATTCGAACCGCTGCCACACTTGTACGAATTACCTAGACACACTTTTCTGCATGTTTTCTATATCCTTCTTGACGTTCATAACGCACTTTGTATCATCCAGTGCTTTATCATTAAATTCCACAAGTCTCAATCAAATTCATAGCTATTTTCTTCGTAAGCGATGGCAAGAAAGTGGCCACTAAAACTGGTATAATCTCATAGCCGTCAAAACATGACAGCGCGCATTTAAAAGGAACATGTATTCGGTCCAGTCTTTCACGACTACCTTTCTGAAGGTACGTGCATTTTTCCTGGCCCTCGTGCGTCAATATCAAGCCTGCATCTTCAAGGTCATGTTCATTAACAAATGCCGAATGTAATTAAGCAGCGCCCTTGCCTCGAAAGCAACGGTTTGGTGATTTATCTAATGGTCTGTATTCGCATTTGGGGTGCCCAAGCTCTCCAAACGCCTTCCAGCCCGTAGAACATTACCTGTTAAAGAAAACAACAACTTTCTTTTTTGTCAACATAAAAGAGCCAAAAGCAAATAACACAAAGGTAAGCGCAGGGTATTTTTTGTGTGGCAGATCATAAGTAATTGTTCATAGCGAAGGTAAGTGGTTTAAAAGTGGAAAAAAAGAAAACCACATGCCACCGGCGGGATACGGAGTCACGACCTCCGAATTAGCGTCCGGGGCTCTATCACTGAGCTACAGCAACGGTTATTTATTTTCCACCTTCTTCAAACTTAAAGTAAAATAATTACTATGTAAGTTTAAAATTAAACCCCAGTCGACGTAGCTCAGTGGCAGGCGAGTATTCTACCATTGAACCTTTGTTGTGTATGCCTGAATTTTAATGTGTCATACGTAAATAGCGTATGTAAATAGCGTTTGTGTGATTTTTGTTGATTTTGCTTCTGTAAAATGCAATGCCTCAAGACCAGACAATAGGGAAAGAAAACAAAAAGTTGACGTTGCTCAGTAGTAGAGCACCGGACACGAAATTCCAAGGCCACGGGTTCAAATCTCACCGGCGGCTTGTGGTTTTAATGTTTTTTTACTTTCAAAATAATTTCCTTCACTGTTATCAATTACTTCAAAAGCAGCAGCACAAGTAATACCATAAGCTTCTCATTGTGTTAATGGCTCTTGGCTCTTTCCCTACGTGCCTCATAGCAAAGCCCCTCATTTTCCCTGCATTTCTCTTTGGTATAAAGCGCACGGTGTGTAGACACATTTAGCTGTTCAGGCAACTCGATAGGAATTAAAATCGCGGATAATAAAATACTTCCAATTTCACGTGAGAACACATACTCCACAGCCGCAATGAAGTTTCGTACAAAAATAATGCTTCCCTCCAACCTTTCAATTGAATTGCAAACGCTAATATTCTAACTGTTCCTAAAAACGTCAGCAATTCTGTCTGTACTACGTCTTCAATTTTAGTTTCCTATGCTGCAAGCAAATTGGTTGCGTCTTCTAACAGGCGGCGGTTCAGTTGCGGTAGTCATCAATGCACAAAGAGGCCTCCTAAGTTTAGCGTAACACTGCGTAAATTAGTCACAAGGTTGGTAACCATCTAAAAGTGTTCGAAATTGCTGATAAGTACACCAGTGGAAATCCAAAGTTGGTTCTGACGGCGGAACTCGGTGTTATTCCTATCAAATATTGGGCTTAACCATTGTGACAGGCAACACCTTAGCTATTACAGAATTTACGCAGACGCATTCCTACTTTTCTGGGCATGTTGGCGTTGCGCTTCAAAGACGTGCGGCGGGGTTGAAGATGCCCTCATTCGAGCCTCTTCGCCACATTTGCCATCCAATTTTAATTCCTGGTGATAGCCTTTCTAAGCATGCGTTACTGTCAACTTTGAAGACGTCAGGATGTCGACGTTGTCATTGTCTCAGGCGTTGTCACGCCCTGTCGAAGTCAAGCTTGCTATTCAGTACTCCTGGTTGATTCAGTACACCTGTTCGATTCTTGGGACCCATTCACTTCTGGTCGTAGCACATGATGGCCGAAAGTGAATTAGTAGGTCTCACAGGCAAGTTTGCACAGTCGGGTTAAAGCTGGTCATTATATATTTGGCGTGGTTTGACACCATTATGTCATACGTTACGACTTCATGCTGATAAGTGTGTGTGAGGTTAGAAAGGCGCTCGTTGAAGGACCGGTAACTACGCGAATGCCAAAGTGCATGTCGGGAAGGGGTGCGTGTATGCGAACGAGAATTTTCAAGCTATGTCTCAGACAGCAGCCATTAACGTTGCAAAGTCATATCCGTAAAGACGGAGCTTTAGTGTCCCCTACATTTTTTATTCCAGGTGATGGCACGCTGCTGATACTGTTATAAAAGATATGTTCAGTAGCGATTGCTAGTTTATGAATCCAATACACAAGGCGGAGCTTTTACACTTCATCGTGACACATCATATATATGTTGCAGAAACTTTTTTTTTTAAACTCCCTCATCGGTCGTGCTTTGACGAGGTGAAGCGATGATAACTGTATCCGCTAAAATTCATCCACCTCTTCGTTACTCGATCTCCTTATGACAGCATCCACACACACCTCTAGAGACAGCACTAAGCGCAATCTCAAGAATGCTCTCTGTATGGCCCATGTTAGAGGAAGATGGGGAGAGAAACTATATATATATATAAGGCGATAATCATAAGGCGTCGACAACGATGGGCAGTCTGGCTCACCAGTGCAAGCAGCTCATCCAGCCTATTGCTGATAATACATGCAGTCTCCGACTAAGCAACGGTAATATCTACGATATTATTTCGTAAACTGGACTAAATATTGGATGAAATCCTCGCTGGCAAGACTATTAACACGGTGGTGTTTAGTTGAATCAGTCTATAATCAAATGACCATTACTCGGAAGTCTTTTGAAGGCAAAATACAGTCGGAAGATATCTCGAAAAACTTCGCTCTCTTAAATATTCTAGTAGTCTGAGTGAAAGCGAGATCTGCGGTTGAAGTACCTTCCTGCTCTTATCTTTCTCATAAAATCCTAGACTTGTGAAATAATATCTTCTTTGCGCCAGACTACTACAGGAATAAGACAAATCCAGAACACATTTTGAAAACAATTTTGTTCATTCGTTTTTGGCATAGACCAGGGTACGTTATTGCTTTGCATTAGTAATTGAAAACCTGGTTAGCATATTTCCTTGTCTTTTATTCGCCGTAGTTCATATTGAAGTCTGTTTACAGTATGTTGCAATATTATCATGAATTGTGCTATGTGTGCTGTATTAATGTTATTTCTACTCACTGTGCATTTTTAGGAGTTCCAATTCATGGGACTGGGGAAAGAGACGGGCGCTTAGAGAGGAATTTCACTACCTTTTCGCCAACCGCCCAGAGAATCCGCTACCCGAGTCGTCGTGGTTAGTTAAGATAACGTAAAACTTTATTCAGACGATCAACTCCTTGAGTTACCTTAACTAACTAAGGCGACTGGGGATGTAAATGCATTTTGCCACAAAAAAGTTAACGTCTATCACTGTACAAAAGAAGTTGGTGAAAAAACAAAACAAAGAAAAAACAAGCTAGCTTTAAGTGGAAGTTATCTCATAAAGCAAGTACTTGCCCTACAATCCCTAAACAGTCATCATAAAGGGGAATAAAAAAACGTAATATTTAACTATGAAACCTGAAAGATGCATATCTGGACGAGAAAGTACATTGTTTAAGTTTCGAGTCAGCGGTCTGTGCGAGAGAGAAATGACTTCAAGAACAGCGCCTGGGAACCGCCTTCGTTAAAGCAGCACGCAGGCCGACTAACGAAGGGCATCGTACGTATCCCCACTGTGCAGCCCGAGAAAGACGATAATAAAAAAAAAGACAATAACATGGTTAAATCACACGAAAAACACGGCAATAAAAAATTAAGGAAGCAGCGGTTGGAGTCCGGTGGGAGCCTGGTAACAAGAAGAAGACGCGAACCGTCGGGGTCCCATTGTCGTGCAAATAAGACACGACAGTCGAGGGCACTCCTAATTAAGTCCACGGCGCGTTGGCAGTCCCTGTGAACGCACAAAGTGTCCGCGGAGCTGCGCCGCTGGCCCCCGCAGCCCTCAGCACGGATGGTGGAGGGCGGAACCAGCGAGACAGAGGAGGAAGTTAACCATAGTTCTTGGAGGTCAAGAAAACTGCCATCTTAGATCTCGAGATAAAGGTGACGATTGTGTCTTACGTTGGAAAAAGCGTCGAGTTGGTCATTCTAACAGCGCATCTGCGTCGCATTCGGGAGGGACAGAGTTCGAACCCTGGTGTCCCCGGGAGTCAATCCGCACACTTCATTTGCCTAGCCCATGCGTTAATCTACCCACAAACTTTAAAACACACTCCCCTGAACTATTTTGCTTTTCGCTCCATTTATATATATTTAAGTTTGTACCTACTTCTTAACCCGGTCTTAGTTTTCGAGGATACTAATGCTCATCCCCATTTTCTTTAAGTATTCCCTAGTAGCCTGGGAAATATTATCGCGCACTTCAAGTTCTGACTGCGTGATGTAATGCAAAATCACGGTATTTATATTCGGGTACAAAGATTTGATGTTGGGAAAGGTTGAGGGTCGCCGGAGAAGGGGTAGGCAGCGAACGCGATGGTTAGATGGCATCCTCGAGGCACTGCAGATGAAGTTATGTGATGTTAGGGAGATAGTGAGAGACCGGAAAGCGTGGTGTGACATGGTCCATAGGGTCACGAAGAGACGGACACGACTGAACTGAACTCAACTGACTGACATTTAACAGAACCTGTCACCACCGAGTGCTGATAACAGCAAATATGGTGCATCTAAGCAATTGCGCCATTTTTAAAACAAAAGGCTGTTTTTGAATTGCAAGCTACGAGAAATTTTCTGATCGGAGGTCTCCTTTTTTTATCGTACGCTGTAAATGCCAACGGCAGAGGCAAACCAAGTAGTCGCCAGAACCGCATGCATGTCTAGTTTTGTATCCCGCAGCATGGACGACTAAGAAAACTTTAAAAGAAAAAAAAAAGGCTTGAACATCACGATCCTCAACAAACAAAGTTTGCGATCGGCGAGTGTGACAGAGAAAAAGAGCGTTCTCTGATTGTTGAGTGGAATGTAGACACGGCTTCGACAAGAATGAGCAGGAATTTCGCTGTTGAGTTTGTGAACGTTTTGAAAGAACAACTTGATCTAAGCGGGCAGGAAGATATCCGATGCCCCTAAGGCGATGGCCCACTCGTCTTTGTCGTTCATGTATTGCTTCATCTCCTCGTTGTCGTGTCAGTTGAAGGGTGTTGATCATTGCGTCGAGAGCCCCCTCTGTTTACCGGACCGGCAACAAACAGCACGATGATGGAGCAGGCATCGAACAATCGCCCGTGTCCTCGCCTGTTCGCGACCAGGGCAGAAACAATAACAGGAAGACAGCTTTCAGGAAACAGAATAGAAAAGATGACACGGTAGTGATAGCAACCAAACCCCTCCACCGCATTTCATCTTCTTGGCCCTACAAACGCCTCGTCTTCGTCTTACCCGAGGACAGAAGGTCATTGTACTGTCCCCTTCTCGCCGCAAGGCGGAGAGGCAGTCTCAGCGAAAGGGATCTCCCGCTGAGGCAAGAACGCGGGGGTCTTGGGTTAGAAGCGCAGACGACAGTATTCAGGTTATTTGCCTTTTTTTTTTAACAGTATGCTTTTATTTGTTTTTGATAACGAAAGGAATCATGCTTGTCAGCAGGAATGTGTCTGACAGAAATGCTGCGTGTCATTTTGAGTTCGCTGACATTCGGGATACACCTGAATTTATAGAATCAGATCAGAGATTGACAGATTGCCTGTTGCAAGAGCCTGGTACTCTGCTCTAACTCTGGTAAAACATCTTCGAAAAGGCTCACTGTATATCCTGGAACTTTGCCATTGCCTTGGTAACAGGAAACACTTGTAATTAAGACCTCTCGAGTTTGATGTATAGTTAGAGACAGTAAATTGGAAATACTGATCGGCTCATGTGGCTACTGTTCTCGCCGAGAAAGCGTAGATAGCCGCTTTAAAGCGGTGTAGAGGTTTAATGTTTCAGCACTCCTGGAGTGCTATCAAAAAACAAAGAGGCGCCTATTCTGCTTTCTCACGGCCACCTTTGAAAGATAGTGATAGGACCTTCAGCGACTGCGGGATCTTTGCTTCGGTATAAGTAAAATATGTTATTTTATTTTCCTGCCGAGTGCACTTCCGCTCTTGGGCGGATCTCAGGTAGGTGAGGGGCCAACACAGTCCCTGCTTGTTTTCTTTCGTAAGGAATATAACGTTTATTTGCGCTTTTTTTTGCTTTTTACAGCACTCAAAATGAAGCCAGCATGACCTTCTGAACCATATGACGGCGAAGGATACAAGCATGAGAGCACTAATTTCTCTACCCGCCTTATCGCATTTTTCATCCTGTAAGGCCGCATTAACCGTTATTTTGCGGCACTTCAACGGAAATTCTTCCATGAACGTATATTCACCCGTCAGACGCCCCCAGTAATCATGTACAATGCACTAGCGGCTTCATAAGTGTCATGTACACTTAACAGCAAACGCGTACTCTGTGATAAATATTGCAAATAATGTTGTAACTTTTCATCTAACAGCTACAGGCCAAATGTTAGGCATCCACGTTCTTCTAGCGCTTCGTCAGTGCAGCTCAGATCGCGTCTTGCGTATTGCGGGTCATACAAGTTCACCTATACACGGCAATGTACATACAGAGGTGATAGCCAACTTGCCCAGAAAGTGAGAGCGCTGGCCAACTTGGCCACAGAAAGCGAGAGCACAAATTGAGACATACGTACTTTAGTCTTTCTTAAGTTTAAATGTACAGATATTAAAACCTTCTAAGTATAATTCTTTAGGGCTCTAGTCCTCTTTCTAAACTATTAAAGTAACCCTGAAGAAACGGAAATGTGCGACTGTGCAGGTAATTCAACCGCTTTCTAATCGATTGGGAGCCTGCGCACTATCCTTTAAGATACTGAGACAACTGATTCAGCTTTCTTAATTTTGTGGGTTGCATATATAAAGGAATTAGCGGTGAGGGGGCGGGCAGAAGAGTTCAGGATCTCGCTACAGAATAGGTATTCAGCTCTAACCGAGGACGGCGACATTACCCTAGAAGCAAGGAACAATAATTTCAGAGATATCATTACTGAGTGCGCGGTAGAATTAGGCGGTAGGACAGTTAGAGAGGATACCGGTAAGCTGTCTAAGGAGACGAAAGATTTGATTAAGAAACGCCAGAGAATGAAAGCTTCCAATCCAACAGACCGGATCGAATTGGCCGAGATATCAAAGCTAATCAATAGGCGCAAGGTGGCCGATATAACGAAGTATAACATGGAGAAAATTGAGCATGCTGTAAAGAACGGGGGAAGCCTTAAAGCGGTAAGGAAGAAATTGGGCATAGGCAAAAACCAGATGCATGCGATAAGGGACAAGGCGGGCAACGTCATCACGAATATGGACAAGATAGTCAAAGTAGCTGAGGAGTTCTATACAAATCTCTACAGTAGCCAAAGTAGTCAGGACCGTAATGAGATTGGCGGTAGGGACAAACATTCAGACGTTCCACCAGTGACGAAGGACGAGGTCAAGAAAGCATTAGAAACTATGAAAAGGGAGAAATCAGCTGGAGAGGATCAGATAACTACGGATTTGCTGAAGGACGGGGGGGATATCGTGTTAGAAAAACTGGCCACCTTGTATACGCAGTGCCTGGTGTCATCGACGGTACCGGAACCATGGAAGAATGCAAACATTATCCTCATTCATAAGAAAGGGAACTCTAAGGACCTTAAAAATTACAGACCAATCAGCTTACTGTCTGTTACGTATAAGGTATTTACTAAGGTAATCGCTAATAGAATCAGGACAACCTTAGACTTCAATCAAGCAAAGGATCAAGCAGGGTTTCGGAAACGGTACTCTACTATCGATCATATCCATACCATCAATCAGGTGATAGAAAAATGCTCGGAATATAACCAGCCCTTATACATAGCATTCATTGATTACGAAAAAGCATTTGACTCAGTTGAAACCTCGGCGGTGATGCAGGCATTGCGAAATCAGGGGGTAGATGAGCCGTACGTGAAAGTGCTGGAAGTGGCTGCACAGCAACCATAGTTCTACATAAAGAAAGTAACAAAATTCCCATAAAGAAAGGTGTTAGGCAAGGAGACACAATCTCCCCAGTACTATTCACAGCTTGCTTAGAGGAAGTATTCAGAGACTTGGAATGGGAGCAGTTAGGGATAAGGGTAGATGGAGAATACCTCAGTAATCTGCGATTTGCTGATGACATTGCCTTGCAAAGCAACTCGGGAGATGAACTACAAATAATGATTGATGACCTAGACAGGAAAAGTAGAAAGGAAGGCTTGAAAATCAATATGCAGAAGACTAAGGTAATGTTCAACAGCCTCGGGGAAGGAACAGCAGTTTACATTAGGTAGCGAAGTACTGGAAGTAGTAGGCGAATATGTCTACTTAGGACACGTAGTAACCGCAGATCCGGACCATGAAAAGGAAATAACAAGAAGAATAAGATTGGGATGGAGCGCATTTGGCAAGCACTCGCAGATTATGTCTAGCAGCTTACCGGTATCGCTCAAGAGGAAAGTATACAACAGTTGCATCTTACCTGTACTCACCTATGGGGCTGAAACGTGGAGGCTAACCAAGAGAGTTCTACTTAAGTTGAGGACAATCCAGAGGGCTATGGAACGAAAAATGGTAGGGGTAACATTAAGAGATAGGAAGCGTGCAGAGTGGGTCAGAGAAATAACTCAAGTTACCGACATTCTAGTGGACATTAAGAAGAAGAAATGGACATGGGCAGGACATGTACTGCGAAGAGAGGATAACCGATGGTCGCTTAGGGTAACAAACTGGATTCCAAGGGAAGGAAAGCGTAGCAGGGGGCGGCAGAAAGTTAGGTGGGCGGATGAGATTAAGAAGTTCGCAGGGGTCAAGTGGATGCAGCTAGCACAGAACCGGGTTAAGTGGAGAAATATGGGAGAGGCCTTCGCCCTGCAGTGGGTACAGTCAGGCTGATGATGATGATATATAAAGGATGAATAGTTCCGTTTAGCCCCAGACGCGATTTATTAAATGTATTGCCGTTTTTCCTAAATATATGGTTGTTTTCTTGTCATGTGTTTCAGCAGAAGCCTTCAAACGAACCCGGAGAGCTTTAACGGCGCTTCCGTTGTGGGTTCGAGCCGTGTTTGCATTGCCTGCTGGTGCTACGCATCCGATGCTGCAGCGGTCGTGGCGACATTTGTACGATGTTTGCGCTGTACCGGTGTATGCGCATCACGCTGAACCTGCCTTCTACCTAACGAGATTGGCTTTTTTTTTTTTGTGTGTCGGCCATCGAGAATGACGAATGGTACAATTTCCCTGAGGGCACCGCGATGCTCCCTCTAATCACATCTGCCTCTGATGGGTGAAATAAAGGAAATTCGCTGGCCTTTCAGCCATGATAAGGCGACAGCAACGTTCTATGCAGGTCTTGTCATTCTTATACGGATTCCTCACCGATAGAATTCATTGTGCGCACTGGCAACATAACCCTTCACTATCTCCTCAAATCACTGTCAAATATTAGCACCCTACGAGCGCCGTTTGCGTGATTATGCACCGCTTGCTCGGGCTGTAGCCACTGACGTTGCCACAATGTATGTGGACAATAAAATTAGCTGGAGCTCTTATAACCATCATCATGTTCAGAACAACTGCAAGTTTAGTCAAGAAAAGGATAGCGGCTGCTTCTTCGTAAACCTCAACACTCAGCCTTATCCGAGTGCTCCCCTTTAACTTATCCAACCTTTAAACTGATGATCTTCGAAAAGAACCTTTGATGGTTTGGATGAGCCTTTATCTAACGAAATATTCTGATTGTTGAAAAGACCAACCAAAAAGCCAATGCTTCAAACATTTCTGTCCAAGAGCCCAAACCATAACTTGTTCATGTTGTACTGTCGTAAATTTTCAGACTCGATTCAGTTTTTTTCATTCGAAGAGGGCAGCCTGAACCAGTGGGCTGAAAGATAACGCATTGCTGGAAAATAATGCGCAAAAATAAACCCAAAGCTCATTCTGTTTCTCGGACCTCAAATCGGTATTCTTGTAAAATGACCTTCTCAGAGCATATCTTTGCAGAAACGTGCTCAGTCCTTTAAGTCAGAAGACCAAAGGTGATTGAGTGCTAGCATAGTCTGGTTACGTAGACCGAAAATAAAGACAGAGGAACTTGCACCGGTTCGAAATTTCAATGTTGCTGATATGCAGCTCGAGTATTTTAGTAACGCCCTACTGAAAAACGAAACCTTCTACGGGGCAATAACCTCCCACAATCTCATCAAATCACACAGACTCTCATACGGTGCACATCATTATCATAACATATCTTCTATAATTTATGGTAATGAGCTAGAAACAATGAGATCTTACGCAATTATATGCGACTTGTGTGTGATTTCTTACGTGAATTGAGTGAGACTGTGTGAGAAAATGTGAGGTTATTGCCTCATGCAATTTTTTAAGTAGGGCGATCAATGACTTCTGTGCAGTAGGGGGAAATAAGAAAGCAACCGGCACTAAGTCCAATGAGATGAAAAAGAGAAAGAGAGACAACACCGGAGGAGAAAGATGTGAATGATTTTTGTCTGCTTGCAATCACCTCCAATACGCATCAAACCACAATCACGTGCCACAACCGGTTAACCATGACTACCCCGACAGTGGGTAAAATATTAGCCCTGATGAAGCAAGTGACTTCCCTCATCGTAGAAGCTCTTCGGCCTCGCAATGGATAATGCACTATCTCTGGTGGTGCAGTGGAACTGTCGAGACTTTGCGAATAAGGCCTCCGAAGTGAACATCCGTCTTCGCGACAAAAAGCTAAAGGCGTGGGCCTTCCTACATCAAGAGCATAACTCACTTCCTCGCCTTTCAAGATTCTGCGCTTACCATTCACCTTCCACTCCTGATCGCCGTTGTATCGCCTCTTCCCTCAACCCAGGTAAATCTGCCATTTATATTCACAGTTCACTTCCCCACACACCGATCGACCTTTCATGGTGGTGTAACACACGCCAAGAGTTTGCAGCACCCCTAGTTAAGCCTGTACGCACCCCACTTATTCTAGTTTCCTTTTATGGTCGTCCTGGTTCCGCATCTCCTAATCTTAGATGGGTTCGTTTTCTGCGTTCTACCTACTCGGGTATCCCTATTCTAGTCGGTGGAGACTTCAACGGCGCACACGTTTTGTGGAGTTCCCCATCGGATTCTCCTAGGGGTACACACATCCATGGCAGCTTTTCAGATAATTCTTTTCATCTTTTCAACCACCCGCATACATCTACCCGTCCACGAGGTGGGCTTTTCACCTGATTTGACTTGGTGGTTAGGCCCTGGTAGCCCTCGTTGGGCTGTTGAACTAGATACCTGGGGTAGTGATCACAGTCCTATCTTTATCTCTCTCACTCCTTCGCGCATACGTAAAATACGCCGTAGCGTACGAATAACATCATGGGAGTCTGTATGCGCAGGCAATCGCTTATCTGAATTCAACCCATCATCAGCATTGTCTTATCTCTCTGCTCTTCTTGCGTCCCACACGATTACCACCACTGTAAATGAAGAAGAGCCAAACCAAGACATCCACATCCTGAATCTTTGGGCTCTGCGTCGCCAGGCGGATCATTATGCTGCTCGTTACCCCGGTGATCCATCGGCTATCCCCGCTCTTCACCGGGCTACCGCACGTGCACGGCGGTATGAAAAGCGTCTAGGAAGGCAACGTTGGACTGCATGGTATACGCGCTTGTCCTCCAAGCAGGGTAATCGACAACTTTAGCGAGTGTTTCGCGCCATGGAGCGCTCTTCTCAAATTTATGATTAGACAGAGAGCATTCGCCTTGCGATGAATGTGGATGAGGACACATTTGCAAAACAGGCGGCTAGACAGTTTCTTCCACACTATGATTCCACCTCGACTTCTCCACCTTCCTTACCGGTTACCGAACCCCTCAATGAGATTACTTATGACCTAACCATGGCATAGCTGCTGGCCTCCATTGAACGCCTCAAATTTAACTCTGCTCCCGGGCACGACGGCATACCTAACTCCTTATTCCGCAACTTGGAAGGGATTACTTTGCAGACCCTGCTTGAGGCATTCAACGACGTGTGGTATTCTGGTGTCATGCCGAACGAGTGGAAACCTTCTATTGTTGTTCCAATACCGAAGTCAGGTCATTCTCCAGTATCTCTCTCGGCCCTTCGTTCAATTTCTTTGACGCCAACATTCTGCAAGCTTTACGAAAATATTATCGCCGCTCGCTTATCGTGGTGGTTGGAATCCCATGATTGTTATCCAGAATTCCAAATCGGCTTCCGGCCACAAATAGGAACGGAGGACGGCCTTGCTACTTTGGCTGCTGACGTGCTTCACCACTCTCCGCACAGTCATCTTGTTAGAACTGTGATCGCTACAGATATAACAAAGGCATATGATAACATCCTTCACTCAGCTATTCTTGCCTCCTTAAAAGCTCTTGGTCTCCCTCACAGGTTTCTCATCTCCATTCACGCCTTTCTAACAAATAGAACGTTCAGTGTGCGTGTCCATGGAAAGCCCTTTGGTCACTGCCCCTCAAACAGAGGAGTTCCCCAGGGCTCGGTTGAGGCAACAAAAATAAAACATATTACCATCCGTGACATCCTCACTGAGCTTCTCCGTGATCCTTCAGTGCTGTAAGTAGGAGCTCGAGGTTTGACCTTCTTTAAGCCATTCCTTTGAAAGCTATCACAAAGACTTCGCATGCATTACCTACAGCCTGTACAGATGTCTCATGATGTCTCATGCAACGCAGAACATGTCGTCGGTAGTGGTGGTACCAATATATAGACCAACACTGATCTGCGACGTAAGCACAATGCGGTGGCGCTTCTGTCGCCAGGTTCAGCCAACTGTGGTTGAAAAGTAGGCTTAGCGGCCTTATAAATACATGGAAGCGAACTATTTCGAAGCCGTTTTCTAATTTCACAAGGCACCTATGATGTCGTTATTCGACACGGAGCAACCATGAACATCCCAAAACAGATTGTGAAAGAATGAAACCTCATTACCGGGGCGAAGTATTAGAGAGATTTAGCTTACCGTGATCCGCGATCCGCCACCGTGACTCTGTAGCGCGCGTGGGCGGTGGGGCGCTCAAGCTGATTGGTCCCGACCGGCAGGTCTGTGCGCCGACATCCAGTATGTGGCGCCATCTATCGGCGTCAAGGGTGGTCTGGGCATGCGCAGTTGAGCGCGCGGCGGCGGATCACGGTAGCAGATCGCGGATCACGATAAGCTATAACTCTATTTTTACCACACCGCGAAACGTATGGGGGTGCGAGTTGGGAGGGCGACTCATATATAGAGGCACATGTAAACACAACTTACCGCAACATTTTTCTAGTTTCGCAGAGCACCAAAAGTGGTGGCCGCGGTAGCTGCTTTGAAGAAATGTGTGACAAAGTATGCTGCATCATTGTGGAAGCAATCTACTTTTAAAACCCCTTATTATCTAGAATCTGAGTTAGAAATGCATTTCGGCAGCGCGGCCCATACAACATATATGTAAAGAACGGTTCACAAAGGAGCTTTGCGCTACGAAAGAAGACGTTTGTTAAGAGATGGTGCATCATTTTAAGGCCATGAATATATGTGTGCAACAACATTTCGCGTCTGAGTCCTCGCGCATTTCTAGACGAACCCCCCCCCCCCCCTCGTCTAGGAGGCCAGTCGCCCAAGAGGCTTTTTTTGTGAACGTCCTGTACCATGTCCCAACATCATGATGCAAGGCGGAAGTAAAAAAAAAACACTTCCAAATGTTGGCGACGCACATGAGCCGCGTGAGGCAGTAATGATACTGTCGAGACACGGTTCGTTTTGTAATTAGAGAGGAAGAGGAATAAAACACGAAATAACAGGCACTACGTCATTCCGTTCTGAAAACATCGATCGTGGCTAAGTAGAGTCGGTAAGTTTTAAAATGAATTCGTATAGTTTCATCGCTATACATGCATGTAGTGAGCAAGTCGTAAGCAAACATTTTGACAGGCTTTAAAATCCGACGTCTGTGCACACGCTGCGTGGTATGAGCCGTACGGAAATAATAATAAAAAAAGAATAAGATACTGCACAGAAAGCGCCGAACAATATATGAGGACCATAGCAATACCACGAAAAAACGAAAATAAACGAAAAAGATAGTTAATTAGCACATCGCCCGTTCATGACCTACCTCATTCAAAGTATGCCTCCAAGGGTTTGCATGCCTGGACGGTCTCTGGAGTGAAGCCACTCAGAGAAAAAACCATGCACTGCAATGTTTGTCATGTCCAATGGTGGTAGAGCGTCCGCGTCAGTACGAAGGCCTTCCCAGCGAGTTTCAGACATAGCAAATGGGTCCGGGTGCACAACGCCGTCTATGTACAGCTTTTCATCGTAGCGCTGTTTATCCGATTGTGACAAGCTTTTCACATTTCTGCAGCGCACACAACAATCCCTTGCAAGTACTGCAAGTCTGACGATATACGGGACTCTTCACAGTACGATAAACTGACCGCGCACAGTTGCAGACGACCATGCCCACCGGTGCCGTCGAAAGCAGACGCTCTCCAGAGCTGAGGCAGCCGCTGTGGGATACCGCCGGCTGCGCCGTTGTCTGCTGCAATGCGCGATTCTCGTTCGGTCCATATTGCCATATAGTGTTTGACAACAGCTTCTATATAAAACAGCGCACATGAAACACGAAACACAGAGAAGAGCAGGACGGACCAGAGCGCACTAGCAACTGATGCGTGGTCGAAGAAACACCTCTCACGCGGTGAGCATGCGCCAGGAAATTCAGCACGTGTCTAAAACATAAAATCAAATCCGAAACATGGCATAGTTGTGCTAAGAACTTATGAAAGAACAGCCCACCAGTAGGACAAAAAACAAAAAACAAACAAAACCTAAAGCCATAGTGTAACCAGAGCAAACAATCGGCATATTATGTGCAGGCTCGTTGATGAGGGCACACAGAAAGCTTCCTGTGGGGTAAAACACCAGAATAGGTTTGTTCCTTGTGCAAAAGGTGTCGTGTATCGCATTCCCCTTAGCTGCGGCCATATCACGTGGGACAGACGAGGAAATGCGTGAACAAGAGGCTGCGCGACCACGCTACATCGTTAAGGACAGATCATGGTTCGAACCTTCCTCTGCACTGCAAAATATGCAAGGACTGCGAAGGTGGGTGTGTGCCCAAATTGGGAGCGACAAGCATCATCGGGCGCGGAAGGCAAAGAATTGACAGAGAGATATTGGAGGCTTGGAACATAATCATCCCAGGTGACGACTTGTGCGTTAGTTCTGCATCGGTATTATTGCTAGAGAAAGAACGCAGATTCCTGGGTAGCTGATAGCTGAATTTGTAGCACACTCATCCAGTTTTCGCTTACCTCATGTACCGATTGTTTGCTCTGGTCACACTATCGTTTTAGGTTTTTGTTTTTTGTTCTACTGGTGGGGGGAGGGGGGGGGGTTCTTTCATATGTTCTGAGCACAACTACGTCATGTTTTAGATTTGTTTTTATTTTCTACACACGTGCTGAATTTCCTGGCGCATGTTCACCGAGTGAGAGGTGTTTCTTCGACCAAGCATCAGTTGCTAGTGCGCTCTTGTCCGTCCTGCTCTTCTCTGTGTTTCGTGTTTTATGTGCGCTGTTTTAGATGGATCGCTACCAACTAGCCCCAATTTCGACATTACTGAAATGTTGTCTAGGATGTATCACTTGCGCGACAGTGTTATCAAGCTAATTTACCCCATGCGACAGCATATCAGGCTGTAAACAAGACTGCGCGATTCGCTTCATAAACCTTTTGGGGGTGTCCAGATTCACAACATAGATTATTCGTCGTGTTTTAAAAGTAGACTGCCTTCGCAGTGACGCTGCATACTTTGTCACACATTTCTTCGAAGCACTGGCCAATGTTCAACAACCGGCCACAACTTCCGGCGCTCTGCGAAACGAGAAAAACGTTGAGGTAAGTTGTGTTTACATGTTTTTCTATGGGTCGCCCTGCCAACTCGCACCCCAGTACGTTCCCGGTGTTTTAAAGATACTTCGCCTCAGTAATGAGATTTCATACTTCTACGATCTGTTTTAGGATGTTTATAGCTACTCCACATTGAATAACGACACCATATGTGTCCCGTGAAAAAAGAAAACTGCTTCAAAATATTTCAGTCCCCTGTATTCCTATGAGCGCTAGCCCTACTTTTCACCCCCAGTCGGCTGCGGCGCCGCGATCGCCCCCTTTGTTTGTAAACACCTTGTTGGTCTATAAGGGAACTCATGTTCAAGCTTCTGCTCAGGAGTAAGCGCGTGAGCGCCGTTTACCCCACCTTTTCATTTCGCGGATATATATTTTTTGCGTCTTCTGTAGTGAATTTTAAATTCGTTTATAAAAAACTTAGCTGTGGTTTAGCTTGTGGTTAAACCTGGAGTTACGCGAGCGCAATCGGCAAGGCTATGCTTAGGTTAGGGTTGAAAGTAAAGACTTGACCTTGGCACATAGCTTCCTCTGTGGTTTCAGCTTTTTTATGCCGATATAGGGGAATCACTTCACGTATGAGCACACCCATGCCTCTCTTCGTGGTGGTAGTGGTTTATTATTATTAAATAATCAAAAAGAAGGAAAAGAGTATTGCCTGCCGCTGCAACTGCTATCTAAATCATCTGAAGCACCTGAGCGGCGGCCGGCGGGAAATAAAAGGGGATAGGGTGAGGATAGCGAGGGGAAGTATAATGGGAAGCGATAGGAAGAAAGGACATTCACATTCGGGTATAAAATACCTCTATTGGTATGACATCGCCTCTACGTCGACCTCCGGGGTACACCGCCGTCACAATTAACGTTTGAACGAACCTTCTTTCCTAGCAACTCGCTGTTGTCGCTCGCCTCTACCAACTACCGAGTTATCTGTCTTCTTCTTCATTTCCTTATTTTTTTCTACATCTTCCTCTTGTTGTTAGTATTATTTTACACCTTCTTTTCCTTCTTTTTCTTCTCATGAACAGGCACGTCGAAATGGCGGGACTGGCAATGTAGCTCTCGCTACAAAAAAGAAAGAAACAGTATGTGTCTCGCTTCCAATGCACACTGCCACGCTTCATTTTTCTCTCTTTTTTTTTTTATCCTCGCACGCAGGCTTCTAGCGCGCTACTTCTCTAGATATCGGTTGCCATCTGTCGGGCGCGCGTGGCCCGGGCACTGCGAGTCGCGCGGGCATCTCACTTAGAATAAGTGTTTGTGAGCAAGCGTTTTTCAATTGCGTTGTGAGCGTGCTCTACAAACTATGCACACATTTCTCCTTGCTTTATTGGGCCCTTGGGTGATGCCTTAACCAGAAATAAAAGCAGGGGAGGTGCCCTTTAAGTTTTTGAAAACTTGGGGTTGCGGTCTGCACTCTATGAGTGTACGCTCTCTAACCCCTTTTCTCTGGGCATGAGACAGGTTCCTTGCTTTGTCGCTCTTTCTTTCTTTTTTCTCCCTCCCCATGTGTAGGGCAGGCTACTGCACATCGCCTATTTAACCTCCCTGCCTTCCTATTCTACTATTTCTGTCTCCCTCTTTCTTGAAGCCCATTGTTTTCTCTTTGAGACGATATTCGAGGGCAGTCTGCCATGTAGTTTATGAACTAGAAATCACCACTTATACGCAGAAATTAGCTCGCATTTTTTATTATTGTTATTGTGGCTGCCCTGCATATGTGAAAAATACACCTCTTTTTCTCTTTTACGTTTATTTTGGCATGAGGATGTTGACGTTTTGACACGACTCCATGGTGTGGGGAGTAACAGGATCGAAGAGCTTTGCACTGAATATATTCGGTCACCGGAGGTTTGCCTATGACTTTATTTTATCATTTCGGTTACGGGGATATAAACACAACCACCAGCAATCCAATTATTATTTCCGTATTTCAGAAAATCGTCGGCGAGAAAAACGGTTCATCGTAGCATCTTTTTGCAATTAGTAACGCTCTGCAACAAAACAAAAAAAAAAACATGATTTCATTGTATGCTATGACGCTGGCCTAAACGGCTACGCAGCGCAGCTTCAAAGCTCTTCTGCCTTCTGAAGTCGCGTGAGCCGGCTACTTTTTTAATAACTTAACATTATATGAAGACATAATACAAACAGCGAAACAATGTGCACTACAGCGGTATCTCAGTGGTTAGCGCTCTTGACTGTTAAGCCCGAAGACGATCATGGCAGCGGCGGCCGCACTTAGATGATGGTCGTGCGGCGATAGCCTACGACTGGGATTTCAGGAGATGGCAGGTTGCAGTGGGGTGCGTCAAAATGCGTGTTTCAACACCCAGATGGAGCTCCATGCATTGTGGAGGCCCCGCCAGATTCTGCCTTGATACCGGTAAAATTGTGGGCTTAATTGTAAGATTGCCGGTGCCCTCAGCATGAGGGAAGCCACGGCTGACCCCGAGCCGAATGCACTTCCGCTCTCGGGCAGATCTCAGGATCAGCACAGTCCCAGGTTGTTTTTTGCTCCAGTATTCGAGTAGTTCCGCAGACGGTTGGCCACCTGCTTTTTTTTTCGAACATACCATGCAGATAGATAACGCGGCAGTTACCATTTAACCATCACCCCGACAGTGGTCGTGTGGCGAAAGCGCATGGCTGCTCTTGGGGTAGGTGGCAGTGGTGGGGCTTCAGGGTGCGTGTGTCGTCACCCAGGTGGGACTCCGTGGGTTGTGGTGGCCCCGCCACGTTCTGTCCTGCTGCCGGTGGGATTGCGGGCTTAATTGTAAGATGGCCGCTGCTCTCAGCATGAGGGCAAGCCACGGCTGACCCCGAGCCGAATGCACTTCCGCTCTTAGGCGGATCTCAGGTAGGTGAGGGATCAACGCAGTCCCAGGTTGTTTTTTGCACCAGTATACGGGTAATTTCTCAGACGATTGGCCACCTGATTCCCCGAAAATACCATGCAGATAAATAACGCGGCAGTTACCATTTACCATCACCCCGATAGTGGTCGTGTGGTGAAAGCGCATGGCTGCTCTTGGGGTAGGTGGCAGGTTGCAGTGGTAGTGCTTCAGGGTGCGTATGTCGTCACACAGGTCAGTATCTGGCTCTGCCAGATACTACCCTGCTGCCGGTGGGATTACGGGCTTAATTGTAAGATGGCCGCTGCCCTCAGCATGAGGGCAAGCCACGGCTGACCCCGAGCCGAATGCACTTCCGCTCCTAGGCAGATCTCAGGTAGGTGAGGGATCAACGCAGTCCCAGGTTGTTTTTTGCACCAGTATACGGGTAATTTCTCAGACGATTGGCCATCTGATTTCCCGAAAATACCATGCAGATAGATAACGCGGCAGTTACCATTTAACCATCACCCCGATAGTGGTCGTGTGGTGAAAGCGCATGGCTGCTCTTGGGGTAGGTGGCAGGTTGCAGTGGTAGTGCTTCAGGGTGCGTATGTCGTCACACAGGTCAGTATCTGGCTCTGCCAGATACTGCCCTGCTGCCGGTGGGATTACGGGCTTAATTGTAAGATGGCCGCTGCCCTCAGCATGAGGGCAAGCCACGGCTGACCCCGAGCCGAATGCACTTCCGCTCTTAGGCGGATCTCAGGTATCTCAGGTAAGTGAGGGATCAACGCAGTCCCAGGTTGTTTTTTGCACCAGTATACGGGTAATTTCTCAGACGATTGGCCACCTGATTTCCCGAAAATACCATGCAGATAGATAACGCGGCAGTTACCATTTAACCATCACCCCGATAGTGGTCGTGTGGTGAAAGCGCATGGCTGCCCTTGGGGTAGGTGGCAGGTTGCAGTGGTAGTGCTTCAGGGTGCGTATGTCGCCACACAGGTCAGTATCTGGCTCTGCCAGATACTGCCCTGCTGCCGGTGGGATTACGGGCTTAATTGTAAGATGGCCGCTGCCCTCAGCATGAGGGCAAGCCACGGCTGACCCCGAGCCGAATGCACTTCCGCTCCTAGGCAGATCTCAGGTAGGTGAGGGATCAACGCAGTCCCAGGTTGTTTTTTGCACCAGTATACGGGTAATTTCTCAGACGATTGGCCACCTGATTTCCCGAAAATACCATGCAGATAGATAACGCGGCAGTTACCATTTAACCATCACCCCGGTAGTGGTCGTGTGGTGAAAGCGCATGGCTGCTCTTGGGGTAGGTGGCAGGTTGCAGTGGTAGTGCCTCAGGGTGCGTATGTCGTCACACAGGTCAGTATCTGGCTCTGCCAGATACTGCCCTGCTGCCGGTGGGATTACGGGCTTAATTGTAAGATGGCCGCTGCCCTCAGCATGAGGGCAAGCCACGGCTGACCCCGAGCCGAATGCACTTCCGCTCCTAGGCGGATCTCAGGTAGGTGAGGGATCAACGCAGTCCCAGGTTGTTTTTTGCACCAGTATACGGGTAATTTCTCAGACGCTTGGCCGCCTGCTTTTTCTAAAATACAGTGCAGATAGATAACGCGGCAGTTACCATTTAACCATCACCCCGACAGTGGTCGTGTGGCGAAAGCGCATGGCTGCTCTTGGGGTAGGTGGCAGGTGGCAGTGGTGGGGCTTCAGGGTGCGTGTGTCGTCACCCAGGTAGGACTCCGTGGGTTGTGGTGGCCCCGCCACGTTCTGTCCTGCTGCCGGTGGGATTGCGGGCTTAATTGTAAGATGGCCGCTGCTCTCAGCATGAGGGCAAGCCACGGCTGACCCCGAGCCGAATGCACTTCCGCTCTTAGGCGGATCTCAGGTAGGTGAGGGATCAACGCAGTCCCAGGTTGTTTTTTGCACCAGTATACAGGTAATTTCTCAGACACTTGGCCACCTTATTTCTCGAAAATACCATGCAGATAGATAACGCGGCAGTTACCATTTAACCATCACCCCGATAGTGGTCGTGTGGCGAAAGCGCATGGCTTCTCTTGGGGTAGGTGGCAGGTTGCAATGGTGGTGCTTCATGGTGCGTGTGCCGTCATCCAGGTCAGCATCTGACCCTGCCAGATACTGCCCTGCTGCCGGTGGGATTGCGGGCTTAATTGTAAGATGGCCGCTGCCCTCAGCATGAGGGCAAGCCACGGCTGACCCCGAGCCGAATGCACTTCCGCTCCTAGGCGGATCTCAGGTAGGTGAGGGATCAACGCAGTCCCAGGTTGTTTTTTGCACCAGTATACGGGTAATTTCTCAGACGATTGGCCACCTGATTTCCCTAAAATACCATGCAGATAGATAACGCGGCAGTTACCATTTAACCACCACCCCGATAGTGGTCGTGTGGCGAAATCAAATGGCTGCTCTTGAGTTAGGCGGCAGGTGTCGGTGGTAGTGCTTCAGAATGCGTGTGTCATTACCCCGGTGACGACACACCATGTGCTGTGGTGGCCTCGCCAGGTTCTGCCCTGATGCCGGTGGGATTGTGGGTTTAATTGTAAGATAGCCGCTTCCTACAGAATCAGGCCAAGCCACGGCTTATCCCAAGCCGAATGCACTTCGGCTCTTAGGCGGATCTCAGCTGGTGTTGGATCAACACTGTCCCAAGAATTTTTTTTGCTCCAACTATGTCTTATTCTATCTATATTCCCAGATCACGTAGCATCGCTGTCCAAGCTCCCCGTGGCACCTCCTTAGGTGTAAGGTGAGAGGGTGGCAGTTCCTTATCCTACGGGGCTGGAACGGTAGGTCAACGCTGCTTGCGGCGGGGGCTAGCCAGCCACCAAAATTTTATCCGTTGTAGGCCGTCATTGCACCCGCCACCGCTTTGGTGGTGGACGACGGCTGTTGTTGCGGCGCGCGTCTTTCTTTCCCTCTCCTTTTTTCTTTCTTCTCTATTCTCTCTTCTGTCCGCACGAGGCAGCGGAGGTGGCTCAGCTACAGAGCCAGTAGCAGGCCCGTACATTTTCTTTTCCTTCTTCCTACAGCCACAGCCACAACAACAGCCTTCTTAGTGGCAACATGAGCAGTGTTGTCCAGCTATTACGCGAAACTATTGACGCTACCGCGTTAATGACCCCGCTATAGGGAAACACCAGCCGTAATTCCCCTTGTCTAGAGTGAGGATGATAGCAGCAATAACAATGGTCATGTGTTCAGTGATATGATATTGATGGTAGTGATCAAAATGAAAGTGCAATAAGTTCATAATGATGATAGTAGCGATAGTGATAAAGATGATGGTTGAAGAGAGCAAAGTAACCAAGGCTAACGAAGTTTTCGCTTCGTCTGGGTTTAGGAGGGTTAAACCACAGCAATCTTTTAATGCGTAAGCATTCCTCGGCTCATGAGTGGTGGACAAAGCCTGTGGCCTGAGTGTGTTCGCGCGAACTGTCGGTGATAAATTGTAATTGATGTAACAATTTGGAGATTACGCAAATTTGACTAATAAATTGAGTCTGCGAAACATGTATATTATATGTTTAAAAATATTTGACTGAATAATTATTTACTTAAATTACCCAACTTGAAATTTGACAAAAATGTATGCCATACATAATTCGAGCATTCCCAATTCATTGGTGGCCTTCTAGCTTGCGGGTGCCACCCGGAATATTTCGCCTGCCTGGGCCCCCGAAATTTGACTTCGTCCGAAAATTTCCTAAATCGGTGCCTAAACTAATTTTGTACGACCAACTCACTGGAGGGTGCAGCGGTGGTGCCGAGGTAGAACATCCGCCTCGAATGCAATCAAACCGTGGCTTGAATGAAAGACAGATACGGTGATCCATGACATTAGTGTGTAGCGCAAATGGCCTGTGTTATGTACCTTTTCTTTGCCTTTCGTCCTTTTGCGCTGCACACTCCTCTCATGGAGTTAAAGAGGTTAGCGGCAAATTATCTATGCTATAAATGATTTGGTTAAGAAGCGCCAAAACATGAAAGACATGGTATACACTGGCAGAGCTATCAAAGGTCATCAATTGGCGTAAAGTAGCCGACATGAGGAAACATAATATGGGAAAAAATTGAGCTCGATCTAAAGAAAAGTGGTAGCCGTAAAGCGGGGACGAGTAAATTGGCCATCGGAAAAAATCAGATGTTTAGAGTAAAGGGAAAAGACAGACACTGTCATTACTGATATGGATTAGATAGTCGAAGTAGCCGAAGAGTTCTATACTGACATATACACTAGCCCAACTATAGTCAGGACAATAATGGTCTTGGCAGTTGTTAGGAGAAATCAGACGTTCCGCAAATAACGAAGGGCGGGGTTAAGAAAGCTTTAGAAGTTATGAAAAGGGAGAAAACAGGTGGGGAAGATCATTTCACTACAGATTAGTTAAAAAAACAGTGAGAATATTCTGCTAAAAATACTAGCCGCCAAATATGCAACGCCTGATGACATCGATGGTACCGAATTCTTGAAAGAACGCTAACGTTATTTTAATTCATTAAAAAGGGGACGTTAAGGACTTGAAAAATTACAGGCCAATCAGCCTACTAGCCGTTACGTACAAATTATTTACTAAAATAATTGCTAATAGAATCAAAGAAACCTCAGACTTCAATCTACCGAAAGATAGAAACATTCTCGGAATATACCCATACCCTCTGCATAGCATTCATTGATTGCGAGAAAGCATTTGACGAAGTCGAAACCTCAGCAGTCATGCAGGCATTTCGAAAACAGGGTGTGGATGAGACATATGTGAAAGTACTAGAAGGTACCGACTGTTGCAGCATAGCAATCATATTTTTTTATAAAGAAAGTAATAGAATTCTCATAAAGAAAGGCGTTAGGCAAGGAGACCAGATTTCCCCAATACTATTCACAGCTTGCTTAGATGTTGGTTGGTTGGTTCATTTATGGGTTTACTAAGGTAATTTTGAACTGCCTGGGAAACGCAAATCAGCTTAATATAGAAAAACTATGGTGGAGAACTCTGGACATTTCGACCAATCGGAGTTCTTTAACGTGCACTGACATCGCACGGCACTCGGGCGCCTTGCTTTTCACCTCCATCGAAAAGCGGCTTCCGCGGCCGGTATTCGATCCCGCATCCTTGGACACAGTACACGAGCGCCGCTTAGAACATGTAATCAAATATTTGGAACGGGAGTAGTAGGAAATGTTGTGCCGAAGGAGTATGGCCCGTAGTTCCCGTCACCCGTTCTGTGATCGAGCTGCGATGAGACCGAGTCAGCGTCGATGAGATGGGCAAGGGCGTCTTTATACACTATATACAGGGCATTTATAACAAATCGGCACGGAGGCCGAGGTCTACAAGCTAGACACAACTCTAGTCGCACAGCGACAGCCGGGGAGACTCGACGCGTCCCTCCTTGCGAGCGGCACGGCACTCCACGAACGCTCGTTGATGTCTCGCTCTCCAGAGGCAGTACCTTATACAGCCTGGAAAAGCCGTTAATACTCAAATTGTCTAATCCAGCGGCAGCACGTGTCGGCAACCCGAAAGGTCCAATGAGCGAGGGCACATACTGTTCGCTTCAAATCAGCCGCGGTGCGAAGCTAACTCGCCACTAGGGGACTAGCGCGGGGTGTGTTGAAACAAGCTGCCCGCCGATGTTTCCTGGCAATGCACCACTGCGTTGCAAAGCAGCACCGAAGCTTGCGAATGGGGTGCTAGCAGGTGAAGCTTGACATTCGGTTGAGCGCAATCCGGGCGGCTTGCCCGGGCACAACAGGGATAAATGTTGATGGGAAATACCTCAGTAATCTGCGATTCGCTGGTGGCATTGCCTTGCTAAGTAACTCAGACATCGAAGGGCTAAAAATGTTTGATGACCTAAGCAAAAGAAGCGGAATTTTAAACTTAAAGACTAATAGGCAGAAGACTAAGGTAATGTTGAACAGCCTGGAAAGGAAAAACAGCTCAAAATTGAAAACGAAGCGCTGGAAGTGGCGGACGAATATGTCTACTTAGGACAGGTAGTAACCGCAGATCCGGGCCATGAATGGGAAGTAGCCAGGAGAATAAGATTAGGATGGAGCTCATTTGGAAGGTACTCACATTAAACAGTTGCATCCTACCGATACTCACCTATGCGGCTGAAACAAAGGTCAACGAATAGGGTTCTACTTAAATTGAGAACAATGCAGAGGGCCATAGAACGAAAAATAGTAGGTGTAGCATTAAGAGACAAGACGCGTGCAGAGTAGATTAGAGAAACAACTCAAGTTACTGACATTCTAGTCGAAATTAAGAAGAAAAAATTGGCATGGGCAGGACATGTAATGCGAAGAGAGGATAACCGATGGTCTCTAAAAGTAATCAATTTGATTCCAATCGAAGGAAAGCGTAACAGGGGGCGGCAGAAAATTAGTTGGGTGGATGAAGTTTTCAAGCTCTGACTGCGCCTAGGTCTTCAAACGAAAGCCTGCACGAAAGCAAAGATCTTGATAAATCTATAGAAGGAAAAGAGACCGGGTGTGATTCGCTAAACTCTTCTCAGAGCCTGCACTATGTGCTGTTCAAGCTCTGGTGTTCAGAAATTCCGAGGTTTGATTAAAGTTTATTAATTAAAGTCCAGAGCTACAGGCAAGCGACAAAACGCAAATTCGTTACCGGACACTAACGGAACCAGTACCACACGACGCTTGTTTCCCTGTTTAAAATTATACCCCTCGCCCCATCATCAGGATAATGCTGTACAAATAGCCGACTTACGAAATTCTTTGGACAATACAATCCTCCGTCCATAGAAATAAAGAAGAAATAATAACTGCAGGTTATACCAGGTCTGTAAAACGAAATAAAAAGAACGGGCAATTTCTATCACGCCAGGGCCTAATGAGGCGGGGAATTCCCACTAGCACTTCAGTAAAGGAGATAAACTGCACTGCGCTGAGGGCAGCATGGAACATGTTGCTGGCCATAAGATGTAGCAACGATGAACACCGAAAGAAAAAAGTAATTACGAAGGTTCTGTGTGGAAGGGAGAGAAGAGCGTGGAATTCGAGTTCGTGTGCGTGTGCGTGTGCGTGTGCGTGTGCGTGTGCGTGTGTGCGTGTGCGTGTGCGTGTGCGTGTGCGTGTGCGTGTGCGTGTGCGTGTGCGTGTGCGTGTGCGCGTGTGCGTGTGCGTGTGCGTGTGCGTGTGCGTGTGCGTGTGCGTGTGCGTGTGTGTGTGTGTGTGTGTGTGTGTGTGTGTGTGTGTGTGTGTGTGTGTGTGTGTGTGTGTGTGTGTGTGTGTGTCCTGTGAGCCTTAAACACTTAAATAAGGTCTCATATATAAATGCGTCTTCGTAATATAAACACGCACGTCTGAAGTAAGTGATAGTTTAGATTCCTAAATAACGACATCATGCAATACACAGTCTCGCAGCAGTCCTCGAACGCGAATTAAACCCCACTTTCTGGCAAGCAGGAAAACACGTTCCAGGATCGTAATAAAGACGGAGTGAGCAAATGTTTGGGTTCACCCCGCACTCCATGATCGCGGGTAACTCCCGGGTTTTTGCCCCTTATTCCAGCCCCCCCCCCCCCCCCCTCCTCACACACACACACAGACGACCCGTCGTTGACTCCGTGCCGAGCGTGCAAGCACCCAGGCAGCCCCGCCCTAACATCCAGGAATAGAGGCGCGCTATCGAAAGCTCCGCGCGGCCGTAACTCATCTGCGACGCCGCCGGTAGCCGGACAGGTTCCCCTCATCCTCTGCTCCTTCCTCGCCCTCTCCGTTGACTCCCGGGGCGCCTTGGCATATGAGACTGCTGCATTAAGTGTTGCCCGATGGCACGCGTCCCCATCCAAAGACGAGTCTGAGTAAACATTATTGAAAGAAGCAGGCCTGCAAGAGGACAGCTGCGATGGAGGCAAAACAGGTGAGAGAGACAGAAAGAGGGAGATGCTTTAAGCGGATGTGGTGAGGCGAAGCGTGAAGCAGCAAAGGCTTGACTGCATCAAAAAGAGCAGTGGGTAAGGAACGGATCAGTCCAAGGCTGCTGGCTTGATTAATGCGCTTTGATGCAGTAACAGGCGGTTTTACGCTGAAGTGCGTTATCGCTCGCAGATTATCGGACACCAGATGCAAGCGCAGATAAACACAAATGAGTACATTTACGGAGAAAACATAGCACGCTCTCACGCACCCAACCATGTGGTACGTGAAAAAATATAAGCACGTGTCTAGACAAGCACCTTTAGCAGCTCATAAAACCGATCGAAACACAGAACCGAGCGGAAGAAACATACGAACCGAACGGAACGCTAACAATAAACTTTTATTTCAAAGGAAGCAAACTCATAAAAGAGCGCTCATTCTAAGGGACATGTGGACAACATAATCGAAAAAAAAAAAAATATTGCTGATGGGAAACCATAACAGACAGGCGGATAACAAGCGAAAGTAAAGGTTTGGTACACAAACGAGCTAAATTTTCACTCAGCAAAAAGCAAATCTGCAGCGAATGTGAGGCCGCGACGACCATAAGGCCACAGATGATAGAACTGTCTAGTTATTCATATTTCAAGTAACTAGAACTTTCTTTGCTTCAAAAATATTTTTTTTATTTTATTATTCCTTCAAGCCATCAGGCTAGTTTAGCTTATTTTGCCAGTCACTTTTCTCTACAGAACCCGCATATACTTTGTGTCGATTGTCCTAGAACTGCACTCAAGACGACCAATTACCAGACAGTTTGTCCTCCTTTGCAAGCCTCTTGGACAATGCCGAAATTTGGCTGCCTGTATAATGAATGCTTCATTGTCAGTGCCGAACTCGTGAACAGTTATTGCATGCACCCTTCGAGAAAAGTATTTTATCAACACTGTGATAAATACAACATACTTAAATGTTTCATGGGTTCAGCGTCTCTTGTTGAACACGCGACAGGAGTCACATCCGGGTTAGAATGAGACACTTACTCAAAGTCCCTAACACTGACAAGCGTCTACAGGATAAATACAGCGTAATTGAAGCAAGCCACGTCACAGTAAATATAAAAATATAGCAAAATAAAGCAAAAGAAAGCGTTAGTAAGTATGTGCGTTCGTGCATCGATTGGCAGCGTCGCAAGCCTCCTCCTCTCCATCAGCCGGCTCCACTACAGCCTCTCCCGTGCCCATACCGACCATTTGATCGTGTTGGCATCGATTTGTATGGACCTCTGCCGTACACACCCGCAGGGAATCGTTGGTTTATCGTGGCCGTCGATCATCTTACTCGCTACGTGGAGACAGCAGCACTTCAGGATACCACCGCACCCAATATCGCGTCCTTTCTTCTTCATCATTTCATTCTGCGGCGCGGAGACTCCATGAACTTCTAAGTGATCGAGGCAAATCTTTCTTATCCGAGCTTGTCGAAGCGCTCCTACGCGAAGGTCAAACCATCCACCGGACAACCAGCGCTTACCACCCCCAAACCAACGGCCTCACAGAGCGCTTCAATCGCCCACTGGGTGACATGATGTCCTAATACATCGCCTCTGATCACTCCGATTTGGACAAGATTCTCCCCTTTATAATGTATGCCTACAACACCGCTGTACAAGCAACTACAGTATTCTCACCATTGTTTCTACTGCAAGGGCGTGAACCTTCGTCTCCACTCGACACCATCTTCCCCTGCCATCCTGATGCTGCCAGGCACGCTGAAGAATATTGCGAGCTGGCTCGCTCGCTTACTTCGGAGGAGCAAGCCCAGAAGAAGGCACACAGCGACAGCACTCCCTCTGTCCACCAATTATCTCCAAGTGCTCATGTATGGCTTTGGGTCCCATCGAAACCACCAGGTCTAACCAGCAAGTTTACTGCCAAGTACCACGGACAATATCTAGTGCTCCAACAGGCTTCTCCCGTCAATCACCTAGTTGAACCGCCAGCCGCTTCCCCCGAACTTCGCCGCCTTGGGCGTGAGATCGTCCCCGTCGACCGTTTGAAGCCTTATTACGATCCCGCCATCATTTCGTCTCCTTGAGTCACCAGGATGGCTCCTCTTTTCTGCGGGGGCCAGATTGTAAAGAAGAAGTTCCGTTTGTACGGACAGAAAGAGGGAGTGCTTTTGCGGACTAGCTGTCTACAAGCTAAGCCACCACCGCTCCGGTCCTGCTCACTACTAGTGCCTGGATCCCCGCTTAACACTACTAATAATAGGAAAGCAATTCTCCAAAACAAAGAGTCGGGAGCGGACGAGGAAAACAGAGAGAAACACAGCACGCTTGGTTCGAGTGTCCACTGCAATAATCTGATCAACGATAACAATTCAATGTGCTGGGAAAGGGAGAATAAAATTTTGAAGGAAAACCTCTGAAGACTTCGATTTTTTTCTTTTCGCCAAACGTTTTAAAATACACTAACATAAGTCGAGCTTTCTCTAAATACAAAAAGCTTTCAAAATTTCGCTGGAGAGAACCTTACGACCGTGTTTAAATGGTATACTTTTCATAGGCATTGGGATGCGCCCACAGGACGCGCCACAACGAGCGCGAAAATTATGACTTTTTTTCTATTTTTCTCCTCACGTACAGTAATACTGCTCAGCGAACTTACTTCTCAACCACTATAACGGGCCCATATGAACAAAATGCTCTACATATGACTGCTTATTCACTCTGACCAGTGATTTAAGTGTTACGTCATGCGACTCTTCTCCCGAAATAACCACTCATCTGACTGCACAGATCTGTCAACTTTTTCGGTGCTTGAAAGAGAATCTGCAAATAACTTACAAAGTTAACCTTCGCAGGCAATGATTAACAATCTTTGTGAACATGTCCAAGCAGCGATAAGTTGAGATGTAAGTTATCGACTTTGAGTGTTTCGTGATTAGCAGTTCCTGAATGGCACGAAAGTGGAAACAATATTTTTCAGAAATTTGCTGTGAAACCAACTTTCCCAAGTTATAATTATTTCTTTTGGCAAAACAAAATATGAAACTGCCAAAACTCAGTTCCAATCAGAAGATATCAAGTCAATTCAGTCACTTCATAATGCCGGAGGGCGACTTTATAAATATTAGCCAGCTTTGTTGTTCAGATTAACATTTCATATATAGAACCTTCCAGTATACGCCCTGCATTTCTGGGCGCCGGACTTAGGCCTTACTTTGATACATTTGTAAAGAAAAAGAAGTTCAACTTATCATGTGAGCAACTGAAACGCATCTACAGCTACATCTACATCTACAGCGGTAGATGAAAACTGTTAGCCTTTTGACACCGTTTATTGCAAGAGATAAGGAAGCGCCACTTAGCTTTACGACCGCTAGGTGTTTAGTGTTCATTTGTGTTCTCTGGAGCAACACCCAACTTTGAGCTTTCGCATTTTCTCGTATTTTTTCATATTCGAACAGCCATTTTCTTGATAAACGGCAGGCTTACTTTGTATCATCATCAAAACTCTAGCCCCATCACATTTCCTGTCCGCTGCTTACTATATGGACATCATACTTCTCGCCACTCCTCTTCCTATAGGCCGTTTATCCCCCTAATCTTCCTCTCTACAGCGGAGTGCCACATCGATGTTCTTTTTTTTTTTTTTTCCTAGACTAAAAAACGTCCGCCTTTCCTATCCTTCGACCGTCGGCCGAACAATGAGCAGCCAAGCAAGAACACGGCTCAGTGAAAATGACAGGTCAGATGAAAGGGGCTGCTGATTGCAAGGTGTCCGTAACAGCAGCACTGCACGCACTGAAAGGAAAAACAGATCGGCTGAAGTGGGGCGAGCAGCGCAGATTACAGGGTTGGTGGCCATGTTCAGGATTTTCTTGTCACCGGTTTTGTCCCCCCCCCCCCCCCCCTGTAGAACATGGCGCCCGCTAAAATGAAGAGGCAGCTGTGCGGTCGCCTACTTAAACTCCGGATATTACTCGGCATTAGGTATTACTGCCACCTAGTTTATACTATAGGTCTATCGTAAGTGCTTATCTAAAGTCCTCAGGCGCACCTCAGTTGACAGAAACAGGTGACACGTAACGCGCAGGGGAAGGAAAGCCAACAGAACGGAAGCAGTATCCTGTCGTGCCTAGAAGACGGAGAGCAGGTTTACTGGCCCCAAATGGTCCAGTAAAAAGTGTAGCAAGTGAAAGAACGTCAGAGAGGAAGGATTATAAAGAGAGCAAAGAGTAAGGAAGAACCACAGCGGTGACCTATGCAGTACATTACAAAATAAACTACTAATGCGGACCGAGTAAAGCTTATGTGCCCAGCGCCGCCGTGTAAGTGCAGGCTTGCCAATGGGCAGAATAGAGCCTTCCCCTGACCTTTGTGATGATCGGCTGCCATACGGTGGCATGCTTAGGGTACTCAGCTCCAACTTGTGCAGAACACGCAAGTTAGATACGGTAATTTTTGGTGCGGCAGTCCTAGCAGAACCCAACTGAAGTAAACAACAAAGAACTCTGAGACACGCCGTAATACTATAGAGTGTCGGAGCGTCAACAATGGTAACTGCGGGCATCCCACTGTAGCTCATGTTGAACCCCATTCAGCATGGCTCACCAAATTTATGTGAGGAATTGGAAGAGGTGTCGAAAAAAAACAATAAAGGATTTTTTGCAGAACCACTAACTCTATGGTTCGGGGCATAGGCTCGTCCACTGACCAGACATTGTGCTTTCCTGGCGAAATTGCGTCTGCTTGCACGGCTTCATTCTTTCTTTGGCAATGTGATCGAAAAAATTACGAGCGCGAGACGCCAGCATGCCCATGTATGTTGTTCCTTGTCTGCATTCGCTACCCAATCGACCTGGAAGCTGAAGCTGCAGAATGCGCTACCAGGATGAATTGACACTGCACTGGATGGCTTCATTATGCGCGATAGCTTGGACACTTTAACGTGATAGCTTGGATAACTTGAACACTTTTGGAGGGTCATTCTCATCCAAACCGTGGATTTGTTGGACTTCTTAAGTCGAAAAAGAAATGTTTCTTTATTTGTGGCGTCCTCGTTTTTCTGGGCTTTGATTAATAAGTGAACCCAACTCTCCTTCTGTTATGAAAAAATAACTTTCAGCATCGTTCTCCTACGCAAAGCTTCCGGCCTTCGTAAGGGCTGCAGTGAATTCGGCCCTGGTTTGAAGTGCTTGGAGATGATTCGCAATGATACTAATAACGAATCAGAATTATGGATAATTCAAGTTGATCCATGCAGCTCTGTCTAATAAGAACAGTGTGAAAAGAACAGAATATCTGAGAAAGAATACATGAATACGAAGCAAGCGCCGTCAACCTATTAGCAAACCAGTCAGTATGGTAAGCACTATCCCCGTCTTAATCTGATTTGACCTTGTTGTCCTGTCCTCATGGTGTAATAGGAGACAGTGTGGCTCACTGAGGCTTAACGTAGCCGCCTAAGTGAAGGACCCAGTATTAATTTAGACCACCTGCGATCTTGCATTGTGTACGTCAAACTCATTTGGCCATAAATAACACCCTCCGCTGTGGTTCAGTAAGTGTGCAACTTGACAGCTGAGCGAGAGGTAGGGGGACCGAACCGTAGTTAGGAGGAGCGCGGCATGTATGCGGGTTAGAAATAAAGTAAGGTCATGCGATGTGGAATGTCAGGGCACGTTGATGAACATCACATTGATGAAACTAATTCACGTGGAATTACGTTGTGTTGGCTTCCGCAGGGGAAAAATCGAAAAAAAAGAATGCACTTTTTAGTAACGTACTTATTCCCTATCGTTCGGCCTGAGTCAGGCCTTACGTTTTGTATAGAGTCACTCCTCGTTATTATGGGCAAGTAAAATCTGTAGTTTCTCTGGTCGAAATTATTATTATGCATTTACTCTCCACTTACTATAGAAACTCGATGTCCATACAACGTGATGGAAATGCACAGAGACGATTGAAATCATTAGCGTTCTCCATCCGTCAATATGGACAAAGATACGAGCAAAACTGTAATAACGAGAAACTTTGCATGGAAGAACTATTGACCATGAAAGCGAAATATGCGCAAAATTACGTAAAGTAGTTAGGCATATTGCAAAAGCCATCATACCACTCAACGGACGGTAAACCGACGCTTTTTTATAAGCACATCAACTTCTAAGCACACGCATTACTCCTCTTCAGAGCCTGCTTCCTCTTCAGAAGGCTGCTGAAGCGCCTCTCTATCTGGAAGTTGTCCAAGTGATGCGGTGAAACGTGCAAAATCTACCTTGCGCGTGAAAGTAAAAAAAAAAAATAATAAACATGTAAATCCTGTGAGTGCCTTTTAAATTCGTTAATATTTTCAGAGACATCGAAGCCCCAGAGATGCCCATTTCTTTTACGTTGTCATGCCTCCTCAATTAGTCCCCAGTAAAATTGAAAGTTTTCATCATGCAGGAATAGTTTTTAATAGTATTTGTAAATATTTTCATTTAATCTTTACACTTCAGGGCCATGTGCCAAACATTTACTTTGTGATGGAGACGCGAATAGTTATTAAAGCGCAACAAAGAGAGGAAAGAAAATAGCTAGAGCGGAGAAAAGTAAGCGAAAGGAAGAAGAAAGAAATAGCTATAAGTGGCATGATAATCATATTATCTGCTTTATTAGAAGCGCCAAGGGAACATACCTGAGCACAGTTGAGGATACAGAATGAACGCCATATAAAAGGGGCATAAAACGCCCAATAAATTTTTAATATTACCGATAAATAACATAAGCAGCGCATAAAAGCGTAAAAGTCATAACGGAAACTATTATCCAAACTGCCCCATAATTTAATTGCTACAGGTAAACTGGTTAACAATTATATCAAAGTCAAACTTAAACCGAAGCAGGAAAGTGCTTCCATTCTAAGATCGTTCCACTCTGAAGAATGAAACAATCTTCCTAATGAAATAGTATCGATTACAAGTACAAGTAATTTTCGCATAGTTTTAGCTTGCGTTGTATAAGCACTGTCATTTCTCTATGCATTAATACATTTATTGTCGATTTTTTAGCTGATTTTATACATAGGATCCATCAATTATGTACTCGAGTTTCGATTATTTCTCTCCAATTACTTTTCTGCCCACCCCCTCCTAAATGCCTGTATTGTCCAAATGATAAAATATATAAATAAACAGTAACAAAATAACACAAACCAACACGCACCAAATCATCAGACAGCAAGGCACCATCCGACGCACTTCGCGAGCAGGTTAGGGCATCGTGCTTACAAGAAGGCGCCCTTGCGAAGTGCCTAAAGCAAAGGCAACACACACACACACACACACACACACACACACACACACACACACACACACACACACACACACACACACACACACACACACACACACACACACACACACACACACACACACACACACACACACACACACACACACACACACACACACACACACACACACACACACACACACACCTAAATAGACATGAACCCAAAGGAATCCTAGAAAATCGACTTATAACCAGCTCTTCCAGTCAAATCTCCTTTTACTTGCAACCCTTAAGCTTACCGCACCAATTCATGACTAAAAGATGAAGTGAGTGAAGCCAAGCACACCATATCAATTTCTGACTCACACTATAGTGGAAACCGCGAACTGCTGAAGTGCGAAGACACATGCAGATAAAAGAACCTTATACTGGTCATGCCGGAAGTGCGGATGTTCTTGTTGCTTCTTTATATCTCAACGATGCATTCAGATGTTCAAGAAAGGAGAATAGCTGGTATTGAAGCAAAATTCGTTACGCATCTGTCTAGCAAGAAAAATATCACACCATTAAATTTTTCTGCTAACATATTTTGTTCTTTATCTTCCGTTTCTATCCGGCAATTCATCTTGTTTTCTTTTATTCTGTGCAAAATTCTATATTTTGAGCTATTGCCTTTCTTATCCACGCAAGAATAACGCGCTTATTGTTTTAAGCGCGGTATTCTTGCGTGGCCAGAGCTGGAGCACTTCAATTATTTTATTAAGCGCTTCTATGCGGTAAGTAGGCTTGTCGCTCCCTTCTCATGCGCAAGGGCCGGCACAGGTAGAGGCGGCATTATATAGAATCTATCCTTGTGAGGTAGCCCTTCTTTCTTACTTTTACGGGAGAAAAATTAATCTTCTTCATCTCAGAGTAGAGCCTTAGACAAGTTAATGACATAACCAAGATCACGGTAAAAGAAGTGGGACGACGGGTGGAAAATCGTCTCTCCTCTACAGAAACCGAAGCTCGGACCTTCGGGGTAACAGCCTTCTTTTTGACACCGTTATGCAAGCACACACTGCACCGTCTCAGCTATATCTTAAGAAAGAGAACTTGTCGAAATATTATCCATTAAGTCGTAACCATCATCATTGACACTATTCATTTAAAACGTGTACAGACATGAAGACTGAATTGTCATTACAAAGATTGCCTTCTAGGAAGGAGTATGTTTAGAATACTGCATTTAGAAGAGTGCGTTGTTGGGCGAGTCGGTCAGACATGTCTTCCAAAGTATACTGCGCACACACAAACAAGGACTGTGCTTGTTGTGTGTACCTTCACGTCTTTGTTTTGTGTGCGCAGTGTACACTGAAAATACTGTATTTAGCCGGAGCCGTCGAACTAAAGTTTCAAACTTTCATTGTTACATCCACGAAATCTTACACTGGCAACCGGAAATCTAAATAAGTTTGTGCAGCAATTTTACAGTCGTGGTTTATAACATATTTTTAGGAATTCTTCGGCAGTGTGAGCAGCGAATTGATGCCATCTGCGGTAATTTTGAGCTCTATCGTCTTAATTATTGTCTTTTGTTTGCTTTCTTCTCATTCTCGACAAGAAAGAAACAAAAAAGGGAGATGTCGCAACGGGCGAGAGTTTATCACTCAAATGAGCTTCGGGATCTCTCCGTATACTGAACCGCTTCCCCCGGGAGTATGCTACAGTGAGTTATTTCCGGCATAGCATCAATTTAATCGTGTCACTTAAACATTCACGTGTTTTGGGTGGCAGCACTGGGCAGTAATAATCAGTGGACTTCCATTTCAGGCAACTGAAAGTCGCTTGGCCTGCTTGAACACGCTAGCTGGTAAATGAATCATATTTCGACCTATAGATCGATGATTCCGGCTTGAGCGAGAAGTCACAGGCACGAGTATATTTACATTATGTAGTTTCGTCATGGTGGGCAACATTACCGTCGAAAACATTGGTGCCTTCCTTTCATCTTACAACACGCAGCAAAACGTCCTATCCTGTATAGCGTTATTCAATGCAGACCTCGTTTTTTCTTGAGCTCTAATAATACATCAATTCAAAGAAAGATATGTTGGCAATTAATTAGACAGCTATCCAATTTCTTGCACGCAACCTTTTTACCCAAATCTCGTTGTTTTGTTAAATGCACTATCGAAGGCCTCTCCAAGCAGTCTTCTGTCTGTTCGTTCTGGGTGGGGGTGAAGAGGGGACTCAGTAAGCGCAGCACTCAAAAGCCAATTTATTCAGCTTCCGTGAAATGCTTCCCACCTGGTTCTTCTTTTATTTCTCGAGAAAATACATACAATCGAATGAGAGCGCCAGGGGAATAGAAACGTTCAAAATCAATTCAGACACGCGCGGGAAACCTGGAAGCCCCAGCAGCGCACTCAAGTCATCCCAGCTTGAAAGAGCTCCTGAGCCGTTACGGGTCGCAAAATGGTGCGTTAAAAGCGTTCCGAAGGGAGACGGCGACGGATCGGGGAAATGCGCTGAGCCTAGAGCAAAGACAACACACACACACACACACACACACACACACACACACACACACACACACACACACACACACACACACACACACACACACACACACACACACACACACACACACACACGCACACACACACACACATACACACACACCTAAATATACATGAACCCAAAGGAATCCCAGAAAAGACCGAAGACCGCGGCAGTCCGAAACCGACGGAGGAAGGTACAGCCAGAACAGAGTTGACCCCACACATACACACAGAAAAAAAGGATCAAACGCTGCAGCTCAGGGAGGGGCAAGGCATTCTGCGTTAGCTGTATGCACCCTACTCGTTTCTAACAAAACGGCGACAAATCGCGAGCACAGCGGTAAGCCGACGAGGAAGGGCCCTGGATATGTGTACACAACCGCGAAGAGCCCACCAGGAGAGGAGGAGTGGGCAGGGAGCGAGGAAAAGTCTCTCCCTTCCTCCAGGATCAATTCTCCCGTCCCGTCATGTCCCATTCCCCACCTCTCCACGCGCTTTGCTTACTATTTACCCCAACCACTACAGAACTGGCAACGTACGAGGTATCTTGATGCCCGGAAACTAGAGGTAAATAAAATAGAATAGAATCGCAGGCGGAGCTAGGAGCAGTAACAGGCTGTTCTGTCACGTATTAGAGCCGCGCTTGCTTCCCTTCCACCCGGCAGCTTCCGTTTGACGCGGATGCGAAAGACGGCCAGACGCTCGAAATGAAGTCCAGTGCACAACGCAGCACACTGCAACAGCACCACTGCTCCTCAGATCTCACTACGCGTCGCCGGCTACCTAGTCCTCTGGGAGCGAGAGTAGGAGAGGGCAGGAGAGGAAAACGGCGGAGAGAGGAATTGAAAAAGAAGCAGAAATAGAAGGAACTGCATCCTCCCCTGGCGTCGAGAGTACAACGCGGCCCACGGGGGCGTCCAACCAGATTGGACCGGTTTGCCCGACGCGCGGGTAGCGCGGGTTCCCAACGCGACGCGCGCGACGCTGAAAGAAGCAAAATAAAGCTGAGAGAGCAAAAGCGGGCACAAGGCGACGGCCATGGCTTGCGGTGGGCGCGCGGAGAAGGCACTCCGCTAGGCGGCGCGACCAGTCAGCTGCTTCTTATCCTCTCTCTCTTTTCCTCTCCCCTTCTAACTCTCTCAAGCTCTTTCTCTCCCATCCTCGCTCCATCCGATTCACGCCCTCGGTGGATTTGTTCGCAGCAGCCGGGCGATCCCTTCAAGCAAGCAAGGCGCCTGCACCACTGACGCCGACGCGAAGCTTGGGATCGTACGACGTGCTCGACTCGTGTGGTAAGTAGTCGAATACGTCCGTTCGACGGTATTGCGGAATTTCTCTCGAAGGTACTGCGTGAGAAGACAGGGCAGCCACCGAGAGTGGGGCCTGTACTACGCTCGCTCCACGACGCCTATCATCATCCACCGTAGCGCTGGCTCCTCCGGCGTGCCGAGGATGCGGAGCGCGATTCCTCGCAGCCGTAGTGCGGTGCTCCTCCGTGCTGTCCGTATGATGCGCGGCGGCCGCTGCTGAATGTGGGGTGCTTGGAAACCGTTGCCGGAATCGTGTTGAGAAATGGTTTAGTGCAAGGACACTTCATTTCTTCCTTTGTGCCCATCTTCTTGCAAGATTTCTTTTTCTTTCTAAATTTTTCTACGCATCCCTACGGAAATCGAGCGTGATGAATTGACGATATTTGATGAGGCACCAGAGTTCGCCGCAGCTTTTCACTTCCTTCAACGAGGTGCGCCCAGCGCGAAGCGGGTGTGATTTTAGCAAGAATTATTGACCAGAACCCATGAAAGCAACCGAGTGAGAACAAATCCAGTTGTGAAGTTTGAAGTCTCCGTTGTACCAAAGATAACAGCCGCCCGTAAAGCTTTGTAGCACTTTGTGCCTTACAGCTTAACAGACCGACCTCGGCTTCGCGATTGGCGAAGCATTTCTAAAGGCTATTTGCTTCCGACATATCCGAGCGCAGAAGCAGGTCGGTCCCAAAGTGATTTAACGTTGTTATCCTAGTAAATGTTTGCTGATACTCGCTAAAACGAACCCCTAAGGAGATGCTCTCCGTAACCACGGGAAAAAATTATGCCTATACCATTTTGGAGGAAAGTAATAAATGATTCACAATACCATTAGCTCGTGCAACATGTGAAATGCGGCACATTAACGATTCAATTGAATGTATCAATTGCGTGTGAATAAATTACTGAAGCAGCTTTCATTCTTTATGGTAGTAGTATAACTTTAGCAAGCTTTCTTTCTAAACATTCTTTATGGGGTTCCTATGTGGCTTTCTAGAATCGCGCTGTTGAGCAGTTATCTAAACGTTCATAAATTACTTCATATATATTCTGTGTAGTTCCGTTCAATACTTGTCAAAGGATTATAAAAATCGTGCCGACGAAACTGATTTAGTATGTATGGAACTGATTAACCGTTTAATGAGCCTGGATTTGGTCTAGTTTGTGAATAGTAAACATTTCTGTGTGTCATCGTCTTGCCACGTCCCTATCCTCTGTTTTCAGTCATAACTGTAGCTTCTGCAAACTTGATATAATCTAATTGAAGCTGAGAACGAACGTACCCTACGACCATTTTATATTTATTACGTCATCCAGTCAAAATGTTACTGCCGCACTGGCTGTAAAATTTATTTTTATATTGCAGACAACAGCTTCATTGCAGCCAATAGGCAGTTTGATGGGTGTCAATATGTGTAAACTTTATATGTTCAGACAGTCTAAGTAACCATAGCTCACAAAACAAGTTCAAATTTACTCTGTATTGTTTAATTTAAAACAATTCGCTCAGAGTGGATGTTTACTGTAGCCTTTATTCAAAGTTCAGGCGCCAACATTGTGAATTAATAAGCTCTTTTCACGATTATTACAGCTGGCTTGAGCGTAAAAAGATTAGTCAGCCTCGAGACCTGATTGTTATTCAAGCCGCCGAAGATAATTAGAAGACTATAATAAAACAAATTGTGCCGCTAGACTGAGTGGCTACTCACCAGGTGCAACGGATCTCACACATCAATACTAGTTTTCTTTTATCTTGCAGCTTGCATCCTATTCCATTTCGGTTTCGACTTCCCAGCAGCGCACTAAAAGTGACATATTCCATGCGCTTTCCATTCTCAACTGTACTGCACTCATGTTTAAAATACTGCTCTCTGATTACGTCACGCTTCTTGGCAAGAGATCCCCGGTTGCGAAGCCCTGCAGTCATCAGTACGGCGGGCACGTGCGGACAGATTGCCGCAATCTCGGTAATGGGGTGCGCCCGAGCGCGTAACAGCAAAACATGAATGGCAGGGCATCGACGGTTTCATCCGGCCACTTCGGAAAGAGATCACTGCGCTGCCGTGAGAGCATCATGGCCAAAGACACCACTGCTTTTAGCCCATATACTGCCTTGCGCAATCACCCAGATTGAAGCGTTTAGTGGCGATTATGGTCTTACAACATCAGGCGAACAGTTTGGAGTGTAGTCGTTGAAGACGAAGTCTGGTAGGTGCCTCCAATTTTCCATTAGGTCTTTCATAATTTCTGTTGCTTCAGTGAGAATTGGCAGCTACGGTGCGTCAAGAAGTTGAAAACAAGAAGCATCTTTTCAAAAAAGATCGATGGCACATAAAACGTATTGAAAAGTCTCAGCACGAAGAAAATTACGAACACAAAATGAAAACGGACACGACATATCGGTAGAATTCGCCCGAGTAATTTTGCGTTCTTGTGCAGATTTTTTTTTTATTTGCTAAACTGTTCCCATTTTCTGATTTAAAGCCAGAGAAAAAAAAAACACTGTTCAACCCGTTAATTCCTGGTTCAGACATCTGAACTATACACTTCTGCACAGCCTCTATAACTGTTCTTCAAGCAGTCCATGAAGAGCACTGCTCTTCATCACTATAGGTAACGCGTGTCTATGCGTTCACCATGGATCAGTATGGCAGCTTGTTAGCGACTGGTGCGGCTCATTTCAGCGCTCAGCGAGAGGAAATACATGATAAGCGCTCAGTGAATCAAAGCTCAGCTGTTGCAGCTCTAAGCGCTTGTTGCTGAGAAGAGAGCTGTTGCCACCCCGTTTATCTATAAGGGAAAAGGCGTACAGGACAGAAAAATAATCTGAGTAGAAAGCATCCAAGGTTGCGTGCGTCTGGGAAACCTTTTGCAATCTCTGGCACGTCACTCGGTTCATCTCGGCCTGTACTCAGTCATTCTGAGATATGTCGAGATAACTTTAATGTAGCCGAGTATTGTGTCAACTTTCAGTGACCTTGGGGCAAACCAGTAATATGCCACGTGTGAAACTCATTCGGTGCTATACGCTACGTTTGAAGCCGAGTAGGGGTATACCGATAAAGATGCGAAAATCGCGAGACTACTTGCCAATGGTAGTAAAGAGAGATAAAGCCTAAACAGTCTGTTCGGCATTCATCTCAATAACATCATGCTTGAAAATGGGTATACTCACACACTCGTTATATAGGCGAGAGTTCTTTGTAACGTTTTCTGTTGTTTCTCACCAAATTCTTCCATTCATTGTACATACCCAAATTAGCTTTTACGTCAAATTGCAGTTGAGGTCAAAAGTTCTGCTGAATACTTGTACCGCCTTAACTCGTACAAACTTTGCAAATACTAAACAAACAGAAAAACATGAATGCGGATGGGTTGCCTGTACACGTATACAGCCAGATTGTTTCGTAGTATGTTTTTCATGCTTCAGATCTTCTCACGCGCTATACTTAGTTACTTGAGCTCAAATATTAGCTTATCAGTGACATGGGTTAACGCATGTATAATTACCTCCTAATAATCCTAAATTATGATTCACAAAAGTTTTCGTAGGCGATGCATGCATGCTCCGCGTGATGGAGACGTGTAAACCCTAAGGAGAAAAAAGAAGGCCAATTTCATTGAAGTTTTCGTGAGACTAGTGTCAACCAATAAGAAAGCGGCGTTCCTTTTTTTTTCTTCTGTATGTTCTTTGAGCGTTACGATTGTGCTCTCCTTTGGTGTGCTCGAGTGTCAACAACAGCCATGCCGCGTGATTAAGTGCTCAGGTAGGCGCTCCGCAAAGCTCCGTAATTTATCTATTTATTTTTGCTCTTTCCTTCCTCAGCTTCCGTTCTTGACATGTCGTTAATCACGCTTAGCTAACAGTTCACTTTAGTATTTCCCTTTTCTTTTCCCGGGCAAGATTAGGCAATAATATAAAACCGATAGTTCCGAACAATGCAGCTTTACCTTTCGCGGAGTTTGTTCTTGTTTACTTTCCACTCGACATAGACAAATGCGCTTAAGTCACCGGTTGACTCGTGCCCCCCTGCTTCTGTTTGCAAATGCACCAGGCGTGATTTGGACAAAAATGCTGATCTATTCATGTTCAACATCTTAAGGTGTACACACAATCTGGCTTGCATAGGATGCTGGTTAAGCGTTTTGATGTCACAAACTTTAGTCGCCGCTTGTACAAGAATGGTATTAATACCGTTTCTTGGGCTAGTTGGTTCATACTCGTACTGTGAAAAACTGCGCAGAACTAAACACACCACAAGAAAGAAGACGGGACAAAGGCGCCTTTGTCCCGTCTTCTTTCTTGTGGTGTGTTTAGTTCGGCGCAGTTTTTCACAGTACAAGAATGGTAGTTTCTTGCTTTTCACTCGTATTTTAATCAATAGGCCCACAACCACATCTCATGAATAGGATGTATCAAATTTTCTGTTCCCTTATACCTTCCACTCGTTATGACCCACTCCCAATGCGCAGATTAGAAATACCTCGTGTCGCTATGACCCTATTCCAGTGACTAGAGTAGAAATACTGCTGGCTGTTTCAATTGGAGTCACAGCGGTAGTGGGCATTATAAAAACAACAACACGAAACATTGTTAGACAGCTCTTTTAAAGTCGCTTCATGAGGGGCTGAATGAAGCGGTTCATGTAATGTATTCCATATTTCATCAGTATGTGAAAATAACGACAGTCTTAAACAATTGAAGGAGAATCTGAACGAATTAATTATAGGTTCAGTGGGTTAAATTGTCGTATCGTTCGGACTGTGTCCATTATGTGCGACATTAATTGATACCTGTGCATCTACTGCTCCGGTGTCTTTCTTACTATTCATTCCTTTTTCTCATCCGTTCATATTTCGCGCTCTTTGGCCGCAGTTCTCTTTCCAACTTAAGGCGCCCTAATCAACCTTCAACTCTATTTCGTTGTTTCCATAACAAAAACAGCTTGTTTATTTTTTCTTATACCAATAAAAGTATGTGGCGTTGTTTTAAGTACTCATAAAACCTGTGCGCCTAGCTTGGATGTTAAACGCCCCTCTTCCGATGCGCCCAAGCTCACAGATTCTGCCAGCGGGTTCGTGGCAAAAAGTGCTAGTCCTTCACAGAACCATCTTTATAGTCCTGTTTCTTCTTTAGACTCCCTTCCTTCTTATGGAATCCTTGTGCACTGAATGTGTAACCCTTGTGCGCTGTGCCGCTGCTTTATGAAAGTTAATTTTTGCCTTAGCTTAAAGGTCTGTAAGCACGTGTGGATGGAGTTCATTCTACCCATGCGGGTTTTTCGCGCCAGCCATTGTTTTCGCTCAGCTCAATCGGAAAACGTTTGTTTTAGCTTGCACTTTTGCTGTCGGCGCAAGTGTGTGTGTGGCGGAAAGGTATTGGGAGAGGGCGGGGGAGGGGAGTTTACTGGAAGCAGAAACAACTGCATTGATCAATGTACTCTTTGTGGCTCTTCTGCGTCAATGATAAAAGCGATATCGACTTTACGGAGTTTCCAGCACTGATTCCGCCTAACAAAGTTATCTGTTAGGCTTGTCTGTATTCTGTTGAACCAAGTGACCACGGTACTGTCCAGTCCTGCCGACCATCGTCTTTTACTGCTTTCTCAAGCTTCGGGCATGCCACTCGATTCCGACAGAGAGTCTCTCAAAATATTGTCAAAGTGATTCAGTCCTCATAAATTTTTAGGCTAACACAACATTCCTGACACACAAGTGCCAAGCTTAATAGAAAACAAAGGTTCGAAGAAACACATAGATCATGGTGGCAACGTTTGCATCTAGCTACAAGCGTTGCCATCGTAACGTTTCTCCTGACTTTAGCTGATGTGGACCAATAATTATATCACGTGATTTTGAGCATTCCCCTCCTCAAAAAGGCTACAAATGAATATTGAGTATTGAGAATATTGAACTAGCAGAGATATGGATGTTGCTATTTGGTTTGAGGCTACCTTTCCCGGCCAGAAGGTCTACATGCAGGTTCTATCGTCAAAGTGGTCTATACAAAGTATTCGGCTAGCACCTTAGCTCCGTCGTAATCAATGTCTTCATGGAGGATTCAAAGTTCTCCACTTCATTTAAAACTCCACGGTGCTGCACCACTTCCGTAAGAGTGACAGCGCAAAATGAGAGCAGGGATGTCGCGGTTCGGCCACCAGCCAATGCTCTCTTGATTTTCCTTTAACAATATAACTGGTAGAATAAGTTACTGCTAGTAAATGAAAATAGTGATTTTGATGCATAAAAGCAGTACACATATCTCCCAGAATCATTGTTGATATTTTACTCAGCGCGAAAAACAAAGACCGGGGAAGAAACACAGACGGACAAACCAAGCGCTTGGTTTGTCCGTTTGTGTTTCTTTCCCGGTCTTCGTTTTTCGCGCTGTGCAAAATGCTTAACTCCCACTAACTGGCCTAGTATTCAGTTTTGTTGAGAATCATTGTGTTTGGAAAGAAAGTTCTTTTCTCACGCTTTTCTAGCATTTTAGAAAGCTGTTCTACGCTGATAGAAAAAAATATACGTCTGTGTCCGGAGGCCACCGAGTTCAAGGCCGTAGAAAGTCCAGTGCGGGAGTTAGAAAAAGCAAGTTTGAATCACACGGGTCAGCAGTGAGAAAGTAAAAATGTCTAACGCGCTGATAACGCTGTGTGTTTTAGCCTCTGATTAGGTGACGCCAAGTCTAGTTTCTGCTATGCTGCATCGTTTTAGTATTGTTTCAGGGTTGGAGCCCTGTAACCACTGGTCAGCGTACACATACCCTGATTGCCGGCGAGCAAACTGAAAGCAGCACGATCATAAGCAGCACCAAAGGGCACAAAGGCTTGGAAAAAAGACAAACGCTGACTGAATGCTGGACACTTGCGCCTATTCCATCAACTCGTTGCTGATGAAATAGCAACACACGAGACTTCCCTCCATCCAAATCGGAATAAAAGTATAGAAAATTTTCTGTTGTTACGAAAGAATTTCTGTTCAGTTTTTGCAGGAAACCATTGTGACTACATAACTTTCTGTAGTAACATCATAATATTCTACAGTTATAACAGAAAAGTACTACAGAACCACAGATAACGGAAAGCTGCTACAGAAAAAATTGCAGAACTACATAAAAGTATTGCAGAACTACAGAAAAATCTGACATTTACGAAAGAACTACAGAATATTTTGTAATATTTTTGACAGGGTTCTGTAGATTTCTTCGACTGGGATGGCTACCCAGCCATGATTTTCGTTTAATCAAGAGACAATAGTACGTGCCCTGTACGAGCTGAACCCCCCCCCCCCCCCCCCCCGGTCCCCCTTTCGGCTTTGGTTTTATTTTTTGTGGCATAGAGTGCACGCTTGCGTTCCCACGTCTTTATTCAACTGTAACGAAGCTGGACAAAGAACGAACTCACGTGTACTATGGAAACAAGACAGCGCACACAAGTCTATCCATCCGCACGTTTCCCACGCATGACAGATTAGGGATGGCAAGGGAGAGGAGTCGGAAAAAGAAATTGAGTGGGATCCGGAACTGATGAGTCACTGTAATGAAAGTCCGGGTTCCGCTTCTCCCACTCATGTCCTATGAAGCCACCTGTCGAGGGGAGTGTTGGATTCCTGGGGAACCTGAAATCTGGATGCGTACTCGCGTCATGCACGAGAGAGGGCGGATGCGTGGCGTGTGTGTAGAGTGACACGCACCGCTGCCTTCGGTCGAAGCTCAGGTATATCTACGCTTGGGGCACTAATGTGCCCTACGATCCAATTTTCAGGCCCATTTTTATCCCGATTATCCCCAACTCTTCAGTTTGTTGATGGCTGAAGGTGTGCTATCTATGTTAAAGTGAAATAAAAAAAAAGAGAGAGAGATTGGTGCCAGTGAAAACAAGCCCAGTTTTGAAATATGTGACTGTGCAGCACATAATCGAATTGAAAGAGTTCGTGAAAGATAAATTGGTGCTTCGCGTTGTGACATATATAGAACGAACAATAGCAGAAGAAGATACGCGATGTATTGCAGCAGGTTATGTTTATTCTAATGTGGGTCCTGAGCGACACCATATTTTAAGAAAATCGATTGGGTGGTTTCACTTGCATCTTCGCAGATGCCGACAGCACCAGGTTAAACGCTGCACCAATATATATATATATATATATACCAAGAAAATGTGGCTTCCAGTACGGCTCCCTGAACTTACCATATAATGCGTCTATTGTGCATTCTGTTATAATGATGCGAGATTTTTCTTCGACAATTCCATTCAATCTGTTACTTTAATTCTTTTTCCTGATTACATTTTTAGTTTTCTTCTTGTTTGGTTATTTTACTTTTTCGTCCTGCCTGCTTTCTTTTCGTCCTGTCGTGCTTTATTTTTTTTTATTTCATTCGATCTTTTTGCTGTATATATAATGGCAATTGGTGGCGAGATATTCACCTCGCTTGCGCGGATAATTCAATTATTTCATAAGCGCTACCTGGAAACAGTCATTCCGTATGCCGATTTTGCAATGTGTATCTTTTTCGTGATGCAAGGCCTTGAAGAATATCCCTCTGTCGATCGTCCCTATACGCTATAAGGGGGTGACAAATGCTCGAAGGTACGGGTATAAGGATGTTGTAAGTTTCTTTTCTTCTGATTCTGAGAAATAAGTGGTGTGCCCGGTTTATACGAATCGCTCACTCGTTTCTCCCTATTCACGGTTCTTGCGGCAGCAAATCTCCATTGACACACTGGGCAGTGAGGTTTCAAACCGCTCAATATCACTGGCTTTGAGAGGAAAGCAGTTTCTCGAATTCAGCTGTTACGAAACTTTTGCTTCAAATCCTGGCGATTTGTCGGGAACTTTTCTTTGCGGCAACCTGCTCGACGTATTCGCGCTCTATGGCGCATCTGCCACGGCTTGCAACACAGGGGTTGGCAGTACGAATAAACGATTTTTGTATATGTTCCACCTTACAGGTGGCGTGCCAGACTTTAGATTTCGAAATTATCATCCATTTTACTTTGCAGTTCCGGACATGCATCGCCTTGGAAACTTTCACGTTACATACCTGTCCGTGCCGAATGCATTTCGAACCGCTGTCGCTGATATCCAACGCAATTTCAGAAAACGTTACTGCCGAGAACATCTCGGAAACATATCAATCAGTAAGATAACGCTGAACTGAAAAAGAAAACAAGATTTTTTTAGTTAGTTAGTTAGTTAGTTAGTTAGTTAGTTAGTTAGTTAGTTAGTTAGTTAGTTAGTTAGTTAGTTAGTTAGTTAGTTAGTTAGTTAGTTAGTTAGTTAGTTAGTTAGTTAGTTAGTTAGTTAGTTAGTTAGTTAGTTAGTTAGTTAGTTAGTTAGTTAGTTAGTTAGTTAGTTAGTTAGTTAGTTAGTTAGTTAGTTAGTTAGTTAGTTAGTTAGTTAGTTAGTTAGTTAGTTAGTTAGTTAGTTAGTTAGTTAGTTAGTTAGTTAGTTAGTTAGTTAGTTAGTTAGTTAGTTAGTTAGTTAGTTAGTTAGTTAGTTAGTTAGTTAGTTAGTTAGTTAGTTAGTTAGTTAGTTAGTTAGTTAGTTAGTTAGTTAGTTAGTTAGTTAGTTAGTTAGTTAGTTAGTTAGTTAGTTAGTTAGTTAGTTAGTTAGTTAGTTAGTTAGTTAGTTAGTTAGTTAGTTAGTTAGTTAGTTAGTTAGTTAGTTAGTTAGTTAGTTAGTTAGTTAGTTAGTTAGTTAGTTAGTTAGTTAGTTAGTTAGTTAGTTAGTTAGTTAGTTAGTTAGTTAGTTAGTTAGTTAGTTAGTTAGTTAGTTAGTTAGTTAGTTAGTTAGTTAGTTAGTTATGTAGGGTATGCTGCTGGGCTGGTTGGTGGTGGTTGTGTCGCATGGTGTCGCAGCGCTGGCAGACAAAGACAAATAGACTAGGGACACACATAACTGCGCCGAGTTAGTTAGTTAGTAAGTTAGTTAGTTAATTAGTTAGTTAGTTTGTTTGTTTGTTTGTTTGTTTGTTTGTTTGTTTGTTAGTTAGTTAGTTAGTTAGTTAGTTAGTTAGTTAGTTAGTTAGTTAGTTAGTTAGTTAGTTAGTTAGTTAGTTAGTTAGTTAGTTAGTTAGTTAGTTAGTTAGTTAGTTAGTTAGTTAGTTAGTTAGTTAGTTAGTTAGTTAGTTAGTTAGTTAGTTATGTAGGGTATGCTGCTGGGCTGGTTGGTGGTGGTTGTGTCGCATGGTGTCGCAGCGCTGGCAGACAAAGACAAATAGACTAGGGACACACATAACTGCGCCGAGTTAGTTAGTTAGTAAGTTAGTTAGTTAATTAGTTAGTTAGTTTGTTTGTTTGTTTGTTTGTTTGTTTGTTTGTTTGTTAGTTAGTTAGTTAGTTAGTTAGTTAGTTAGTTAGTTAGTTAGTTAGTTAGTTAGTTAGTTAGTTAGTTAGTTAGTTAGTTAGTTAGTTAGTTAGTTAGTTAGTTAGTTAGTTAGTTAGTTAGTTAGTTAGTTAGTCAGCCTGTCTGTCTGTCTGTCTGTCTGTCTGTCTGTCTGTCTGTCTGTCTGTCTGTCTGTCTGTCTGTCTGTATGTCTGTCTGTCAGTCAGTCAGTCTGTTTGTGTGTTTGTTTGTTTGTTTGTTTGTTTGTTTGTTTGTTTGTTTGTTTGTTTGTTTGTTTGTTTGTTTGTTTGTTTCATTCATTCCTTCATTTGCTCATTCATTCAGTCAGTCGGTCGGCCGGTCGGTGTGAACAGTTTTGTGGCTAATTTCACTAACGACCGTGATGCAACGAATGATAAACTGATTGACACATATTTTGCAGGAACCTGTGGGTTGACATCGACGAGGTTGATTTCATTGATAATAAGACGCTCCATTAAAATAGCTGCAAGTGATTCTGCACTCGTGTCCTTTACTGCGCTTTAAGCACAGCAGTAGATAATGAACTTCAATTTCGGGCCCGCTGTAACTCTCGGAAGCTGCAAAACGCAGCGAATCGAACTCGCGACCCTTATAGTACCCTTATAGTACACTTATAGCAGCAGCTAAGGGCAGTAAGATGAATCACAGATAACGCCCGCATTAACAGACCGCAAAACGAACGAGCTAGGAAGCCAAGATAAAACTAACATCGGTTGCAGCACTCCAGGACCTCCTGCATTTCCCTCTCTCTCCCTCTCTCTCTCTCTCTCTGTCTGTCTCTCTCTCTCTCTCTCCGCCCCTCTGCATCCGGTTAATCCATGGCAAATTATTCACGAACGTTCGCTAATTGCATTGGGGCTTGCGTTCTTAGGGCTCCCAGAATAGGCGAGTTCGCTAGTCGAAAGCTTTTAGCAAGCGCTTCTCCACCCGGGCTTCTGTGCGGACGCTTTTAACGCAACAGGATCAAGAATGAAAAAGAAAAGAGAGAGAAAAAAGAAAGCGGAAGCGGGGCGGAAACAAATTACTACCGCGGGCGTTGATTGGGGACGGAGATGAATTTGAAATTTTAATGCGGGACTCGCTGCACAAATTCCCCCTTAATTATCAAAGCGCGCCAGTTCCCCGTGCGATGGAATGAATAAATATAAAAGAGGAGAAAAAATTGGTGATGCGCCGTGGCTTTTGGAGGCTGCCACGTGACGGGAAACAGAACGAGCTTGAAGCCCGAGGTGCATATTCTACTCTATTAGTTGCATGCAGTACGGGAAAAGTTTAGCGCCGGGCAGGTTGTCGCTGTTGCAGTAGCATGCATGATCGGCTGATTTCCCTTGTTAAACTGTCTTCGGCACCAACTGAAACCAACGCAACTACATCCCCTTTGAGGTTTTGAGGAGTATTAAATCAATCGTGAGCCAAACTGAAAGTGTCATTTGGTGTTATACTCGTCCGTCCCGTGGTTGTTTCCACTCCTTCGAGAGTCCGCGATCAGCTTCGCTCTAGATCAACCGGGCGCCACTCTGAAATGCGCCCCTGCTCGACATACTATTAACCAGACATGGCAGTAATTGAATTACAGTAATGAAATTACTGTGATTTAATTACTTTTTTCGGTAATTTGTAATGTAATGAATTACTGTTTCAGTTTGGTTATTTAGTAATGTAGTGAATTACTTTTTGGTAGTAATTTCGCAGCAAAGTAATTAATTCCTCTCGAAATTACTTTTACTAAAGTGCGCCATCACTCCTTCAATAGAAAACAAAGTAGAGTGCGCGAAAGCAGGAACGACGAGCTGTAATCCGAAGCCAGCGTAACGGATTGGCAAAAGGAGACAGAATTGAGCAGAACTACAGTCAACTAGAATACTCTGGAGAGCAAGTTGTTGTTTTGTTTAATAGCTTTACTTAGTTTTTGCATTTATGGAAACTAGAAAGTAATTTCAAAGTAATTGAATTATTCAGTAGAAGTAATTGTAATGTAATTTCATTACTTTTTTCGAGTAGTAATGAGTAATGTAATTTAATTACTTTTCTGCGATTTTCAGCCAAATAATTAGTAATGTAATTTAATTTCTTTTCAAAAGTAATTTTGCCATGTATGCTATTAACCCCTGATAACGCAATTCACGCACCTAATTGATACAGTCTGAGTACACAGAAAAGCGCTCCGCTGCGGTGCTCTCACGTAAGCTCCGTAGTTTGACGCTAGTGGTTTGAAGGTACTCCTCCACTGCGCTGCATGCTACTCCTGTTCCAACGCCGAGGAGCGGTTATATCTTTCAAAAGTAGCTCGCGGACGGCTTGTTTAATGGCGTGCCGAGCGTTGGCAGCCGTAATTGATGGCTTGTCATCGCCGTAAAACGCGTCCGCCCGTAAATTTTCGCGACGGCATTGTCTTTCTTGTGCGCTTTGCTGGTGGGAGAATATACCTGCGTTCTCTCTCAAGCTACTTTCTCCTGTTTCTCCCACGCTGTCTACCCGTCGCGCTCGCCGCTCAACTTTCACTTTATTTTACTCCCCTTGCGCTACATATTTATCTTTTTTTTTTCTTCTTCTCTTATCTGTTACCAGACTCCCTGGACTTCGTTATTTGGACACACTGCACGCCTCGAGATAAGGGCTCGCGGTCGCGGTCAGGCGACGGGAAAATGTCGAAACTCAAATCAATGAATAAAAACCGTGGTGCCACGTGCACTTTTTCTTCCTCTATTTTGCGGTTGGTTCTCTTCGTTCCATCGCGGCGGTGACGCGTCCGCGTTTCAGGTTACGCGGTGGTTTTAAAAGTCCGCCATTCTTTTTTCGTCATTCCTTCAGCTCTTTCTCGTTTTCCTTGCTTCCTTATTTCCCTCAAATGCTCTATAATTTATGCGCTGTGCGAGCCGTTTTAACTCGAAAGCGAGACCTCTGGAAAGAGAACAGACAACCTCCTCGACTGCCTGTAAAATGAAGTGGAGCTACAGTGGCTGCCGCGCGTTGTTCGGTGTCTGCTCTATACATAGGGACCCTGCCTCTTCATTAACATTTCTGTCTTGCTCGTCGGTCGTCCGGGGACGTTTAACGTTTTAGTTTCGTATTATGTAACGAGCAGTTCCGGCAACCTTTCTGATCGCGATATAAATATCTCAGATCGAGGGGGCCCTGTTCTACTGTCGCGTCGTCGAAACTTCCGGCGGGAATAAATTAGTGCGTATGCACGTGCTCCGAGATGCGACAGGTGAATAATGGACTACGTGAAGAAGGAACAGGTTTATATATAACGCCTTGAGGAAAGCGAATAGTTCGCGCGTGCTCCGAGGAAGCTTTACCGTGCCGGCGCTTGTTTGCATGAAGATGGCCTTAAATAATAATAGCGCAGGTTGGAGGACTTCTTGCTTTTTCAGAACCCGACGAAATAATTGGTTCGCAGTTTCGAAGTTCGTAGATTGTCGAGTCTCCTCTGTCTGAGAAATTCTTGTGAACTGTGTTGGTGGGATGCAGAAAGCTTCCAATCTCTCATGAAGCAATCCTTGAGAGAAAGTGTGTACGTATTCCTAATCGTTTTGCATGTACTTTCCGCGAAGAAAAGTTGCGCATCGTGCGTGGACGCCACCTGGAGCAGAAAATTTACTCTGATCTTTTTACTTTGCAATTGTTAAAAATTAAAGTCAGATTTCCGTTCGCTATTCTCTCTTATTTCTATATTCTAAACTGTATTATCTTGACTTCTGTGAGCACCATGTGATTTTTTTTTTATTCTACTATTGTACCGCATTTTTCTCTGGTGGCTCTAACACTCATGTGATAATTTTGTTTTCACTGTATCCCTTAAAGTATCAAGATAACTGACAGTCCCTTCCGTCCTATCTTGGAGTGGACGTTTGCATTATCCACCCTCTTACCTCAGGATACACAAACAACGCCTCCCTGACTATACCTGCTGCTGTTTTGCACTGTTCTCAGAGAACCCGAACTATCCTCAAAATGGAGGGGGCTGCCTCTTCAGTTATTGTGCATATTTTCCTCCCTCATTTTGTGCCTTGCGGCTTTGTATTGACACGATGATTCCCGTGGTTTCATTTTTCTTTTTCTTTTTGTCTCCGTTCTCTCCAGTGCTCACTCCATCCAACATGACGACGTGCCGCACGCACTTCCTAAAGCGTACAAAGCTGCCCCGTAAAGCTCCGCCCAATTGGCATGGCTAGAATAAAGAAAATGGCATAAAGGTCCGGGCTTCGAGGTGCTTTTAATGCGTCAAATTCGTAGGGCAAGTTGTCATCATAAGCCACACTCATTTCGACCTTACGCATACACAATTTGACCGTCCAGGCAACTAACTCTAAAAAGGGCGACATATCACATATTATCTAGACCGTATTAATATGCATAATTTCTATTTACGCTGGCACATGTATGACATTTACTCCCTGTTATTGCATGAACATTTTTGTAATATTTAATAAACTGAGGTCAATATACCAGCCTCTAGCCGCACAGGGCACCTCCAAGATCACCCTACAAATACCTACCCTAAGCGCCATGCAGCCTATCATTTTGTGCCCATACTGCCGCACTGACACTCCATTCAGGTATTAGGGCGAAATCACTCCTCTAGTCATCCCTCTCCTTCAGGTCACCTTGTATGTGATCGGTGCCTGAATTCCTATGCAACTATTGTTATGCTATGCTATGCTATGCTATGCTATGCTATGCTATGCTATGCTATGCTATGCTATGCTATGTTGTGCTATGCTGTGCTTGCGAATGTGGCACGAGCAAGATTTTAGATGCACGAGCAAGATTTAGATGCAGGAGAAAAAAGGAGTAGAAAAGAAAGCCCTCCCATAATCCGAGCAGAAACCTAGTTTGTGTCTCATTGGTTGCCACAGCAGCTGTGACGTCAGCCGTTGTCGAGCAGCCGATGCAGCGAGTGGGACGACGGCATCTATGCCGAGCAGATACCTCTGTAGCAGGTTCTCTCCCCCAGATGCTTTAATGCGCGCCATTTGCTCGTACACGTCACTAACGGAGCTTCATATGTGGCGCCAAATTCCCTCTCTTGCTCATTAAAACTGTGACGCAATGCCCTACAGTGTGCCACGAAATAAAAACGTTTAACGCTTCACCAAGCTCTATACCACTCTCTCAATTTTAAGTCTCTAAGCAAAACCATCAAGCGGAGTCTATGAGTCCTGAAAATGCGGCAAAGAAGACAGGGAGAACTGAAGAGAAATAATAAAAAGCAGAAGATGGTATGGGCCATTGAAATGTCAGGAGAACGGGCTGCGAGACTAGAGGCTGGCCGCAATTTAAAGTGTGCTAAACGCGTGTTCAACCGGAACGCGGTACCGCCTTTGCCCGACTGTTAATTTTACTGTGCATAAACCTGTATAAGCTTTTGTTATGTTCGCTGCCGAAGTGCCAAAGCACAGTTTTATCGTTATAACAAATATCATAAATTGGTAAATAGTTCCGCAGTAGTGATCATTTTCTTTATAAATCTGCACTGTTCTTGAGTAATTGTACTACATTTAATTGCTGAGGCGACCGCTGACGAAACGTATAGAAGTTAATAGCTTTTGCGATAGGGTTTCGTTGTTTCGGCAGTACAGTGTTAAACGCTGCTATAAATGGGTAAATGCAAATTGCGTTGATGAATGGAGCATCTATAATGAGGCCGGAGCGATTATTAATGACGTTCCCCGCTGTAACCGCTCCATATGCCTCTGCAGCAGGCACAGTATGCGGACAACGCTTGCATGTACGTACATTTGCTTACGAAAATGGCTTCGTGCAATAACTTCCGGTCGGCCTGCATAATCATACTCTGCATCCGGACTGGAACGGATATCGTTAGTAACATATGCTTTCGGAATTTCCATCAGTGTACTCGTTCATCTTACCAAAGTAGGTATCATAATAGGCGCCGTGTTCTAAACGACCATTGACAAACATTAACAAAACGCTGTTGCATGGTGCCCGTTATGGTAGGGGGAATAGAGTGGGAGGTTCCTGAAATAATGGCCGGAGAATTATAGCCAAACGGAGTAATGAGATGAGCATAATAAATTGCGCATGCATCTATCATACCAACCGGTATCACACACCGGTAACATTAAGGATAACGACTTTTTTTTTTTTTTTTTCACTCACGTATACTCGGCGCTTTAAGACACGCAGCGCCATGGCGAGGTGGACGCCTGGAATGAAGGTACATTAGCGATACGGCGCTTATATTTTTGCGCACTGTCCACGCAATAAACATTTCTGAGCTCACTTTCCGCGACGGAACATGGTACTTACTGGTTTGTTTTAAAGCGAGAACTTTTCTAACCCCATTACCCGAAAGTCCGATCACCGGTGTGTGGACCGACTGGTACCACAAAATGACTTCAGTTGCCCACATAAAGTGTTCCAGATACTGCGCCTTTCTCTTACTATGAATAAATTATTAAGGCAAATCTTTCTAGGATCATAGAGAAAAACACGTCGGTGAGATTTGTCCGCGAGATGTGTCAGCGAGATTCCGCGAGTGACAGATACTACGCCTATCTTTTCCTGTAACCAATCATAGAAGGCCGGTGAACTTTGATACGTTCAACGAAACGCTGCAGCGTTCCCCTTGCCGACCACTACCGTGGTAGTGGTCGACAAGGGGCACGCGATGTAACGCGTGCCGCAGCAACGCTCATGCTTTCGCATTTCTCCACTGCAGATTCGGCAGTGCTCTTGGAACTTTTTCTAGATATTGTAGCGAAAGCTACATTGGCCACGAACGAGGAGATTCGCGTGGCGGGAGGCACGGAGCCGTTGCCTAGCAACCGTCGCAGCTGGCGGACGCCGCTAGGGTGCCTCGATGTAGCGCGCCGCCGTACAGGGTGGAGACACCGCCTTCGACGGCGCCATGTTGGGGCAAGCTCAGATACGGCGGGCTATGGAGCGTCGGTCCGATTTCTTGTTCAGCACGCGCTTGCGCTAGCAGGCTCAACTGTGTACCGTTTTTACACACATACTCGCAATCCTGGGCGCTTTTTTGCTTGAAAAAAAAAATGTGAAAGCAACTACTGCTTGCTAGCATGCGTAGTTCTAAGAGGAAATTATCAAATTGCAGATGGTAAGCATTTACTCTTTCGCCGTCACGGATGTTCAAATGCGGTTATTTTGATGACTGGCTGTTTTATAAAGCAATGCATTTTGCACTGCCGGACATGAATGAGTTTATGAGGTGCATAAAATTCAATTGCGTCTATTGCTATAGATCAAAAACCATGTGTACGTTTCAGGGAGCCGTATATCGAAAATAATTTGTATCGCAATGGCACATCGTAAACCGTAGAAAAGACATAGCAAAAAACGATGCGTAAATCAACCTTTGACACGTGTCGCATGCTGATGCACACGGCATTTTATTCCAAAACAATCCTCATTAAGACTTTGAAGCTGATTTTAAATGCACGCCTAGGAGACATCTTTTAATAAAATTTGGCGCCAGCTACAGCTTTGCTGCCGTACCCATCATTCGATTTTTCTGGCTGACTTAGAGCGGTTTGGGACGATGCGCTTGCGCATTTACTTCAGTTGGCTAACAGTCTGTTCATAAGCTTTGGGTATCCCGCGCAAAAATTTTTACACGCAATCAAACAATGTCGGGACAGCTGTTGATTTGAGGAGCCACCGTCCATACACTGTGTTTGCCCTCAAACTGGCGCTGAAATGAGATAGGCGACGAAACAGTCATTTTGCGTATTTTGTAGTGTGCACGCAAATGAATGAAATAATAAAAACATTATGGAAGCAATGCGATATTTACATGTACGATCGCAAAATTTTTCCATGGATGCCAAACCAGCGACTGCACTAATTCGGGTGTCAGGCGGTCAAATTTAGCTTCACCTAAATTTGGCTTAACCTCCGACGAGTACTTGCGGTGACAACAGGGTGTGAATATCGCCTCGCGATGCGTAATTATAATAAAGGGAAGGAAAAGGTGCATTCGGGATGAACTGTGGTACTGCGCAAGAACCTTGCTTGCTCACGACCGCTTTCACAAGATGATGCCGCTACACCTTCCAGCTCACGAGACAGTTTCTTTAAGACTTGTCGAGCTGCCGATGCATATTCTTAAAACGACCTAATTTTCGTGAGAACCCAACTTTTTATATTATTGCGAATCTCAGAAACCTCGCGTAAAACTGCTCATGTGTATAATTAAAAAAGAACGGCTTCAGGGGACCTGTTATCTCGGTTTCGCGAAATATTGTACTAACGATAAGCCCACTTGCCAAATTCCAGCGCGGCCAACTCACGGGGTGTTTTTTTTTTTTTTTCGACCAAAATAATTGTTACAAACTGCGTCTCACTTCCTACTCTGTCGCGAGATGACATGCCATCCGTCGCTTGCCAATGTATTATTTCCCGAGATGAACAGAGGAAATGTAATCTATGTGAATCTGATGCCTCGGCGATTGCCACCAGCTTTCAAGATCGGGTGTAAAGGGGAGCGATCGAAAGGGCACAATGGTGCATTCCTTTGGCAAATACCGGGCTCGACCTTCTCCACATGTTCTTGGTGCGGCTATGAACACAGAAAGGCAGATCCTCAACAACAGATATTATTGTGTGACACTACGCGTATGATACTAAAGTCGAGTGTCACTCACTGAAAGTTACACTAAATTTCCCCGAGTGACTACAACATAAGCAGACGCAGATGTCCATATATTTAGTTTATAAGCCCTCACGTACGCTGAAAATTCAAAATTTACACTTAAAAACAAAGCGCGCTACTCGCGATGCCAGGCAATGCGATGCTTCGACCTGCTTCAACGTTGAAGAAGGCAGACCAAAATCTGTTGCGCACGATGCTAGATGCATGGGGAAGCCAAAAACCGCACAAAGCTCGTGATTACAAGCAGATGGGTGAAGCGGCGTGAGATAACGTCATTCCAAACAGAAGTGCGTAACTGCTTTGGGCGAGCACAAAAATATATTTTAAAACGATTTCGTATAAACAGATACAGACCGCAAGAAAGACGACACGCGCACATACGCAAGCACTTGTGTGTGTTTGTCATCTTTTTAGTGGTCTGTGTCTGCGCTAGACCTTTTTACACGATTGAAATGCACCTATTCGCTCAAAAAAATTATGAATGCATAAAAGAAGCACAGGTATTGTGGCTTACTTCGCAGTCTTCACGCTTCACATTCGCGTCCCATACATTTCTCCGTCTCTTTTCCCATGAAGAACAAAAACATCTGGCTCCTTTTTTTTTTCTTTTTTGCTGAGCCAGCACACAATGGAACACAACAGCCTGGCGTGCTAGTTTTTGCGACTGAACACAGTTCAATCGCCCAGCACCGAGCGCACAGCGCAACCGCTTCGGACACACCGCAGCAACGGCCCGAAGCGACTTGCCCCAAGATGGCGAGCGCGGCGGCACGAGGCATGCCAAAGGGTGTCACCACCCTGTACGGCGGCGCTGGTATCGAGGCACCCTAGACGCCGCGCGCTCGCCGCGCCATCTGGCAAGCAAGAAAGAACCAGAAGAAGATGCCTCGTCTTTAATGCAACAACATAGCTAGACATAGTGAGTGCCGCATCTTAATTCTCCTTCTCTAGCGTGGGGATGATAGTAGTGGTGATTATAGGCTAGTCAGCGGCGCATTTTCGGCGAGCGTATAGTGCCTAGAATATACTGGCATATTCTAGGCACTATAGCGAGCGTGTTCTTATAATTGGACAGGAATGGATTGAACTAGATTAGATTGGACTGGATTGGGTTGGACTCGACTGGGCTGGTGGATTGGACAGGTTTGGATTGAATTGGACAGGACTGGTTGGGTTGTATGTGTACTATATTGGATTGAATTAGATTAGACTGGATTGGAATAGATTAGATTGGATTAGGTTGAATTGGATTGGATTGGATCGGAGAGTACTAGGCAGCCCAGCGCCAGGCACACGTATATCCTAGCCTAGCTGAGCAGCCACGGCCAATTTTTTTCTACATATTCTTTCTCAAGATCTGATCTGATTACCGGTCTTACAGCCGCGCACATGGCACGTGGGATGCGTTGCACTTTTCTGATCGCTTCCTTGTTCGATATACTTTCCGCATATAATACGATACCCGAACTCCGCTGCAGTAATTTTCTGCGCCGCAGAGAAGGGACGCTCACAGATGCGCAATCAGTCGACATACAGCGTTCCAGTTTATTAACAAGCGAGTATCGCACCGCTACCGCAGCGTAATCAATATGCGTGCAGAGTGTCGAAATCCGCCGTGTTCGATTACATTGGGCTGCCTATAATAATACCGAAGCATGAAACGCATTTACAAGAGCTAACATGGTCGATCATAATAAAACACAAAGTTAACATCTGAGCAAATCTGCATCCTCCTCTTCCCTTTAGGTGGAGACGAGTATTTCTACCTCTCTACATTGAGGACGGCTGATATGTATTACAGTCTTGATTCTAGTTGAAGACCATTGGTTGAGATTGCTCAATTGACTTAATTTACAATTACAGGCTCGCAGCTGACGCTGTAGACTCTAACGCATATAATGCGGCATAATATGGCCGCACCAGTAGACTACCAAAGTGCTGGAAATCGAAAACAGCACCACATGAATACCCCGCCGGGGTGGTGCAGTGGTAAGACGCCCGACTACTGTGCCGGAGTTCCCGGGATCGAATCCCGGCCTCGGCGGCTGCGTTTCGATGGAGGCGAAACGAAGTGGCGTCCGTGTGCTGTGCGATGTCAGCGCACGTTAAAGATCCCCAGGTGGTCGAAATTACTCCCTAGCCCTCCACTACGGCTCCTCTTTCTCTCTTTCCACTTTCATTCCCACCTTCCTCCCTTCCCTTACGGCGCGGTTCGAGTGTCCACAGAGCAAGTGTGACAGTTACTGCGCCTTTCCCTTCCTGTGAACCAATTTACCACATGAATAAAACAAGTGAACGCAATCAAACAACTGAATAACGAAACAAATGAATGAATGAATGAATGAATGAATGAATGAATGAATGACGCAAACGACACATTGGGTCGTACCTAATTCGCGGCTGGTATGTCTGCTTTCGAGCATGCACTATCAATATTGCCGTCGTTTACCTGGTAATAACTCGCACAGAGTTCTTCTTTTCACACTAAATTTATCCCAGTTTCACTAATCAAATCTACCGTCGTTACTTAAATAACATTTTTGAACGCACCTTACTCCGCACACCATTTTTACTCTCAGAAATCAGCCAGCGATTTTCCATCCGGCAAATGCATATCGGCAATGTAATAATCTCCTTTTAAGGTTGCCGTAATTGCCAATTGAGATTTGTTTGTAATTGTAAATTAACGTTGGCGGTTCCACCATCACTTGAACCTAGTTATACGAGAGAGATCTCTGTTAGGCATGGTTTTGCATGGTTTAGCAACGTTGTACATGGTTCGACGGTTTGAATTATAGTGAACTAGAATATATTCTAATTCACTATAGTTTGAATTAAGGGAAGGTTCAAGCTTCGCCTTACGAGTAGGCGCGATAATGATTTGAGATATAGTTGATATTATCCTGTGTTTCCTGTTTGTAGCGCAAATACAGACGTTTATCATAGAGACTAAATATTATCGGTACATTGCTATTGTAAAAAAGGGCTGCGAAAGGATAATCACAAGGTTGATTGAAAATAATTTCTAAGGCCTTCTTTTGAGGAGATAAAAATGTTTTGAAGAGTGGTCTTTGGAGCAGCTTCCCAAATTAGGTTGCAGTAATGCAAATATCACATGAAGAGGGTTTTAAACCGTATATGAGTACAGCTAAATGCAGGGCCCAAAACAGTACACCTGTAGCACGGTATTTCCATTAGCACGCTTCTGCTTATCTCTTTTCCTTTACTTTTACGAGGAAAAAGTAAAAATATAGCGGAAAATAAAAGCACACAAACCTCTGTCCACTGTTACAAGAGCGGATCATCCTATAGAAACGTCTCAGCCGGCTATAGGCTATATACTAGTCGCTGCTTTTTTCTGCAGTGCCTACTGCCGAGCAGTAAAAGCACTAGTTACGCATCGAAAGAGGCGCGCGCCTTTGAATGGATTAACGGCAATGCGAAGTGCAGGCGGCACCCGCAGCACTATTGCGCACGGCCGTTGGAAGAGGCCACCCCATTTCGATGGACGGCCATTTCATTCGCATCGCAAAGCGCACGAAGGGGCAATTACAGCACCCTCGCCCTGCCTTCCTTTCTTTCTTCAACCCTGCACATTCGACATTGCGTACAACCCTCGCTTCTTTTATGCGCTTCATTTCTATTGAGAGCGTCACCGCAGAAAAGGAGGAGGAGGAGGAGGAGGAGGAGGAGGAGGAGGAGGAGGGCAATGTTTTGCGGTGCGGCCAGTAGTCCCCTGGTCTTTCCAAGATGGACTCGCCCCTCTCCCGTTGAGTGTTTCCCGCGCAGATGGGTGCAATCAGCATGGGCAGGCAGCGGATTTCGCGCGGAAATGTTGCGGCGCTTTCAGGCAGTTTCGGCATTTGCATCAGCGGGTGTGCTGGTTGAGGTTGGCATGCAATGGCAGTTCCTCTTTGTTGTCTTTTATTGCTTTATAACTCGAAGATTCGCTTCAGCGAATAGTTCGGCTTAAGGCGCAACTTGCAAAGCCACTTCTCAAAAGATAAACTTGAAAAATGCACACCTTTGATAGCTCTGGAAAAGTAATGCAGAGCTCATCGTAGCTGCCACTTGGGCTGGTAGGATGCGAAAACGTTGCGAAATTACCTCTAGGCACATATATTTAGGCAGTCTCAAACTGCGAAATTACCTCGAGGCACAAATATTTAGGCAGTCTCAAACTGTGTTTAGCTTGAATGCAGTGGAGAGGTGGCTGAAGCCCCTCGTACGCGCATTGTTTGCTGTAACTCACAAGTGCGAGATGCCGGGCTAGTTGGTAATGCATTCTTAAATCCGAGCAAGGTACAACACACAAACACAGGAGAAACAGACGGACGCGGCGCCCGCGTCTCCCTCCTTTTTCTCCTGTGTGTTTGTGTGTTGTACCTTGCGCTCTTTTTATGATTGCTGTACTTAGAGGACACAGTGTAACAAAAGTGGTTAAAGAAACAAAGTTTTCCAAAAATGAACCAACTCGCCCAAAAAGAAGCGTTAATAAAGAAACAGGCTTTGGGGTAGATTGGGAAAATTTGGATATGCTATAGCTGTCTCCAATGGAAATATGATGAGGGCAAACGTTACCTCAGAAAACGCAGAGTACGACATTTTGCTTAAAGCAAGACTATCTTCGAAGGTAACGTACAATTGCTTCAAGATTTACGTACAAAATGGCTTACTAGCTCGGAAATAAGTGCGATGAAATGTTTGTGGAGAACACCTTATTAACCCCCGATTAGCGAATGTCGTTGATATGCTAAGCAACTCCCGGGTATTAATTGGCAGCCCTCGGCAGAGAACTAAAATCTAGAAAAAAAGTTTTCGGAATGAAGGAAGTTTTGGAACGATGCGAAAATATTCATCAGCAACCTAGAGGAAGGGACCAAGAGGTTACGGTGAGAGGAATAGGGGCTAGACGTGGTAACCGAGTGGCGCACAGTTGAGGGTTTGGTGCGACTGCACTTTTCCACTGCTATATAAAGATGTCTGCTCATCGAAGCTTTCAGACAGATGCAATGTCAGCGTAAATAAAAGGGAGAGGGTCCAGTGAGCCGTTCGCTGTGACTCAAGCTGCGAAAAGCACTCGATATAGTACCGCAATTTAATTATTCTGTATTTTCTGGACTCCCGGCGTCACGAAGCCGTATTCCCTCGCCTGATGTTGCACAAGCGTGGCTTCCGTGACGGTAGGCAGGCAGCGTAAAATTGTGCGACAAGTTTACTTCGTTAAGGGCATCAGCCGGCAGAACAACCCGAATAAAATTTCGTCCTCTCTTATACGAAGGTGATGGGATATCGGCCTGAGTAGCCTGCCTGTCTGGCTATTTGCCTTGGGCTAATACGAATTTGGACGCATGCTAACAATTAAAGCCGTTGTCAACTCCTTCGTTTATCTCCGGGTTTTAGAGCGAAAAGCTATATACTACGCCACGTTTCGCCAAGGTTACAGACGGAGATAATTTGACCCTCAATCCGGAGGAGCGCCGGGGGTGTATCCGTGACGTCATACCACGTGGCGCGCGCCACATCTGCTACCGGTTCGCCGTGCGCCCGCCTCGCCAGCTGCCGCAATGTGTAAAACCACGTGACTCACCGCTTGCTAGGAAATCTTTGTCGTTTAAAGGGCCCCATGAAAAGCTATTTACTAAACTAGAAAACGCTGACGAGTATATTCCATCAGTCCTCTCCTCGACGCAACAGCATTTAATCTAGCATCACCGACACCGAAAATACCAGCGATCGAAAATGCACTTCTCACCTCCCCCCTTATCACAATGCACCACGCCAGTGCGCAAAAATAATAGTAAAACAAGCTGTGACGGCTCCCCACCCCGCTTCATCCCAGCAAGTCCCGATGACGGCACTGGGGAGGTTTGCTTAATGTGCAGGAGCAGTGTATCGCCCTTAAACGGTTACGAGTGGTCGCCAGGAGTACGTTTTAAAAAAAAAAATTACTTGTATATTATCGGCTCTACGCAAAGCTTTTAAATTTGGCTAAAATATTTATAAATACAATATTTATGGATTCGTTCCACTAGAAGATTGGAGGAAGTGCCGTTTCAGGGGCCCTTTAAGAGGGAGGGAGCATTGACTGAAGCTGCTGTTTTGGCGACTTTTGCCGCCGCTTCGAGCCTTTTCCCTGTACAAGCATATCAGTCAGTCTTCGACGGAGACTGACCCGTTGCCCAGGGTGTTAACACGTGCGGTAGCGAGCCAGAGGTCGAAGCGGCAGCACCAACTGCGACAGAGGCCTATGGCTTAAACTCTCGATTTGGTTTGGTTTGGGGAGTTTAACGTCCCAAATCGACTCAGGCTATGAGAGACGCCGTTGTGGAGGACTCCGGAAATCTCGATTTAGCTCGATTTAGTTCAATTACAGTTGAACCTCTGCAAGTGTAACCGAAAGTAAAGGATCATTCGCTCAATAACTAGGTTTAGAAGAGTTAAACGTAAGCAATATTTAATGTTTACACCCTTTTATTAGTCGTGCACACGTACTGTCGAGATTGAATGAGTCTAAAGCGACTGAACGCGCTTATAGCTTCAGAAACTCTAAACCAACCGGTAATTCTATAGGGCATGGAAGAACTGCCTGTTTCCCTGGATATGTAACAATAGGCCTGCTTCGTAGTCTTGCACGTGAAATTCCGTAGCGTTTTCTTTCACGAGACAATGCTCTCCTTTTGGTGTCGTTTCAGTTGCACTCCTTTCACGTTAGCATAGGGTGCCATCTCTATCGCCCTCCCAAGAGTTCCTGGGCTAAGTGCGAGAGTGATTATTGACGATATCTGCAACTGCTTTTTTCCTCTCACTAGCCCACAGAAGAGCGCTACTCACAGTATGCGACAGGTAAAGGCCACATATCTCCGTTAGATCTTATGTGTTTGCGCGTCTTGGAGTATCTTGCCAGCAGTCCTACCTCATGAATGATTTTCTTTTTCTGAAATATTTTCTTTCCCATCAATACTTATCAAACCGGCTGCTCGACCTGGCCTAATCTTTGAATATTGATCCCGGTATAGTATATTTGTATGGCACCTCTTTTCCATCACTTCCCTTTCATCCCTTTCATTTTCCGCTTGCCACAACTGGCTGAACGTACTTAACCGGGCGAGCGGGCCAGGCGCTACATTTATTTGCAACAAAAACATCGGTGGGCAAACCCGCATCTATGGCCACAAAGCAGGGAAGACAGCTTTACTCGGCTGGACAAAGTTTACTGAGCAGTTCGGACCACCGTCCGCGCATCTGCGGATGTCGTCCGCAGCCACGCTTTCATCGTGCTCATATTTCAAGAGCATTCGTTACCCGCCTCGCCTGAAACCCTCTCTCGCGCGAATTAAAAGCATCGTCCCGCCCGCCCAGCGGGGCAGTCTTAATTGGAGCAACCCCTGCCGCCACGCGCCGTCATGTCCCGCTGTCGCGTTCTTTGAACTTTGCCCCCACCCGCCGTTTTGCCTGCGCTCGTGTGCGACGCGCCCCTCTTCCTTCCCTTTCCCCCATCCCTCGTAGAGTGAGTCGAAAAAGAGAGGAGGACAGATGACAAGGATCGTCATAACTTTTTTTTCCCACGCCGCTTCGTGATGCGGCTCTCGCCCACAACGATGCCACGCGCTGCGCTGGAACACTACAGCCTCTTGGGTCCCCCCCCCCCCCCCCCCTCTGCCTACCTCCCAACTTGCCTCCGTTGCGCAATCCACTCTGTTCTAGCCTCCCCCATCCTTCCCCTAATAAGCGTCCATGGCTGCCCGCCTAATTACGGCCGCCCAGCGTCTCGTGAACTCAACGGCGACCACGCGGGACGCGTAACCGGAGAGGCGGAACGAAATGAGGGGAGGACGAGCGCGAAGACGAGAGAGAAGGAGAGCTCTTTGGCGACCAGGTCTCACGTTACTGTCTTTGTTTAGGGCGTGTTTATTTAAGAGCTAGGCGGGTTTGGGGCAGTGCGCGCCGGTCTTCTAATGACGGTTCTGTTTTGTCTGGGGTGCACTGCTGTCAAAGCTGCAGCTAAGAGTAAGCTCAGTGGGAATGCAAATTTGCGCCCCTTAAGAGCCTCTCCACTTGCCCCTCCCCTAAGCTCTTTCCTTCTTTAGTGATCTTTCCCCGCGGCAGACTATTCCATAAGAATAGTCTGCGTGTGTCCTCCGGCTTATGAGAAATTGCTCTCCTTAGATGGTCGGACGTTTTATCTGGCGCGAGTGACGCGGAGTAGTTACTCGTTTAACAGGATGGTTAAGTCCACCTAAAATGAGATGGAGGTTTAGGCTTTACGAAGGTTGTGTCCTTTCTCGAGAAGACACGGTGCCTTTTCTTTCCGTTCAGCCTTGTTTGTAATTTGCTCCCAGAGGCTCACTAATTATTTTAACCTTCTTTCTCGCGATGCAGAGCAGTTAATCGCAAAGACAAGTATAGTGCCCCAAGTGGCTTAGATATCGTAATACGGAAAACGCGCACGAAAGAGAAACAGATGAGATAGAGGTATGTTCGGTATGTGGCGGGAAGGCAGGGGGTTAGATGACTCCACTTATCAGAGGCAACCTTTTGTCGTGCTTTCTCTAAGCATAGACTCAAAAAATAACGAGCCCGTATGAGCAGAGCAGTCCCTGTCAGCGTGATAGACGACTCTTGCGATCAAGTTGCCGACGTGCCCCCTTCAACCGTTGTTTGTTTCGTGAAAGCGGTTTCCCCCCATGACGTGATGCAAGAGAGCCACCGACTAGTAATTGACATCTGAGCCCCCCTAACTGCGAGGAAAGTGGAGCCTCCGAGACCATGGGCTTTCTCTGAAGCGATGCAGAGCTGGCGGCATAGGAGTTGCTCAACCGCTTCTGTGACACACACAGGCGGAGGAGAAGGGCAAGTGATGCGCGTTTTATGAAGAGAGAGTTCTCCAGCAAAGTGCGGACGGATGATTAGGTGATAGCCGACCATTTGAAGAAGTATCAATGTAAGATTGTTCTTTCCTTGTAGTCTAATGAACTGTACCATTATTAGCAAAAAAGAGTGCTCGCGATAAGCTACTTTTCTTCTCTTTTTTGTTTGATATCACATGGACCTTGAATACGAAAATGTGTTCATTTCCAACGTTCGGGCTGTTTTTCGGTCAACTTGTGCGCTCCAAAGTTGCTGGTGCTCCCTAAATCGTCGCCGTTCAGGCACAAAATGGCCGAGTGTTTTGTTTCTTGTTTTTTTTTAATTTTTCTTTATTTGTGCTAAAAAACAGTAAACGAGCAGCTGGTTGGACCCATAGCCTTTACGGCTAGCTATGGGTCCAAATGAAAAACAAGTACAGTGTTACTGCAGATCTTGTGCAGAAAAACTTCAAAATTAACACACACAATCAATTCATTCCGACAGTTCCGTGAAAATTAGATAGTGTTTTAAAGATGCCGAAAAGTTAGTTTTCTTTAACTTCATTTGGGACTTAATTCCACACATGGGTTCCACTATATTCTAGGAGTCTCCGGCAGCACATATTATAACAATGTGGTAAAATAAATAGGTTGTTAGTTGCAGCTCTTGTTTGTTTCATTGGTAATCTAAATAAACTAAGCGGCAGGGGGTTGTTAGATTTTATTACAGTGTTTCATTTATACATACAGCCATAACCATCAGACTGTTGGCCAGTTAAGATGGTTTCCTAAACTCCTGCAGTGACTAAATGTACCTTTGACAGTTTGCATGGTCTCCTTGAGTCGGGGTTCGTACCAGCAATAATGCATTCTAAAAGCACACCTCTCAGGGAGGAGTTGGAAGCTTTTGGTTAAAACCTAAAAACGCTGATAAACGTTAGGCGATTTTGTTTAACCTCGTTCACACCGAAAAAATTAGTACTGCTGGCAAGCAGTCACTGCCCATAATCAGTAAAAGTGGTAAACCAGGAACGCAGTGAGACAGCCATAACTTTGGGATTAAGTTCTGTAGTTGGGGTACGATATTCGAACTGAGAAACTCGTTGCAAATCAGGATGCTCTGCATCTGATCGGGCTAGCATAGCGCTGCCTGCTTGGGCTCTTCCGGGTGTCATTTTGATATCTGGCCATATCAGATTTCATATCAGTGGAGGCCAAGCTGATTCCTGGAGACTGGGACGATATCGAAGTCCGTATACTTCAAGAAAAAAAACATCGCCTTGGCGAGCACTCCAAACCACCAAATATCTTGTCGAGTGACGGCCTTGCAATCGTCTACCAGGAGGGTTAGGCTTATCTAAGCAGAGAGGCTTGTTACGGCACAGCGCCCCGTCTCCGCCAGATCAAATACCGGAGTTCATATTATTTACGCATGGCACGATAGGAACGGGGGCCTCGACGATATATACACAGCGCTGTTGGAGCCGAAAGCTCTGTTTTAGGAAACTTGTTCAGATGCATGGCATAATTCTGACATCTTAACCCGTGCTTAGCCAGAGAGAAGTGAGGCGCTGCGGAAACAAACCAAACGTGAGCTTGTTTTCCTACGCTTATTGTCCTCGCTATCTCGCTCCTTCTTTTGAGTCTTTAAAGGCTCCACATCCTAGTAAGCACTGTCGGCTAGTGCTTACTTTAGCGCTGCGTGCTTAGACATGCTTTTAGGGCCTTGGCATCGTTAACTGTATTTCTCCACTGCATGCAAGTGCAATGAGAAATTTGGGAACCGCAACAAGCAGCCATCAATGCAAGATCCTTAAGAAGCGACACGAAAGTGTCATGCTCTGGATCGCTGTCTGTCCAACGCCGACAGTTAAAAATGAGTGGTCCTCTTGTTCTGCACATTTGCAATGCACTTTGATGATGCCCTGAAGAGATATTTTATGGTCGTAGTTAAATGCAACATATCAGTAGGGGTGATTAGTCAAATTTTAAAAATGCTCCTCGCTACCACCCGCAACAAATTGGCGATTTTTGCTGTGGGCCATCTGACAAACCGTAGTGACGCCAGCGGACCGCAGCCATGCACGACCTAATTTCTTTACTTTCTCTTTCTCGTCATAGTTTTTTGACATGAGTGGGTAGAGGAGCATCATTTTGTTTTGTTTTTACCGCCGATAATTTTCGTGGCAGAGAAGCTAGCTACAAGACCCTAATTCGGCCGAAACTATAACGATTTTTCCGACCTTGAATGAATGAATTGCCTGCATTTCCATAAAAATACAATTTATGGGGGATTTAAGGAAAAAGTTGCGCACGGCAACGTGACGGGCCTTAAACCTAGTCTGAAAGCAGCGGCAGCGGACACAGGCACTGATTCAGAAAAAAAACAAGGGAACAATACACAAAGTAACCTAATAACAATACTCGAATCTATTCAGAACCGCGCCACTAGATTTATTCTATCAAAATATTCTTACAGCAGCAGTATTACAGCATTAAAAGCGCAGCTTAGCCTACGTTTTGCTACCTTCTCGACCATGCACTCATAGCCCGAAGAGAGGTAAGCGAGGGAAAGCGTCCCTCATTTCCATGGACACATTGACCTTCTCAACATTCTTTATTTTCTTTTTTGCTTGAGTCGAAAGCTATTTTCCCAAATTACCCAATCTTTGCTTGTAGTGTCAAGAACGCATAGGTGAACAATTTAAGCTTAATGTTTTTTTACGTGGTAGTCTCTTTATTTTCAATGCTAGAGGACGTCTGCAAACCCTAATATCGGGAACAGAATTATAGCAATTCTATGGATGCGAAGTCTGCTCCGCCGCTTATATAGTTGACGTGCAGCGGTAATATTGAGCATGGCATTAACCAAAACGCGCTTATTTTGTGAGAACTACAATATGGAGCACTTTAAGATGCTGTTGATTAAAATGAGCTAAAAACTATATCTCTCACAGATACCAACAACTTATCGGTAAAATCGCTTTTGATGGCAGTTCTACTACAAGTACAGCGGTGGTGCCCACCGTGTGCTTTCTTTTGCGAAAGCTTATTAGCTAAGATCGAACAAGGTTAAGAGACTAAGGGTGACATTTGTTAAAAAAGACTAAAGTACGCTGCCTTAGGCTTATATAACTACAATTCTAGCCATTCTTGCGGAGCCGTCACGTGGCCGGACTGCATAAAGCGGTATTTTCGCTGACCTGCTATTGGCCAGTCGCTTTCTTCTGTCCAACTCCCTGCTGCCTGAGCATTCCAGCACATCTCAGTATTTCATCTTGCCGGTGAAGTGCAGAGAGGCGGTACTGTCGAGGCATCCTACACAGTCCCTACACTCTACACCAATTTAACATTTTCTGAACCGTGAATTCTGCCCTCGTTTTGTCACCATGTGCTGAGGTCTATCTTAATATGCCAATATATTTATACTCGCCTCCGACAGAAGACTGTCTCTTCAGTAGAAATGTGTATCCTTCTAGTTTCTGAATGCTTTAGCTCGGTGAACGCTTTTCGAACCCCGAACTATCCCACACGACGAGATAAAACTGTTACCACTGACCGGCGATGTCTCACACCTCCCAACGAAGACCTTAATAGAGAGCAGTCGATTGCCTGGAGACAGCTACAGACTAACACATACCCCAACCTGAGTCTACTCAGTAAACTCCCTCCCACGACATATGAGAATAAATGCCCACTATACCGGGAACCCCGTACACTCTACCATGTTAAATGGGCGTGTCAAAAAACACAGGTAGCGCCAATAACACCAGACTAACACCGCAGCAGTGGGGGCTGCGTTGTTTTGCTCGTCGCCTGATGACGAGCTCAAACTGATCGACAGAGCGCGCAAGACGGGAAAGGCCACTGGGGCCCTGGACTGAGGGCCCCACCAACGCCGGGAGAATTCCCTTTGTGTAAATAAAGTTTTTCATTCATTCACAGGCTTGTAACATTACCAAGGGTAAGCATGAAAAAGAACTGAACAAGGGTTGAGGGGGAGGCTCAGTTATCAAGCCGAGCCAACGTTTTGACAAGGGGACTTGTCTTGGATCACCAAGGGCAAGGGAGCATTTCGAGGATTTTTTGTTTCTACAGATTTAATAACGGTTATAATAATGACATAAAAATCACAATAATTATCAATATCGGACGTTCTTGTCAGGCACTGACGTTGTGCGCTGCTTAACAGGGAATATGGTAAGTGTAACGCGCCGTTAAGAAATCTCGCCATGATAACAATAATACGAAATAATATGGGAGGTGAAAGTACGAGCAGTTGAGTGATTTACACTTAACAACTTAGCAGTTCGTTAGTAGCAATTTATTAGTTTCTCTATATGTTTAATAATGTGGCATCCTGCATTCTGGAGCTTTAAAAAAGGGGACAGAGTATGGCACTGGTCGGTCTTCTACTTTCTTTAACAAATGCAGCAAAGCAAAAATTCTTAGACAGCAGTAAAAATAAGAACTCAAATTTTCAGCTTCTCTGCGACCAAAGATAGCTCTAAAATAACCAATAAAATGAAATACTCACCGTAGCTTCATTAACTGGCGCTGCTACAATAGTGAGACAATCACGGTCCATTTAATTTTTTGAAGATTGGTGACAGATTGCTTGTCTTTTTGCTGATATTCTGTCAAAGAACAAATGCAAACCCTATAGGCGTTGATTCTTCTCTAATTCTTTTAAAAATAGTTGTCTGTTTAGTTTTTTTTTCTTTTTTTTTTTTCAGGGCTGTCGTACTACCCTCATGTACTTATTTATATTATACTGGCTCCCATTTTCAAACATTATATCGAACAACGTCTATCGCCGCGTTCAGTTGTTTGTACTTAAAATGAATATTTGCTCTCTGCTATGGATTAGAATTATCTTTCCCATAACTTCCACCTGTACCTTCATTTCCCGTATCGGACTGCAATAAAGCAAATCCCCACAGCAAACTCTTCATTCAGCCTTTTATTACTCCCTGATTCCGAAATTTTGCTGATTCTTCTATTCTGTTCCTCAAATGCGAAAAATGTATTCTCTGTGGTGTTAGATATCTTTTTTTTTTTTTTTTTATAATGCTTGATGACCTAATTTCGGCTTAAACCTAGCTTGTAGTATATCTTTTGTAATTGGGCCCCCTGCGGTCGTAACATAGGAGATATCAAAAGTTGTGCGTGGAACCCTTTGCTCAAATGCGAACCAATGCATCGTGCTTGCACAAGTGCGGATCTTCGTGGCGGCCTCAAACAATAAGTGCGGTTATATGACAGTGCTGATTTGTCTTTATTTTTCTGTACACCGAGACCCAGTAGCAATCAATTGTTTGTGCTACCTTGCGTTGATGTATTTTGTTGTGTGGAGGGCGACATTATTTTATCATATTTTCTAGAGTGCAACTCAGTCACTGTCGCGGCACCATTGAACATATTTGGCTCCTTTAGAAGTATTATTACATTCATTCATTTATTTATTTATTTATTTATTTATTTATTTATTTATTTATTTATTTATTTATTTATTTATTTATTTATTTATTTATTTATTTATAACACTACCCACAGAACCATTGCCTGGCATTAGGGGGGATTAAGGAAAAAAAAAAGATAACATGTGCAGAGGGATTCGTTAACCGCAAATCACCTTTTGTTTTATCAGTTTTCCACTTTCTCCTTTGACGCACAAGCCCGCGTTATCAATTGAGGGCCACATATTATGCTCATGAATTTTATACTTACTTGCAGTATGCAATATGAGATGCCCCTGGGAAAAATTATTTCGTGTAAATGGCTAAGCTAAAAACTCACAATGACGTCATGTCTTCAGATACTAAAGTGTCTCTAATCTCAAAAGCCCTAAAGGCCAGGGTAAACAAAATCAACAGAATTTTGACTAAGTACCTAATACCGTGCCAAAACCAGTGTGGCGCTGGTATTTCTCTTTTGTCGCGTAGCCACTGTAGTTGGCTGGAATGAGACATTCGTCATGAAATGAATTATTTATATCGATTGTCTGCGCTACTGCAGCGCCATACTGCGGGACATGCAGCTGCCTCAAAAGCGCGCTGATATGCAGATTTTATGCAGTTGTTGCTATCTCGTTCTTGTCATTCAGTTGTTGCCATACAGTTGTTGCTACGCAGCTAATGGCCAATCAGAGCTGCTCTACCAGTGCTCTCGCGCTATATATATATATATATATATATATATATATATATATATATGCAGAGTTTATTAGTCTCTGTCAGCTGTCTAGTGACGCAGTGGGGTAATAATCGCAAGAATGTAACAGTGCAAAATGTCCACAGCAACCAGAGAGTAAAGAAAAAGAGACGCGCCGCGAGACGCCCCCGGGAGGGCTCGAACCTCCAACCTTTCGGTTAACAGCCGAACGCGCTAGCCAATTGCGCCACGGAGGCGGGCTTGCAAACGTATGCCCGTAGCGGCAGTGCTAGGTTTCTGGCGTCGATTAAATACATTTTCATTATTCGCAGGTCACTGCTGATGTATATATCTGTGTCTATTCGTTATCTCTATTATCCTTCATGTGCGCTTCGCTATTCGCCGTATACGAACCTTTTTTTTTTTTTTTTTTTTTTTTTGCCCTTAGTTATTACGATATCACCGTTTATACCGAAATGGCGCTGCTATCTTTACTTCACACCCTGGCAGACATATAGACTCTATGTAGCAAGCCTTCTGGCGTTACACAACTACGCACTCGAGTGGGCTGATAAGCGGATGGAGAACATGTACCACGCCGCTTCCTGGCCCTTGATACGTCTTTTTTTTTTCTGATTTTTAGTTGTATTCACTGCCTTTGTAGTACGACCTTTTTGTTTTATGCTCGCCTCACGAGGACAGTTATATTGAGTAGGTTAGATTAATCTATATTGAGTACGCTAAAGTGATCTATCTGTAGTACCATTAGACTGCATACCTCTACCTCTACAACAATTAACATTGTTTTGCGAACACGCGCTGACGTCGGTGGAAACTTTGCGTTCTATGAAAGTGGGGTGGGCCAATATCCATCAGCATTTTGGTGCAACATTGCACATACACCGGATGGACCCTCTGGAGACGAGTTCGGAAGCCGTAGCTAGTGCGGTTAATATCTTGAACGGGCATTGCCATCCTGTATTTTGCGAAGTTCCGTTTCTTTTTCCGTTTTTTTCGATCTTTTGTCATTGGTCCTCGCTTCACCTCGACGTGGACAATAGTGGATGACATGCACGTTAACAGAAAAACATGCACGTTGATAGCTCTACATTATCGAGGATATTTGGTTTACCCAGTGTGTTCTGCACTTAACGATGGTGGCAACCGGACCAATCGCCTATATCCGCGCGAGGCGAGTTATTAGAGAGATTTAGCACACCGTGATCCGCGATCCGCTACCGTGAACCGTCACCGCGCGTTCCATTGCGCATGCCCAGATCACTTTCATGCCGATAGATGGCGCCACATACTTGATGTCGGCACATTGACCTGGCGCATCGGAACCAATCAGCTTGTACGCCTCGCCCACGAGCGGTAGAGTGTCACGGTGGCGGATCGCGGATCACGGTATGCTAAATCTCTCTATTTTAGTGCGAAAGCGTTCCCAACATCGTCCGAGCTGAGTCACGACCTTGCTTGTGCCTGACCCCTGATTGGCCCAGCTGATAGTGACGTCATGATCCCCGTGTCCTGGCGCGGATAATTCAAGCAATCCTTCCACACGGTATCATCGGCCAAGCCAGGCTAAACCCCCGTAACAGCCTAACAAAGTCTTCTAACGCTTCTTCACACACAGAAAAAAATGTCGCAGTTTGAGCGGATTCTTACCTTGGAATTTATTGTAGGAAGCGCGTACACAACGTCGCGTAGCTACCGACACAGCCGATCTCAAACCGGCGTGCAGACTGCGACACTCTGGCGGTGTTCATTGCATATCGTCTTCTCCATCAACTTCCATCTATGCGCTAAAATTTTCGCACGTCCTGCTCGGTTTAAGTACAATAAAGCCTTACCATAATTAGTTGCACGCTCGTCAGACGCCGTCACCCATCTATAGCATCGAACATTAAAATGTTACGAAAATGTTACGCAAGTTGCATAAAAGGTATAGGGGTGATTTTACTGGACCCCATCCGCAAGTTGCACATGTGTAGACGGCGCCTGCCATTGCAATGGTCTTTGTAGCAGACGACGCGCGCGCCCACTAGCACTGTTGTAATATACGATTTCCTACGGCACTGAATAGCGAAAACGGTAGGCAGTCCACAGAGAAGACACAAGGATAGCGCCTGTCCTTCTGTCTTCTCCGTGTATTGTCTACTGTTTGCGCTATTCAGTTTCGTAGGAAATCATGAACCAACTAGGCCCACCCGAAATTTTATTGTGATACACGGTGCGACTGTTTTGCTCTTGGCGTAAATATGCGGCTCAGTGGATATCCGCGTGGCGCAGAGAAAGACCGATATCTTTAAAAGGTTCGTATACGACTACGGCAATCGACTCCAAAATGTTCAACCTTTTCTTTTCATTTATTACCTTTTTTTTACGTATTCTTTTATGTCCTGAGGCAATATACAACGTTATATGAAAGAAAGTCTTTGCAACTGATGCACCGAAAGTCTTCCGCTCTCCGTCTTTTGTGAGCTCCTCAGTTTTGTTGCACTAGTTCCTCACAACTCTGGGAAAGCGAAAAAAAAATAAAAAAGAAGGTCATACTGAGCAGGGAACTGAGCAACCGGCAGTCCTGAATGATCGTGTAAGTTTGAAGAAAGGCAGACATTAGATATTTTGGCGAGCGGGATATTTAAAGCTGTCATGCTGAAGAACATTGAAAACAGTGAATTAAAATTTCACCTGAACGCAAATATAGTATCATGGTAATGTTTCAGTGCTACCATGGGTGGCATCTCAATTTGGGATTATCGTTAAACTTGGCATTTTTGAGGATGGCGGGCATTTCGACTCTGACGAGAGCTGAGCGCGCTTGTTAATAGCTTCACCGCCTAGTTTCATTTTGCGTGCGTGCGCGCGAGCGTGTGTGTGTGTGTGTGTGTGTGTGTGTGTGTGTGTGTGTGTGTGTGTGTGTGTGTGTGTGTGTGTGTGTGTGTGTGTGTGTGTGTGTGTGTGTGTGTGTGTGTGTGTGTGTGTGTGTGCGTGTGCGTGTGTGTGTGTGTGTGCGCGTGTGCGCGCGTGCGTGTGTGTGCGTGTGTGTTCGTGCGGGCGTGTGTGTGTGCGCGCGCGTGTGTGCGCGCGCGTGTGTGTGTGTGCGCGTGTGTGTGTGTGCGCGCGTGCGTGCGTGCGTGTGCATGTGCGTGCGCGTGCGTGCGCGCGAGCGAGCGCAAGCGCGACACGGAGAGAGAGAGAGAGACTGAGCGGGAGATCAACATTCGGCCGAATGTACTTTCAGTACTAAACCTTCCTTTCTGTTGTCAAAGGCTGCGTGCTTACCTGCCGTAAAAGCCACGCGACAACGGAAAGTCGAATTTCTTCGCAGGCGATGAAGGGTTGTTTCAGGCCTTGAGACTAGGGCGTTGGTTGCAGAGCAGGTCGCGTTTGTAAACTCGTCCTTTCTAACCGCTTTCTCAAGGTTAGTCTCCGCAGAAACTCTTGGCAACTCAACTCTCGCATGTTACAAGTCAAGTGTGGAGCTCGCGCGCGGTGAGTCATACTGCGCACGATTTAACCCTTTCCTAATTCACGCCTGACTGATTGTACGCTTCGAGGCCAGAGCGCGTTAAGGCAAGGTCGTGTCTACTTTTCTTTTTGCTGCCGATAAGCGAAATGTAGCCGCCGCGTTAAATGAGATGCTGTTACTTCTGCCCTACGTTTCAGCGCATCCAAAACGTGAAATACAACTGGATGGATCCGAGCTTGATCTACCGGCTTCGAATATTTTCTCTACTCATTTTAATCTATTCTATCTTTTTCTTTTTTTGCGGCTACATGGCTGCGGATCTGAAATTGCAAAATGTTTATACACGCATCTCGTCCACGAGAGCTGACGTGAGCATGAAACACACAACAAAGACGTAGCACTCTCAAGGGTGGGTCACGGATGCTGGTATACGCATTAAACACATAAAAGCCCATAAGGGAGTAAAAAGGGAGTACTTGCCCTCTAACGCACCCCCTGTAAAATGCAGGGTATGCTGCCGGAGCCCTGGCGTACATTTGCATCACCAAAAATGCGAAATAGCTATGGTCGGCAAAAGAAGCAGAAACTCTCACTTACAGATATTGTACCCCAGATTTCGATCTCATCTAAATGTTAACCTCAAAGTTTCTAGTGCCGAAGTTAAATGTATTCTGCAATCGCTAATTGCATCAAATGAGTGCGGCGGGAATGTGCCTCTGTTGCCAACAATTCTGTAGATTTATTTATCGAAAATCCAACCCAGTTGGTTTGAAAAGAATACCCTGTTTCTATAGGGAGTGCGCTGGATGACACGTTACTCCATCTTTACTCTGTTATAGGGGTATTCGTGCTTAGAGTGAGCCGCGCGCCTTTGGTGGGCAGGTTGCGGTGTGAGGTGGCGAGGAATCGCCTAGCTTTCCAACGTGACCCGCTTTTGTATTCTTCGGGGTGGTCGTTGTCTGCTTTCGCGGCCTTAACATCCACTATGGTCGGATACTACTCAATAAAAAAAAATAAAAATGACGACCATTACCCCACAAAGGAAGCACTTCGGCCACGGCGTTGACTGAGCTCCGTGACACTGTGGTTTATCGTATGTTTAAGGCGTGGTGACCCTCCTTTCATCTGCCAAATTTTGTGTTATCCCACTACCAGCTTTTTAAGGGGATAATCCACGAGAATTGGCCGATCCCATTTGCTGAAGGGGGTACTTTAAGAGGCAAAAGCCGCTTATATTTTGACCTGTATTTGACTGTAATCGCTATTCTAAGGGCCCTAATGACAATTATTGAAATGTAGCTATTCTACGTCAGCTGCAGGGCGAATGACAGTTTGTTTTACACCTTTCTGTGAGAAAAATAAATGAAAAGTTGCAAATACAGATTGGTCTAAGCCATCTGGAAACAAAGGTGTTTGCTTTTTTTTTTTTTTTTGCTCTACTAGTGCTTTTTCGAATCTCGTTCAGGGCTGCATACGACTTTTTTTTTTTTTTTTCTGGCGCGAAATGTTCGAGTGTTTAATATTACTTCGCCATACGTGTCTTGGCTAGTCGGTTTTCGCTGCCCTCGAGAGTTGCGGAACTTTTAATAAAAGTTCGTTTTCGGGCTGGCTTCGTGCTCGGAGTCAGGTAAGCCGCTGTTTGCGGACGAATATTTACCTGAATTTGTAGCTGATTGGAGCTGTGAGAGTATTTCATACTTGAAGAAGACAGCATACGTACAGAACTAAACTCCCACATGACATTATAGTTATTATCATCCACCTGGCTGCACACACTGCAGAGTAAGAGCCTCTTCAGTATGCCTCCAATTAATTCAGTCCTGTGGGAGCTGCACCCTCATAATCTTCGCGAAATTCGTGATCTCATCTGCCCACCTAATTTTCTCCCGCTCCTGCTGGGTTTGCTTCTGTGCAAACCAGTCATTTATCGTTAGTGACCATCGATTACCTTTCCTTAGTATTACATGCCCTATCAATGTCCATTTCTTCATTTTGACAGAATGAGACGCTTTCTCTGTGACCCTCTCTCCTTGCTATATATCCCTTAATAGGAAGATTTAGAATAAGGGGACCCTATCGGTTGGGGGAATATGGTAATAGTGGGGCACGACTGCGCATGCCCAGAGTGCCACACCCCTCGGCTATTCATTGCAGCCCTCCGCGCACGCGCATTATGGCCCCGCTACTACCATATCCCCGCAAACGACTGGGTCCCCCTATTCTAAGTTCTCTAATGTTACACCTGTCATCACCAAAAGTATCTAGTGACAATCTGTGCGGAAAAGTTACAGGTCTGCGCTTAAGGAAATTACGGCAGCCAGTTTACAGGACTGTTTTCACTAACTGCATCGTCATTACCCTCGCTACTATCATCCTCACGCTAGACAAGAACTACGATTTGTTTCTGACGCAACCAGCGTGGAGTATTGGTTTGGGCGCTCAGCTAGGGATCGGAGGCATAGTGGTTCCAAAGAATGGGCACGCGTCAATGGCAGTTTGTTTCTGCAGAATTTCCTCCTGTCACTACGTCTCTCTCGTTGTCTGAGCCTAACTGAACACAAGGAAGGAATCGATCCCGAAGCATTGACATCAGTGTACTCAGCTATATGAACTTAGACAGGCAGCGTTGGTTTCCGAGGCTACCAAATGAAAAGCACGTGATCTCTCTTAGTCACTCTATCATTGAGTTCACACAGCAGATAAGCCACCCTCCTACCCCTGAAGTCGCGTGAGGACAATGCAGAGTCGCCTTGCACTGTCAGTTCAACAGGGAGAGCCCTGCAATCGTGAACACGCGAAAACAGCGTCTGCCGACGCAGCGCCAGGGACTCATCCTGACCAAGGGACAGCGCACGCGCCAAGCGCGCATCACGTGACTCTGCGAGACCTTTTGCATGCAATATACTAAAAGCAAAGCCCCTCCCGCAAACACACACCCACGCAGCAGGCAGTACTGGCAGGGTACAGCCGTCGCTTGAACGATGTACCATGGCTAGCGCTGAATAAGCGTTGAAGCTCTTCACACGCCCACTAGATGCGCCACAACGGCCAGAACCACTTCCTACTACACACAAAGAGAGACTGGGGCATGAACGAAACGAGTTGGTATCCCTTGGTTTCCAGCACCACTAATGTATCGCGGGTAGGTGAAAAGGAAGCCGGAGGGAGGGGGAAGAAGATGGCGACCATTTTGCGTAATGGGGTCCAATTTGACATTTCCGCTCGAATGTAAGTACCGCCACTGCGTCTGTTGCTCGCTCGCAGCGAGCGGGTCGGTCGCAATGTGTGGCGCTCTTTTCGCGCCCGAATATACACATACGCGCGTGTGCGAAGTCGTCGGACGCTCCGAGATACGGCGTCATCTAGTTCCCCCTTGCTTCATGGCCACAACTTTGTTATTGTTTTCTTTTTCCTGTCCGCTCCTCTGCTCTTACTTCCCGCTCTCGCCCTCCGAGATAGCGTTCGCGTCCGTCTCCTAATAACGGCGGCAGCCTTGCACCACAGCGTCGGTTCCCGCGCAGTTTCTTCGGAGGAAGCAATTAGCGCGCGCTTTCTGGTCTAACCCCTACAGCTTCTGTACAGAGCTGATGCGGTCACCGCGCTATCGCATGTCGCGAAAAGAGGAGAGGGCAGAGTGTTGGGCTTCGCTCCCGTGGCCTAAACGTGTGCCGGCGTCCTACGTATTCGCGTGCGCATGCGCGTATTTTTTTTTTTACACGTCAGCGGAGATATTTACTGCTGTCGCGGATGTGAGAACGAAGTGGCTGCCTAGCACCACACGCTCTGTCTTGTGGACACGTGGTTTGTACGACGTCGCCGACATATGGCCTTGAACTTGCTGATGTCAAAGGCAACGCTCTCATTAAAGTTGTTTACTTGCCTTCAATTTTTATCTCCTAACCCTCCAAGTGGGCGACCACGAGCTGAGCGAGAGGGATGGCGGTCCGACTCATTTCAAGCTGGCCAGACCCACTTGCGGCCACTCTTCTTATGGCGTTCTTCTGTGGGCGCCGGCACGTGTGATCAGGAGGGGGGGAGGGGGGGGGTTCATTGGGCTTGTGTCCGAAAATAAATTTGCGTGCGCTAAGTATAGTATTGAAGAAAGCGGCGCAGCTTGGCCGCAAAGAACAGTTGGCTGGAAAGCCCATGGGCGGCGCCACTATCGAAACACTGACGATAGGTTATGCTTGAGTATTAGGATTCGTAGCTGAAAGGACCGAAAACTAAAGTTGCCAATACGATTCCTCGGCTCTGCGTCGGCCTACCTCATACATCTGCGAGATTATTTCTACGTATAATCTCCAAATTAACACGTTGCAATAAATTATCAAAATTGGTAACCAAAATTAGCCGTCGCAATATATCTGCCCTCCCGCGGGACACTCATGGCACCGCTCGGATTCTGTTGTAACTCTCGCCCTAACATCCCCAACGTTCCTAAATATCAATGAATTACAGATTTTGTGTTGGATGCAATGAAGCGTTTAATCTTACTGTCCAGAGTGCCGAGATCTTTTGCTACTTCCTAAAACGTATGGTATCGGCCAAAAATCGTCACATATTGCACGCTTCGACCTTTCTAGTGGATCATTTACGGTAGTCCTAAATACCAAATGGTCTTGAAGGACACTCAATAAGGCTGTCTTCACCTCCCATAAGTAAATAGCTTCACAAAATCTAGAGAGAAAAAGGCTAAATTTAAAGGGTCCTGTCTTCAGGTCTTTTTCATTTGTACATAATGCCGCTGGTGGTTGGGACCTCCACGACTATCTATCTGGACAAACGTGACCGAGCAATGCTTCTATGGTAGTTTTGCTGTGCGCGAAGACACGTGGCAGATATGCACTCCTTGTAAGAATTGCAGCAGCGGGAGAGGAGACTGGAGAGACGGAAACGATGTAGATAGAGTTGAAAGGCAAGCTTTCCCTGTTGGCGTCGCTGTGGGCGTTAGCCTCCACAGTCGGGGCAGGCGGGATGTCCGGAACGTCGAAGGAGGCGATGGCAAATTAGAGAGAGGGAAGGGTATATATCCATGCTGTGCAATAGTGTGGTCCACTGAGAGGTTACAGAAGTGCTTTCACTAGACGGCTGAAGAACGAACCATGCGTCCTGAAGAGTTCTGACCAAGGTTGTACCTGTGAGTGCTTACACGTGTTGTGTCAGAGTGTCTCTTTGGTGCGATGTGCACTGACTACAGTAGTCTCATCTGCAGTAGCCTACTCGATTTACCGTCAGCAGGGCCTAAGGGTAACACTCATCGATCTCTTCGTCTTCTTCTTTCCGGTGCTGTTCTCTGGACCCTGCGAAGTAGTAGCAGCAGCCCAGCAGGCGTGATGTGCCGAGCCGTGCTGCTGGCGGCGCTGGCCGTGCTCGTCGTGGCAGTGGTGAGCGCCAACCGGGACGCGGACATTTTCGCCGAGTCCGACCACGAGGTGGTCTACCGCTTTCCGCGCGGCGCCAGGAGAGGCGGCTCCTCCGGGGGCAGAGGTAGGTGCAGTAGGAGCCGCCTGTCCTTTATAAAAGCTAAACAGTATGGTGTCAATACAACCACGTTACCGGATATCTTGGAAGACAACGAAGGGCAGGGCGTTGAAAAGGAGCAGTACGCGACTTTTCACTTACTCTAAAAAGGTCGAAGGAGAAGTATTTATAACCTGAGCCACTCGAGGAGTCACTTCTGAAGCATACTGTGTAAGCAAGCCAGTACCTAATGATGAGCACAGTGAAAGAGAAAATGTGCATTTGTCAGTTTGAGCTGAATGCTTATAAGATTCAAAATATTTACAGCCAACCCACCTCTCGCAATGAAGGCATACGTACAGGCAGATAGACCCATTATTAAAACTGCGGGTTTGCTTGACCTTATGACTTCATAAGCCAGAGGCTGATTCTCTAAAAAGAATGACTGAACTCAACAGTACCTTGAGGTTATGACATCACAGAGAAAAGTCTAGCTGAGTGGCGGCACAGAAACAAACGGTCAAAGGGAAATAGTCTGGTGTTATGACGTCACAGTCAAAGCCGATCATCAGGAGAGAAACTCACATAGGTTGGATGAAACAGCGCGAAGGACGAGAATAAAGATGGCACTCAAGAGTAATGCAGAGTAACCGGTTACTGATGAAAATGGCACTGCGAAGCATGAGAAAACTTTGTCTAACGCCTCTTGTCATTACAGATACGCGCCCAAGAACACAAGGGCAAAGTTAACGGCTTTATGAGCAGTGTACTTGGTGCGGTCAAGATTCAGGCGGGCCTTAGGGCGGGTGCTGCCACAAGTTTAGGTACGACGTTTTACATCGACGCTGATACAAGCATCAGTTATTGGCCTAGCGGTGGGGCGAAAATTTTGGAACTTCTTTGGTAAACTCCATACCGTACTGAGAGCTTTATGTTGCAGAATATCTTAGCGCGAATAATTAGGATGAAAAAGGGTTACCTGGAGCCGAAATCATATTCAGAAGTGCTTTAGGCCATAACTCTACCTTTTTTCGCATTGTACTGAGACACTACAATGCTACAGAAAGGACTACAGAGGCGAGAACATGTCTTGTACCTCCATCTGAGGTTTATAGCTTTAGATGGGGCGTAATTGCACAGATGGACTGATAAGTCACACGTGGCCCGAGAAGGCTACTTTGATACTTGCTGCCTACAAATTGTGTATGTGTGGACAGACTGGCTTCTTTCAGAGGGAAACGATGGGACAAACTTGCCCTTAATTGACTGTGACGTCACAACCTCTTCGCTGGCTGCTAGCTGGTAGCATTAAGGTATATTTCTGCAGCAAGGTGGCTATAAAGCCAAATCGTTCATCGGGCCGTTTTTCGCGGATCACCCTGCGTGAAGTGCTCGTGACCAAGCGTTAAAGACTGCGCTGCCTACAGTTTGATTCCGAGCCCATATAGTACAATGATTCCCTTATGTTGAATATATATTCTGTTACTGCCACTCACGCACTCTGGCAAATGCCGACAACAGCAGGAGAATGCTGTGTCTTGCTAAAAAATTTCCCGATAGGCAAGAACAAAAATGGAACGGTACCAGAATAGAATCGTTATTGTTATTCAGGCTCGAGCCACTTCTACACCCCGCCGCCTTTCGTATACTTATACTTGCGGGCAGCTTTCTGTGGCTTTGATGCAGAGACTAGGCACAAAATGGCGGAAAACGGGCATTTGTCCCCTTCCCACTAGCAACCCCGCACTGTCTCTCCCTACACCCTCCAACACCTCTCACAAGCAGCAAACTATTTAATTTCCGCACCAGGGGGGCAAAACACTTCGTGCCTTTTCCGGCCTCACTTGCGCTGCAGAGCCGCAGAAAGTTGTTCGCGAGTATGCCTGCTCTCATTCTAGAATCAGTACAAACGAAAGACGTAAAACAATGCATAGAAACAAGGGCTTTTATTTTGACTATTACTGATCTTGCCTTAGGAAGCGAAAGTGCAATATGTCCACTGCAATGAGCAAACCGATTAGCTTGTGCCATGTTCTCTCGCTTGTGCGCTGCTAAAATTTCTGGGCGCTCAACGCCAAGTTGCTTGGGGTGCACCAAAAGACTCCGACAAATGCATCTCCCCCAACAGCCACGCTCAACTGAACCAACTGCAAAAACATTTTGTGTGTCTTAGAGAACTCATCTGTCGGTGCACAAAGAAAAAAAATGTTTCTGTGCGGTCCTATGCAATGTGAAAGGCGGCATCTTGCGCATTCGACGATTTCTCCTGGGGGGAAGTAAAGTTCAATTTTAACACATTCATTTCTCTTCTTTCTTTAAGCTCTAGGACGCAGATGAGCCATTCCTGCTTGCCCTGCTCTTACGACTTGGATCATCCGCTCGATAAAGAAAATGATAAGCAAATGCTTGAAATGAACAGATGCTGCTCGAATCCACAGCAAACATGGTGGAATCTTACAAGGCATAAATGATGCTTAAAATAACTGGGCAAAACATTATCCGGAGATTTAGGTATTACTGATGATTATGCGAACTGCAGCCTTACTATTAACTATTACTATTACTATTAACTATTATTGTTAGGTGCCCCACCTTACCTGCAAACGTGTACAATAACTTTGAGGAGCTGCCAAAAAAACATTCTTGTCGGACTAAAGGATGTACTGCACGGCACACCTATGATAAGGTTTTCATGCCTTCGCTGTGTAGTCTGTAGTCTGTGCCGTGCACTTCGTTCCTTTTATTGCCAGCAATACTGTTGATTCGCTTCTATATAGCTTTAGAATATTTCTGACGACACAAGGACGCGCTCGCTCCTGCAACTGAGCTGTCCTGCATTACAATTTACTATCAGCGGTCACAGCCGAGGAGGCCGCCTCAATTATCGATTAACTACTAAGCTGTCTGGTAAGCAAACGCTTGTGAGCATCTTCGCTTGAGTCTGTCGCAATTATATCCGCGTGAAAGCTTGAAAGCTCTGAGAAGCTTCGTCGCTTGTTCTTGCCTACTCTTTCTTCGGGTTACATGCGCAAGAATCTCAGCGCCTTCCGCTTTCGCTGGCATGTTGATGCGCATCATTTAAGCACACGTACGTCGAGCATTCTCCTCACTATCGCAAGACCTTGCCCAGCTTTCACACTTCGACAACAACTTCAGCGCGCAGACTAGCGCACTTGTAAAGAATCCCAAATTTCTCTTTTTGCCAACCTGCTTCAAGGTTCAAGCACCTCGTCTAGATCTTCTGCAAGCTCATCTACCTCCTCCAAAAGCTCTTCAAGATCGTCTTCGGGCTCGTCATCCAGTTGGCTTCCGTCAGTGTTGAGGAGAGGAGGAGGGAGCCAGAAACCGTCAAATCCCAACCCTTCAAGACCTGTCTACAACACTAGAAGGCCGGCACCATACCCAACGATGCCGCCGTTCAGACACGTTACTCCGAGTGCCCCTTCATATCCGAGACAACAGGGAAGGCTCGTGCCTCCTAGCGCACCCTCGTACCCGGGGCAGAGGGGCTTGTACCCTCAGTTACCAGGTTATCGACCACAGACCCCCACTGCACCACAGATGGGGCCAGTAAACGCTGGATTGCGGCAGACAAGACCAATGCAGCCTGCGGCTGGCGTTCAGTACCCTCCAGGATTTAAGCCATTGCTTCCTAGTGTTCCTCCCATAGCCCCTGGATATCCTGGCGTAAGGTCCTTGGTACCAAATAGCGGGAACAAACCGCAAGCGCCTAATCCTCTGGGTTCTGCATTTAGCACGAGAAGACCTGCACCATACCCAACTATGCCACCTCCTAGGCCAGCACCTCCAGGTTCTTCCTTATATCCAGGACACTCAGGCAGACCCGGTCTTCCAAGTGCTCCTGCTTATCCACCACGTGGAGTGTCCTATCCCCAAGTGCCCGGCTACCGGCCGCCATTGCCGAGTGCGCCACCAATGGAGCCCAGAAAAATGGGTCCTGAGGCGACCAAACCGACGCTGCCGGCAAGTGGTGCTCTACACCCTCCAGGATTTGTGCCAGTGCCTCCTAGTGCTCCTCCTGCAGAGAGTAGTTATCCAGGAGGTAGAATGTCTGCACTAGGTTATCAACCCGGAAGCAGTCCCAGTTTTTCCAGTGATCAGCACATCGGTCATGGTCTCCCGTCTTCTCCTCGTAGCCAGTATCCTGGGCGCGTCCAAACCGGTTCTTTACCAGGGCTGTCCGCGGGCACCGGACATGGTCATCCGAGCTACCCGGGAAGTCAATCTCCAGCCTCTCAGAATTTTCAACCAGGGTACCCTGCAGGACTCTATCCAACACCAGCTTCGCGGCAGTCCGGTTATCCTGATCTTTCTGGCGGCCAGCATTCCGCACGGGGAAGGCCGGGCTATCCTTCGGTACAGCATCAAATTTCAGGACGGAACTCCCCCGGAGGTCACTACCCGAGTTCAGTAGGCTCCCCTCGGAGGCATACTCCAGGAACCCATCTGGGGGACTATTCCAGTGCCAGAATAGTTGAAGTCCCAAGAGGAAGCAGCGGCCTTGGAGGCAGTAAGAAGCTTATAAATAACATATCGGGACAACTTGGCTTCTCTGCTTTTCAGTGACAGAAGTGTCAGTGTGCGGCGTAAAAAGAGATTACAGAGAAGCTTGCTCTGTGATGTTTTACAAGCACGAAACGAGCCTGCCATGTACTCTGCCCATTGCTTAGCTTGTGCACTTTCTGTCGCTTACTTTATGCGCTGCGGTTACGGCTTCTGCAAAAACGTGCCGGGATCTTACGAAAACGAAGTTTCATTTCATGAACACCATATTGTACATCTTCGACGCTAAGTGCCAGTCCAGCGAAATTGCTCGCTTAAGCACCTGCCTTCCAATACTCCTCCCGAGCTCGCAATGAGCAGATCATGCTACGACGCCTCTTCTCCGTGCCTCTCCAAAAACTCTTTCTGTATTGCTGGCTTGTTCATTATTTTTGACAGCACATGAACGTCTTTTGGAAACATAGACTGAACTACTGCTCTTTCTTTGCGACACAAGTGCTTTTGCGACGCGCTCGTCTCGCCTCGGTACCGCACCACCGCTTCAGTGCCTAGGAGCTTTAAACCAACCATGCAACACCTGGACACCGCAAAGAATCAGACGAAAACAAAGGACACAAACTTGTTTGCTTCATGGCTTTTGACCTTTCTCAACGTTCGGTCACTTCGCTACCTGCGACCTCTACAGAATGTTCGCACTTGCTTTACCTCTTTCAACGAACCTCTTCGAACATTAGAGACTCAGCGCTTTACGCTTTTGCCATCGGAGTGACGTGTGCATTATGATGCTGTGCGAAGTTTTCTGCGACACTGCATATCTCCACTATCACACAGCGTCCTTTAGCTTCAGTGCTTCAAGGCCCTGTCTGCTTTCAACGAGTGAAGTAGCACGTGTTGCGCTGTACAAGTTTCATTTTTTCCTTACCCTATTTTAAGGTTCAAGCTCCTCAAGGTCGTCTGGAGGCTCTAGATCATCTGGAAGCTCATCAAGCTCCTCAAGTTCATCTTCTAGCTCTTCCAGCTCATCGCACGGGGGGCTTTCATCACTGTTCAAGAGACCAGGAGGTAGGAAGCCATCGAAACCTAAGCCTCCGGGACCTGTGTATGTCACGAGAAAGCCGTCGCCTGGCCCTACTTCTAGGCCAGCTCCTTACCCCACGATGCCACCTCCAAGACCTGCTCCTTATCCCACAATGCCTCCTCCAAGGCAACCTCCGAGCGCACCCTCTTATCCAGGACAAGGTGGTTCATACCCACACCCGCCTGGCAGCCGACCACAGACGCCAAGTGCACCACCAATGGAGCCAGGAAGAGTAGTTCCGGGACAGTCCCATCCTGTTCAGAACCCAAGCGGAGGCCAGCACCCTCCAGGATTCAAACCTGTGTCTCCTAGCGCTCCTCCTGCGGAGCCCGCATATCCTGGCGGAAGACCGTCAGCGCCAGGTTATCCGCCTGGAAGCTATCCTGGCCAACCCGGTGGCGGTCAGTATCCAGGACACGGCCAACCGGGTTATCCAGGAGGTCAGCCAGCATATCCCGGAGGACGGTATCCGGCCCCCGGCGCAGGACAGCCAGGCTACCCTTATCCTCCCGGTGGTCAATATCCAGGGCAGGGGAGGCCAAGTTATCCATCCGGGCAATATCCAAGTTCAGGACAGGGTTACCCTGGAGGTCGCTATCCAGGAGGAGGCGGCGGCTATCCAGGTGGTCATTACCCCGGAGCGGGGGGCTATCCAGGAGGCCATTACCCTGGTGCCGGCGGCTACCCAGGAGGTCACTACCCAGGCGGCTACCCCGGTAGTTATCCCTCTAGTGTCTACAACCCTTCAGTGCCCAAGAAACCCAGTGGCCTTCTCGGGCAGCTTCTGGGCAGTAGTGGTGGTGGTGGTTTCGGAAGCAGTAAGCGTCCGGGTCACGTGTTCGCACCAACTCACCCCTTCTATGGTGGAGTGCCTGTGGCCACAATGTACGGCGTTGAGAAAGGTCTCAAAAAGAAAGGCATCAAGCAAAAAGACATCGCCAAAGTACTCGGTGCAGCGCTACTGTACAAGACGCTGCGCCATCGCAGGAAAAGATGGAAGCCCAAGTTTTTTGGGGGCTACTATGGTTCGAGTTACTACGGCTACGGCGGCTACGGCGGCTACGGAGGTTACGGCGGTTACGGCGGTTACGGCGGTTACGGCGGTTACGGCGGTTACGGCTACGGTGGGCGACGGTACTATGGCTCCTCTTACGGCCGCTATCGCAACACTACTTCCGTCAACGGAACTGCTTCTTTTATCGATGGTGCCCCCGAAAACGTCACTTATATAGGTAAAGGCGAAAAATCGCTCGTTTTTGTATTCTTTTATGGGTTTTGACGCAACACGTCACTGTTTTCTTGCGCCAGTTCTGCTGAATGGTTAACGAATTACGATCGATGCGGATGTGTGGGCTGGAGTAGGAAAAAAAACGTCACAGCCCTGCATTCATAGGAAATTAGCATGTGCAACCATTCATTATTTTGATGACCTATTAATGAATAGCTGAAACGAGACGAGCCAGGATAGGAAAACATTAATTAATGTTTCGAAACCTGCCTCAGATATAACGTTAAAGAGATAACAAATTTCAGTCGCGAGTATCTAATAACCGAACTAAGGAAAGTTGTCTTTCTTAAATTGTTTGAAGAAGATTTAAAAGCCTTTCTCCACGTCTTTGGATATGGATCCTCTCCAGCGCCTGAAATCCTCATGCCGACTGTTTTAATGTAGCAGCCAGCTAAGTACCTATCTACTTTCCTGTGGAGCGCATTTTTATTTCCTTTTATGTATAGTACTAGAGCTCATCGCAATTCCTTCAGTCTACGTTCATGAACCGATGTCAGAAACGCGTCATATGACGGCAAACAAGAAAAACGTTTAAAACCTCCGCTATGCACTCGCGCTTGGTATTCGGCAGCTCTTTCAAAGGCGTTCTTTCAAGAGACAAACTATAATTTAGTCTATAAAAGCAGGCACTATATTCATCAAAGCACAGCCGCAAAAAAGGTTTATGGCCCATAACTCCGAAAAGTACCTGCTGCTCCCCTGCGTCGTTACTAAAAGCGTTGATGGCGTTTATCATATTTTACCCGTGCTGTGCACAGACGCTATGGCAGGATTGAAGGACGTTTTTACTCAGGGGACATTTTTACTGAGACGGTGCCAGAAACCGCTGACAGTCGCCTAACTGAAATTTATTAGAGCAAGACAGCAGTAATTGTGTGCGCTCTTTCATGTGTATGCTTTCACGCTGACTTTTGTGATGCTTCGAGCGTTTCCTAATGTTACTAGACATGCAATGAAAAGCGTTTAGAGGTCTTCAATAACTAGCCCAATAGCTTCCCCGCACGAATGAATACAACACAAATAGATGCCGCTCCATCAGAAATCATATAACATGTGCTACCCAACTAGCAATCTTTTTGTGCCGACGCGCGAATTGCTCGATTTGAAAATCAGTGCCGTCTTTAAGCTACGCATCTTTTTGTTGCGCGTGCATCGCAAGTTGTATTCAACACTATGAACCAACATTCTATTCGGCAATTATTCCACTTACATTTCAAACGTACCATGTATAAAAATATCCAACAGGGAATTCTCTCGAGCCTTCGTGAAACGCGGTGTCCAAGGTCTCCGAGTCCGTATCAACGTTCTGTATTTGATTTATTAATAATTATTTTAAATGCGGAGTTGTTTTATTACTTTGAGTACTAACTACGTTAGGATATCACGTGCTGACCAAGCTCGATCCGAACGTAAAGGGTTGTTCCAACAGCCAACCAGTAGGATGCACGTTGGTCTAATACATACTGTAGCTCCGGTGTTGCCCTTTCCACTTGTCATGTTGTTCTCCGGACTGTCATCTGCATTTGGTGCTGCCACTTTCATCATTATTGAGGCAGGTGGTCTGATTCAACGATCAGTATGGCTACTTTTTGTTGGAAATTTGTCTCATTGTTACTCCTACATTCCTGCGCTGTATTTTCGCTTGTCAAGTTTTCATGTTATGAACTGTATTTTTAGATCGGTATTGAGCTGTTAACTATTACTGTCTCTACGTTTCGTTGGTGCCTAATTTTCATGTTTAATTCCACTCTAAATACGTTCGCAGTTGTTACCCCCCTTACTCTATGCTCCGAATTTGGGCCTGTAAGGTATTTTGAATCCAGAAATAAATAATCTTCCGTAGTAAGCATATGCAGTTGTGCACGTCCGGTTATGGAACCCGTCCGACTGGTTATGTGGCTCTTCTGGTTATGTGGACTGTCCGGTTATGTAACCAGTCCAGTTATGTGAGCCATTGGGTAGTCAGGTTTGTTAGTTTTTGGGTTCTCGTACAGCTGCCACACCAGCTCCTACCAAAAGGGGAGGCAATACAACTGCTAGGTTAGGTTAGGTTAGGTTAGGTTAGGTTAGGTTAGGTTAGGTTAGGTTAGGTTAGGTTAGGTTAGGTTAGATTCGCGCGTCTTGATCGCACGTTGTCTGACTGGTTACTTTTGCGGTGAGCGCAGAGGAGTGCCGCTACAAGAAGGAACCGTGGGAGGAGTGCGACCACTCCACCAACACGCAGAAGCGGAAGCTCATCCTCAAGCGTGGCAGCGGAAAGTGCGAGCCCACCAAGGAACTCACTAGGAACTGCAAGAAAGGTGAGCTGCTGACGGCCTCAACGGTGCCGCCTATAACTGGTCTGCGGAGTGGGCTGTTTGTCAGTTCTGAAAGACAAATATTACTTAATGCGTAGTGTTTTTTTCCCTTTTGTTTCCTCTTCATTTAGCCTTCCTTTTTTTAGTCACGTTTCTTTTTTTCTCTCTCTCTCTTCTCTTTCCTTTGGCATTTTTTTTTTTCGCGGGACGACTCCTAAACTTTTTAGCTTCTAAAGCTTTCCAAGTTTGAATGCCTAATTTTTATTTCGTCACAACTAAAGCAAAATCTATCTACAGCACAGTATTTCCCGTTCTGTTCCCTATTGCCTACATCATTTTCTTACACTTTGCATGCCCTTTCCAGCCTAAATAAAATTTCGACTGACACAGCTCACCTCTAGTTTGCTTCTTCATGTGCATGTCCTGAGCTCTGGGCTCTGATCATGCATGCAGTACCACTAGCTGATCAGCTCAGTGTCCCAAAGAGGATTTATATCACATACTTATTTGCAGAAGATAGCGTCCCGCGTTTAGACCACAGTCAGTGCGCCTCACCCAAAGCTCAAACGGCGTCTGTTCGAGCTCTTCTAAACCGTTTCGTTATTCCAAGCCCTACTCGCGACCATTGACGTAATCCGTGACTCTATTCCAAAAGAGCTGGTGGTAAAATTTACACTGGTACTCGTCTGTCTGGTTCCACTTCTATTGCGTAAGCAATAATACGCCAGGTTTCAGCCCGTCGCGTAAACCCGGCCGGTAGCCGCGTTTGACCTTTAGAGCGACCGCAGATAGCGCCCCTCTTCAAGCCGTCGGTAGCCACGCCGCGCCGCAGCCTAAACATATCGCACCACACTTGGCTAGAATCTGAGCGTAGCCGTGCAGTATTGCTTACGCAATCTACCGGTTTAACTAAAGCTAAACCCCAGCTAATGTTTTTTTTTTAGTTAACAGTAAAAACTGCCCGTTAAATCATCGTGAGAACCCAGCATGTATGGTGGCCAATCGGTCGTCGTGGCTTACGAATAGTTCACTTAAGCCCCAGGGCATCGTCATTAGCGCATCCTTTTAATGTGTAAGCAGTACGAGTGAAGGTGAAAATGGCGGCCTGTGTCCTGCGCGGTCACGTAATGAAGCCCTTCTCGTCTGCAGCAACCGGAAGGCAGGACAACGCCCCCACTTGCGCCGATGTGTGGGAGGGGAATATCGGCATTAATTGGCACAGGCAAAGAGTCACTGACATAAGCGTTCAGCAACGCCTCCTAGCGGGCGGAGAGTTCGGAGGAAGGTAAAGTGATGCCGAAAGCAATCGTGCCGTCATTGGCTAATGCAACGCGCTTGCCATGTAAAGCGAAATGTAAACCCATAAGAAAATATCAACAAGCTATAAAGGCAGTCGAAGTGCAGCAAAGTTTATACGCAGCAAATGCAAAGTGCGAAATCATTAGCGAGCCGTAAAAGTCAGCCAAAAGGAAAGAAAATTAATTAGCGCAACTTTCACGGCATTGGATACTGCAGAAGGGAAGGCATCAAACAAACAAGCCTCATTCTAAATGTGCACTGCGCACAGGCAGTTTATTGCGCCAGACTGTCTGAGCTGTGTTAGTTTTTACGTCTTTCGCGATCAAACAAAATGTGCGGGGCGCGCATTGAATGACCCGAGAATTTTTTAGAGAGTTAATTAGGCACTATCAGAATCAGGATTCACTTTAGCTTTTCATTGACATCTTTCGTGGAGGTTGTGCGTATAGAAATGATCTTAAAACAGATGATGCCTTAGTGGCCACGCAAAATAGGAAAGTAGCAAGGAATAGCAATTTGGATGTTTAAATATATACATTTAGTGATTAGCAGTAAACGCCCCTTACAGTTTACTGGTTCTACTCTCCCGGTGGTCCTCTTTCAAGGATGGGCCTCTAACCAAGCCACTTATCCCCAAAATTCCTTCCAAATCTTGCACATTCACATATCCGCCATATTGTCTTTATTTCTGTTCACATTATTCTCAATTTACTGAGTAAACAAAGCTGGTGCTCTCTCCGACCAGACACTCGTGGTCTGATCTGGAGCACTGCTCGAAAAATAATTTGTTGGTTTAGTACGCCCAACGTGAAGGACATGGAAAAAAAAATCAAACATGCCCTCTTTACGTTCCCATTATCTTTGCGCTCTCCAATAGTAATTAACGGAGCATAATTTGAAGAGTTAGTGCAGTAATGCTTGTCTATACACTCCTTCTAAATGCTTCCATTTTGTATTTCCATGCTTTTGTTAACGTTTATAATGGCTGTTTCGCGTTTTATCTGTTTTCTCTCCTCTTTCTTTCTAACGCTGCTCTCAGTGCCGTCGTCAAGTAAGTTCTTTTTTTTTTTTTCTTCTTGGCGGCTTCCAAGCTCCTTTGCCTTGCATGTCAAGTTTCCAAGCAATCAAAACGTTCCATTCCAGTTCAACATGAGCTTCGTAGAGAGCAAGCCTAGTTGGTTCGAATTTACAGAAAAGGGTTCAAAAGGAAAAGTGCTGCGTTACTGAACTTAACTATCCGCTGGCAAGAAGTGTTGGGATCGTGAAGTTGCTTAGTGTAGCAACAATTCAATATCCCTCTTACAGGATGGGGGGCAAGAGACGAAAGTCCCAGATAAATTTGTTCCAAAAGGTGCTTCTGTCGTTCTCAGATAGGTTTTATGCGCACAAAAAGACGACACAAAAAGACAAGGGAGACAGGACGGAGCGCAACTTTCAACTGTTTTATTTCGGAAATGTACACGACATTTATACCAAAAAAATTATCATTGCATAATCATCAGTACCACGTGCGAGCCAAATACCCAGGAAAAGCACAAAGGAAGGGCACAGGTCACTCACCTGTTATCTAATTTATCTAAAAAACAAATTCTTTATCATACATTGTCACAGATGGTGCGCTAATACATGAACTTCCGCTTTTTCTAATGTGGTAGGCCTCAGCCAATTCTCGCGCAAGCGTGTCAGTGCTCCTGCACAAGATGCCGGTGCCTTGTAGCGTTGCATCACACAGTTTTTTTGCTTTCTGTTTTTGGTCATTATCTTTTCCACACTCACTGATGTACGCCGGCAGGTTCGCACCTGCCGGCGCACATCAGTGAGTGTGGAAAAGTCTGCCGGCGCACATCAGTCGCGTACATTTCCGGAATCAAATGTCGTGTACATTTCCGGAATAAAACAGTTGAAAGTTGCGCTCCGTCCTGTCTCCCTTGTCTTTTTGTGTCGTCGTTTTGTGCGCATAAAACTTATCTGAGTATGAACCAACTAGCCCCACAACGCATATTTCTGTCGTTCTGTTTGGTCTAAGCCTTTGGCACTCTGAGTTCGAAACAGAAAGCTACAGCTGTTCTTTTCAGTCAATTAATAAATCACTTTATTGACAGGTAACATATACATCCGTATTTGTGTACAGGCGGGGCCACAGAACATAAATAAGCGTTGCGGAAGTGGTCCTTAGGTTATACATCACATATTTGTCAATCTGAGCAACTATGCAACTACAAAAACTAAGAGAAATACAAGAATACAGGACATGCATAGCGTGAACAGAAATTTCAGCAAATAACTGATAATCTAACCGAAAGTACATTTTTGCTGCAACCAAAAACGTTGTATGGTTTGTTCTTGTGGTTGTATGGTTAATGATAGGGGTCCTAAAGCAAAATAGGAGCCTGCTTTCGCAAGGTGATTTTAAATGTGTGAGATGTTGATGACGCAATGCTGTTTGGCAAACAGCTCCATGAATGTGCCGCTACAAAAGAAAAAAAAAATGATCTGTTGTTTGTTCTTATATTTGGTACAGTCAAAGTAGTGGTAGAAGGATAATCATAGTTAGCACTTGCTGGCGCTGTTTGTTATTATTACTCGAAGACAACTTAGTGCCACTGTGAATTGGCTTGTGAAGTATGTTTATAACTGGGGTTCATACAGATGGATATTAAGTAAGCTAAAAGGGAATTTATTTTAATCTTCCTTGTTAGTAAATATGATTGCCCATAAAAATATGTTCTAAGCGACTTGTATGGAAGTGAGAATGATATGAAATGTTTGGACATCAATTCTTACTGCATATGTAATAGAAAGCGAATGAAGCTATATTAGACGGTTATAAGAATTTAGAGGAAATGGCGTAGTTTGCAAATGAATGATATTTTTTTTTTGTATATTGTAAAAGTTATTTCCTAACGTGTTCGTGCCACTGACATTTTGTTCTAAATACGCTCCTAATTACATCATGTGGCCAACGCACTGTAGTCTGTGACTGCCAAACCAAGTGCTTTCATTGTTAGCTAGGGGTGCTAACATATTCTTAAGTAGCATTTGCAAAAACTGTCCGTTGTGAGAAATCTAGTGGGTGCATTAATGCGAGAGTAATGTTTTCGGAAACAAAATTAACACCCAAAACTTTTACTAGTCTGGACGTCCGCCGAACTGATCATCTCGACCTGGATGAAGCATGCTTTCAGAAAAAACTTTCTTTCGGCGCTTTTTAGCCTGTTTCAGAAACCTGTCTTGACAAAGGGTGAAGGGTCTGAAATGGGAGCATTCGCAGACGCCTGAGGCGTTTTTCCGAACAAACTTTCTCGAAGGAACGACCTGCGCAAAAGCCACGTCACGCGTTTCAATATAGAAGCAAAATACACGCCGCGCGCAGTCGGCCCTCACTTATGGCGCTAATGAAGAAGTATCGCTCTCCAGATTGCGACACGTTCGTATTTCCGGGGCACTTCCTTAGCACGCCCTGTTATCTGCCACGCGGCGCTCGTTTTCAAGCAGTGGCTTTTCTTCAAACCATTGCCCAAGGTCATGCCCACTTGTTGCCCTCTTAGGACAATCTCCTCTTGACACGACAAAGAACATGAGCACTTACGCTGGGACATGTCTGCATTTTGTTTTTGCAAGAAAAAAGTAAAAAAAAACTCTTGCAGGGCCTGTACACAGGGCATAAAACAGCGGAGTACTATATACGTTTCTATTAGACGAACATATTCAGCCTAACTCAAAAAGCTATATGGCTCGTGACTTTCCCCTGTAAATAACGCTAGTTTGGTGAAACAAATGTGAACAGTTCATGCAAAGCCGCGTTGCTCCCTGTGTCCGATTGCAACGTCTCGGAGTGTCCTCTGAGACGTCCATTCAAGCACTGCTTAGTATGTCCGGTGTATGCTTTCCCACTCATGTGGTCTAAAGTACACTGTACTGACAAACGCAGTAACTATGCTCCCGAACATTTTATGGCTGTGCAGCCAGGGCTCCGGAGGCGGAGCTTCCGTCGCAGTGTTGCTACACCATCCTGGCATACCTGAGTATACGGTTTCGGTTCCAGTTCACCCTTTTCTTGAAACTATAGTTTTTGAGCCGCCGCCGATGCATAAATGACTTTGTTTAGAATACTTTACGCATGGAGTGAACGTAAATTTGTGGTTAATAAATGTCACGCCTGTGTACGACGTGTAACAAGGGCATTGCGAAAGCGTACAGAAGCTGGCGGGTACACACAGCAATCAGCAGCCGAAATACCCTTCGGGAGATTCCCGACAGATGGCGCAACCATTCTGTTTGCTTGGCCTACTGTACTAATTTGAAAATGCACCACATTAGCGTTGTTGTATTAATAACCTGAATATTTACTTAATGGTACAGTATTTCAGAGCCCGATCCCCGATATTTATGAACGGCCTATATCTGCTTCAGGTTTCCTGTGAACCAATTATTATTATTATTATTATTATTATTATTATTATTATTATTATTATTATTATTATTATTATTATTATTATTATTATTCTTGACATCTGTCTATCGAATTTTGAAAGTGTTCGAGTCTCGAGTTCAGACATACCGCTTACTCGCTGTGACAAATTTCACCTTCCGCTTCTAGTTACTACTGCTGTCTCTGCCTCACCTTCTACTAATTCAGATCGGGTGAGGAATTCGCCCCGTTTCGCGTATGCACGTGGTGATTATGTCGGTCTTTTCAATTTCTTCTCTTCCGTCGACTGGTCCCTTTTAAATGACATTAATGATTCAGATGGACAAGTCAGCCGCTTTACAGAAATAGTTCTTGATGGTATGCGTCGGTACATACCTTTGCATACTCCTACGCGTAGGAAGTTCCCTTCCTGGTTTTCAAGGGAACTAATAACGGCGTTAAAACTCAAGGAACGGGCCCATCGTAAAGCGAAACGCCCTGGGTTTCACAATTGGGCAGATGAGTTTCGCCGTGTGCGTTCTCTTTGCAAACGCTTATACAAGCGGGACTATGACTCATATCTTGAGTCTTTAGAGAGGAGTGCCTCAAATCGTCCTAGTCAGTTCTGGCGTTACGTTCGCAAGCGTTCCATTAAATCAGATCTAAGTATCAGCTTAGTTGACTCTCAGGGTTCGGAAATTCGGGATGTTGCCGACAGTTTTGCCCAACATTTTTCCTCCGTTTATAAACATCCACATTGTGATTCCGTTTGCCTCCCATCTGGTGCACTATCTAATTCCATTCTCTTTGACGAGGAGTTGATAACTGAGAGTCTTAAGCGTCTGAGACCTTCTTTGTCTCCTGGACCTGATGGCATTCCAGCTGCCATAATAAAAGCCTTCAGTTATATCTTTGTACCAGTACTGACTGCCATATTTAATAACTGTTTAAAAAATGCTGCCTTCCCTCGCGTGTGGAAAATGGCACGCGTGTTTCCTGTCTTCAAGTCTGGAAACAAATATGATGTTTCCAGTTATCGTCCGATTTCTCTTCTATGTGCAACCTCTAAGCTTTTCGAATTAGCTTTGCACAGCGTACTTTCCTTCCATCTCAAACATATCATAGTACCGAATCAACATGGCTTCATGTCGGGTCGCTCTACTTCTACCAACCTAGTCACGTTTATGACGTATGCCTCTGCAGCAGTCCTTCAGAGGGGTCAGGTTGACACTGTTTACTGTGATATGAGCAAAGCTTTTGACGTTGTTACTCACTCACTACTTCTTGAAAAACTTCTACTCTCTGGCGTTGAAGTCTCACTCGTAGCCCTCCTACGCAACTATCTCCTTGATCGCTTCTGCTTTGTCAGTGTCAATGGACAGACTTCTTTCGTTTACCCTGCAACGAGTGGAGTTCCTCAAGGTTCAGTACTAGGCTCGCTTCTCTTCTCCGTTTTTATTAATGATGTTTCCTCGGCAATAAAGAACTCCTCGTTTCTTCTTTATGCTGATGATATAAAAATATTCAAGGTAATACATTCTTTTCAAGATTGCTTGTTGTTGCAATCGGACATATCTGCTTTTTCTGATTGGTGTGCGAAGAATCGACTTACTCTCAATTCTTCCAAAACTAGGGTTGTGTCCTTTACTCGTAAAACACATAGCTTTCTCTACCATTATTCTGTGAATTCTGTGCTGTTGGACAGGGTTGATGAAATTAATGACCTTGGTGTACTTTTTGACCGCACCCTCAGCTTCTCCTCTCACACTAAACGCATTGCTCAGCGGGCTATGCGCACACTCGGTTTCGTTTGCAGACTTTCGAGAGAGTTCCATACTCCACTTCCGTTCCTAAAACTGTACCTGTCCATATGCTTGCCGGTCTTGGAGTATGCGTCGGTTGTTTGGAATGGCACTTGCAAACCGAACTTGGACAAGGTTGACAGAGTACAAAAAAATTTTTACGGATATTTCATTATCGCTTTCCTTGGGCAACTTCCCCCTCTCGCTCCACCAGGAGCGCCCAACTGAATCTTCTTTCTCTTCACTGCCGTCGTATCAGACTTGATATCATATTTCTGTACAAACTCCTTCATGGCCACATTATGTGCCCTCAGCTCTTAGAGTACATCCTACTGCGCGTTCCGCGAAAGAGCATGAGGGAATTCAGACCATTTCAGGTTTCTCCTCTTCATTCCCACTCCCCTCTGGACAGGATGCAGTGGTTATTTAACTCTTTTTGTCCTCACCTTGACATCTTCCAAAACTCGCTCTGTTCATTTACATTGGATGTTCGTAGCGTTGTATTCTAAATAGTACTTTATTACATATAACTCCCACTTTCTAGCCTTAATATTGTATTTACTTCACTTTTTGTTTTTTCTCCTGTTCAATGCTGTCTTTATCTTGAACTACTTTTTATCCGTTTCTTACTTATATTTCAACTTTAAACTTTATATTCGAATGTTACTGTCCCTTGTTCAATTTTACTTCTTTATTGTATTATTCTGTACTTCTTGCCTGTGTTTTAAGTACCATGCACTTGTTGCGCCTGGAATGGTTGTTTATTTTATGTATATTTCTATATTACTATAATCAATGTCAGTTATTTGTTGTTGTTTTTTTTTTCTTCTATCTACCGTTCTTTTTTTTTTTCTTTCCTGGTGTGCTCAAAAATTATCTCACTGTGTATATAAGTGATTCTACTCATTGTTTGCTTACTTTCCGTGATACTTTTCGTCTCAGTTTCATTTCATGTATTATTTATTTCTTTTTTTGTGTGTTATCTCTGTGTGTGTAAACATGTTTGTGCTTTTTCGTTTTTGTTTCTTTTTTTATTTGTGCTGCAGCACAAAGACAACATGGTTGTTCCTGCGCACATTAAATAAAGATTGATTGATTGATTGATTGATTATTGTTATTATTATTATTATTATTATTATTATTATTATTATTATTATTATTATTATTATTATTATTATTATTATTATTATTATATTCTGCTGCACAGTATCTGATGCGTTTCAGTGTTGTAGCTTTGACTGCATAGCCAGAAAAAAACTTGTCCCAAACGAAGTTCGCAACGTGTGCAGTGGAGGTTGTGTAAACAGTTCCCACATCGTTTTGGAAAATAGGCATCGGGTACACTGAACAGAGCTTGAATGAAATAATAACTCGGAGAGCATGGCAAAACTTTGCAATCGAGTACAGAGAGAAATTTGGCTTTATATGTGAAAGACAGTCGGAATCGTTCGCCCTAGCTTCACCGGACTGCCATTATTGCAAAGGGGGTGTACGGACACGACTGATCGCGAGCTGTTTGAGGTGTTCCTGATCAATAAGTATGTGCGGTCGACCACGCTTATCGACGACGAAGACTGGCGTTTTCTGTAGAGGATCAACTGGGCAACCTATCTTTAATTAGTTGTAATTTTTTCGTGAACGTTTGCGCATTAAAGTGGTTTTATGTGCGTGGATAAGCCAGAAATTAATTGGATGTAACTCCAGTACCAGCCTTAAAGCGATGAAGAGGACATTGGGCATAGGCAAAGATGAGGTGTATGACCTCATGGACAAGACGTGCAATGTCATCCCTAATATGGACAAGACAGTCAATATAGCCGAGGAGTTTTATATTGACCTATACAGTAGCCAAAGTAGTCAGGATAATAATGAGATTGGCGGTAGCGAAGAGCAATCAGACGTTCCGTCAGTAACGAAGGACGAGGTTAAGAAAGTTTTAAAAGCTATGAAAAGGGGAAAGCAGCTGGGAAATATCAGGTAACTGGAGATTAGTTGAGGGACGGCGGTGATATCGTGCTAGAAAAACTAACCACCCTGTATACGCAATGCCTGATGACATGGAAAGTACCAGAATCATTGAAGAACGCTAACATTATCTTAATTTATTGGAACTGGGACGCAACTGACTTGAAAAATTAGAGACCAATAATATATTTTACGTACAAGGTATTCACTAAGGTAATAGCTAATATATATATTAAGGGCAACCTTACACTTCTATCAACAAAAGGATCAAACAGGTTTTCGGAAAGAGTACTACCGATCCTACCTAAACTATCAACCAAGTGACGGAAAAATTCTCAAAATATAACAAGCTCCATTACATAGCGTTCATTGATTACGAAAAAGCATTTGACTCAGTCGAAAACAAGGCAGTTATGCTGACATTGCGAAATCAGGGTGTAGATGAGCCTTATGTGAAAGTCCTGGATATAATGGATGCGCTGTAATCATAGTCCTGCATAAAGAAAGTAATAAAATTATTATAATGAAGAAAACACAATCTCCCCAGTACTATTCGCAGCTTCCATAGAGGAAGTGTTCAGAGACTCGGAATGGGAGCATGCAGTTAGGGAAAAGGATTGATGGAGAAAACCTCAGTAATATATTATTAACTGATGACATTGCCTTAATTGCTAAGTAATTCAGGGGATGAATTGCAAAGAATGTTCGATAACCGAAAATGAAAAGCAGAAAGGTAGTCCTAAATTATTATGCAGAAGACTAAGGTAATGTTCAATAGCCTTGGGAAAGAAGAGCAGTATAGGTACCGAAGCACTGGAAGTGGTTGGCGAATATGTTTACTTAGGGCAGGTATATTAGCCGCAGATCTGGACCATGAAAGGGAAACAACTAGGAGAATAAGATTAGGATGCAGCGCATTTGGCAAATACTCGCAGATTAGACTATCAGCTTACTGGTATCGCTAAAGAGGAAAGTGTATAACAGTTGCATCTTACCTGTACTCACCTATGGGACTGAAACGTGGAGGCTAACGAAAAGGGTACTACTTAGGTTGAGGGTAATGCAGAGTGATGTGGAACGGAACAGGATTGGTGTAATGTCAGGAGATACGAAGCGTGCAGAGTGGGTCAGAGAAATACTTATAGTCTACGACATTCGTGTGGAAATCAAGAAGAAATGGGCATGGGCAGGGCATGTAGTGCGAAGAGTGCATAACCGATGGTCGTTTAGGGTCACAAACTGGATTCCAAGGCAAGGAGAGCGTAGCAGGGGGCGGCAGAAAGTTAGGTTGGCGGATGAGGGTAAAATATTCGCAGGATATTCGTGGATGCAGCTAGCACAGGACCTAGTTAGTTGGAGAGGCCCTGCCTTCGCCCTTCAGGGGGTCTAATTCGGCAGATGATGATGGTGATAATGACGATGATGGGTGTAGTTCGGTTGATGATGATTATGATGTAACTCCGGAAAGGGTGTGTGTGCATATGCTTTCTTCAGGTCCTATACGCCTTGTTTTCCGCGAGTTCTTCTGCCTCTAAAAGGCTGATGCGCCCCTGTTTTCACTGTTTTTTTTTTTTAATTATCTTGCAGCATGCCGCTATGAGAAGGGCGCGTGGAACCCGTGTAACACGACGGCCAACACACGAAGCCGAGTGGACAAGCTGAAACCCCGGAGCGATCCCACGTGCGAACCCACCCGCCACATGGTTAAGAAGTGCAAGTCTGGTCAGTCGTTTTCCAACCTCTCAATTAACTAGATGGTATTAGTGGCGTCGTTCTCCAGAAAACCCGCCTTCCGCGTTGTACACGTTGGCCGCTTCTGCGTTAATGCTCTGGTAACGTCACAGTAAAATAACCGCGGGGTTAAATGTGGAATGTCGCCACCCTAATCAAAAATTCTTAAAACTATTCTCCAGGAATCAGGTGCGCCAAAAATAGACTCCTGAAAAAGGACTGTTAACTTTTCCACAACGCGCAGCTTCTGATAACTAATATGTTCACGTTAGGAGGAATAAATACAGATGATTCTTTGCTAGCATGCCTGTTTGACCACATTCGTTTGCTGTGAATGCGTAGCATTAGGCCTCAGTGGTACTGTTTCGTTTCTGTTGCGTATTTTTTTTTTTTTTCATTTAACCACGTTAGACTAGCATTATTTCCATTAGCGCTCGTTTTTATATGGTGTGTGCGCGGTTTAGCGTTTGATTTTGAATTTTACTCGTCTAGACCTTTTTATTGATATGAATTGACGCTGTAGCCTAATGTTCAATAGTTAATCACAATTAATGAATTAACCCTTTATAAGCAAGACCTTCAATTGTATAGTGTAATCTATCGTACACGATATAGCGTAAATTTTAATTTTTAAACACAATTTGCTAATTAACAGTAAATACGTAATGCAAATATGGTCGATGTAGCTAACCAACGATATATGATCTAATTATGTTACGTAAGCTTCACTTTACCGAGAATTACCTAATTAACGTTAATTATTTGATACTTACAATTAATCCAGTGCAGTTTTACTGGACATAAGCAATTCAACGGTATAACACTTTTGACTACTATAACCAACATATGCTATGCGGCCACTGCGGGTACAATGTGCACACGCATTCTGTACAGACATTTCGTACACATCACGCGTGAGCCGTATGTTACACACTAATACGCAAGTCGTCCAAACTTTCTGCCGTCACGTGGTTCAGTGGGCTTAAAAGCAGAACTGGTGGAGCACTTGATAATACTCAAGCCCAGATGGCACAATTAAGCGAGTGGAATACGCAAATGAAGGCTCGGACGAGAAGAGCATCGAGGACGAGCCGACGCGTCACATCGCAAGCTTTAGTACATCATTGCAGTTCTCATTCTGTTGCTCGCGGCGGCGAACAGTATGAAGTGCATCTGCACAGGAGAACGCAAACGTGAGAAACTAACTTAACCCCAATCTCAGACGAGTTGAAGGTGATCACTTTTCCCCCATGACTTATTGCAATAAATATCCTCGCATGTTCTTCATATTTAGCCTAACAGTTTGGTTTCTCGGTTCTGCGTCACCCTACCAGGTGGAAACCAAGTAATTGCCACTTAAGAAAAAGTTTGTTGACCCAGATCAACCGTAGTGAAAGTGAGAATCTTCAAATTGCTATAAAACGTACGTGATGAAGACCTGCTTCGCGTGTCTTCAGCTTTTCACTTCTAAGAGACAGACAGTGGTCGATGACACCGTGTTTTGACCACGACGTTCTTCATCGCAGGACTGGGCTGCCGCTACAACCGCAGCGTTAAGTGGAGCGAATGCGACGCACAGACGCAGACCAGGACCAAGACCATGCCGCTGGTGAGCGGCAACAGCGCCACATGCGAGAGCCACAAGATCGTCACCAAGCCGTGCCGCTCGGCCGGCGATCTGCGCCAGGCGAAGCGCAGGCCCAAGCAGGGTGAGAAGAGCATTGCACACATCAAAAGACAATGCACGTAATCGGGACATGCCACTCGTGAAAAAGCTATTGTTTCTTGTACATGATTTCATGTGCCGACAAGAAGGGCTAACCAGCATCTTTGTTACGTCTTGTTTCTGGTTTTGTTTATGGGGTTTACTGTCCCAAAGCGACTTAGGTTGCTTAGGTTATGAGAAACGCTGTGGTGGAGGACTCCGGAAATTGCAACCACGTGGTGCTCTTAAATGTGCGCTGACATCGCACAGGACACGGGCACCTCGCTTTTCGCCTCCATCGAAAATAGACCGCCACAGCCGGGATGGTCTTGTTTCTGTTCATGCTCTTATTCGTTTAGCTGCATATGATATCAGAAGGTTGTTTTCGCATGCAAACCCTCCTGAATAACCACCTAGCCTGGACCATGTGGCCCAAAATTCAGACATGCAGAACTATGGCGGATCAGTCAGCGAAAATATTGCAGCTTGCTTAAGAAAGTCAACGAATACTGCGCTTTTTTATGTGTACAGAATTTCTAGCTCAGGATTGTGAGCCTTCATTCCCCATTCTTCTTCTCCTCTGCTCCCTTTCGCGCTGTGTGTACAGGGTGGTCATAAATATGTGCGAACAACACGAAGCGTGGCCGTGTTTCGCGGAGCGTCGACACATCCGGTGCGGCCGTGCATCGAAGCAAAGTGGCGCATGCGCACAGGGGCCTGGAGGCGGTGCTTCGTGTCGTCTGCTGCAACGCGAAAGCGCACTGTCCTTACACTGCTACTGTTTTTATTACTGGGACAGCATAATTATTAAGCAGCAGAGGAAAAAGTGGCTTTCGTACTTCGTGTCGATTGTCAGACGATGAACATAAAGATGGCATTGAACAAGTTTTGTCAAATCATCCGAGCAACACTCACTAAGGCAGACTAGCCGCTTAGCTTAGCACTCATTTGCAGGAGCTTATCAGCTTCGCCGGCGGATAAGACATTGCCATTCTCAAGCTAGTATGATAAGACAACTGATAGCCTTCCATAGGACTGAGCAAACGCTGCAGTGAGTGGACCGCGATAACACCATCTCCGTGCATAACACACGGTTAGGTGCGCTTCTCAGTAAAGAAACACGGTGCGTCTTCGTGCTGTAGTAGACGACACGAAGCACCTCCTCCAAGCCCCTGTGCGCTTGCGCTACTTTGCTTCTATGCGCGGCCGCGCCGGATGCGCTGACGCTTCGCGGAGCGCGGCCACGCTTCGCGGTGTTCGCACATATTTAGAACCACCTTGTACATTCCTGGTCGTACGCTGTTCATGTTTATTGGTGTTAAAATGTCTTTTAGGAAAGAGGAGTCTTTGATAAAAGGTTTCCGCTGATTTTTCTTGAAGAGCTAAAGGGTACAACGCAGCAGCAATAAGCGACGTAAGCAGCAGGGGTAATGGTAAAAAGAGCAGGGTTAGCGTAGTGGACTGCATTTGACCTTCGTCGTTGCGCTGTTCCTTCAAGAAACGACCCAACTGCGAGCTCACCTTTCTGTCCTACATTATTTTAAGTATGACACTTTGCACAGAGGCCGACTCGTCGCCGTTTTGAATGGTGTAGAAAGGTACCAAGAGTCATAAAAATGAGAACAACCGTAGTGGTCATCTGCGGGCAGAGAAGACTACACAAGTGAAGGCACAAGCGATTATCGACCCATCAAATTCTGCTCAGTGCTCAACTTTTTTTTCCTCCCTCTATATCTACAGAATGCCGCACTAATGATCAGTGCTCAATATCTCGTCCTGTCATTCGATAGATCTTTAGCTGGCCACCCTCAGAACCTTAGCGGTACTGAATGGTGCTAACGAGCAATCAGAATTCCATTTAAAAGATGCTGGCCTTTTATTTTTTCCTAGGGAGCACGTTTGCAGACCAAGGCCTGTGGGCTCTGGGTAGATGTTCACCTGTTCCTAAATGACAATCTGACTGCACCGCAAGGTTGCCTCAAGTTTTTCCAAGAAAATGAGACCTCCGACCAATCGTTTCGCCTCAAAAGAGGAGAAGAAGCTTTGGTTCTATAAAGCATACACCTTTAGATCCCCGTTGGTGGAGAATGTTTAGTGTCTAGTAGAGGAAGCTTTTCATTGGAACAGTCGGAAGCTTTTCAATGTTTAGGATACATCGAAAGTTCGAATGTCACAGGGCCTACTTTTAGGCAGTCATTTACTACGTCGTCAAGTCACAAAATCTGCCTAGGGAATAAGACAAGTATTAGTTTCACCTCTGACGACATCAGCACCTTAGTAGACGTTTCATGTTCAAGAATATAATATGAGTAAAGCAAACAATGCGGCCTGGGTTTCTTGTGTCCAAGTGCGTCGATAGTTTGGAGGTCACAAGGTCCGCACTGGAGCCGTATAGTTGGGCATTTACGACACAACCAATCCACAAAGTCTGTGCAGAGGATGTGAAAAGCATTTATTTGACCTCTGAGAATATTTCCGTCTGCGTAGGTGCCATATGTTCAAAACTATATGTGAGTAAAGGAAGCTGTCTGGCGCAGGAACTTTTTACACGCCTTGTACATTGATCACCCCCAAGCAAGAGGTCAATAAGCCTGCCCCAAGAGGCGGCCGTTCGGTTTAATTCGTGGTGTTTAAATTGTGGGCGGATAAATTAAGAAGCAGCAAATGAGGACCTTTAAGTTATTAGTCTTGTTATGCAGTGTTTCTCGCGATAAAATTCATATTTTGGTTGTTCGCAGATGAGGAAGAAGAGGAGGAGGACGAGTAGGCATCACAGTCTGGTGTACGGGCTCTTCAAGCTGCCTTCTTCCCGAGAAAAGGCAGCCCAGATCTTTCCAAACGAACGGGGAGGGGGAGGGAGAAGCGGAGTGATGGACGAGAGGAGCCCTTCTTTCAACTCAAAGCGCAAATCTCGACGACGTCTTCAACGCGAACTAAGGCGACGCGCAGCACTCTACGCCGCAAGACATCGGATGCCACCACCAAGTCATAGGGATCAGGGGGAGTTGTCCGGGCGAAAAACAAAGCATTTTTTTTTTTTCATTCGCCGGGTCTGGGGTCTGACAGGACGAATGCTCGTTAAGGCCCGATTGACTTCGCTTAATCTTGAATACTCTCATCAGACTCATTTAACCGCCCTCAATGGCCTCTCATGAATGTTCTGTGGCACGAAGGCCGGTATTAAATATTGACTGCGACTCTCGTTTCGACACAGGGCCTTTCAAACCAAAGATCCCGCGATGGCTGAGTCTGATGCCAGAAAATATTAACACAATAATATTCTCTTGCTTAAAGAAGCACATACTGAGTAGCTTCTGCTACTGTAATCGAGTCCTAAAGTACGGTTGTAATATTCCGCACTTCAGTACACAACCATGTAAAGGCAAGCGTCAGTCGTGGAGAACGAACAAAATTAAACAGGCTCTGCAACTCATGCGCTGAGAAAACCTGAATCGAGACGAGAGTCGATGACTCTTTCAAGGTATACTCAAATTAATCTTTTCTTTTTTTTACAACCATGTACTTGCAGTCTTTGGCGTCACTCATATACCTTCACACAGTGACATTGCAGTCATGACCGCTTGTAATATCTCGGCACACATGTGTTGTTAAGCATTTAGGAGTGTTAAACCAGGCTGCAGCTGTCTCATGAACAGGCACGTCCGATGGAACAGGGCACATATCGAAAAGGTTCATCTGGTTCGGTTGTGTGCGATTGTGCTGAAGATGTGATGTAATAGATCTAGTATTCACTTGCCTGGCAGACAAGAAAACAATATTCATGAACAGACATGAATTTATTTAAAAAGCTACCAAAGTTCACACCCTAATCGGCTGCACCAACTACTTTTATTGATATAGCCAACAGGCTTTTCTTAAAGATGCAGTAGAGAGTAGCGTGGCAGATGCTTAGTTCAGAAGTAAGTTGGCAACAATGACAGTTTTAAACCAAACGGCATCAGAGCGCGCATGTAACTCGTGCTTGAGTCTACTGGTCGTTCTCCCATAAAAATGTCGACCAATTTCGCGCTTCCCGGCTTCCAGTGCTTTATATAGAAGTAGAGTTGCCTGACTCTGAACTTCTTAACTTCAGAATGCCTCAGAACGCTGCCAGTCTCCACATGCATAAGATTCAAAACCGCTCTTATTCCTGAAGGATTCTAGGTACTCTAACCAGAGCGAGCAGTTGACATCACTCTATCGTGGTCCTTAGTTAGCTTTTGGGACACAAGCGCACACAACCATTACATTCTCTATTAGTAAGGTCGTGACAGTCTTTCTCGTGCTTTTTGCGTATTAATCGATGTGCCAACAGAATACTTTCAGGGCATTCCAGGTGGGGGATGGGAAAGCAATGGGCCAGTGACATGTGCTGGTGTCCCAGCCATGTTCTGACATTGCGCGTGTCTTAATAACTTAGCCGTCTTTTTCATACTTCAGCTCTCATACTTAACGCATCTGAGATGGGGAAAGGAAGTGGGAAAGGGAGCTTAAGGGTTACCGTTGTTCGACGTAGTGTCATTCCCCTCAGCCTACTTCCGCCGTAGTGAACACTCCTTCCTCTCTTGTCCAGTGTATATCCGCGTGTCCTTGGCAAAGATAAACGATGGTGTTCCCTTCTTTTTGGACAACGAAAAGTGTGCGCGAGGCGATGTTTCTTTTTTATTGTTTACTTGTTTGCTTCTGAGTGACTTGCACTATGAATAAAAGAAACGTCTTAAAAACATCTCTTTAAGTAAGTCTTTAGTCACGTACTGAACATGTCCCAAATGTGCCGGCCGTCTTTTAGGCGTTTAATGGCTGCTCGCACTGTGATCGGGCATATTCCAAACCTATATAGGTATACCAGTAATATCTCGTAGCGGCTACTTCGTCCGTTCAGGTACGTACACTGGGGATGTACTCTCAAAAAGAGCGAACCAGCTGTTCTGCACTCCATTAACAGCTGTTTACTCTGCTTAAATTTCCTAGGGAGTAAAACGCATCCTTGAGAAGAGAGTATAGCTGCCTTTGTGCTCCCTGTAGGTGGAAAAGCTGAAAAAAGGTGCTGTCGTTGAGGATGTAACGCATCAGAAACCTGTGAATACATCTGGCCTGCACTTTCTTGAAAATGCAGCAGCCGCTGAATCCACTGCCTCAAAAGCAAAGTGACCACGTTTGCGATGCTGGAATAAAGTGATGCAGCTGATCAAAAGTGCGCAAGTACCATTCATCAATATCTGCATGCATGCATTTGCGTTTGTAACGTTAAGAGCCTGTCTCCTATCTGTCAAATTCGTCATTTTTTTATAGCCTGTCTAATAATTGTAGACGTTTCTGAGGAATGAATACAATTATAAGCTATGTGAAAACAATTTATGCTTTTCAAGGGTTTCGTTCACGTTTCGTATACCTCTTTCAAAGCAGTGACCTCCTGAGGAAAAAAAAAAACGCTTCGCAGAAGGAACCCACATAATACAGCTCGAAGAATTCTTGCTTGAAGTCAAGCGACACGGCAGTGTTATAAAATGAATAATAAAAAATAATACAACCATAGTGTGAATGCTTTAAATTTACAGGCAGGGCTTTCTGGCATTTCTTCCGAAATTCTAATGCCTTTCTTTAGTTTTCCGTTTCACGTCTAATGGAGGCTTATTTTTCACAGGAATATCGCCGCTTCTTTTCAGTGCTACAAGAGTACAGCTGAGCTATGAAAAGTATTATATCGTTTATCATAACTCGTTTGCTGACAAGAAGAGTTGATGAACCAGTCAGCATAGAAGTGGTGATCTGTAGAACGATGGTTTAAATTTATGGGCTCCCGCGGCAAGAAAAAGTGTAACACTGAAGAAATTCTACCATTGTTGTATAGAACTGAACAGAAATAGAAGTTCGCCCAGAATCCTCATTTATGCATTGATCATATAGAATAATACAACACAAGCTAAAGCGAATTAAGGCCCGCGCTGTGCCAAAACCACGCATGGATCGCGTCCGATAACGGGGCTATGTCGAGAGAAGCTAAGCAAGGAATGTCATATTGTCCAAACGCGCAGCCCTGTAATGGTTCAGAAAGAGGTCTCGCTGTTCGTAGCGACACAAGCGGCTGACGTTAGCACTTTTTAAGCGCTCAAACAAGCAATCTCAGCGCCCCCTGGGCACTACAGATTACCTATAGTTCGCACACAGCAGCTCGAAGTAGTTAGAGATAAGAGTATTTCGAAAAAAAAAAAAAAATCAAGGTTACATTTGTCCAGATCTTTTCACGACCCTGGGAGAAACCAGTTTGACTTATGAAGCAGGCGTGGGGTGAGAACCCGCAGCTTTTTCCTGTGCTATGAGCACAGCCCAGTCTCCAATATGGCAGCGCCCTTTGGCCAATTTTGAAAATGTCTATAGACCTTATGCAAAACTGCTGCCACCTCTCGGATGTTCAGTGAACCCCGCCAGGAGACACCATGCGCAGTGCGGCTGCTGCCGTCGCACTAGCTGCATATCTATAGTGCTGCAGAAGTTTGTGTTATTTGTTCGCATTCAGAGCAAAAAATGACGGAAGAATGGACATGGATTTGTACTCGCTGCCTACATTCCCATTTTACTGCATAAAGCGGTACTGCGCTGCCCAAACTTCTTACGAACGGCAACATCAGCATAGCTACAACCGAAAAACTCACGTTGCGACTTCTAATTTCCTTCTCTGCTTCGACAGATTCCTTAATACTCTGCTCAAACATGCGTCCATGAACGAGCTCGATATCGCTTCCGGGCGTCAAACACGTCTATTATGTGATTACACTGTGTCGGCCGCCGCAGGAGGCTTTCGAGCCAAGCATGAGCCTGGTTCAACATGCTACTGCGCCCGGCCTCGATCATTCGCGTTCCACAGTAAGCTGTGCAAATACGCGTACACGAAGGAGTTTGATACTGTTTATGTAATGTAGGATCGGTGCCTATAAACATTGTGGTGCGATGGATCTGGAAAAATTCATAGTGCAGCGTGAGCACTCTTTGGACCGTTAACGGCACATTATTTTGTTAGTGTGTAAGCAACCAAACAACAACTCCTAACGACGTGAACTGCCAGCTAAATGCAACAGGCTAACGACGCTATTCCACGTGCGCTCATCCTCCTCAGATAGCTGCTGTCGCCGTAACATCGTGGTTCCATTTCGTGAAAGGCGATACATTAGCAGATACATTATCGATACAAAATCGGTATCTTACCCTGCGTAGTGACATCGCAGATGTTCGCCTCATACTCAGACGCGATGTCAAGCGTGGACGCGTTTTCGAGCAATATAAATTGTAGAATTAAAATTTCGCGTTCGAATTAAAAAAAGAACAGCCTTGCGCTTTTAAAGTGCGGCAGCGTTTTCTATCTGATACCTGGGCGTATACATATGTAGAAAATCTCTGGACAGCTTGTATGCATAAAGCAGTAAATTCTGGGATGAGATGGTGCTATAAGCAAATCAAGAGTAACACTCTTGACTATATATTTTACGTTAAAAATGCAAAAATACATAAAAATTAAATAATATATAAAAGTGCAACGCATTGTGGGCGATATATTTCACCTTCCTAGTACCACGAGTAGGAATTTAAAATGTTTCAAAGCAGGCTAAATAAGATGCCATTTTTAGAGTTCAGGTGCGCCGTTGATAGAGAGTGCACCTACAGCGCGAGAATCATGTGACAGCAGACTAACACAAGGCCACAAGAAAAAAAAAACTTAATGGATATAGCTTGCTGCTTCTTTTCTACGACAACTTTGCTTACAGCAAGGGACACAACAATATGTCGGCATTATCTGCAACCAGCACTGAACCAGCGGTCCGCTTGCCGCTCCTCGGTTCAAGTACCTTCAAACATGGCGGAAACATGCGCGGTGCTCGCTAGATGGCAGCACTTTTGCATATATGAGGTTTATAAGCGCAGTAATGCGAAAGCATTTATCTTACCGTTCAATTATTTTAACCTCGTGTTTGCCGCATGATAGCCTCAGTTGCTTGTGCGCCATAAAATCCAACAGAACAATTAGCCAGTTATGTAATCCAGTAATTGCGTAAATGAGTAACTAATTCACCTAAATGAATGGATGACTTATCAATTGTTACGTAATTCAATAAATCAAATAACAATCTAATCTATTCAATTGCGTATTAAATCTACTCCGTTATGATTAACAAGTTGATTGACTAAATCAGTGCCTAACTAATTCTTATAAATGATGAAATGACCTACTGATTTCTATTCAGCAAGTATTTACACAATTCGGTGAGATGGTTAATGATTCCTACTAATTACATAATTAATCAATGAATTGTAATAATTATTAATACAATGAATTATTGACAGTTGGTCTCTCTGAAGACAGGCTCTGTCCACGCCCTCCAGTGACGGCACTCATAAAAAATCCTTTAGCATTGAAGAGGTAGTTTTCGCCGTGCTTGTAGTTTCAAACATGGTGGCCACACTGACGTCAGCACACGTTACCTATGATGTGGCGGCCGATTTTTGTGTCGTGTACGTTCATATAAAACCCAAGTTGAGAATCAGGCCGCGCCGTGCGTCGGCTGCCTTAAGAAAACATACACACAAAAACTAACATCACATAACTTTTGCCGAAATAAACAGGCGACACTTTGCTTTTCATATAATGTCAAGCGTGCACAGATGAGAATTCACACAATAATTCATTTAATGAGCACTCATGTTGCCCATAAGAGCGCAAGTAGTTTAGAGCCCATGGACATCACAAAGAACATAGCTTGAGTGGTAAACCTATGTTGCTGTAGGCAAAACTATGCCAGATATTCCGGTGCGTAGCTGAGAGGCGCAGAGCGGGTCACTGGACTACGTCGGCCATCTTGCGTTCGAGGTCGGCGAAGTTGATGTTATGGCGAGTGTTCACTGTGCCCGTGAGACAATAGATGGCGTGGATGATGTGAACGCCTCCTAAGACCACGGCAGTTATCTGCAGCAAGAAACGGGTGATTCGTTTTACGCCATTTTACCAGCCTCTAGCTGCGATCAACGGCACGTTTACGCAACCACCGATCATCACCATATATTTCCGATTATTTTGCTCTTACCAATTTTACCTCGTGAACAAAGGCTCATTTCAACGTTTTCGTTCTTGGACAGCTGACAAAATGCCAGCTGGCCACATTTGGTTGGTGAGTATCACTTTCGCCGCAGCATTAAATAGAAGGTCCTAGACCAACCAGATGTTCGTATTTGCTGCCTTCATACCGTCCATTATATTGATTAATTACAAAGGCAACTAGAAAGATTACAGTTGATGCAATCCGATAATTATGTATAGAAAGCAGAGCTTTTGCAGAACAGAAAAAGCTGGACAAAACGTGATTAGGTATACGCCATTAATCGCGTGAAGGAATCAAGTGCTCGAATTTCAGTGTAGCTATAATTTCCCAGCTGCATTGTTAATGGAGCACTAAGGAGAAATCCTTCTTATTTTGTTCCCACAGCAAAAATCGATTGCAAGGCTCCTACGTTAACGATAGTTGAGGCTCAAAATCATATTTATTTCTGAAACCAATGCATCTCAAGATGCAGTCTTTGTTCCCCACCATTAAATTCAGGCTCTTGACGTCAGTAGCTTAAAACCTCCTTGATCACCGTTTGATAGTGAGCGGCAACCCAGCCCCAGATGTCGGCAGATAATTCTCTGATGTAAACATAGTTTGCTTCCAAACCATCGGTGGTGGTGCTGTCTTTTCGGTTGTTTTTTTTTTCTTTGACATTTTAAACAGAACTTTGTTTTTCATTAAAAAACTTCAGTCTGTCAAAGAGCGCTGACTTAAAATAGGCCTCCACGTTCCTTTAATGTGCTGTTGCCTTTCGCGCTGTGCGCGCTTCTAAAGAGCGTACCCCTCCGACGACGCCGGCGGCACACTGTAGGATGCTCAGGCGCAGGCTCAGAACACTGCAGAAGCCAGGTCCGAAGAGGAAGAAAAACGCCATGAAGTGGAATGACACGTACTGCGAGCCAGAAAGACGAGAAGGATGGTGCTTATTACCGACAGGGTTCGATCGAGCTATGGCCGGTATAATGTTGTCAAGCGAAGGATAACAAAGGGAGATAGCAACCGCAAGAACTTCACAGTTGGAAGACGCAAAAAAATATTACAATATTACAACTCCTACTACAATATGTGTGTGTGTGTGTGTGTGTGTGTGTGTGTGTGTGTGTGTGTGTGTGTGTGTGTGTGTGTGTGTGTGTGTGTGTGTGTGTGTGTGTGTGTGTGTGTGTGTGTGTGTGTGTGTGTGTGTGTGTGTGTGTGTGTGTGTGTGTGTGTGTGTGTGTGTGTGTGTGTGTGTGTGTGTGTGTGTGTGTGTGTGTGTGTGTGTGTGTGTGTGTGTGTGTGTGTGTGTGTGTGTGTGCAGTGGCGAACGGCAGCGGCTATGCGTTTCGGCTTGAAAGTGTGGGAAATGGCTCCGGGAGCGTGCGCAGCTGGAGCAGCGCGCTGCCCCTGCTGCGGAGCTGGTTACGAGGGACAACGGCGACGCCGACGGTGACGACGTGGAACGCAGGAACGGTGGCTAAAAAGCTGCGCTCTGAAATAAATACCTGGACACAGCACGTTGCCGCTTCTCTTATTCGGTCATTACTGGCTTGCAACAAGCTCAGCAACACATTGTGTTGAATTATGCATGGAGTGCGCATCAAAACAGGGTAGTCTAAATGAAAAAATACAGCAAAAACTCGAGAGACATGCCCCTAGAGTTACTGATATCATACCTAGCCGCAATTTACACCACTGCCGTACCAACGTCCTTAAGTGGTACACAAATATCTTCCAGGAGATATTGCTACTTATACTTGCATGGAATTGATTGTTTTGCACTTGTTTTCTGCAGTTCTGAAGTGGAGTTCACGCCGAATCGACCAAAGGTTCATATTAACTCCCTCAGTTCTTTGTGGTTGGCCACTGCAGGATGGAGGCCGGCGGCACAAGCCAGCTCTTGCTGATATTCTTCCTGTCCTGTATAATGACGTGCTTTGACACAGCTCATAGCTGTGCAGAAAGCAACCGGTACTGTCAAGACCCGACTTAGTTAACACATCAGATTGTGTTGTCATTGACTCTTCTCACGTACCGTAAAATGGGGTTACTTTGTGACAAATTTCATACGTTTTCATTCTCTCGCTTAACAATTATCAACATAAAGACGAATGAATAGTGGCATAACGCTGCTAAAGCCTTCCCTCACACGACGGTATGTTCTACAAATCCGCATCTTTAATACAAACGGCAATGTTCTGGTTAAAAGCTGTCACAAAGTTGCCCCGCCGTGTGGGGCAACTTTGTGACAACGTTGTTTTTGGCTGAATATTATTGGGAAAAAAAAGGGCTGACATAAAGTTACCCCATCAAAAGTTTATTTGCGTTGTCTACAATTGGTTTCTGCTCCGGCAGCGTTACAATTGTATTACAAATGATTGATACATGTACCTCCTCAATCAAGATCTTTTGCTTCAAAGATGCCTCGCTTGCCTACTGGTCTAGGGGATTCAATAGTGTACAAAATTTCTTCTTTTGAGTACAAAATAGCGTCTTCGCGGTCCGGCCATCTAAAATTCTTTTTGGTCCTCTCCATAGTGCTGACGATGTAACCCTCAGGTTTGACTTCCGTCACTCTTCCCGGGAACAGATGTCCTTCAAAGTTTACTACGACAAAGTCATCCCCCTTGAAGGTGCTCTCTCCGGAAACCGTACCGCGGACCCTCGGGACGTGGCTAGTATTTGGAACCACGGAAGTGGTAGGAGTGTCCGTTTCCGATATGTTGTCAAGACTTCCGGAGAGTACCTCGGAATCACTTGTATTTTCTTCCGAGCACTTTTTGTTGTCTCCATGCTGAGCATCTGAAAACGATTCGCTGTCACTGCTTTCTTCTGCGCGGTCGTCCTCAAGAGAAGACCTCTTCCTAGGTCGTCTATAGCTCTGATACCGGAGGAAGAGCTGCCCTTCTTTCCGGTTGTCGCTTTTTCCGTCCTGCTGGCTTCTTTGTTGGCGTGTCACAAAGTTACCCCGCGAAGTATCAACATTTTAGTTTCCTTTCTACAACCTTATACAAACATGACTTGATTAAATTTATATTACAGTTTATTTTAGCCTAGATATTAGCAATCAGAAGTACATATTTGTTTTCGTTGGTTTTCTAGTGCGGACGGGTCGAGCACACAAAGTTTACGGTGCTTCACCGATGGGCGCTAAAACACGATTCAACCTGTCGACGTCTCGGTGGCTCCGGAGCGCGGGAACTTCGGCCGGTTGCTGGTATAGGTGGCACGGCAAGTCAGGCGAGCTTGTTGAGTGGCTCGTAGCTTTTCGGCGGCGCCTGGTCGTGGCGCGAGATATAAAATACAGAAAACTGAGCGCGTGTCACAAAGTAACCCCTGCAGTCACAAAGTAACCTCATTTTACGGTATAAGAAGGTAACCTTCAGCAAAAAGATACATTATACGGCGACCCTCAATAGCCACTCCAATTACGGTCGGTTGGAACTTTCAAAAAGCGCATCATCCAGCAAAAGTCCGAAATATTTTACGTCAGCCACTGGAGTAGATATCACGACCAGGTATGGGCGTGAAGAGAACGAGGGTTCAAAAACCATGCTGTTGAGTGACTTCATTCACGGTTGGATAGGAGGAGGACCTCTTTATATGAATGATGGAGATCAATAAGATCCGGTACTATAGCTGCTTAGGTTCTTGCTCAACAATAAACATTATACGGCTGCGTAGAGCATATACAAGTAGTCCCAACATATGTCACGTGGTTATAAGTCTTCAAATAGACAGAAAAAGACCATGCGCCGGCTTAGCTTGGCTATGCACTTTGCTGAGAAGCAGTGTTTACCACTCAGTTAACTAAATTTTTCTTCATTTAGCTTTGCTTCACCATATCTATTGCCACGTTTAGCTGAATTTTGCTTTGTCTAACTTGCTTTATTTTTATCTTGCAGCACCGTCGTCATAACGATGACCAGTGACAGCAGCAGCAAGCGAGCTTCGAAGCTCGCTTTATTTGCTTCGCTTAGCTTTGATTAGCCCCGTCTTGCCATGTTTATCTAAATATTTAACGGGTTCTTTAAGGTTTTCAAAATCTTAAAGGTAGGATGAATGCAGCCTAATTAAAGTATAATGTTCAACTTTATCAGTGGAGATGAACACAATGGCATTTGAAGTGCATGGCTTAACGCAGTGGTTAGCGAAGCTGATCTCTTCGCCTCGGTTTGTTTCGAAACCCACTGGAGGAGAGTTTGTTTTTATTATTTTTCGAAATATTGCACGAAGAAGGCTTCACTACCACCGTGGCGAAATTCAAGAATGTGGCTGGTGATGCTTCTTCATTACAAAAAGGGGGCTGCGCCTCAGCAAGCTAAGCCTGGATTGCTGATGGGTCACAAGCAAGACTGCATCGTTCCCCTTCTGCGTATACAGTGGGCTCTCGCAGGCGCTGTGTGCGTGCAGATTGTGAGTGGTACAACATTGACCGTAAACGAACGACCTGCCGTGCCCTGTCACTGCTTACGTAGACGGAGGTGGCGATGGACCAGGAGACGACTGGTGAGAAGAGGCCGCAGAGCAGGAAGTGCATGCCTTGCATCGCCATGGCGAATGCCACTGTGGCCATGCACCGTAGCGTCGAGTCGCCGCCGCCCAGGATCTGCAACATCAGGAACAGCGAGGCCGCCAACGTCTGCGCAAAGAAAGAGCCCATGTCAACGGTCGGCTGAGTCATGTGGACACACCAGTCCCATTCTTGGGGGATCTCCTCGTACTTATCACCAACTCAGCTCGCATCTACTCGATAAGGTTTCGATGACCCGTAGCTATAGCCCTGCTGCTCGTGAGCTACATGCAACGTATATCCATAAATTCCCTAATCTGATCCTCCTACCTTGCCTTCTTGCCGCTATCTACATTGCAGAGTTTAACCTCCCTTTCAATGCAGTTCGTTTCACCGAGGGACTGTCGGTTACCTGCTGTCATCATAATGCATCTTCACCCTGTCAATCGCACGTCGCCTCACTCGCCTCCTCTCTAAATCCGTCCATGCCAGAGCTCACTTTAACTTTATTTCTCAGTGATGTTTTATAGATTTGTGTGCCGTACCACTTCGACGACGTTGAAGAACCCGTTCCAGGTGATGACGTAGTCGCTGTTGATCTTCACCTGCGCTAGATCCCTGTCGCCGCGCAGCAGGTCACGGACCAAGTCGTTCAGGCTCTCATTGCCCGGAAGCGGAATCTCAGGAAAATCGTCCATGTCACGTGACGAAGGGACAATCGGATACTCCTAGACCAGTGTCCCAGTAGTTTTCAAAGCCTGAATGAGCTCCCTTGAAGACAGAGATGAGAGTAGACTTGAGATATAAGGAAGGAGATTAAAAGAAACCGCTATAAATGTTTACCGAAACGCACGTAGTATAAGCTGACCGTCGGTGTACTTACTGATTCACCAACTGTAGCCGAGCAATGCGGGACGTTGAAAATAGGCTTGGGATACGACGTGTGAAACACCTTGAGGCAACCTCTTCTTCTTTCCAGCTTTGCCCGAAACTGCCACGAGGGGACGCCACTTTGTTCATTGCTTCTTTTTATCTCGTTTTTACAGAACAGAAATTGCGGGTAGGATATTTTGGCATAATATTTTGGGACTTAAAGGAAGAGAATTGTCTGTCTGTCGCAACGACTTTGACAACCAAAGAAAAAAGGAAAGATGATGAGTAAAAATAGATTCTTTCTAATGCGAAACAAATGGCATAAATTCGTCGCATTTTTCTTGTCTTACCTCGTAGTCGAAGATAACATTCGCACTAGCGCACAATACGGTATTTTCGGGCACCACGGAAGTTTCGAGTGCTTGTAGGCGAGGCACATAGTCTGTCAGTGCAGCTATTGGCACCGAATGTCAAGATGATGGACTGTGAGTGGCAATGTCGCATTTCTATACCCGGTAAGCTAGAATCAGTCGCAAACAGGAAACCATCAAAGAAATTGGTAGAAAACAGGGCGTTCTGAGGAATATACCTAGCAAAAAGAAGCAACAGATAATGTGTTAGGCAGAATAAATATGAAGACACGGGCTGGATGAGGGGGAGGGCGTGAGGGAAGTGGCGCCTAGCTGTCTGCAACAACGGTCGCTGCAACTCTTTTCATGCTGAAAGATTTCCTGAAGTCGGTTTTGAGCGTCTCTACTGAGCACTGTCTCTGGTGCAACGTATCTTGCAGGTAATGGAAGCAGAATTCACTTCTTCGTTTCTAACACTCTCTGCAGAAGCAACTTCAGAACAGCATCTGTGAGAACTGCGCCGCTCTAAATGTACTTGGAAGTCACGCATCCGAAACGAAAACTTCATTTAGCTTTTTAGCTCTCAGGACAGCCCTCTGAGCTATTACGTTAGAGCGCGTATGACATGGACTCAAATTGACGTGTGCGGTACCTAGCATGGTTTGGAAGGCTTTGAATGCTACGCTGCTGAATGGTGAGGCGGTATCACCTCACAGACTAAAGCGTAGTTCATAAATACTGAAAATACCTCCCGTCATAATCTCAGTAGGCTCGCTGTCACATTATAGAATCCAAAAAATTCAAAAAAGAAGGAACAGAAGTCGACAATTATAGCGAACTGTCGGCCGCCATAAAGGACTAAGTCCTTTCTTACGGCTTCTTAGTCAGGGCAATCTAGCAACTTCGTATCTCGAGAGCAGCACTTTAGCATTCTGCAGGTGAACTCTCGTAAGTTGCGACCTCTATAGAGTGCAGCTAACGCTTCTCGTTCCCGCTTTCATTTATTCTTTCTAGGATGTGGGCATCATGAACTGGAAAACCCTTTTTTTTCCGCTGTTGATTACCTTATTTTTGCGAAGGATCAGGGTCTGTCGAATGTGCATCCCTAGGATAACACAACCAATAGTACTACATAAGACTCGAGACGAAAGCCACTGACACATAGGAAGGCATAGGGCATGTTTTGTTTTGTTTTTTCTCAGTGTGAAGTATCAATTGAATGCGGGAATAATTGACTAGAACCCCACTGACCGATCCAGATTCCACCGGCAGCACGTGGTTTTCATTCTACTTTCCAGCCTATTATCTTCGCGTTTAATTAATACTTCATATTGATTAACAAAATTCTAAGGACGATTACGATACTCTCGAATACAAATTTGAGCGCAGCTATTTGAGCGTTTTTGTCATATATTGAGGCAAATAGCAACGGAGATCCTTGTATGCGTGTGCGCGCAGTTGCAAAGCACTCTTATTTTTCTCACTAGCCAAGGCAGCCAAAGACAGTCTCCCGGAAGAAGAGAAAGAAAAGCCAAGCCCGAGCGGCGCAGATCTCGTTGCTCTTCTTTCTCTTCTTCCGGGAGGCTCCCTTGCCATCTGGACGAGTGCGGGCGAGCTTCGCGAGCATAGTGAAGAAAGAGTTCACCAGGCGACGTAACAGAACAGAGAAATAAAAAATAATGCTGTCTCGTCTATAGTGTCGCAAAAGCTGCAGGTTCTCGCATTTCTCTAGTGCAGGTTCTGCAGTGTTCTAAGAGTTCTCATTCACAATTCCTACGCCGTACTTTCTGGGGAACGAAGCCTATATGAGATGTGATGTGTGCAAGAAATTCGGTGGAGAAATCTTTGATACTGGGAAAGATCGAGTGGCGCAGGGGAAAGGATAAACAGCGAACGCGATGGTTGTAGAGATGTAATTCTCGAGGTATTGGAGATGAATCTATGTGCTATTCGAAATATATATCGTAGGTTATCGTAAAACTCGGCGTGATATGGTTTATAGGGTCACGAAGAGCCGGACACGACTGAGCGGCTGAACTGAATTGACGTATTAGAAAATCGATTAAAGCAAGGATGAAATGTATTGCTTCAAATACGTGGTAAACGTCTTTTGTATTTCTTTGCTCTTCTTCAGTTGATGTTGCAAAAAGGAATACATTGCAATGCAACATATTTCTAGCTGTTTTGTTCTGAGCAAAAGTCACTAAAAAGAACTATTCTGGACGCAATGGAAAAGAGCACTTAAGTACAGGTTCGACTAATATGAGGGGGAACACTTTATCTACATAAAAAGGCGTTCCATAATTGTTAGCATTTACTAGAGTGTAAAATAATTTTGAATGTTAAACGCAAATAGGAAACCTGCTTTTAAAGCTGGAAGGAGTCTGTATGGCGCACGTAATTTAATAGTAACAATGTTTCGAGACAGTAAACTTTATTCCCTTGTAATGCATATCTAAATATTTACCGGATCATCATATGTGCACTATAACGTCTACCAAAGATGTACAGAAGCAGAAACACACAAAAAAATTGGCTTGCGACACTGTAAATATATCGTTGTGCTATACGAACGAGAAATTCGTGTATTTTTCAAAATCCGAGAAATTATGTATTCAAGCAGTCGTTCATGCGAGAAGGGGGGAGGGGGGGGTAGCCTTCAATATAGAGTCTACGCAGGAACGAAATCAATACATGTGGTGCCCGACTTAGGCCGTTTAATACCTAATCGCGTGACGGTGCCATATAGAGCATTTACCTCGGCCACAATGTCTACCTAGCAGACATCAAGACAGCAAGATTGTTCGGACATTGGCGACCATTGCGAACAGTTGAACGCCTCTCGAAATTTGCGAGAATTTCTCACAACCACATTTACATCCAAAGGTGCTACCAGTGACGGGTATGGGATACACTTGTCATAAGCCCACATTAAATACACGAGACGTCCTAGCGATATGTCTGTGTTGTTCACGGAGCTGATCAAGTTCCACTCCAACGGCATCATGGCGTCGAATGCTGACTCGACGCCCAGGACAGCAGAGGCCGTTTCTAGGCAGTTGCTGTCCTTGTCTTTAAAATGTGTCTGTCGGAAGCATTTCAGGCGATCGTCAATGTTGCTCTGGGTCCCACCAGCCCAAGACGACTCCAACAGGAAAGCCCATACGTGAGCGGCCATGTCGACACCCACAACAGGCAGGTCGAGCGCAGGGTTTCGAGAAATATTTAAATGCATTAGTGCAAGCAGGTTGCTTGGCAAGACAATGACATCACGTCGCCTCACAGCAGCGGGAAAGAACAGGTCGCCCGGGTCAGGTAGCTTTCTCGCCACCCTTCCTGCCCTGACATCGAAGGCATACGAGTGTGCGGCGAGCAGGTTGGAAGCAAACGTCTCCGACACGGCTGGAATCGCAACATCAGGGATGACGATTTCCTGTGGGAGCACCAGCTTCAACTCCTTCAGCCTCTGGGTAATATGTTGCTCAGATGTGCCGTTGAAAAGAGCATGCCTCGAAGCTTCACGGGCCACGTTGCGTCTGATCTTGGCGAACAAGACTCGCACGTAATTATTCATACTGAAACTGCTCACCACTTTTGCCATATAAGCATGCTCGACGTCGCAAAAGTCCAAGACCTTGCACGAAATTTTCCGCGACCACATGCCAAGGGCGGCCGCAACTCTCTCTATTCTGGATCTTGCTCTGAAGGCCGTGCACACTAGTACGTAGACGAGTGGAACAGGATGGCGGCTGGAGCTTGCAAGGATGTCCGTGAAGTCACCTAACCTGTCCTGCTCTCGGGTGGCAACAGTTTTCACGTCGGGATGCACTGGTAACACCAGCTCGTCTAAAATGGCCTTCCACCGACCCTTCGATAGCCCTGAAAATGGGGATACCTCTATGAAATGCGACAGGTTAATTGAGCTGTTAGTGGCAGGAAATGAGGCTATTTCATTTTCAAACCTTAGAAACTGATTTGCTGTTACAGAACAGTTCAGAGCATTGTTAGCTGCGTCCAGAGCAGTGGACAGTGCTTTATCAAATGCGATGTCTCCAAAGCAGGAATTTCTTGTGACATTCAAAACAGCACCCGATGATGAGACGTGGAAGGATACGACAGATGTCAGGCCATAGCGCATATTGAGTGAGGCCAGGAAGTGCACCATGTGAATCAAATCCGCTTCTCGGGGCAGAATACCTGTACCTGCGATGGCCTCCACGAAGTGGGCTACACCTTCTCCGGAATAATTTTCACGATCCGAAAACCCCTTCGTGAGAGACTCGAGCATCAGGCCGGCGGCGTTGTCGCCCGCTCTCAATCCGCCCACGCGCCGGAAGTCCCACTCCAAGGCAGCTCGAACGATAGGCGACCAGTGCTCGGAACTTCCCGCCTGCGCCCTAGAGCAGACGTGCGCGTAGAAGTCGACGCATGGGTCGATGCTTCCGTTGATGGCCCGCAGGACCATGAGGGCTTCTTCTGGGCAGCAAAACGGCTCGAGCGTTTTGTTTGCAGAGGCAGTCTTGTCCTTTACCAGCACGGTGGCAAGAAAAAGGCCAAATAGGAAGACCGACACAGCCAAGCCGGGCAGTCCTACAAGCCAGTAAAACCTGCTGGTGTACAGAAGCCTTGTCCAAAGCAGCCCCCTATGGGAGGCCACCTCTGTTTCAGGTGCGGAAAGCGAGAGCGAGACGTCCAGAGCCTTAGGCGTGTCCATCGCTGCCATGACTTCTTCTTCTTGCCTTTTTGAAACATGGCATAGAGGGGATTGGCCAAGGCGTAGTAGCATACACAAGGAAATTTCCGCAGGCGCTTACGACAAAATTATCAGCGCTTAGCTGGTATATTTTGAAAAACGTAGCGATGGAAGTGACAGAAAGCATTTAAAGTAAAATAACAAACCTAACATTTTGGTGCAAAATGATCTCGAAAAGAAATTTAGATGTTAGCTATTCAAACTACCATTTGCAATTATGAAATCAATGGAGAATCCCATAAATTTGTCGCCGACGCAAATCCTTCCCAGTAAAAAACATTCAATGGGTCAAATTGGGAATCTCCCAATTGAAATGAATTGGTCAAAAACCAATTGTGTTTTCGCCACCCATTCGGCCTTACCATTTGATATGAATTGGTGCTTCCAATTGGAAAGAATGGGTCACCCATGAAGACCAAATGGTTAACCAATTGAACTGAAATGCATACCCATTGAGCCCAAATGGTTTGAACTCACATTGCTGCAAAAAGAATAGAGATGTAATTTCAGTGTTTTCTGTCGAGAATTTACAGGGGAGCCGACTTTTTACAAGTGCAATGAAATTACAAGTTTTTACAGAAATCATGAGACAAGCATGCATCACACACACGGAATTAACACAGATTCAATTGATATATCCAAAGGATACTTTGCAGACTTATATACTCCATTTGTTGAACAGGGCTGCAGGACCAGTGATACATTTCTGTTATTCAGAGTTAACTTATTTAATTATGCCTGCACTTACAGTGGACATGATAAGATCAATTAATAAGATTAAGCGGCATATACTTTTTACAAGAATTTAAAATTTTCACTTTTGTCTTTTTATAGAGATATGTATATATATATGCACATCTCAGTCAAGGATATCACTGACTTGATTTTCCCAATTGGGAATATTTCCTTAAGACCAGTTAGAACCAATGGGAAGCCCAGTTGGAAGCCCAATTGGTTTCAATTGGGCGTCCCGGGCCAGTTGGGAGTGAAGGCATCCCAATTGGGATTGAAGAAACCCATTGGGCTTCCCAATTAGCCCAATGGGTTTATTCAATCCCAACTGGGATGCCCCGGTGGTTTCTTCATTCCCAATTGGGACGCCCAATTGGTTTCTTCATTCCCAACTGGGAGTCACGAAGCCAACTGGGCGTGCCAATTGGGAATGAACAAACGAACTGGGCATCCCAATTGGGATTGAAGAAACCCATTGGGCTTCCCAATTGGGAGTGAAGAAACCAGTTCGGTTGGACAGTACCCACTGGACAAACCATTTGGGATTGGCAGAACCAATTTAATCTGACTGGTTGTCCCATTTGGACCCATTGATTTTTTTGGACTGGGTTTGGCGGTCGCACCGAACCATAGCAACATTGATAAAAGACAAGAGGAGCCGTAACCTGGAGAGGGACCTGTCTGCAGAGATCTGTCTCTGAAGTGCGAAGCTTCAGCAGGAGAAGAGAAAACACTGTGGGAAGACGAAGGGTCAGACATGCTGAGACAACAGCCAATCTGCTTTTATGGGCGGACCCATCTGGCTTACTTGTATATTAATTATTATGCTAACTTTAGTGCGTTTTGAGCCCTAAAGAAATGTATTTGGCTGCAGTACTACATATTGTTTTACTTAGAGCTCACAAAATATGCATAAAATTTAATTTGAAAGGTTTTAATATTTATCTCAGCACGCAGAGTACTTCTCGCTCCTTTGTGAGCGTGCTTGTGCACGGGCCAAGGTGAGCTTTTAGCTCACCACATAACTGGCGTAAAGTACTTTCGACACCCTGAAGTGCCCCGGAATGCAATTGCGGGTATGTTAAAGGGTTGTCATGTACACGAGACCTTACCGCGAAGAGCGGGGCGACGGGAGGAACCAGCATATGAAAGCTGCTTCCGTGGCATAGGCGACAACGCGTTCCGCCACCACCACGCTAGAGATGATGCGCTATGTAAACGCTGTCGCATCGCATTACCGTTAGGCGCTACTAAATATGCGATGCGATACGACCCGCAGCAACCTAACCGATTCTTTTTCACTTGAGTGACTTGTCTCGTGACGTTTAGGAGGTATGCACATGGCGCCATATCCGCAAGGGACGCTAGTGGCCGGCGCGGGATTCGCCATATGCGTGGTCGTGTGTGCGGGCGCCGCAACCATCCGCAGTACTGAACTTGTGGTCCGGGGTGCGCTTTTCGCATCTTGTCGGAATTTCTACGTGCGCCAGCTAAAATGGTGCGAGTGAGAGGATACGTACCTACACCCGTGGATTTCGTGGAACAATAAAAATGTCGGTCTCGATAAAATTTTCGACTTTGTGAAAACATCGGCTCGTACAACTGCGGTAACTTCGCCGTGGTGTGCGGGCTTACCACAAGACCACTGCTTCGCGTTGAACACCCCGTAATCGAGGCCTTCTTGTGAAGTGTGCTCTTAAGTTTTGCGACAGGTGAAAAAATTAAAACGTAAAAATCCATGAAAGCATTTAGGCGAGCGAAGCTGAGCCACACGTACGTGCGTGAGGGCGTCGATGGGCGGCGTGCCGTTTTTAAAGGTGATTAAATAACAACGTGTCTGTTCTTTTAGCTAGCGCTGTCACCTCTGTCGACTTGCGAGTGACGTGTTAGAACTGTATCAAGAGTTATCGCTGCACATTGCATTATTGTGAACCTATATATGTTCCATGAGTTATGTGCATTTCAAGCAGCCGATACCAAATTTGTAAGATATGCTCGCTGGGTGTGCCCTTTATGCTGCGAGTGCGTGAAAGTATTTGCTTGACCAGCTGTCACCAAAATTAAGCAACTGCATTGCTTCGCTTTACTGCTGGAACAGCGCCTATGCAAGCTTCGATTGGCAGTTTGCAGACTACCGCCACTATAGAAATGTGCGTTTCGCAGCCATATGCCAGCTTTAGAATAATGAAAATTAATGCACTGTCTTTTCAAGATGTGTTCTGCATCAGTTGGAGCTAACAACAGGTTTAATAAGCTGCAAGTCGTGTTGCGCACAATGGGCAGCCGGTCACTTTCGCTGTTGAACGAGTGAACGCCTAGTTGAAACACCGAACAGGCAGTTTTATGTCCCGGAGCACGAAAATACCGCTGCAGACTTCACGCGCATAAAGGGTTCCACAGCGAAAAGTTGATGTGGACGCATTTAACAACTTGATAAAACTTTACGGATCACTTTCCACTATACGGCGAGCCTCTGACAGCGATACTGCGCGAGCCGACGCGCGCCGATGGTACCGATGCCACCGGCGACCTCCGACATGGCGGACGAGGCGGGTCGATGCTGGTGCCATCTGTTAGTACGACCTCAGTGAATACCTGGTCCCGCCTCCGTAATTTGTACGTTCCTGCCAGCGATGATGACACATGGCCAATGGAGCGAGGCGACGAGAGAGAAAACGGACGCGTTCCAAAGCCAACTCTTGTGGATTCGGCCATTGTTGTCTTAAAAAGTAACTGTATTGTTTGAGCTTTGGAGAATATTCTGAGGGTCTCTAAAACCGGTAAGACCCGCTCTCTAAAAGGTACAAATTTCACGCAAGACATAGCTTTGCCACGCGAGCTCGTTTGCCACGCGAAGGTGCAATTTACGCGGCGATCCAAGGTCATGCATGCCAGGATTGTGATCACCGTTTAGAAACGTAGCATCAGTTTCTGTGAGGTCTGGGGAGCAGGAACGCACGTACTTCGCGAATATTCGTTCGGTCTTACTCCTATATACAGTACAACTCAAATTAAACAGCCGATCATATTCACGAACTTCAAAATTTCAGTGATTCCGATCCTTTTATATGAACGCCCCGGAGGAAGCGCGCAACCAACGCGAAAGCGCCGGCTCTAGGCTGCAGTTTTGTTTTTGCCACTTTTTCAAAATAACCCAAGACCTAATGCAATAGTACTATCATCTAGCGACGGGCGTGCGCGTTTCCGCCATGTTTGAGGGCAGTTTACCCAACGCACCCAACGACAATCGGAATTGTATGGGGGGGGGGGGGGGGGGTGCGTACTGTTGTGTCCGATGTTGTATGCAGCACTAAAATATGGTTATCAAAGTAAATTGGAGCAAGCTATTTCCATTCATTTTTGTTTTCTTGTGGATTTGTGCTAATCAGCTGTCCCATATAGTTCTTGCGCTGTAGGTGCACTCTTGTTCAAGGGCTCACCTAAATTGTAAAATGGTATCTTTGAAAGATATTAAATGCATACTCTGTGATATTTCCCACAGTGTGTTACATTTGTACTGCTCTTGAAGGTCCGGTAAATGGCAGCCATTTTGTACAAGGTCTGTACCATTTGGCACAGCAGCTCCACCACTGCATCTCTCCAGCCATCTTTGCTTGCATCCCTTTCCACCAGCCAATCAGAAAATTTTACGACTGAAAAGTTTTTTTTCTTCAGGTGCTCTTATTACCTCACCAATATTGGTTTGTGACTAAGGGCTTCTCTAAACTTTCGAAGTAGAGCGATATTTACGCCAGTGTGCATAATGTGAAGAGCCCTTTGGAATGGTACTCCCTCTGCACAGCACTCTGCCGCCGTGGGTCGTTTACAGCACTCGGCTACCGAGCTGCGAGATTCGGTCAGAACCACAACATGTTTCGATGCAGCCGAAACACTAAGTGCTTACCTATTGCAAGATGTCTGTACATGTCAAGGAAGTTAAGGTGGTCAATTGTAAGGAACAAACCACAGGAACAATTGGACAGAGGCAAGACGGCAACAAGTTGTCGTCTTGCCTCTGTCCAATAGTGCCTGCGGTTTTGTTCCTTACGATAACCCACCAGCTGGTCTACAACCAGGTGCTATTAGAGTTAAAATTATCTGGAGCAGTTGTCAACGCCGTTCTTCATAGCTCAGGTTGGTCGCTTTCTTTGAGACGTTAACCTCATAAAGCAAACTAAACTATTTTCGTACGAGTTACCCCTGTGGCAGTGAGAAAATGGGAAAAGTAAAGGAAAAGGTTGACACATGCTGGATGCAGCAAGTTTGAATAAAACACAGTTTTCAGCCTTCTCCCTCCTTTATTCTTCTCATGGTCCTAAAGCTTAAATTAAACCAGTACAGGGTATGTGGAAAAGGGATGGGAAAGAGTTGGGATAAAAGGGGGGATGAGAAGTGGTGCCAACCATGTTTCCACATGGATAATGAGTAAGTCCGACATCATGAAGCATCATGATAATGGGCGATAGGCCGGCAAACTGCCACCTAAAACAAGAGTACAAGTATCACAGAAGTTTCAAGTCATGCTCTCAGGCAAGTCTGGTGGTACATGTACTACAACCGAAATGAGTGAGAATTTACGGCAGAAAACACGTAAAAAAAAGCCTCGTGACAGCGAAATTCAGATGCTCGCTTAGTAACAGACAAGCAGCCTTACTTAGGCATCTGCGCTTCCAGCCATTTCCACTTTCCTCTCAGACTTCCTTGAAAACGCAAACCCCATCGATCATACAATTTGAAAATAAAAACTATATACATATACACAATCATTCACACTAAAAATAGTGCTACAAAGGAAAAAAATGTCATATAGACTGCATTAAGGTTCACCACAGAAAAGCAATGGTGACTGACATAGGCAACAAATAACCCTTTCGAGTAAAATTTGATTAACACTTAATAAAATCAACAGTGACCAAACTTAAACATGCAAGGTTAGAAATTGGAAATAACAATCCTATAAATAAAAACAGGGCTGGAAGAGTAGCCTGTCTGAATAAAACTGCTTGTTCTGCACTCTCGCACGCCTCATTTAACCATGAACAGCAAAACAAATGAAATCACACCCAAACAACCACACAAAGCACAGAGCAAAAACACGCACATACAGATTTCTCACAATAACGCATGCACCAAGAACTACAAAAGCCACAGTAGCAGATGGTCAATTCTGCACCAGCCCAACGGCACTTATGGCAAGACATGAAACCAGCGTCTGCTGCTCAAAAAAGTGCCAAGGGAAAAAAAAATGCAGCCAAAAAATGAACAAGCAGGAGAAATTATTTTGTCAGGCTGTGTTAATGGACATTACACCACACCCTATCAAGATATTGCAGCTCCATGCACATGATGACACTTGATAGAGGTAATGCCAACAGTCTAGAAGTTTCTACCAGTTCTGTCTGCGCAGAACTCATTTGGAACATACTAAGGCCCTACGCTGCCTATGAGCTTGGCAACAGCTCAGAAAGGCCAAGGTCCAGCACTTAGCGTAGGAACTTGTCCACTTTTTCATAAATGAGTCAAAAAAGAAAAACAGCTGAGCAGATGATTGCTGTGTCCAAACTGCAGGTTACCGTTTCAACTCTTTACGCACTCAAACATACAACAGACGAATATAGATGCCATGATAAAAATCATGTTAGCCGATGGCAGCACTCTGCTATGGTTGTAAAGACCACCTCATGACTTCAACCCACAAGCAGTAGGAGGTCAAGATGTGGAGAGAGCAAGCTTGTTTCACCAAAGCCAGTGGAACTAAAGCAACGTTGCCCACAAAAGTGCTTTCTCACTCTGTCTACATTTGAACAATATTAATAAAAGCCAGCGCTGGCACTCAGCTCCCTGCAAAAATGGCTGCTATGTTGGTAGAGAATGTCAAAACAAGCCCACCGCTCTTAAAAATGGGACGAGAATATATATATGCAAAGCTTTTTTCCGGTAAGCCGGAATGCACTAAGATGCACATTTCTTCCATTCCCATTGACCACGCGCTAAGGCATAGACTGCAAGCACATTCCTTGAGGATGGTCACATCACTATGCAAGCCTCCTCTGCTTGGCTACGCAAAACAGACCATGGTTTGTCCAGGACGCTTTTAAACACCAGCCTGAAGTACAGGAAAATATTTTCTTTCTTCGTTACAGCCATACCTGCCTTCTTTATGAAATGCTTCGAAAGACCCGGTCCAATGCTTGAACAGCCGTGAAAATAAGTCCATGCAAAGTAGCAGACAAAACAGAAGCCCGTTGAGCTGCTGTGGAATAGAACAGGATTCAGCTCACTGCCACTAGTGCATCTATTTTCTCTCGCAAATTAATGCATCCAGTTCAAAACACACACGCTGATTGGGGAAGAGGAATTAACCAGCTTTTACTGTGGCCTCTGCAGAAGCCAGACTACACTCTAAAAAAGACTAAGTAGGTGCGATCACAAGAACTTCAAAAAATGTTAGCCGACATGGCGATGACATTCCTCGCGTCCTTGATGTGCTGCTAACTGAAGCTCCCGAAAAAATGATAATAATAATAAGAAAAGCAGGGACACACCAAAAAAGAAAAACATTAAAGGACAAATGCAACACCACAGATAAAAATGGATGCACAAAAATGACACTGCTGCTGCAAACAGTTTACTGCAAAGGTGGGAAACCCTTGAAGAAGAAAAAAAAAAAAAAAAAAAAGGCATCGAACATGCAAAAACCCATAAACTTATATGAGAACTTATTCAAGCCCCTAAAGTAATAAATTAATAAAATTCTCTGGGAATAACATTTTATGAACAGCATAAACACTGCACCCACAGTGGATTAAAAATCCTGCAAAACACAGCAAAAGAAGGGTGCAATCTCTGTCTGGGTTGATTTAGATTACGTAAGATCAATACTGCCCATTATAGGCTAAAAGAAAGCAAAAGAATGTGGGCGTTGCCCTATACAGACACCAAGGCACTGGCAACTAGCCTTTCAGGCACTTTACAGAAAAATGTACAAAGAAAAGCCATCGTTGTCTAGTAGCCAGTTGAGGAGGCCTATTCTAGTATATTATATTGCACAGATAAGGGTATATACACAGATAACTGTTACAATATGGAACTCGCACAGCCAAATATTTACATCAAATGGACATTGCAGAAAAAAAAAAAGAAACTGCAAGCAGATTCGACAATATTTTAGCACTTCATTCAAACTTTTTAATATATTAAAATATCTTCCCCATAGAAAAAAAAAAGCAAGATGGCAACCATTTCTGCCACCATTAGAAAAAGTATCCCATTCAGGGAAACCTGAAATGTATTTTCCAACTGGTTGTCTAAGCAAGAACGCTGCAGCGACAATGAACAATTAATCGGTTTTAAACTGTTGCAACTCAGTGTAAGAAGAAGAAAGTGCCATCTTTGAGTGCAGATGGCAATTGCTGTATCTGGATTAAAAACGGGTCTCACAGCAACATTGGAATTATATACAGAAAAGTTTCAGGCTTTTAAGCTGAGGTCCATACATACCGAAAATAACAATATAAGTCAAGAACAGTTTACAGGAAGATAATCAGTGAATGCCACTGAAACCATATTAACAAGTGCAGTCAGTGCAGATGCAGCGACAGTTTTGCAACAGAGTTCCGGTAAACAAAGGCTGTTTCTGGATTTATATCAGAGGGGAAATATAGAGTTTTAGCATAGCATATCCATTATCGTGATCAGCCACCATGCATTCCATTGAACATACTCGGATTGCCTCGAGGGCACCAGACGGCGGCACACGCTGAAAGTCTGCAAACAGATCTGCCTCACATGGACCATTCAGTACGTACGCACCGGCGGCCCGCAATAGCAGGTCATGGTGACAGATCGCAACTCACGCTATGCTAAATCTCTCTATTAGGTGGAAGCAATTGGACCCTTGCCACATGCAAATGCCCCAACACTGCCCTGGACTGTTGTTGCAAGTTGTATTACTACACACTCATACTGGCAGAGGTGAAACATAACTGATGTGAGAACAATTTCCAGTTAAGCAGAGTGCCCTTGCACTTTGATACTGACACACTGGCTTTGCATAATGACAAACTTTTCCACGACAATAAGTAGTAGCAACAACTGCCACTTTTTGAATAGAGTGCACCAACCTTACTGTACAGAAAGAGAGTGAGTAAAAGAAAAATACAGAATATGTAATGTAAAGTGCTGGTCCCAGGTCCACCACATATTGACGTGAACCAAAACTGTGCAGGGGCAGTCATCGCCACGTATCACCATGCACTGGCAACTACTGTCAAGCACTGCAGCTGCACACCCACACCACGTGTCAGAAGCGGTCGTCACGCGTCGAAGTTACGCACGACGCGCTGTATGCGGCGCCTGCACACGGGGCACGGCTGATTGCGCTTCTGCAGCTGCAGGGCACACTTGTAACAGCTGAGACGGTGACTCGTCCGCCCGTGAACCAGGATACCACACTTGGGGCGCACCAGGCAAATGGTGCACAGGTCACCACCCAACGATGAAGCAACCTCTCCTCCCCCTGTCCTGCCTGTGCTGCAGCCCGGCTGAGACCAGTCATCTGTCAGCTCCTGGCTCGGCCCGGTGCTGGCTGTCTGGCTGCTGTCACCGTGTGGCTGCAAACACAGTGAAAGGCCCGTTTATTGGAGAACTTCATTCAAGCATGTTCTGGTAACTTAAAAAAAAAAAAAAAAAAAAAAAAAGAAAGGCAGTGGTTTAACTTTGTTACACCAAGTAAGACAGACCGAAAGTACTAGTTAGTTGTATTTACATTCTATTTTATCCATTTTCAGTGTATTTACTTTGTCTCCCCGTATTTAAAAAAATTGCTGAAGAGATCATACTGTATTTAAATCTTGAATAATTAAACATAATGTGGCGGTTAAGGAAAAAATACTCAAGACTAGAGCCAACTTCAGAGAAAAGAAGAACTCTGTGTTCTTGGCACAAACTGAACTAAAAAAAAAAAGCAAAAAAAAAAAAAAAACAAACAAACAACCAACCAAACAAAAAACAAAACAAAACAAATGTTGCACTCACCACCAGCATTTCCAACACTCCTGGGTCACTGAAGCTTTCTTGCGAACCCCCAGAATTCTGCAGCAAGATTGGACATCAGTGTGCTGTGCCATGCCCTTTTCATCCAACACGTCCTCCCCTCCCTCCCCTCAAAACCAGCACAAATAAACTCTGGATGGCATAGCTAGAGCCACCATCGTGGCAGAGTATGCTTCCTCTGAGCAGAAAAGCCAGGGTCAGCAAGAATATGCACCATGTTACATTTACTGATGTGCACATACTGAACTGCTGCCCTGGCCAAACAATTAGGCCTGCGCAAATATTCAGTCGTTTTAAATATCCAATTAAAATGGCCAAGAATCTGGTATTTGACTCGACCTACATGTTTGACATTCATAATCTACGAGTATTCGTCAGCTCAAGTGGATAATGTCCTCTAAATAATAGCTGAACACAAACCAAGTAGTCAAAGACACATTTTAGGTGTCCCCTCAATGTTCCAACAACCAAAGATACCCCTCTCATTGCTTGTGTCCTCCAGTGTTTTCCCGAACGGCTTCTCAAACACGCTCACCGATTCAGTGTTGCTGCTACCCAAATGCAAAGCCTCGTTCTTCTCGGTGCATGAAGCGGGTCGGCTCTCCTCGCCGGCACTGCCCAGCTGGTGCCGAGCTTCGAGTTTCACGCTGCTGTTGCGGTGGGAGTGGACCACGCTCATCTGACGACTGGTGCGACGCTGGACTCGCCTGCGCTTCTTCTGGGGCGGGTGGCGCTCTATCCGGTCGGGCAGCCAGCCAAACCGCTGCTTCCAGCAGCTCGTGCAGTAGCGCTGTACGGCTGACAAGCCGTGCGGCTCGCATCGAAGTCCACACAGCCGGCACTGCCACAGATCCTGTGTGGCGAGGTGAAATAAAGGGAAAAAAATTACAAAGCATGTAAGCAACTGTGTTGGTTGTACAACAGCAGCAGCTTTCCAAGCAGCACAAGCCATCAACCCAATATTGCGCCGTGCTGGTAATGCACCAGTCCTGTTTATGGCCGAAGCCTTGCCAACATATAGCCAATATCAGGCCAATGTTCGCCGGATGTGTTCAAGTTTGGTCATTCGTTATTTTTGTAAAAATATTCGGCTGCATTTGTGTATAGTTGGTCATCGGCACAATATTGGGTTGTTTTGGCAGCACACTGGTCCCATGTAGGGCCGGACATTAACACAGAACCAATATTGGGCCGATGTGTACTGTCTGGGTCCGGGTTTGGTCATGCACTGCTCTTGAAAAATTATTAGACTGCGTTTATGTACAGTTGAGGTCCATCATGGGGCTTGCAGTCCAGCGAAGTTAATATGTGAAGGGGCAAGTGGGCTAGATGTTGTGAACGCCAGTTTCGGGCGATGTTCTGCAACCGATGCTTTTGTCTTCAGGCGCTGGGAGAAAGCGCAGAAGGGATGGTCCCACTGGCGTTGCTGCCTAGACCGTGGTGCCCTTCTTTCTATTTCGAGAGCTATCCCGTTGAGTTTGGCCGGTGCCGTGCTTTGCCGTTAACTGACAGCTGATGTCAACCCTTCAGTGCAATTATCAACCTAAAAATTCCTCACGATGTCGTTCTGTTAACTCCCTTTTCCATGTGAGCAATAAGTGCTCAAACTGCGTTATTAGAATACTTTTCTTTTTTTTTTTTAATGGCAGCAATCATTATCAAATAATTGTAAACAAATTGCAACTGCGTGAGTCCTGCCTTATTTATTGCCTGGTAGGACCTACAGGTGTAACAAATTATGTTGATGATCACCGAAGATTTTTTCTGCAATACATGTGTTCCCCTTCATAACAGTGTTTTGCAAAAAGATAAAAAAATAAAAAAACACTGAAAACATATAAAGTTTTTTTCTTTCCAACTACCAGCGCTAACTATGGAACTAATTACGACAAATTTTCATTGTTTGTGCTTGTGCTGCACCAAAACACTCAGTCATACACTTCTAAAAATTAGTTTTCTTGCTGTCCACGGTTTGAAAGAGGTTTCCGTCCACAATTTAGCTAAGCAGTATTTGGGAATGGTGACTGGGACAAATGAGCTATTCTGATAATTTTGGCAAACAAGCAGTCATTTAAAAGGCAGTGTTATCGCAGAATTTATCACTTTATTTTTCTGGCAAAAAAGGAATTATAGCAATAGCTGCTATAAAAGCCAAGATACCGCTCCTTCAAAGCGCTGACCATATCTAAAATTCAATTTTCAGAAATCGGCAAACGTTTTTGGCATATTTTTGAATTACCAAGGCTAACAGCAACTCTATAAAATAAGCTACAACTGGCTTTTGGTGTGAATGCACCCTTCCCTGTCGAGAAAATTCTTCCTGCAACTAAGAAGGAAGTTTATCTCGATAAGGTCTGTGATTCCGCATGCTGCGCGTGACGTTTCGCGAACGCCGCTGCCTGGCACCGTGCCACTAACTTTTCCAAGTGCTCGATCTGTCTTGCCCCTAAAAACTGCATCGTCAGGATTATAATGCTCGTATGCAACAGGAATCGCTTGAGGAAATCGTTCACTCTCCTACCTGTCCTGCTGAGCACCATTGGCTACGCCGTTATTGGTGCATTGAGAAGCGCCGGCGCTTTGTCACCGATTGCCGATAACTGGATGCCGCATTGCCATGTCACGGACATACCTCTTATCTCTACCTTTCTTTGCTTTTTAGGCCAGTATGATGCTCAAACCTAAATTTTGTTTTATGCTGTGGTCGCGAAGACGGAACGTGGCTATACGCTAGGCTTAACTGCGCAACCATTTCAAGCAGTCGACACCAGCAGCAAACCAAAAGTGGTCAGTTGGGTCACATGCTTTCAAAGCCCAATAGCAGTGTGCGTTTCATGCAATTTTCTCCCTTTGCTTCCCACTTAGAGTGTTCGCTCACGGACGCCAGTCATGACATAGGAATAGCCTAAATAATGATCTTTCGAACAAGACCAAAATGATGCCGGTGGAACGTATATTTGTTGATCTGCGGCCGATGAAAACAGCGTGATTTGACAATTTAAAGGGCCAAGCGTTCAGATTTGCAACTTTGGAACGCTGTAACGTGCAAAATAGGCGGTATTTTTTAACCACAGTTTGCAGATAGTTGCGGAAACGTCTCCCGACTGCGAAAATGAAGAAATCGAAAATTCAATGTTTTAGAGATTTTCAGATGCAAAGAGCCGTGTCCCCCCTTAATAACGAGGGCAACGTGGCTACAAATACAAGAGTTTGATGTGAAAACCAATGCCTTGCATGAACACGGCATCATCTTTTGCTGTCTGTCTTTTAAAAGGCTATAGATAAGAAATGTGCGCTGCAGTCAAGAGCTGCAAAACCGCACATACCGCACCTCCAGTTCTTGCCGCCACTGCCTCAAGTTGCACAGTGCTGTGAATATTCGACTGTTCGTGCCCTCCCCTATTTCTCACTGCAATTTTACTCTCCTTTACTTTCTAAACAGACTGCGTGGCCTCCTTTCCATGTTTGTTCGATGGCTAATTTTTTTTCCTTACGCACTGCATGCTTTCCCACACGGCTTCAGTGCCTACGTTAAGTTGGCTTCTCATCGGGACTGCTCAGCCTGGTAGTAAAACCATTAAGAAAACCACACTTGGTCTTTTCTTTCTTTTTTTTTATTGCCTCACAAATCGGTAGCGTGTCATTTCGTGGAAAGTCTGTATCGGCCACCAGGCGCACTTTGCATTAACTGATTTTTACGAAAAACGTCTTTACTATAAAGGAGAAAAAATGTACATTAGTCCATGGAAGATGAACCGGGACTTCAATTTCACTTTACTATATCTCAGTTTTTACTACATCCAAAGTTACTATAGCAGGATTTCACTGCATTCCCATAGCTCTTTAGGCACTCATTACTATTCAATGCGGCCGAAAGGCTGCGAGCATGTGAGGCAGGAATAGGACCTTAACGAATGGGGCTCCCGAAGGTTTAGAACGACCGGGAGAACCCATTAACAATGCAGCATCCCTTTCTCCAGGCTGCTGCGACCATAGCTGGTTGGCCTCGTGTGGGAGTACTCACAGCATCTCCAATTTCGGAGTCAGAGGAGTGGCTGTCTGAAGAGTCGGCCCAGAATGGGGCATCATCTTCATCATTGACGCAGATCAGGATTTCCGCCTGGGTCACCTCCTGCAACCGGCAACGCAATACACCATGCTCACAACAGAGACCACTTGCAGCCCTGTATACACGGACTATACAGAGTTGGGTCGAATTAGCCTGTCGAGTAAAAAAATAAAAGTTGTTGCGTTCACGTATATGGCATTCGAGAAGTTAAGTAGGTGGCCAAGCGGTCGAGTTAATCTATTTGCAGTGGTTGGCTAACTCGCTTGACCTGCTAGTCAAAAAGCATGCAGATGCTGTCGAGTTGAATAATGCAGAACTCTGGGATCAAAAAGCGTCCAGTGTGGCTACGAGCATTAGTGAAATCCAATGCCTTCTAGCCCTTATCAACGATAAATGATAAGCCAAACTCTCGATAGTAAAAGGCAACGAAACCAAACTCGAGCAGGAAGCTCACACAATAACTTCGAATCTCGAGACGCTAGGCACCGTTGCTATACTTACTCGCTAAAATCGAGTTCATGTAGACACAAAGTGGGTCGAGTAACAGTGACCTCGCTTACTCTACGTTAACCAACCCGCTGCTGTCGAGTCCATGTTTACAGGGCTTGTAATTCTGAGCTGTGAGCTAGTTTCACACTTGCAGTAATTTCATCGGGCACCATCTTCAACATAGACACCGCAACCAGAATAATGAGAGGAAATTTTAGACAAACGGTGTACAGTGCAGTCCACTTATAACGATACCAGATATAGCGACATATCACTTATAACGATCAAATTCTTGAGATTTATAATTTTTCCCATTGCCCCTATGAGAAAATAAACTAGATATAACAATCTATTATCGGCGGTACATCGGATACCAACGATAGCTTTATCGCCGCCCGGTAGACGTTTACCACGAAAATTTGGCTGAATATTCAATAAAAGATCAAATATTAAGAAGACAATGACGTGAAAACGACATATGCGACAAAAACTGAAGGAAATGAGCCCTATCAGCCACAATCACAGACGCACAAAGGATGCTGCTGCGGCCGTATCGCCATCGCAGATTCTGCGTCCATGGAAGATGGCGGCGACCACATTGATGGACGGCGCAATAGCTCATGAGATGAAACGGCTGATCCACCAAGATTTTTGGCAGGGTTTCAAGGCTGGAAGCCTCGTGAAAAAATACGGACATTCGCACTCTACGATTTTAACGATCATCAAGGCTGGGGATGCCCTTCAGTTCATCCAGTCGCTAATCGGTTTCGTGCATGCAAAAAGGACTGCCACTAGCGTACATGCTACTGGAAGCGATGCTCACAGCGATTGTCAAGCTTCAGCTGCTGCTCAAGCGAGCGCAAATTTCAGACTTCTTTAAGTATGCTCAAGTTATTTTATGGCTATTGATGTACACTGTAATAAAGTGTTTAGTGCTCTTTACGAAGATTAGCGTTGTTCAACCCGATATACTCATCGTCAGTAGGCAAGAAGGGAGGGGGGGGGGGGGGCTCACCTTCAAGATTACATGCTCTAACTAGCATGTCAGACATACAGGTTAAATGCTTTCTGTAGGTGGGGGTTCAACTTCAAGATTACGTGCCTTAACTAGCATGTTTAACAGACATACAGGTTAATTGCCACTGCTGTAAGCACTGCGCTCTTTCGGAAGAAAACTCCGGAATATCACTACCATACCTGCCAGGTCCACAGAAAAGGCATTAGGGAGATCTCATCGGAGAGGGGAGGGGGGGAGGGAATGAAGGAGTTACTAGGCATTTATATTGAATGAGTTGTTTTTATTTGGTTCAAAAAAGCTGGAATCGGGTGGTTTTTGTTTGAAAACCACTGACGTGCCACATCCCTGCTCCCTGTTGGGGAATGTTCGATGTGGCAGATGCTGCCCTTTTCAGAAATTCCTTTGAGTACTACCAAGAGTAACAGTGTTCGCCCCTGCGACATTTAGCCAAAAGAATGTGACCGAGGGTTGTGTCGGACATGGATGATCTGAACTGGGTGCGATTTTTTTTTACATTACTGAACTGCCTCTCACATTCAGCATTGCTGTGTGGTATACAGAGGATTCCAAGCATTACTGCTGAGATGCGGCTAAATTTATTTTGCCCATCTGCGCCTTTCAGCTGGGTGATGGCCAAAAGCTAGCTATGCAGTTAGACAATGGTATGTCCAAGGTATTCAGAGTATTTATCAGCAATCTGGCGATATTGCGCCCAGTTGACTGGCCCTCTAGGGTGCTCAGCACAAGAAGTTTGCTACCGATCACGCCCAATTCTTCAACAAAATATGTAACCACGATCGGGTACAGCTGCGCTTGGCTGTCGCTACTGTCATCCACGGCAACTGAAAACACACTCTTTTTCAGGGCACTCATCGTGCTCTCTTGTGCGCGACACGCCATTTTACTGACATTATCTGTCGTCTTGGTTCTAGAACATGCGTAGCGCTTCGCAACGTCAGACTTTGGGAACATTTTGCGCAACAGAGGTCCCATGTGCTCAGAGGCGCTCAGCGGGACATTATGCTCCAACAAGAAATCGGTAAACAAGTACTCTGCACGGATGACATCGCTGTCGTCTTGTGCATTGAAGAAATCTTGGAGACACTGTTGCTTGTCTTGGCACTGAAGGTTGCTTGAGTGTGTCTTCGACGAAATTTGCGTAGCCAAGTCCGTTCTGCCACTTTGCGAGATGCTGATGTCACAATTGCAAACTGTGCAAAACGCATAATGCTCGCCTTTCCGAGACTGCACAATACATCAAACTCAGCAGTATACTATCTTAGGAAGACCTGAAGATATTTCTCGTGCTATTTTCTTAGCGCCATGGCCGAAGACTATGTTAACGCAGCACTAAACAACACACAACACACGCCTCTTGGAAACTGCATTAGACCATGCAACTGAGCTGCTGAAGTTAACAAAGAACACAAGTAAACACGGAAGTTGCCTAAGCAAAAGCCGGTGTTAATGTAGAAACATTATAGGCAGAAATTAAGGCACTGGAACTTTAGACAAAACTCGATCTTAGCGTCACGCCTGAACAGCCCCAAGCAGTGACGGCGCTAGTCTCAAACAGTGAAAGTAGTTCTTGCAGTTTTAACACTGCGTTTGGCCAACTATGCTTTTTAGACCTTTCACTGATCACTATGTCAATCGGTGTCAAGTGGTAGATAGCCTTGGAGCTATGTGGCCAGACTAGAAAAAGGATTTGACCAAACATGGGAGTGTTTCCGGGAGATTTCTGTTTTGGTCGTACAATCCTACAAAAGCATCAAGATTCGAGAGTCTCCCGGATAATTCGGGAGACCTGGCAGGTATGCACTACAGTCCTGGTTTAAGGGGGGAGGCTACCTTTGAATACCAACTTTTTTGTTTCTTGAGATAGTCGAATGAAATTTTCAGGGTAGACTCATGGCCCAGCCATTTGAATAACTGCAAAGTTTCATGAAGCTGTGCACATTGGTACTCAAGTTACAGAAGTATATCAGAATGGTTCACATGGGTTCCTTATACCATGCCTGGAGAACTTGCGACATGTGTTGGCACTATGAAATTCATTATGAAGGTTCGTGAATAGGTACAGTCAAACCCGAATATAACGAACTCGGATAGAGCGAATTATGTTTTATATCGAACACTCGAATTTCCGCTAGCATTATGCATATAAAATGTATTTTTTATAACGAACTACACATCGGATATAGCGAACTCAGCGCGCGCGATCGGTCGCCAAACGCCCGCCAATGGGCGGGCCTTTGTGCCGGCTCCGAGTTCTCTCCGGGCAGCCCACTCTGCCGGGCCGCAATACTTCTAGCGCATGCCGTTGTCAGATGGGAGGGGGATTGGCGACGGCTCCGTTCCCCAAGGTCTCACACAGCGCATACGTCATCACGCGCCCGCTAGGGTGCTTCTGCTGCTTCTGCGCCGATGCCACGCTTCCGCAAAACGCAGGAGGGGCTCTCTACAGCAGCTTCCACGAGGGACCCTCCTGTACGCATGCGCGGCCGTCGCCCGGAGTAGCGTGAGTAGCCTTTAGAATCCGCGCCATCGGCCAGCCTCTCTTTGCAGCGCTCCTATTCGGCAGCTGCCTACCATGTGATCAAAGACGTTCGAGCAGCTCCGGACCTATTGCACTTCGAGAAAGAAGCAACACCGGCCAGAACTGGTTTCAAGTTTGGGGGAAGGGAAGGCAGCCTCCGAACAACGAACGCGTCAGTGCCGAACTTTCCTGCATCCTCGGAGCTTTCTTTGTTCGCGTTTGCAAGTCGTGCTGCTGCTATCCTCACGATTCCGGACGTGCCTACGTTGCTGCTGGCTTGCATTCCGGTGCTACATCCTGCAAGATGACGATGAAGCAGCGGCGTGCCCTACCGCTTTCCGACAAGCTGGAGATAATTCACCGCGTTGGCCGCGGCGAAAAAAAGTCTGACGTTGCCGCGCATTTCAAGATTCCGCGGAGCACGTTAAGCACCATTTTGAAAAACCAGTCGGCCATCAGAGGCAATGCACAGGAATGACCAAATGGTGACGGCTTTCGCCACCGCAAGCCGGCTTACGACCAAGTAGAGAAAGCGCTGTACCGATGGTTCTTGGACGTTCGCGCGCGAAATCTGCCGGTCTCTGGCTCCATGCTACAACAGAAGGCAAAAGATTTTGCCTTCGTCCTGGACGTCGAGGGGTTTACAGCGGGCAGTGGTTGGCTCCAACGATTTAAAGACCGCTACTCCATCACCGGGAAGGTGGTTGCAGGTGAAAGCCAAGCAGTGGACGCTGAGAGTGCTGAAAAGTGGGTGCAAGACGTGTGGCGTGCTGTCACGGAGAGATACGAACCGTGCAATATTTTTAACACCGACGAGACTGCCTTGTTTTGGCAACTGCTGCTGAGCAGAACTTTGGCGCTAAAGAATGAGAAGTGCCATGGCGGCAAATTGAATAAGGCCCGAGTCACCGTTCTTCTCACGACAAACATGGACGGTTCATCAAAGCTGCGGCCGCTTGTCATAGGCAAGTTCAAGTCTCCTATGTGCCTGCGAGGATGCACTTCACTCCCAGTCACATACAACTCAAATTCTAAGGCCTGGATGACCAGAACGTTGTTCGAAGCGTGGCTGCGTGGCTGGGACGAGGAACTTGCAACGAGCGGGCGAAAGATTTGCCTCCTCCTCGATAACTGTTCTGCGCACCACTGCGGCGTCACGCTCAAGAACATCGAGCTTTGTTTCCTGCCACCAAACGGAACAGCGGTTTTGCAGCCCCTCGATCAGGGAATCATCCGCGCTTTCAAGCTGGGCTACAGGAAACGCGTCGTTGAGCGGCTGTTGGTGAAATTGCGGGTTAACGACGAGCTCAAGATTAATTTGCTGGCCACAATAGAAATGATTAACCGTGCCTGGCAAGACGTGACGCAATCCACAATCCGCAACTGCTTCCACCATGCTGGACTATGTCGAGAGGATGCAGAAGCTGCTAGTGAAGCGCGCACTGTGCAAGATGACAGCGATGTTGCCACGCTGTGGGAAGAACTCGCTGATGCTCCGGACGCTGTGCCCGAAGAAGTTGCCCTGGAGGATTTTCTCACTGTTGACGACAACGTAGCCGTCTCACTGTTGACGACAACGTAGCCGTGACAGCGAGCCCGTTGGACTCGGAAATTGTTGCCGACATGCTGGCATCTGGTGCAAACGAGGAGACCGAGGAGCCGCCGCCGGAGGACGATCGCCCTCGCCCGACGTTGCACGAAGCCCTCGCTGCTACCGATCTGCTGCACCGATACTGCTCCGGAATACAGGGAAGCGGACTGGAGTTTGTGGAAATGATGTCGCATGTGGAAAGTGCGATTCTCACTGATGGAGTTAAATGCAGTGTTCAGGCGAAGATCACTGCCTACTGCAAATAAGTGAGCATTTATCTGCAATAAATTTCTTTTGTAGATTCATGGTGAGCGGCACGGTTTTTCTTTAGTTAGTGCGTTTTCGCTGCGCTGTCTGGACATCGTGTATAACGAATTTGGTACTGAAGTTCGTTATAAACGAGTTTGGTTATAGCGAAATACTTTATATAGCGAACAAATTGCGTTGAATTACGCAGTTCGTTATAACCGGGTTTGACTGTACCACAGGGCAAGACAGCCTTTTTTTTTTTAATTTCCTTGCTGAAAAGTTTTAGGACAGCATTGAGGTTAGTGCCACTAATTGGTCTTGCATTAGCCTAATTTTGATTGTTTATTATAAATTCTAGACTCAATATTTAAAAAAAATGAGCTTGTCTTGCCCCCAGAAACTTATTGAGGCACACAATAAAAACAAACCAGGTGGGAGTCCGATTAGTGGTTCTAGAGATACTGCAGGAATAAGAAACCATACCAGGAAAAAAGTTCATTCTGAGAAAATGGCCCTTGAAGTTTAAAACAACATTTTCAAGTCTAAAGCTTGTTTTTTACAGCAGCAGGTTGTGCTTCCACCTCCTCGATTCGCTCGGAAAGTGCATTTCCATGTGAACAGTGGACAACGCTGACGACGCGTTATCGCTTGCGATGACAGACGCGCTTCGGGAGGCCGAGATCGCCGAGGTTGATATGGTCGGTACAGCAGACACGCTTCAAGCGCCACCTTCTTACGTTGACGCGAAAGATACACAGTTGGAAGTGGCAGCGCAGTCGGTCTAGTCGTGGTGTAGCAGAGGCAGCACTGCTAGAAGCGTCTCCGCGACCGTTGGCAACGCACTTCGCTAACTTCGCGATTTGGACTGCATTCACAGAACGACGACGTACGCAGTGTTTTGAACTTCTTAGCGCGCATCGTGACCGACCGTGCGACGATCCATAAGGTGCACAAAACCGTTCAAAACACGCCACCAGAATCCGTAACGAGCGATGATGATGACCACCATGATGACTGCCATCTCAAAAATGGTGAAACGTGAAGCGATTCAGCGAGCACACGAAGAAAGCCAGCTCAGTAGGCAGCCGGAGCAGACGACGCGCCGGGGAGGGACCACCGCGTCAGCGCGCGCAGCAGCCAATAGCAGTCGCGCGATCTACCGCATTTTCACGGAGCACGCGCTTCGTCCAATCACAGCCCGAATTGGCGACGCAGGAAGCTCAACAATCCCTGCGAGGCCCCCAACCACAAGCGAGCCATGCTTCTGCTACGCGTGGACACCGCCGGCGAAGGCAACATAGAAAAGTGCAAGCATTCACAAACAAAACAAGACCAAGATGGCGGCGCTCGGTTCAGTAGCAGAGAAATGGCGTGCACGCGAAATTTGGGTACTTTTGCCATTCGCTCGCTACTCTGGGGTTGCCGCGCCCAGTTGTATATATAATTTAAAGCAGTTTCACGATGAATTAGGTGTTCATAATTATAGAAAAGGTAGTTTATAACATGTACAGCAGAGATATGTACTTTTTGAAAAGCCGACTTTTTAATGATTTTCGAAGCCCGCGTCCCCCATTAAATCCCCTCAGATCTGTCCCGTTGGCTCCATTTGCCTCCCACGTGATGCTTCCTCTCCCAAGAAGACCCCACCCCTACTGCACTGCACTTTGATGTCCCTGACAGTGTACATGCTTCAAGGAGGAGGAGGAGGAGAAAGGGAGGGCGGAAGGCAGGGATACAGTGAAAGCTCGTTAATTCACAACTCGTTAATTCGAAATAGTCATCGTGGTCCGGTCCGCAGTGCATAAAAGTCTATGCGCGTAACAGCTCGTTAATTCACTCAAAAATTGGCGCCGCCACCCATAATTCGAACTGCGCGCCGCCAAGTGGCGCTGTTAAAAACCATTGTTGGAAGTTTTCACGGCAGAACGATAGATGGCACAACCATCGGGGCGCCGCTAGGGTGCTGGAACAAGCACTAAACAGTCTTTCCTGCCGCGACTTCTTCGAGGAACGACGTTTTAGTGTTATCGACCACGGTTTCGTGTTGCATTTCGTGAGCCCTCGTTTTGCACGCCGCTTGTTGTGAGCTTGTGTCCGCGAGATGTGTTCGCATGGGAAATACTGTGCCAAGACGGTGAAGGAGAAAGTGGCTATTTTACGCGAGGTGGATGAACGGAAGGCCAGCAAAGTGGAAATCGCGAAACAGCACAGGATTCCACCAAGCACGTTGTCGACGTACGTCCGAAATAGGAAGGCCATCGAGGATGCCTATGAAGCCGAAGATTTCACCAGCAACAGAAAAAGGCTTCGGTTAGCCAAGAATCCGGAAATTGAGACCGCTGTGATCACGTGGGTGAAAGAAATGAGAAGCGCTGACATTCCACTGAGCGGCCCAATTATCATGGCGAAGGCGGCCGATTTCGCCCTGCGCTTGAATGTGGAAGATTTTGTCGCCTCCGAAGGATGGTTTCACCGCTTTAGAGACAGACATAATCTTGTCTTCCGGGTGTTGTCTGGAGAAGCCAAAGAAGTGGATGCAGAAACTTGTGCCACGTGGCGAAGCGGTGCTCTGCAGCAGTACTTAGAAAGCTACTCGGCACATGATATATTCAATGCTGATGAGACGGCTTTGTTTTATAAGCTCTAGCCCGACAAAACAGTAACATTTAAAGGGGACAGCTGCGCTGGCGGCAAGCGAAGCAAAGAGCGGATTACTGTTCTGGTCGCTGCTAATATGACCGGGACGGAGAAGGTCCCTCTTTTTGTTGTCGGCAAGGCACATAAGCCTAGATGTTTCAAGAACATTAGGACGCTGCTGACGGAATACTCCGCCAACAGCAAGGCGTGGATGACGGGCGAATTGTTTAAAAAATGGCTCTTGAAATTCGATCGGAGGATGGAGCTAGGGAAGCGTCAAGTTCTCCTCATTGTGGATAACTGCTCGGCACACAAAGTCGACGCCGAGCTGAAAGCCACAAGGCTCGTCTTTTTGCCCGCCAACACGACTGCGGCCTTGCAGCCGATGGATCAGGGGGTGATCAGAAACATCAAATGTTTCTATAGGCGCCACATGATCGAGCGCATGACTTTGTGCACTGGAAACCAGAAGACCAGCACCATCACATTGCTCACAGCAATGCACATGTTGGTGCGTGCATGGGAGCAGGTCACGCCGTCCACAATTGCAAACTGCTTCCACCACTGTGGCTTTGCTGCCGGAAGTATGAAAGAAAGTGGCGACGATGGGAGTCCGGAGCCTCTGCCTGCGGCTGTGCGTGCTGTGCTGCAGGACGTCAGTTTTGAAGATTACGTTGGAGTAGACAGCGATGCAGCAGTGTGCGGTGCCCTAAGTGATGAGGACATTGTCGCTGAAATTGTTGGGGAGCAGTCTGTCCCAGAAGAGGCAGAAGACGAGGACGACGACGAGGAGCAAGAGCCCGTGCGTCCATCCGCGGCAGAAGTTATGGGAGCGCTGAATGTCGCGCGCCTTTTCTTCAGCTTTGAAGAGGGGGAAGAAGACTCCCTGCGTCGCATTCGCATGCTAGAAGACCGAGTGAGTACGGTAGCCCTCAGAGAGAAGAAGCAGAAGATGATAACAGACTTTTTTGCTAAATAAATGTTTTTCGTGCCCTCCGGGCATCAAACGCCTTCATTTTTGCTCACTTTCATTAGTTCGAATTTTGGTTAATTCGAACTGGCCTGGCGGCCCCGTGGAATTTGAATTAACGAGCTTTTACTGTATTAACCAGAATGAATGAATTCCGGTTGGCTACCCTGCACTGAGGAAGGGGAATGGGGGATTAAAGGGGGAGGGTAGAAGAGGAGAGGAGGTGAGAAAGTCACAGTCTGTCAATCAGGCTACTCTCTCTTAAAAAGCGAAGAAGTGCCTTGTAGGCTTCGAGCGCAATGCACTGCAAAATACGCAAAACGTCTTTGTCACATGCAAACAGAAAGTGATAAAAAGAAAGGAAAACAGAAAAGAATCACTCTTACCTCAGTAAATTTATTTTATAAAAGAGTGAGCGACTGCTTTAGAGATGAGAAACGCAACACTACACGCGTTTCCGTCACTGCCTTGTGAGGACATTGTCGGAAGCGTTGAAGCCAACCGTCCCAAAATGGTGACTCTGGCAACCTACATGGTGCAACCCGCAAGTGGTCCAGCTGCAGACTTCTCGCAGGCATCAGCGTAGCGTGCGATGCTTCACACACAGATATTAGAGTGCATGTGGTGACAGCACAAGCACAAAAAGAGGCTAACCCAGGCAACAGCTGCCTGGAACAGTGGGCGAGCCAATGGTTGCTTCACACCGACACTTTCTTGACCTTGGTCCAGGCGGCGTCCTCTCAGAAACAAGCTTTGTCCAAAAATTCAGTTCAAAAAACTGCAGGTCTGTCCTCTACGTGTTGTCGCCAATGCCGCGCTTGCTACTCAGAGGCCCTTCAGCTCCACCGTCTCCAGGTTTTTCTATGCGGCCGATCCGTTCCTCGCTCAGCAATGAGCAACTCTGAGGTCAACGCAGAGGTCAAGCACCAAGAGTGAGATGAGCCTGCTTTGCATCACCTGTAGCACAGTAACTGCTGTTTTGTTTGTTATTGCTTGGGCTCTAAACTGAGCTTACCGAAGCTGAGCTGAAAGCTGCACTGTCATCACTAACAGAGCAGGGAACTTAAAAGGCAATTCAAGCTATGGAAAGGAGAACAGTAACGTCAGGAGACAGCAAGAGATAAGACTGGGTCTGAGAGCAAATAAGCTTCAATAGTGGGCATGAAAATGGAAGGCGACTGATGATCTTTTGAGGTTAATGGGAAGAATTATAGGTGAAAGAATGTGTAACAAGGTGGGGCAGAAAGTCAGACTGATGACACCAGAAAGTTTGTGGAGGTAAGATAAATAGCGGGGAAAGGCCACCTACCTCAATGTCACTGTCGGAGGAGATGCTGCGTGCCTTGCCCCCGCTGTCCGACTCCTCTTCAATCTCATACTCCACCTCGAAAGGGCAGTCACTGTCACTGTAGTCATCCAGTCTTCCTCCTCGTCGTTGGCTCAGAAGCAGCTCAGTTGCCAGGGCGGCTGCCTCCACGATACGCTGCTGCTTCGCTTCGCTGTTTGACGACGAGGAGTAGCAGTCGTCCGACGATTCCTCCAGGAACCAGAGGTCATCGCTCGAGTCCTTGACAAGGTCCGTCTCATGACCCTGGATCACAAAGTTCCCCACAATAAGACGGCATAGTCCGTTTTCACGACTTGCACTAACTACCCGCCTCATACTTTTCCCCTGCCCACCCAACAATAGTATTCTTGCAGAAAAGAAAAAGGGCACTTCAAGAGAACATTTGACTCCGAAAACACTGAAAATTTGAAACCAGTTAACGCCAATCATCTTTACAACTTGTTACAAGAAACTGGAACACCTTTCCTTTAATCAGAGGATAGTGTATTCAATTGCATTTGTGGTCTATTTTGGTCCATTGCTATTCAATTTTTGTTTGTCATTCTTATATATTGCTTCTCCTGCGACATGGTTAAATAACCACCAGTATACTGGCTTCAGACTGCGTGTGCACCACCCAATGACACAATACTGAGTACAGTTGACTCCCACCACAACAAAATTCATGGGGCATGCTAAAAATTTCGTTGTCAAGAAATCCGAAAAAAAAAAAAAGGAACAAAAAATGACTCTGGAAACCACACTATTTCATTTCCAAAAATCTGTTAGCTTTTTCTGCTTTGGTTTCATCGCCAGCAGCGGCGTCACACGAGTTTCGCACTTTGCTAACAGAGCCATGGCAACATCATCATCGTGAGTGCCAAGGAATTGCCGGATCACGTCGAAGGCATCCATTACCTGGCACTTGGTCGCTGAGGCAGTTTTATCCTGGATGGAGTCATCATCATCGGACGGTTCTTCTACTTCACGGACACTTTAGTTTAGTTCCTCATAAACAGCCACCTCCGCGTCAACGGCAAGGAAGTCTTCCAGCTGTATGTCAGCAGAGATGCTCCCGGTCTCTTGAAGCGAACTCCATGTCGCATCAATCTCTGGGGTCGATGACGACGATATGCTGTCTTCTGGGGCTGCAATAATGCTGGTCGCCGCGCCAAGAAAAAAAATCCGGCGTGCTTGAAGCAGTTGCTGATTGTGCTCGGTGTGACAATCCATGAAGCAGCCATCATTTGCAGTGCCATGAAGAGGTCCACTTTCGTTTCTCTTCCCGTCTGAGTATTCAGGAGAAGCCGCTGGATAAGTCGCTCAAGGTAGGCACTTTACACTTCGTATAATTCCCTGATCGAGCGGTTGAATTACTGAAGGACAGTTGGGCGGGAAGTAGCGCAACTGCACACTTGTCAGCTTCATGTCAATGCGATGGGCCGAACAATTGTCTACGAGCAAACACACCTTTCCGTTTTGTCTGCTCATATCACTGTCAAGTGCACTCACCCAGTCTGCAAAGACGGCACGAGTCATCCATGCACAAGCGTTCGCAACATACTTTACAGGAAGGCTTCAATTTCCTTTAAGGGGAGATGCGCGTCGAAAAAGTGAGTTTTCCGAGTAATTTTTCAGTTTTGAGTTTTTGCCTGTAAAATTATCTTTGAACATTTAGCTACAACTTTCTAAAAGATCAAGGCAAAATTCGATCGTGAAGTTAGTAAAAAGTCCATTTTATTCAACCACGGTGGCTCGAGAAAGTGCTATTTTCCGCGCAAATCGTCAATTTTCGTGCGCCTATACCTCGAGAACGCCGCGTCGCCCGCCATTGCCGTTTGCTGGGAGAGGTTGAGTAAGCCTTTCTCTTGTAGATAGCCTCTCTCGCAGTTTCATATCTCGGCTGCAAATAATAAAAAAAAAAAAACGTTTTCCGCGCACGCTTCGAGCATCCCTACTGGATCTTTTAAATCACGTGGTGCTCTAGAGAGGCCGCCATTGGCCTGGACTGATACGACGCTGTGGCGAAGCCTACCTCCTGCTTTCGTTTTGTGCAGCGTCTGGATCGCGCTAGATCGTGCTCTGCTAGTTCTTTTCAGCGGCCTTTTAGCATTTGTTGAGTTCGCGATGAACGACACGCAAAAGCGCAACTTCCGAGCTTGAAAGCCTCGGTCGAAGAACACGTACCGAGGATGCCGTCGCGGACCTCACCGGAAAACTGCAGCGGGAGACGCAAGCTAGTCCTAACCAGGCCAACGTGCACTCGGACGAGATCGATACCGCGGTGAACTTTGCGAGTGCCTCGGAGGTGAAGATTGGACTCTTCAAGGAAGATAGGGCAGCATGCGGTCATCGATATTCTACGAGTGCTGCGATATGCGAGATTAGCACGCTTACGGTGCTGGTAAGCGGTGCTGCTTGCCCTACGTGCCACACCTGTACCCTTGCGGTACGCGAACCGGTGGAAAAGCGAAAGGGGCTTTCGGCTTTTCTTGAGCTGCACTGTGAAAGTAGTGAGTGCCCAGCATCAGTGCTTTCTGCTGTGCACACCTTGAGCCGCGTTGTGCCCGGTGGAGTTGCAGATAGCACCAGTGGAAATCGGGACTATCGGAGTGGAAGCTCTCGCGACAGCTTTGCCGTCAACGTGAAGGTGGTGGTGGCTGCGCGCGCGATTGGCATCGGACACGAACAGCTGTCGCGATTTTGTGCAATTCTTGACCTGCCGAACCCATTACACCACAAGAACTTTGCTGCGATCGGCAAGAAAGTTCATGGTGCGGCCATAAAAGCAGTGGCAAGAAGTTTCATGTGCTTTTGTTGTGTTTATGAAAAAATACAGATGTTTGAAACTTTCAAATGCAATTTTCTCCATTCGTAGTTTTCAGCATTTTTTACATTTTGTGCAACAAGTTTTGAGTACTTTCAGTAGTCAGATTTGGATGAAATTTCGCACACACCCTCTTCAAAGTGTGTAGAATGTTGTTATCTACCTGGTTATAAAAAATCTCTTGAACTTTCTTTGATAAAAATTCAGAATGTTGACACATGGTGCCCCAAATATACACATAGGTGTTCCTGAATTTTTTTTACAATTATAGGATAAAATGAATAAATTTGAAGTAGCTTTCGACATATTATATTACCAAAATAACAGAATGAGCTATTGCAAGCTGGTCTAAACATGCATTTCATTATCAAAAAAGTGTGCACAAAAGGCCCTATATTGTGCTTTTGCAGACACTTCTACACAAAAACTAATAAAGATATGTAGAAAGTAAAAACTTATTTGGAATCAGCATTAAATACTCTATAAATGGCCAATGTTTCATAACCTTAGAAAAAGTGTTTTCGGGGAGCATCTCTCCTTAAAGCATCGCGGTTTTTCATTCTTCCCGATTACTAATGGAGGGCGCTTATCCGACCCGTCCAGGTTAGTGCATAGCAACGAAGTAATTCTTTTTTTACTATATTTTCCTCCGTGGCAATGTTGCCTTTTAAAGTCGAGAGTCTTCGCTGGGAGCATCTCGTAGAAGAGGGCAGTCTCGTCGGCACTGTATATATCGGATGGAGTGTACCGACTCATGATGTCAGGAAAGTAATTTGCAGCCCATGCTGAGGCACCTTCCTTGTCTGCTGAAGCAGATTCGCCGCACAAAACCTTTCCGACGACATTGTGCCTAGCTTTAAAACGATTTAGCCATCCTGTACTGGCCTTGAAATCGTCTAGGCCTAGTAAGCAGGCATATTTAAGGGCCTTCTGCTGCACCATATGCCCACTGAGCGGGATATTTTTCGATCGCGTGTTTACAAACCACGTGTTGACAGCCTTGTCCAGCTCGTCATACGTCGGCTGCGTCACTTTATGTTTGGCCGATGTTCCCGACGCAAGTGCCTTGCTTGCGCTGTCCTTGTTTTTCAAAATCGTGGACAGCGAACTCGGGGCGATGCCGAAGTCCGCAGCAATGAGTGCCTTCTTCCGTCCGCTGTCCGCTTGGGCGATGATAGCTGCCTTATCTTCAAGCGAAAGAAACTTTCGTTTTTTAGTTGGCGGCGATTTCGGCATTGTAGCGACTGGCAGAAACGGCGAGGTCGTGGTCGATAATCCTCATGAATGACACACGAGAAAATGGCGATGCAATGCCGGCGACGCGATGTGAAAGCAGGGGAGGGAGAGCTGGTGACAGTGGATTTCGTTGGATTTGTCTTCAGCCGTCTTCAACCGACTGCGCCGAAGATGAGCTAAACTGTACAGCCCCAAAATTTTTAAAATGGACGGCTCACTGAATGGCGAACGCTTACGAAAAATTCGTTGAAGTGAACGCGTACTCACAAATAATTCGCTTTGGAGAGAATTTTTAAACATTACTTCCTATGGGGACTTCGCGGGGAATGGAAAATACTTCGCTGTGGCGAAAATTTCGTTAAAGTGGCGTTCGTTGTGCCGGGAGTCAATTGTAGTAGACTTTCGTGGCAAACGAATTTCAAACTCTGCTTCCACACAAGGCATGCTAAAGAACCTGGTGTTGCTATTTGGTTACCATGTTTCGAACCAAAAATAGGACACACTACAGTAGAGCCTCGGTGATACGAAACTCACGGGTCGCAAAAATATTCGTATCATCCAAGCGAAAGAAAATAAGTATGCAGAAGCATGAGAAAGGCAGTCACACAGATCTGCTCATGTCCGAGAAGGTTTATTATTGCCACGTGGTCACAGCTCGCCACTCGCGGCTCACATTGGCAAAGTGCGGGCCGAGAAGCGCTAGACTGCTCGCGATGCTTACAGTGCAACTAGCGGTCGTGAGGTCGACAATGTGCGGCCCGTGCACGCTGCCGACTACTACTTACGGCCGTGCCACGCTGCAAACTTTTCGCGGTATTGAAAACAATCGCAAAGCTGGCGATGTGCAGTCCACCCGCTTCCGTATACATCTCCTGGTGAACGCAACAGGACAGAAGATGGTGACATGCGGACCGCACGGCGCCGAAAACTGCTCGCAGATCACGATCACGGAGCCAAAGCTGCGTGGTCCTTGCGCGCCTGCCCACCGCCACCAGCTGCTGCGGTTGCGACGACTGTGGTTTGTGGGCCACGCGCTGCTGAAAGCTCTTCGCGGCATGAGCACGACAGACAATCGCAACATCAACGAGGTGCGGACCACGTGTCACCGCAAATTGCTCGTGCTGCGTACATACAACGCAGCTGGCGATCGCAGAGTCAACAATGTGCAGGCTGTGCACAGTGCTCAAGGATGCGGTCACATTTCGCGCGTTCGCATTGTCCATAGTGGCCTGGAAGAGTGTTCTGAACATCCGAAATTTTACACATTTTCACAATGCACTCCGGCCAGGGTATTCCCCCAATTCGCATCATCCCGAAATTCGTATCACTGAGATCTTATGGCCAATTCGAGTGGGAGAGCAGGTGCACTTGAGAGCACTTCAAAAGTGCTCCCAGACAAGAGGGCGCTCTCCAGTGGGAGACCAGGAGTAGAATCACTGGCTTCCAATGGTAAAGGAGGCGGGCTTTTCCTCCGCTGAGAGTAGCCAAGTGCACTCTCGGCTGCTCTCGTCTAAAGCAAGTATAGAGGAAGTCACATGGCACAAAGCGTCATATCCGCGCCATCTTTTTTTTTGTCTCTTGAGTCGGCGACACTCAAAATGGTGGCTGCAAAACGTCAGCGCTTGGTGAGCTCTTTGGAATCAAGCGAATTTGTGCCAGGAGCGGAAAGCAGTGCTCAGGTGCTGTATGCATGTTTCAAAGTCGCTGCTGGCGTTGAAAGGGCCAATGGAGGCAGATCGCAGCGCTGCGAGAACGAAGGCATACAGAACAAGTGGTTCTTCACGGAGCATTGGCCTCTCCTCGGTTTGAAACTGCCGCCACTGCAGGCAGGCGGAGAATGCTGGGAGAGAAGTGCGGTCACGTGGTCATGACGCGTTGCTCTTGACAAGCAGTGTTCCCGCGGGAGGACAGTTACACCCTCGCTCGGCGTGCTCCTGTACTGCTCTGCAATGCTCGGCGCCTCTGCTTTCGTCCCCCAACCGAACGCTCCATTACTGTAGTATGGTCACCTGTTATCATACAGCTCAGTTCATGTGAGCCACGAACATGAGTTTAGCCTTGCAGTTGCAGGCATGGACAACTCGTGATTTATATTTCCTAATCTATTTGTTATTTTGCCACATACCTGTATGCTGTACTCCGTCTCCGTGCCACTGTCGTATGATGGGGACGGTGGTATGTGAAGAGCAACGGGCAACGTTTGCGCCGTGCTCGCGCCACTTGTTGTCGAGTCCGGTTCCAGGCGCGGACGCTTGGCTTCAACGGCGGCGCCGTTTCCACAGGCACCCGATTGGGGTTCCCGCTTTAACGCTCCTACAAGCCCAACCGCAAACCCCAAAGGGGAAGGACAAAGAGAGGGAGAAGGGAACAAAAAGTGTCAGGACAACGAATGTAAGGCACTTCACAGCATCTCGTTTAGCGTGCAAAAACGGGGAAAGGAATAAACCACAGTCGCTCGCACATTCACGACCATGCAGCAAAGGTCTCTCAACAGCCCACTCATCACAAACAGGCGTGCGTTGGTCGTAGCGAAAACAGCATGGCAAACAGCAATTTAAATTTGTACCAAGATGCCTGCAATCTTTCCATATTTTTATTTTCGAAGCACTTCAACTCCTTATGCAGGTAACGACCAACGCACGCCTCGCACGCATTCAACCGCAGACGCTTTCCATCAGTTAGGGGGCAATCGCATTCCTCACAACAGCTCACAATATTGTGCCCTGAATGTTAATAAAAAAAAAAATAAAAGGTCAACAGTTCAAGCGGTTAGTTTAGAAAAATGCTTAAGACTTATGCGTTGTAGGTGCAAAGTGCTCGATATCTGTGCAATAATAGGCAATTGCAACAGCGGTGTCAATTCGGTCACGTTTTGGGTGCATCGGGCAGCAAAACCGACATCTCTTGGTAGTGCGGGACAGGGAGGTCGGGTTGGGGGAGGGGCAAAGGTGCAACTCCGTTAGTAATAAAGTGCAATAGACAAAAGAAATGTTTAAATTTAGTGCACGAACATTACCATAAAATATCATAATACTGATTATTACTGATCACAAGGTAGTAATGAGTGGCAAATGTTATGGTGAAGAAGTGACCATGGCCAAAGCTCTCAGGATTCGTTCTTCGCAAGGTTATTCACCATTTAAAGGCTTGCCAGGTAAAGCCAAGCATGACTACAGCAATGTGAATAGGTAACAGAATTTCCAGCATGGATACTAAACACTCCATGAACACAATATGATCGCAAACTTAACTCGCATCATAAAGGCAAATTTGGGGCAAGGGGAAGGGATGATGCTTAGGTGGGGGATTCAAGTTCTGCTGCCTTCTGCACCCAACTGACACAGTCTAACGATGCAGTGCTTGAGAGGAAACACTCTTTTCCCAACCCATTGTTAACGTGAACTGCCAGATTGTGGGCAGAAAAAAAAGAAGAAAAAAAGAAGGGGATCTCGCCCTAAATCAACTCCACCCAGAGGATAAATTTGGAAATTAAAGGAAAGGAGCGTTTCCTTGACGGGGCCCGACAGACGCATCTTTGCAGGCAACAATACCAAAGCAGTCACAAGACTACAATTGTTAGGCACACCCACGGTACACTCAACGACCTGGTCTGAGACGGAGTGGCAAACCCTTGAAGGCCACTGGTAAGAAGCTCTCTGTTCAACAGCAGAGCAATGCAGCGTTTTTTCGTCTTTTTCCCCAAGCAGCTTTTGCGCTAGCCCAGGGCAACATTACGCATTTGACGCCTGCATAGACAAGTCGGCAGCTCGCACTTGATTTTTGAACGATTCTAGCCAATCCGAGGTGCACGCACATCGCCGGAGAATCGTGGCTGGGTGCTTCTTCGCACTGCTGCCCAGACAGAGACAGTTGGGAAATTTCAACATTGCAGGTATGGTCTCCAACCACGGTGACCAGGTCGTTGATGACCATGATGAACAAATGGCTTTGTTCACTGCCAGCTTGGCACGTGGCCTGTGGGGCTCTCAAAACACTCGGTGGCAATAATCGCAGACTTGGTACGGCAACAAAGCCAACTGCCCTGTTGAAACTACCAGAAGAAAGAATGCCAGAAGCTTAGAAGTGATACGAACTGCACCATCGAGTGAGCCCCAGATGAGAGCATACCGTGACATAAAAGAAGACGAAAGACTGGAAGCAAACACAAATCGAACGCTGACTTAACACCAACCCTAACAAGTTCTCGAGGGAATGACTGCAGCATGAAACAAATGAATCCTGCGAGAATGAGCCTAACCAATGACGAGAGAACTGAAACCACCACTGCCATGACAATGAATTGCCAGACAAGGCAACTGAAGGAGAAAAATAGTAAACAAACAAAACAAATGAAAGCACTATGCTTCTTTGCAGTGAACACCCATCCTATTAGGAGGCTTGTTTATTTTTTTTTCACATATTCCCTCAACCACGACTGCCAAAGGGATCACCGGTACATGTTTCATCTTAACATGGCCCTGCCGGGGTGGCGCAGTGGTTACGATGCTAGACTACTGTTCCCAAGGATGCGGGATCGAATTCTGGCCTTGGCGGCTGCTTTTCGGTGGAGGCGAAAAGGCAGGCGCCTGTGTGCTGCATGATGCGAGTGCACATTAAAGAACCCCAGGTGGTTGAAATTTCCAGTCCTCCATTACGGCGTCTCTCATAGCCTGAGTCACTTTGGTACGTCAAACCCCACAAACCTCCTCTTAATGTGATGAGTACTGGTCTTCGTAGAGCAATAAGGTCCTGAACATAGGATGTGATGTATGGCACTTGGCTTGCTCATCATATTAGAAGTGCCTTTAGTCCGGATACTCCAACAGTCCGTTACACACATCTTCGCTTTGATCTGGACTTGCGACATATCATTAACAGATGTTTCTTCACAAAACCCTCAACTTGGGCAAGGCTAAAGTGCTCAACAAGATGCTAAGGATGCCAACTGCAAATAAAAGAGCACAGTGCACCGAACAAAGCACATCATAATTGTGCTTGAGAAAAAAAAAAAAGACTGCACGCTCTAGGAAATGTGAAATCCGACTTGAAGAAACAAGAAGTGGCCGTTGCCCGAGTTGAAACATTCCTTCTCAGCATGGCCCACCAAGGGACCAGTGGTTATCCGATGGCTGACAGGGGACGAACGATAACTGGCTACTAAGCCTAACCAGCATTGAACAGGCTCCTCTGCTCCTACTTCGATGCAATATCATCAAGGACCTAACCCTCCAATGTGCACAAGAATATTGTGTCGTTTGATGTTACATAACTCCCGTACAAATAACAAAAGCTAGTGGTCACATTCAAGAATTAGGATCACCAGATAAAAAAAAAAAAATACATTGTCCACAGATATAGAAATACTTCAGGGGGTTTACTAATTTCTGCATCCTCTGAAGAGGAAATTCCGTATATGAAGAGAGCATTGCAACTTTTTTTTTTTTTTTTTGCTCGGTGGCTGGGCTTACAATCATGACGATGAACCGCAACACTACAAGGTGCAACCAATCAGTGGGAGGGGATAAGCACCAGCTCCGAGAGCCCCACGACCACGAACCTCACGCTGGAAAAACGACAGAAAAAGTAGTGCGTCTGTCTCCCGCCCCACAAAGCAAACGGCGCGGCGAGCCCTTTCTCAGCCGCGCGTCGCATCTCAAGCACCGCACAATGAATGACAAAGCATTGCTAAAGCTACGGGGAAAAAAAAATTGTGGAGTTCACCGCTTATAGTTACCTGATGATACTACATGCTGCGTTGGCACAGCACGCATTTGTTTGACTAGAAGACCGCTAAAGAAGGAAAAAAAACAAGAGAAGGGAGAAACGTGACATCTTTCACTTCCTCCTCCGTTTTGCTCCCAAGTCCTCGAAGTTCTCACTCCCAGTCTTCCCATCATCATCATCATCCTTCCAAACTGATGCGTCTCTCTCTCCCCGCTTATAAAAGCTGCAGTGTCACAGACGAAGAGCAGACGACGGCGTCAATCCTTTCCCACAGAAGAAGAAGAAGAAGACATGTTGCCAACACAAGGATGTCTTCATTTGCCTTCCCTCACACACACCACAAATTCAAAGAAGGCCAAATCCAGTTCTTCTTTCTCAAAGGTACTGCATTTTTTTTAAAAAGACAGTAAATTTAAAAATCTAAAGCTCCACAGAAGTTGAAGTTTTGCACTGAAGATGCAGACGACGGGCAGCAGAGCAGGGTCGTCTGCTGAGTTTACGTTTCAATATGTCATTTTTCCCCGTCGTCCCTGAGGAAAAAAGCACAGAAGAAAAAAAAGATACGACGAGTGCACACAAGAAGTATCTGTGCTAACAAAACAAAACTCTAGTTTCCTTTTTTTCTTTTTGTGTTTCAAGTCTCAAAAACATGCGTGCCACATGAGAGGTGCCAAGATATCTTAAGTATTAGCTAAAACTTTGTGGCAAGCAATCCAGTGCTTACACTAAGCAAAACATTACCCCTTCGCTACCAACAATGTTCAGCTCGTACCATTTTCAACTTAACGCTCACAAAAGACAGCTCCAGGATGCAAAAGGCTGCCATCACTGAAACTCTGCAAGTTTCTCAAAAGAACGTAGCTCACTCTCTTAAGGGTGGGTGTCTTCCCACGCTATATGTCTCTGCTTATGAGTTTATTCCTGTTATCTGGCTTATCTTGCACCTCTCAGGTCGCACGCTGTACCACAAGAGCGCTAACATCAAGTAAGCATTCCGATTCATCGAAGTTACAAGTACAGGAAGAAGAAAAGTAAGGAACGAAAAAAAAGTTGGCGAGCATTATAACCAATACAAACCTTTCGGTGGTTCTGGAAAGGTAAGAGAAAGCGCTTGCCAACTTAAAACCATTCAGCTTGCTTGCCACAAATGAACTCGCTTCAACTTTGCAACGCTCCTGTATTGCCGACCTATTGACAAACTCGTTTAGACCAAATTGAGACCCGGGATATTACAGTAGCGAGGGTTCTCACACCACAGAGTCCTCACAAGCTGTAACGTTAACTATTACGAAGAAATTCCATGACCAGCGCTACCTCACCAGTGGCCTCCACTGTGGTCTAGCCCCTGGGCACTGTTGTGAACCACAGCACAGTTAGTGCTGAGTAATGATGCTTCAAGTGGACAATGCATCTAATTTGCTGCCCTGAAATATTACTAGTACTAATAATACAAATGATTTTACTGCCAAACAAACTGAAAAAAAAAAAAAAAAACACCAAACACAATGTCAAATGAATAAAACTTTCTCCCTCTAAAAGTGAAAACTTGCGCTTTGGATAAGTCATAGCCCTAATTCAAAGCTCTGGCTGCCTTAGTGAGCTTCTAACAAGGCATCATGAAAGCCTCTTCATAAAATAATAATAATAATAATAATAATAATAATAATAATAATAATAATAATAATAATAATAATAATAATAATAATTTCAACCGTCAGGGGCGCACGGGAAAAAAAATCTGCAGCTTGACTCGTTCTTGTCCCCTCATAAAAAGTGCCTTCACAAAGTAATGAAATTACTGTCCGTGAGAGCCAGGTCCATATGCTTTTGAAGATGTGCACGTTCCACTCAGTGTTGACTAATACTTTTTATGTTACTTTTTAAAGCTGAACACAGCTCTCTCATATTTTTTTCTTCACCGAGTTACCAGTAGTGACATGGAGTAGCCAGAACAGTCGCGACTATATAACTCCTCTACATGAATGCGAGTGTGTGCAGTAGGTGGCGGAGAGTACACTTTTTTTGTGCACAAATCTATGTGCAGACCTGGGATTGCTGGTACTGCTCAGCAAATAAGCTTTAATCTGAACAGCTTGACAACTCAATCCAGCTGGTTTGGTTCGATAGAGGAAGACCTAAGCATGCCTACAGCAAGCCGGTGAATGTGGCAAACAAGCACGGTTACAAAAAAGTAAAAAAGGAACGGAGGAGAAGAAGAAGAAGAAGAAAAAAAAAAGAGCCAGGTTTGCTCAGTTTTGCATAGATGCAGCTGTGCTGTGCTGTGCGCTCACCTGGCCTGCTCACCAATCTTTTTTTTTTGTTTGTTTTGCCACCAGGGTTTCAATGAGGCCTCGACTTTGCAACTCCAGCAAAATTATAGCGATGGTCTCAGATCCTGTTGGTTTTTATTGCTGCATTTTTTTCCAAATTCAGTTTTCGTTTTAGCACATTTCTTCTGATGACACGCGCTAGTGGTGTCAATGCAGAAATTACCGCACGTCCGTAAGCCCACATTCTCTCAACCCTTTAAACGACAACCCCGAGCTATATTAGTCATGGCAGATCATACCAAAATCGCTAATGACGAGTTAGACTCGACCGGCCTGATATTGTGGTGCTGCCATCTCGAAAGACGAGTTACAATCGTCAATTGCATTGGTTGTGATTTTGAACACTAGAGGCAGTTAGTCGACCATAAAAAACGCATTTTGCGTCTTTGGCGCCTAATTGAAGGCTCAAAAGAGGCATTTCACAATGTGCATGCACTGTGGGAAAGCCACCCTCGTGAACAGTATTTTTTTTTTAACTTTTGGTGTTAATTTTAACCACAACCCATCGAAGCAATATTTTTTTCAGAAGCGTAATTACATGGAGAAAATTATGGTCACTCAAAAAAATTGGCGATTTCGGTAAGTTTTCACAAGAACATCATTCTTGTGAATTTACCACTTCAACTAGCACCAACGAACTAGCCCCATTGCTGCTTTGCTTGTGAATTTAGTTTGGCTTTAGAAAAATTTAACTCACCCTGATACCGCACTGTGATGTGGCGCACTGCACCCTTAGGAAAGGGGCTGGATTTTCACCTTTCACAGTTGCCGCGAATGCTACAACGAAGTTTAACCGATTTTTTTTCTAGCTATAATGAATGATCACGGTTACTAGCATAGCCAAAGTAATAGAACTCCTCAAAGAAACTTCCTTAAAATGAAGAGTTTTGTAATGCACAAATTAATTATACCTGGAACTTCTACTCTGTAAGGAAAGACACATCTATGAGAAAGTTTTTGCATATCTGAGTTTAGGTGGTCAGGAGAAAACACAGCAGCAGCAGCAGCAGCAATCGGAAAAGGAAAAGTAATGGTCGAAAACACAAAATGCATTATTGCAAGAGCAATGCCACACCTTACTGGCCATGTACCAAACACAATTCCTGCTATTATTACATTAATAAAATGCAGTAGCTAAGATATTGTAATATATAGTGAGCAATGCAAGGTTCTATCATCGATATTCAGGCACGTCTTAGTTAAGGTGTCAGTTTAACTAGAACTATGCTGCTGAAGAACGAACAAAGTTACATGATTTCGTGATTTATAGTTGGCACAAACAAAACCAGTTTATCCAAGTTCCGTGAATTACATTGTTGTTTTCATTCACTGTTCAATAGGGACACTTCCAGATTAGTTTTTTATTTTTTTTTTTGCAGTTAAGTACTCTATTTACTACCCACTTACTAGAGTAGACTATCTTTAAGACTAACTCCAAGGCAGCATGAGAACTGTGTGTATTACAACATCACCTCATCAGGAGTGCTTCCACAGATGACATGTGAGCATGAAGAGTGTGTCACCTCATACTGAGAACGAATTAACAAAATGGCCCTGCAGAAAAAATTACTCGCAATTTAAGCATTTACCTTACTACTGATGGGATTACACTATGTTTGCCCCGAAAGGCACCATGCAATCTCGACTGTTATCCAGTCTGTTAGTTCCTTTAGTGTCTGTCATGAAAATCGGGTGGCAAAAGTAGACAACTTGTTCGGCTTTCCAAGAATTGCTCGAGTGCCGATACTGGTAAAAAAACTGCAGTAAGGTATCCATCCTCTATCGCGTCAGCGCAAACCTACCACCTCCCAATGCACCAGTGACACACGCATGTCTCGAAACAACTGCCCGGTACTTTTCAGAATGCTGAACTTGCGAGCTATTTCTACAGTGTGACCACGGTTGGCGCGAGCTTTGGTCTATAAGTCAGCCTCCTCATGAAGCTCGAGCTGCTTTCTCCGAGTGGTTAACCGACTGGCCATAATCTCAACGTGGTGTACGCACAGCGTTTGCATGAGGAGGTCACCATGAGGTGACAAGGCGTGGTTGGAGGTCGCAACAATGTCACGGCGACGCGAAGTGTTACCCACTAGAAGACTGTTTCCTTTCAGCACCTGTTCTCATCAACCTTCTGCGCTAAGCTTTCGCAATGTCTCAAGATGCGACGTTTTTGATGCACGCCACTAAAAACTGCATCAACGCATCCAGCGTCTTAGCATCTGCTATATAATGAAACTTAGAAAGCAAAAAAACTTAGAAAGGAGGCTTTGTCTTGCCCAGAGGTACCTACTGAGGAATTACTGCATTGAATATCACTATGCCAACACATTTTGCATATTCTCTAGGCCTGGCATAAAGGACCCAATGTGACCCCTATGACATACTTTCGTAGCTTGAGAACCAGCCTGCACAGCACTGCAAAACCTCCTACTAGTTATTCAAATGTTCATGCTATAAGTATGAACAGACAAAAACATTGATGTTCTCAACCTTCTAGGACCATTTTCTCAGAATCATTTTTTTTTTTTGCCTAGTGCAGCTGCTTAGTCCAGCTCTGTTTCAGGAACCGCTCATCAGATTTTCATGAGTCTGCCATACCTAAATGAATTGCTGGGGGCAAGACAAATGCATTTTTTTCTTCGAGATATGTGTCTGGAATTGATAACAACCAATTAAAAGTTGGTTAATGCAGATCTAATTAGTAAACACTAAATTTGGGGCTATGCCAAATCTTTCCACCAAGAAAATTTAGAAAAAGGGCTCTTTCTTGCCTTACAGTAACTACCCAAGAATGCCCATAAAGAATTTCGCAGTGCCAGTACATGTCTGTCCTGAGGAACCTATCTATTTAAACCATTTTGATGTACTCCTCTAACTTGGGATCCAGCGAGTACACCTCGAAGAACCATGGCAATTCTTCAAATGTTAGCCTGCTCTAAAAATTTCAAATATCTCAACAAATAGAGATGCGTTGGTTGCTCAAGGGTAACCTTCCCTGTAAATTACAGCACTATTGACACAGAGCGGTCAGTGTTACTTTACCTTGCAGACTGCTGCCTTACCTTGCACGAAAATTCATGAATTTGTGTTCTATACTTGAAGGACATTTCTACCAGCTCAAGCAGGCAAGAAACGCTCGGTAACAAGAAGATAGTCTGCCAGAAAGAGAGACGAAATGTACACGGCCGACCACACTTCGCGGGAACACATCTCCGCATGGCTGCGAACCTGTGAAGCACCGTTGCGCCTAAACTGGTAGCAAACTGATGCAAACTGGCACACGACATGAAGCACCACCTTGATGCGCCTCTTCCCCTTTGCCACTGTTCAGCGATTCCTTACCAGGCTAGATGCAATGGTGCTCCGCACGAGAATAGCCACACCGAACCGTGTTCCCGCTAAGTGTGACTGACACTGTACTCACGAAAAACTATGGCAATAATAATATTATTAATAAAAAAAAAAGCATTTTGAAAAAAAAAATAAAACTCCTCTTCCAAGTAACTTTCGTTCTGTTAACAACAGCAGCACATTGTTAACTACACAAATAGCAGAAACAGACACACAGCAAAAATAAGGTTATCATGACCGGAAGGGTGTGGCACTACTGTTGCTGCAACACACAGAAAGGCAAAACTAGATAGAAAATGAGAACACTGCTGTGGCATGCTCTCCCCACGTCGTCCCCCAGACAGGGGATCGGCCCACTCACATGACTTCGCTGACTAGAAAACGTTCCACACCCAACACCTTGCCCAGAGGGTCCTGGCCACAGTTGATCTGCGTCGGATGTGCCGGGTCAAACAGCTTCCTTTCCATGATGTAGTCCTTTAGGCAGTCCATTATCTGCACGGTTCAAGGGCACGAAATTAGCTGCGGGTACCATGGAACGCTTCACTCCCCCAACGTCCCAGAGAGCAGGAAGCTAGCACCATGTGGTGCTTTAAATTAAAACTTAGTAGCGACAAATGTAAGCTCAGCGCTACACACTTAGCGAAGCTTCCACTGTTCCCCCCCCCCCCCCCCCCCCCCCCGATTTGCTCAAGACAAGGGTCACAGGTGAACTGTTGCCAAAGCCCAGAGAAGCGGGGCAACTGTGCGAGGGACAAGCTTGTAAGCAATGGAAACCAGTGTGTACACGGCTGCTTTAGGGATCGTAACATGCACTTCTAAATGCGCCGCGACACCAGCTGTCCTTGCTTCTGCTTTCGCGGAATCCTCCTGATGCTGAAGCAGTAGATTCATGCGTCAAACCAAAGTGGCACTTCTGTCAGCGAAATAAACTGGCTGTACTACAAAGCCATGGCTTAATTAAAAACAAAAAAAATGCTTTGAGAGTTATCCTCAGTCGAAAATATCTTTCTGATGTGCAGCGCTCTGGGCACAAACCTTGTCCACGAGAGAAGTTCGGACTGCTCCATCCTCATCGTGCAGTCACCAGTGCTGCTCTTGTAGTAGTGGGGCCTCCGTAGTACGTGGGCTGCAAACGCGCAGAGGTTTTCCCAAATATCCCTTCTCTCTGGCATTTTGCAGCTTCTTTTCCGCAGCTCCAGATTCAAGTTTTCCTCAGTTTCCACTTTTTTTTTTCCCCCGTTTCACTCTTTCTGAAGGCGTTCTTCCAATGTTTGCCTCTCTCGGCCATTTGGTTCGGGGACAAATCCTTCGAGTTTCAGCAGTGCGGTGAACCAGTGCAGACTTCCACTGGTAGCTCACGGCGTAAAACCGAGTGTTGCGTGATTTGTCAACAATGGTTAGTGGGCGCTGCTTCGCAGAAAGCGCAATGCCACAAAAGGCTCGAGACGCAGGAACGAAACAACAGTTTTCCTCTGCAAATTCGTCCACTTCCACCAATCTAAATGGTTCGCCTTGTGCTGTGCGCAACTGTCTTTTCCACTTCCACTTCTTCTATTCCCATTCTCCCATTAATGGCCCTTTCATTTAGCGCACAACCTTCCCAGGAGCAATCTGTGACAAAACACGCCCACAATTTATACAGCCTGAATAGAAAACACCCAATGTGAAGCACAATAACACAAAAACCATGTTGAAACTGGGCTAGTTAGCCCCAGATGACGATTGAAAGTAACGAAACCATTCTCAACCATTTCAGTGCTTCCTTAGCTTGCACTCTTGTCACTGAAATGCCAGCCTGTAACATTGCAGTTTAACTCTCCTGTTAAACGCCGTAGTAGAGGGCTCCAAAAACTTCTACCACCTGGGGTTCTTTAACGTGCACTGACATCACACAGCACATGGGCACCTCGCTGTTCGTCTCCAGTGGCTGGAATTCAATCACATATCCGTGGGCATAGTAGTCAGGTGCCCTAACCACTGCACCACCGCGGCGGGTCCATTTGGCATTTCTGCGGGGCAAGCTGACGATCAATGACCAACTTGATAATGAGGCTTGCATAGCTCCTTCTAAGACGTTATATTTAGGCAGTGTAACGCCACTTTTGTCAAGCGGAAGAGCATTCACTACCAAAAGTACATATCCACAGAAAAGTTAACAAAACTACTTGTCTTTCTTTAGGTCTTCTCCCTATACGAAACATTTTTTTTCTTTGGGTAGCACTGGTTATATTTAGGTAATTTGTTTTTGTCTTTTTACTAGAACTAGTTAGCAGTGTATGAAAGGTCTGAGCTGCATGCATTAGAAGGAATTACATTAGAACCTCGTTGATATGTTACCGGCTCTTTCATATGCTCAAAATTGCGGGCAGTAGAAAAATCTCCCAAAGAGTTGCACTATTTTTCTCCCGGTTATAATGCTTTCCCGGATAACACGATTTCCCGGTTACTGCATTAAACATTTCAACAAACTGTGGTCGTATAATACGTTTTGCGATCAACCAGACGTGTGGTAACGAGCGCCCGCGACATGACTTCATGAGGAGAAGTGTAGTAGCTTGTTTGCAGTACCTTAGGGGCATAGGGGTGAACCATTTGATAACAACTATTTGCTATCATACGAGCGGGCCTGGTTTGGGGGACGCAGCATGAGTAAAAACGCAGCGACTGTAAGCCATCGTGACGGCTTCTTCACGTCACTGGTGTAAGGGGGTGAAGCATCCAGAAACAACCAAAGAAGCGATCATGGCTCCTCGTCTGCTAACTGGATTTGTTGCTAAATGTTTTGTGCGCTTTGGACAATGCAAATATGGACTCCAGCAAGAACTTATAAAGCAGCCGTTCATACTTGGTGTCCATAAATGCTAATCTACACTTTTATGCAGTGAAAACGTCAATTCTAATGCCTTTCAGCCTCAATCAACAGCTAAAGTTTTCAAAATCAAGCAGTTCGGATGACACATTTTCCCCGAAAATACGTCTTTTCTCCCAAATTCTAATAATAGTAATAATAAAAAAAAAGCATCAACAAGGTTTTAATGCAATCCCAGCAAAACAATCCCGACCAGCTTTAGACAGTAGACAACGCAGAGTTTTCCCAAATCTGTGAAGCATGGTTTTCCCGGAGATTAAAACAACACCAAATTCAAAGGCAGTCTGTTGCAAACGGCGAAGTTTTTCCAATGATGTAACGCCATCTAGTGGCAGCTAAAAGAACTTCATGCAGGAGGAAAGACGACAGAGACTAAGCCTCACCTGCTGTAAAGACAAGGGCGCCGATGTAACTCCCATCGTTTTGAGGCACTCCATTAATCCATTATTTGGCATGAAGAGCTGTTCACCAGTGGGGGGGAAGAGACACAGATAAACGAGGTCAGTTTGATCCAGCACAGGGCGCTAAGCGGTAAAGTAAAAAAAGCGCTTCAGTCAGACACCACTCAAAAATGAAGCAGCAAATGCCCCTCGGAGGGCATTGACCTATGATATCGCCGTCACAGGTGACCGGGGACAAGATGGGCGACAGCAACACGATGACTGACAGCAACTCAGAACACCACGTCAATGCCAGTGGTATTAGAACCTCTGCTGAGGGAAGGGCATCTGTCACTCCATTATTAAGTTGTATCCGATTAGAGCATATGAATGCTGGCTTAATCAGCTAACGCCATTTTTAACCTGCCTTGCTTTTAAGACTTTTCGGCAAGCTAGTTGGTGTTTTCAAAGCGTTATGAAGCATACAGCACGATTGAAGAGAACAAAAGGACGAAGAAATAGGAGATTATCTACATTGCTGACAGGCAACTTATGTTTTCGTTCGGTGACACCAGGTGCAAATAGAGCGATGATGCTGAAGGTATTCAGTACACGCAGAGAACAAAAAAGAAAAAGAGAGAGACTTGTGAAGGATAGAAGAAATTTTTATAGAAGCTTTTTTTTTTTCCCCCTTTAGAAGTGGCAGCCCCTTGAGCTACAGCGCAATAAGAAGTTGCTCACGCACAATCTTACCAGCATTCTAATCTTCAGCTCTCTTGACTAACCTTGAAGATTAGGAAGCCGAGACCATTGCACTGATGTGCAAAAAAAAGGCAGTCACTTTTAAAGGCGACAAAATAAGTGCCTTGTTCTCAAAGGCTAGAAAGCTGAGAAATTCGCGACACAGCATTACTTCCATTGCAACACAAGGGGCTGTTACTTACTTCTCACGGGAGCATAATCGCTGCATTATTTTTCCAAGCATTTTTTTTATTCTGCACAATGCATCTGTGTGTTCCGATTACCTTTGCCATTATGCTCTATTTATACAAGGAGGTAATGAAATAAAACGAGTTATTAGTGTATTGTTTCATGCAACTTTGTCCTTTTGTATGTGCCTCTGATCATCTGTAAGCTTCATGTTGCCCGAAAAATTTTATCACTGCTATTCTTGCGAGTTGCTTTATCCAGTACTGTGCATGCCATTGCAACACAAGGGGCTGTTACTTACTTCTCACGGGAGCGTAATCGCTGCATTATTTTTCCAAGCATTTTTTTTATTCTGCACAATGCATCTGTGTGTTCCGATTACCTTTGCCATTATGCTCTATTTATACAAGGAGGTAATGAAATAAAACGAGTTATTAGTGTATTGTTTCATGCAACTTTGTCCTTTTGTATGTGCCTCTGATCATCTGTAAGCTTCATGTTGCCCGAAAAATTTTATCACTGCTATTCTTGCGAGTTGCTTTATCCAGTACTGTGCATGCATTTCATTCCAAGTGAAGGAACAACGAAGGCCACCGCCCCGTAAGCTCACCTTTAACTAGCAAATGTCGTCGTGTGAATATTAGCTCCACGCCACAAAACTAAGCGTCACACTGTGAAGCATGTAATAAGGGCAAAACTTTCCATAAAAAAAAAAATAAATAAAAAATAAATGAGGCAAAAGTTCACATTGCAAAATGGTTCCCGAGAGACTGTGAAAAGAAATAACAATTTCAGAGGGCAACTATGGGGCTTTTTGTTATCTCTGAACTGCACATATTTTGACAAAACTTTCGTTCTGCATTAACCTTTCTGTACCAATCAATCCTATCAAATTATGCAGCAATACGTGATGTGTTCTTAAACCGGTCCTTGGCAGCCCGTTAACTATACTCCCAGCTTGCTAAAGCAAAAAATCCTTATCCCTGGATTCGTCATTTCACATCTTTCATGACTCTAATAGTGAGCACGGTGGCTCCAGCAATGCGTTGCATGAAGCCATCCTCTCAAGTTTTGTTTCGCTAAATTTACGCAATTTTCAAAAACAATACGCTCCAAAAGTGTGGGCTCTAATGCAGTGAGAGAGAGAGAGAGAAAAAAAGAAAATTCGGAGTTGCCCTCTGAAATTCTGGACAGCTACTACTTCATCCAGTTGGGTGCTGCTGGTACTTTTATGCCAATGCTGTGAAAACAAAAGTAAAGAAATAAATGTAAAAGCAACAAGAAACAAGGGTCATTTACTGGAAAAAAAAAAAAAAAACATATAAAGCATTCCCCAATCATAAGCTATGCTTCGCGCAGCGCAAACGCAGGCATGTTGCAATGTGCAGTCGCTGAGCAATGTACAAAAATAAATGCCAATGCGGATGAAACAAAAAGGCATCTGCAGCGATACAAAAACAAAAGTGATGAGATGTGTATGAGCCTGTACCACGCTGAGCGTGTGCATCACTCCGAATTGCGTGCATTGCTCCACTTCTGAACGTCTCAAAACTTTGTGTAATCGTGGCAAGTACACATAAACCAGGCTGCCTAGCACATCAGTCCCTGCTTCTTGCTACATCAGAAATAGAGACCATGCCTGCTGCTAGACAGCCTGCAATCGCAGACTTGCTCACAAAGAAAACCATCAACCTCAGCTTCGTGCCAAAATGCTAATAGGTGGAGACTGACCTGGGTGCGCAAACCAGCTTATCAAGTGTCATAAGGCATGCAAAAATAAAATACGCAAATGACCTCTGTCGAGTTTTCTTTCTTTTTTTTTTTTTTTTACAATTATGGCAAAAACGCCAGCAGTTCCTGCCGAACCAATGTACAGGGCAAGCCTCACCACAAGACTTGGAATGGCGCAGACCAGTTTCTACCATCTAGGGATTTTCCCTCTAAAACTGAGTCGAACACCTCCAGAGATATCAGCAACTAACATGTGGTTGTCATACTTCGGGTTTTTCGATACGACTAGTACTCTACCTCTAGTAGTCCACAAGAACTTCAAGCTAGGAATGTATGATGTAAACCTCTATCGGTACTACTACTCCCTATTCACGCAATTCACGTCTAGTGAAGAACTCTAAGCTGAAATTTTAAACTCGTGGGCAGTGACAAGGCCACTTCACTGATCAGGATTTGCTTCTTTCCAGCATACTAAAAGGCTATGTTAGGATAGACTTCAGGATTGAAGCTACCGATGCCACCAAAAGGAGACCCTTCGAACAATGGCATCAATCGCTTGTCGCAATGCCGTGGTTAATACGACTAAACTGCGGTGAATCCCATCCCAGCTGGAACACCTAACAATATCCCAACAGCAGTTCAAAGGGAATGATCCACAACGTCACAACAATCTCTTGAAGCTATTTGTTCGAGGGCATCCTTCTCAGGGGGCATCTATCACTCCGTTCTGTTGCGTCCGACTATCGTAGATGCTACCTGACCTAAGTCCCAGCCACGCAGTTTCCTCGCGCAAAATGCACGAAACTGCTAGCGTTAGATGACTATTTGCGTGTTTCTACGCCTCAAAAGTGAAGCAACAGTGCGGTGCAGGCAAAACGGAAAGTTTGTGTTAAAAAACAAAAACGAAGGAGAAGAAACAGGTGCAAATGAACGGACGCCGGTCAAAAGCAAACTACACAGGAGATGCATGAACGGCGCAAAAAAAACGGCGGGAAGTAAGCAGAAGGGGTTGGGGCGACGGAAAGTAAGGGGTAGTATAAAAATGAGGAAACGGATGGAGCCAATTGGGAAAATCAGCCGCTTCCTCCGTGTTTTTCTTACCTGATGAGCTGACACACGGCTCATGCTTTATACACCTGCAAGAGTATACACACACACACATACAGGCACCAGGGTATACATAATCATAGCAGGCACCAATCATGGGGCAGAGAGAGCTTTGAACCGCTTGGCCGCACACGGCAGGCCAATGAAAAATGGTGGGAACAACAAAAAGCAAGTCTGCCAACACTGCATTTTTTAACGACCTTGCAGCCTCGTTTGATTCGTATGCAGTTTGCTATTATGGCAGCCCAAGAGGTTTAAAGTTTTTTTTTTTTTGGCCAAAAAGGTTGCAGGAATGCAAATTTGGAAAAAAAAAAAAATGCTACTTACGTTAATTACAGGTGGAAGAAAAATAATGTGACAAATTTCAACCACCATACATAATACTGACGAAATTCAATAGTAAGGAATTTTACAAAAAGCCTTAAAGGAACCCTATTTCAAAATTTTGATTACATAGCACTCAAGCACAGGTCTGAAGAACAAGTAAACCAAGTAATGTCAGGCTGGAAGGAGATACAAGCAATAGGTTAAATTTACATCAGTTACATATACAACACAGTTGCAGCTTTTAGATAGTGTGCAAATTTTATGCTCATCCCCACTAAATTTGCATTCCTGCTAAACGAGGCTGCATTGAATTTCCTCACTCTTGAGTTGCTTAGGTCGCTTTTCATATCTCCGGTTAAGTTTCAGTAACTCAAAGCTTTTTGCTTGTTTTCTCAATTCTTTGACATTCTTTTCCCATACCAAAACCAAATCAAACAAAACATTATTTTTAGTACACGAGGAACCTGAAACGGTTTTTTTTTCTTTCTTTCTTTTTTTTTTTCAAGGGCAGTCTTCAAACACTGATGTAAAGGAGAACATGTGGTTGTTAACTAAAACTAATATTCCCAATACCAGTGTCACAATATAGACTTTAAATCGATCGATCAGTGTGCTGGCTTGGTATGATATTCTTTCATACATAAAGCACAACGCAGAACGGCCAACCCAGTTGTCTACGGAATCTGCATCTAACCCAATTTTGCCACTCCTTTATAGCAAACCGCTGCTTCTCTAACGACATCATCAAAGAGGTGTGGAGACGAAATTGAGCCATGAATGTTCCTCTAAGGCATCGTTACGCTGGCAGAAGTGGCACTGGACAGGAATATGTACAGGGTCATCGACTTCTAGCTGCAACGCGGCAAAGGCTTTCAAATCAGAGTTTCGTCCGACACAGGCGCAGAGGGCCCGGAGAAGGTGTTTCACATGGCCTGCCACTTAGCTTTATTGCGTGCCGAGGTAATACGCAACGGCACTTCGAAAGCAGTGACCGCGTTGCAGCTAGAAGCGGACAACCCTGTACTTAATTGATTTTGATGCTTAACGAGTGCTCAGAGCTGCCGTTTTCACAGAGCAGCTTCACTTGGGAACTACTGGGTTGCACAGCCAGAAGACAACAACTTTTGCTCAATTTAGCGTGTCTTAACGGTCACCCCGTCATTCTTTATCTACCGTACTCAGATTTGATTGCTACTCTCACAGCACACTGGAAAATTTTCTCATCCTTAGCGCCAAATCTCACAGCTAGGCAGGAAAAATAAATGTTTCCATATTTGCAACACACTCAGTGAGTGTGTTCTCAGAAAGAGCACATGACATAAATTGTACAGAGCTTCTGATACGTCCTTCATGTCTCTTTTAGTGTGTATTTTTTTTTTAGAGGACCTCTTCCAATAAATTTTACGGAGACGAACCACACAACAACAGTTTTAACTAAAGCCAACAACCGGATGTGACGCTTCATATGCCTGGACGCATTCTAGGGGTCAACAGTGACAGTATTTTACTAGTGGCCATTGTGACACTGGTATAGCCTGCACCATGTGCGGGAGAATGCCCATCAATACAAGTCTGCCATCATCGAGGAGTGCAAAGTTCCCAATGCCATCACGGTGATGATGGATCTAATATTTGCCATCTTTTCTTCACTGCCTCCTGCAGCGAGCATGATTCAACCCCAATAATGATGCGTCTTCCTTTCTATCAGAGTCCTGCTCCAATTCTACAGCTTCCCCTGCGCTTTCCTTGGTTTCATGACCGCCATGCTCACTGGTTTAACATACTCCTTGCTTCCTTTGGCTCTAAGCCAGTGGCAAAGTTTCGATAAACAGTCTAGTTTTTAGCTTTCACATACTGTGTTCAAGACAGCATTCATTTGCGCCTCCAGTTAATTCCAACCACATATACCACATTTTGGACTGTCTGCCCTTCCCGAACTTAGAGTTGAAGGCATAGTGAAAACCGTTACAGGATCCCTTTGAGAAAAAAAAAAAAAAAAAAAAAAAAAAAAAAAAAAAAAAAACGAAAATTACTTTCTTTTTTTTTTTTGCTCTTTATGGTTTTGGTTCAAGGAACACCTTCCCACACCTTTTCAGGTTCAGCATTGTGCCCAGAAGCTCGTCTGAGCTGGGCAAAGCTCTCGGACCCATGGCAGGCAGTATACCACACCGTCTGGCACAGGGGGTGACAGCCGACCACAGACACTCTAGCAGCCAGTGTGTGGTGGGCAGCAGCAGTGAGTTGCATGGCATACTCTGGCAGTGACCCCGTAAGTCAGCACGATTTTCCCAGGATTTCAATGGCATTGGGACAACAAAGAAGATATGTGTGTGTAACTGCAACTAAGGCAAAGCCTTACCCCTGACTACAAAGGTAAGACCAATAACTAGCAGACATGACTGCTCATTGATCAGTAAACAATTATCCCGCTCATTTCAACATGTTTTCACAGCTGCCAATATAAGAACGAAACACAGTTTTGCTGCCTTTGTACACGGCCAATGAGAATTCTGCCAATGAGCTTGAATACACGATTTGTTGCAGGCTAGAGTTCATGTTTCCTTCAACTGCAAATTTGTGAGTAAAATTTAGCCGCTGAGCCCAGACAAATGTGTACAACAAGTGTTTCCTCGTCGGTAACCTACTCAACCATGTTGTGTTCCTTCTAGCATGCAGACTATTATGTGTGAAAATGCTCCCAGCACCAGCTGCTTCAGTTTGCTAAATTTTTGGGATTTTTCAAAGTACACCAGAGACCAACAGCATATTTTAGCAGACTCATGGGTATTTAGACTTTTTTCTTTATTTTGTATTATGCAGCTGATACTTCTATACTTTTCTATCCCAGGAGCAGCCATGTTTTAAAGCCAGCATTAAATCAATGGAAGTGGTATATATTTTTTTTTTTTAAACTGCACCAGTACCTCTGTGAATAAGAAACCATCAATTTATTGATTGGCAAAAAAAAATAAGGGGGGGGGGGGAAGGGGGCTGCATTAATTTTGCCATTATTTTTTCTTCTTTGCCTGTAAATAACTTAATAACTTTGATTTTGTCCTCGGCATCATTTGGGCCACCACTACCGTTGCTGTATGTATAGGGCCCAGAAGCTTGTCAAGTTTGTTGGATTTTTCTTCTGGCGTCCTTTGCCTTCCTTTCTGGCGAAATAAAGACTTGATTGATTGACTGCTGCTGCACACACACACACACACTGGATGCGTCCCACATTCTCACCATGCAACTTGCTTGTTTTTTTTTTTTTTTCCCATTTTTGCTGAACAATGGAAGCAACCACTTTGGCCGGTTGACAGTGCACACTTGTGGAAAAAAAAAAACAACTGCTTTTTTTTTTTCTCCGAACCAGGCCATGCACAAGGAACCATAGTACTAGTTATTTTTTGGCAAGGTTGCGACCCGGTTACTATAGCATCGATTAGATGAAGCCTTCTGTCAACAGTATGAAGGCTGACCAAGTGGCAACTAGACTCTGCACAGTCATGTTCCTGACACAAACAGCTCCAACACGAAAATAAACTAACTGCCTGCATCATGCCCAACAAAAGAGCTATGATTATAATTAGCAACACTTTTTGTTTTTCTTTGTTACAAGCGGTTTTCATCTGGAAGCTCCTTTAAGACCATGAGGTATTTTCATCTTTAGTGCAAACGTAACAATAGGACTGGTTCCCGCTCACACTGGAGCTGTTTCAACTGATAAGGATTGTAGAAAGCAGTGCAAGCCATCCCCCCTCAACATAGAATTGGAGTACCCAGTATCACTGCACAAGATTTAATACCAGAACTTTAGAACAGCCTTACGATCGTCCTCAATCCACGCTGCATGGTCAGCACACTTTCTTAAATGATTAGAAGATTAGAAGGGAAATTAAGAAACATGGGATGCAGATGAGCTGATTTATTACCGCTGACACTGTCACGAGGACATGAAGCCGTTTGCACAAGCTTCTAGCCAAGCTCTAGTCATAGCAACCTTTCCAAACATGAGGTTTCCAACTACCAACTGCTCACCTATCTCCCTGGAGCCCTGTATACATGGACTCGACAGAGTCGGGTCGAGTAAGCCTGTCAAGTAAAAAACCAGTTGTCGGGTTCATGTATACGCAGTCGGGTCGAGTAAAATAGCCGCGGAGCGGGTCGCGTTAACTTGCTTGCAGGGGGTAGGTTAACTCGCTTGACCCGCATGTCTAAAAGCATGTAGACGCTGTCGAGTCAGGGAGTCGAGTTATGGCGAACTCTGGGATTAAAAAGCAACCGGAGCGGCGAGGAGCGTCCGCAATGTTAAATGCTTTTTAGCCCTCATCAACGATAAAAAATAATAATCGAAGCTCTCGATAGTAAAAGGCAACGGAATAAAATACAAGTAAGAAACTTGCACAATAACTTCAAATCTCGACACTGCGTGCCGCTGTGATACTTACTCGCTAGAAAGCGAGTTCATGTAGACACCAACTGGGTCGAGTAATGGTACCTCGCTTACTCGACGCTTACCTGACCCGGTGCTGTCGAGTCCATGTATACAGGGCATGTGCATTTCACGAAAAGCTGCGGTCTCAACCGAATGCACAAATTACGTATTACCTGGAGGGAAGGTCTAGTCCACCTCCCAACTTCGAGGTTTTTTTCGGTCAAATTTTTTGTACAATACTTACTCAGTGACAAGTTTCTGCAATCGGGAAGCTGCAGAAATATGAAAGTTTACTATAGGAAAATGGCAAGCCATTCGTGCTAGTGGCATTTAAGTAAAGGCTATAGAAGCAGCCAGCTAGACCTTCACAGTAAAGGCCTGCACTGCATCATATATGTCAGTAAAACTACTCAGGCTCACAGCTACTAACAAAAGTTCAGCGGAGACGGAGCAAAAAGATTATGGCTACAGGCTGCAAAAAATAATGAACTTTCGAACTTCAATTTCTATTGAAGGAGGCAATAAATGTGCAAGCAGCCGTTTGAAGCCTAAGCTAAGGCACTAGTTTTGCAAATGTGAAACAAAAACCAGAGCATCTGACTTAATGTTCACTGGTCTTTTACTTAAAAGCTGCTTCAGAATATGAATGCAAGCAAAAAAAAAAAAGGAGAGCAGAGATACAGCTGCTTCAAATGCAAATGAGATGCCAGCATACCTGTTACACAAGTATGCAGCAAAACGACGAAATAGAATATCTTAACGCGCATTTTATTCACTACTATGACTATCGTGAGATGAATACGAGTCCCTAGTTAGATCTTGAGGCAGTGGAAATTATAATGATATGTTAGAATGCATAGAAGAACAGTTCTCACTGAATCCTACATAAGAAACATGCTGAAATAGACTGAAAAACTGCAACGTCATTCTGTTTCGGCAGATTACACGTACCGAGCAAAAAAACAAAAACAAAAAACGAAGGCGTAAAAGTGGTTACCAAAAGAGGGAATAGTTTTTGGCGAAAACCTAGGGGAACGTAGCATTTTGCATTCGTTTCGCTCCGCTGCAAATTACCAAGCCACCACACCCCAAATCACCGAGTCACGAACTTTTGCCAGGACTCGCCAAGAGTATCATTAGCGACGCGGTAACTGCCGCCTACGCAGCTGTATTGTACCGGTCAAGAGGTCGAAAACGCTTCACATCCACCCCACATGAACGCGTCAATCACAGCCATATTTAAAATTTCGGGCGTTACTACCGGCGTCATGACAACGGACGACGCGTGACCCGACTGACCACGTGCCCGCGAAAAAAAAAAAAAGAAAAACATACGCCGCAGGACGACGCATTTGTTCAACCTCCACACACGCAGGTCCTTCTTCGGTAAAATTCTGAACTTCGAGGTGGAGAAAACTTACTTTTGCAGGGATCTGTCCCGTCGAGCGCGCGGAGCGTAGTGCGAGTGTGCAGGCGCCAGCCGGCGGGGCGAGGGGCATAGAGCCTATTTACGTAGACTCTTGCCCGAACATGTCGGGGCGCGTAGCTACGCGACGCATTCCCACAGGCGGCGGTTGACCGCTTGCGTAGCAATTGTTCCACTCTCGCTTCCTCCTATGTCGAGCATGCACACAGGCGGCCTGACTCACATTCACGTCCCCAACATGCCCGCACTGCTTATCGGCGTTTTCAAAAGTTGCAAAGGTTCGAATTGAGAACTTTGAACAGTGGCGTCGCACCGCCAAGCCGCTTATCTTGTCGCAAGAGGAACATCGGTCCGGAAACAACGTAGAACAAATTGACCAAGTGTAGTTATCGCCTATATCGCGTCAGTACACCAACGCGATTGTTTCGCAAGCTCCGAACATATAGGTGGGCGTTTTATTCACAATTTCCGCTTCAAATTCGCACAACGCATGCCGAATTGGCGCTTACCGCCATCGGCACGACACGCTAACCCGCAGCGTCTACAAACGATCGCAGACTTTTGCGCCGCAACAACCGATGCCCAGGACGCGCCAGCAAGCATTCCGAATACTGCTAAGATCGCAGACATTCAAATGTCGTTTGGCTTACCAGCAAATTTGACGACCAAATTCGTGGCGGACAGTAGGCTTTGGAAGTGCTTTGTTTTCGTTCTTGTAGTGTGGGGCTTCGCCACCAGGCCATTCTGTGTCGCTAGAGGGTTGTTAATCACAATAACTGCGAGAAATGTTTGTGAATGTGCGTATCAAGTTTATAAAATTAGTCACAAGCATCAAAAGTTGACAAATTGGTAATTTTAGATGTAAGAGACAAATCTAAGTAGAAGAGGATCCAGAACGTTGCCAAGCCACTTTGCTAGGTTAGGTCTTGCAAGGGCCTTGCAGGCTTGCAGCCGCTATTCTGGATAATAAAAAGGCAGCTTAGTATCTTCTCAAACACTGAAGAAAAAGTAAACATTTTCAAGTAGAAGTTTTCAACTGTTTCAATCATTAGAAGGAGTTTCAAGGGAGCCGATTTTCAAATCAAAGTACATTTCATAGACTTCATATGTATAGTGAGGATAAACAGCGAAACCAAAGTGGACATTTTCAGCCAATGGCACCTCTTAGTTTTATGTGGTGCCACTCAAATCGACCAATAGCACTCTACTTTTCGGTGTTATGCGGTAAGTGTGAGCTGCCTACACTAAAGTGTGTTATGCCATGCAACCATAGAAACGCTTGGTGAGGGAAGAAGGAAGTCGCTCGCAAGCGCGCCTCTCCGTGCTCGTATAAAACCCGGTGCCTAGCGCTGCGTGCCATGACCGGTGACAGTATCGACAGTATCAAGCGAGCCAAGATGTCTTCGTCCCTGGACCAGCTGAAAGAGGTCACGACCGTTGTCGCCGACACTGGAGACTTCGAAGGTGCGTGATGTCCACCTTCGTTACCGGCCGGTTGCTAATAAACATACGAAAAAAAAAAAAGAAAGCATCGAGCGCCCATCGCATGGCCCTAATTTCCGCGTGTTGCGGGATACGTTCGTTTTCCTGTTCGCTCGTCTCACGTTTGAAGTAGCGTGGAAAGCGCAATATTCGTACTCTGTGGACGGGTAGCGTCATTAGGAGACGATCACGCGTGCTCGAGTCGTTGACCGGGTCGCGTATGCACTCGTGAGGAGTTAGCTACGCGGAGCAAACACCGACGTCTACTTCGCTTTCCGTTGCCGTTATCGTATCCGCTTGGAAAGTCCAGGCGGAAAAGACGGTCCCCGATTGTGGCTGCAACGTCTACGCACACCTGCGGTTGTTGTGTGCGAAATCGTGCACTTTCATTGCATTTTCGGCGACTTCTTGGCAGGCGCTGAATGCGAGGCTTTTCTGTGCTCTCGGTTCCGGTCGACTGGCCATCGCGGGAAAATTGTTTTGCTGTCGGTCGCACTTCAGTGTAGCGAGCTTTGTAACGCTCAACCAGTGTCTGAAGTGGCAGTGCCGTTGTTAATTCGCCTTGAGTGGGCGTGGCCTCTCATTAAACGCGGGTGACGAAAACTGGTTTGCGCATTTTCCGTCACTAAAAATGCCCTTCGGTCGGCGACTTCCCGTTTACGACTTCGAAGTTGTAAAGCTCTTCGCTCGAGATGTCGTGGGAATCTCGCCGAATTCATGAAATACCTTGGGAGCCTTAAGTGCATGGACACCTAAATTTCTGGCTCCTTTCCTTCGCAATATTTAGGAGTGCTTCAAGCGTAATAAAGATATTCATTTGGCTTTAGTTGTCTATGTGACATATTTTAATCTGCTTACTGAAGTGTGCTTCTTACTGTTTTCACTTGCCTGCTGCTAAGTATTATTTGTGTGATTTCTAGCATTCATTGCTAAACAGGGGGAGTAGAATGCTTTTTCCTTCTCCCTCTCAGTGATGAAGCAGTACAAGCCAACAGATGCCACCACAAATCCATCACTCATCCTTGCTGCCTCAAAGTTACCCCAGTACGCCCATCTGGTGGAGGACGCTGTCAAATATGGCAAGAGCAATGGAAAGTGGGTTCAGCTTCTTTTTTTTTTCTGCTTTTGGCACTTTAGAGCTTTGATAAAATTAGTGCTACGGGTGTGTTTGCTGGCCCTTTGTACGCAAACATATTAGGCAACGACTGTTGAATGTATCTACAATTTAGAGGAGACATTGGGGACAATTTATTTTTTGTATTAGCAGAAATGGTGGTTAGATTGGTGTTTGTTCAACCAGAAAAACCACTCTTCCTGCGGAGAACGTTGGATTTAAAAATAAAAAGGACCCTCGTTTTTTTCCTGCTGCTGGGTTTGAGCCTGTAATATCACAGCTGTAAAGGAGTCCACAGTCGCTGTCTGGAACCAGTGACTGTTTGCTAGCTTCAGAGATTCCCGTTCAAATATTTGATTAAACATCAACGTAATGTCGTTGTAAATACGACAGCTGGGGGTGGCCCTTGTTTCACTTTCTTCATTTTCTAGCCCGTAGAAGACTCATTTTACAGTACTGACCTCACATGGGATGGAAGCTAATTTCTTCACTCAACACCAGATAGCGCTAGCACACCTTTCTCAAATCATCATCATCATCAGAGGTTAGTGGAATTTGTGGAGAATAACAGTGAGGAGGGATTCACCTAAAGGAAACACAGTGGCTTAGGACAGGGAAATTTTAGAGTTTATGCTCACTCGCAGTCTCAATGTTATCATTCCAAACAAAGGCGGCCAGGAAAATACCCGCGAAGCATTTTGTGTACGTACCAGTGCGGACAAAAGTAAACAGAGCACGCTTTTATCTTCTGCCATTTGTCACGTGTTGCATAATTGAAACTGGCAGTCGTGGTATGTGCGAACTGGCATAGTAGATGCCATTAGCCTTTTTCTTAGACAAATATTGTTTTCTTATCTCCAGTGCAGAAGGAGTGATTTTAATTTGAATGGGAAAAGTGTGCTCCGTTTACCTATGTCCGCACCTGTACATTCCTTTAGTGACATGGAAAGCAATGCTGTTCAATTGGGTACAGTCTTCTCACTCGGGTACACTCGCTGTCGGTTCCATCTACACAGTAGACTTGTATGTCTCCTTGCTGCTTGACAGGCTCATCATGCTTGGTCGGTAGTGCATGCCTAATTGACTCCAGTTCCCTCGTTTTTCTTTTTGATTCTTTCTTGCATGGTTGCTGTTCATTTCCATTTTGCCTTGGGTGTATGCAAGAAAAGAGTATTGACACATTTCTGTTCTAAAGCCTATGAATTCTCGTCATACAAAGTGGCCAACTACGTGTTGGGTGTTGTCTCCCGTACAGTGGCCGATGCAGTTAAGCCTAGCCCTTGTAAAGTTTCTGGCGACCACTGCTTTGTTATGATAATGCGATAGCCTTAGCATGAGTCAGGTAAAGAATAATTGTTTACCGTGAGCTTCTGAGAAAAAATTGTGGCATATTAGTGAAATGAAAATATCTGTGAGCCATGTGCATTTGATTGGATGAAGCTATGCAGCTTGAGATTTAATTTCAAAGATTACACACATACATATTGATAACTACTAAAAGGCCCAATTGATTTTTTGCCCCATTCATAACAGTAACAAACTGAGACATAACAGACCTGTTTGAAATATGTCCAGCAGTAGTGTGGATGATGTACAAAGTTGTGGCATAATTTTTGTAGTTCGCTGCAGAACATTTCATTCAATAACTCTGCATATTTTGGTTTTAGGAAGCGCAGAAATGCTCATTTACTAAAGAGCTTTTTAATCATGTTGAATATATACATGCTGCATAGACAGTTCAAAGGCTAGGCTTACAGAGAAAAGCAGACAAATCCTTTTTTTTTTTGTTGGCACTGTTCACGCACACACTTTATACTTATCAACTCGCTCGTGTTTCACTTTTAACCCATGTCAATATATGATTTTGCAGAAAATAGTCTTGCGACTTTAGGTTTGTTTTGTATGCTTTGGGGAGCATGTGACTAAAGTAGATCATATAGCCTTTACTGTGAAGAAAGCAATTCACACAATTCTTTGCAGGCCACTTTTTGGACATTTTGGCAGTTGTAATTCTGGAAGGAATAGATTCAGTGCACAGTCTAGCCGACACATATGTCTCTAGCAAAAGGGAGTTTAACAGCATGCCACATGGATAGATAAGTGCTGTGCTTCTTTTGATAAGATGGCTGCTATCACCAAGATGTCCTGCAACTAGGATAGCATGTCCCCGTCTTCTCTGACCCTTGCATATCTGTGAAGTGCTCCGCTATTTTCTGAAAGAGCAGCTGTATACACACCTGCATCGTTCAAACGAAAATTGTTGATAGGAATCACTGCCGAAGCCTGTAAAATTAGGATTGACAACTGAGATGGCCCTAGGGTATCAGCTGCGTGGGTAGCATTGTCAGGGATGGAAAAATGTAACAGCTAACTTGGAAAAAAAAAAAAAAAAAACAATTTGGAAGTGGTAGTGCGATTTGTTTATTAATCCATATACTTTTCAGCTGCGAGTGTGAATTTGAGACTTTTCTTGCCGGCGCGTAGATTTTCGTGCGTCGTTTATGTGACGTCACTCTGAATCACGACCGTGCTCTGAATGCTTCCTCAGTGTGCGCGGGAAAAACCAGCTGGCGACGATCGGATTATCAAATCGTCCACTTTTGTGCGCTTAAAAATGACAGTTGTCCGTGACAATCATGTTGCCTGTGTACGATGGCCCGAGATCGCGCCCTTTCCTATATCCTGGCCTCGCAATAGCAGCCTCTGAGCTGATCTGTATGTCCTGCTCATTGCGGAGAATGGCCTTGCGGAAACCGCGAACAGTTTTTCTTTCGGCTGGACTGTCTTACGAAAGGAGCCAGACGCGGTCGCGCTCGGTTCCGCTTTCCGGGTAGGGAGCACCAGGGTTTGACCGACCGAGCTGGCGTACTGGCTAAAGTCCATTCCGTGACTGACGAAACCGCAACGCGCCAACCTGCTTCGAGTCCTTGACGCAAAATAAGTAGGCGGTGAGCGCTGCTTGCGTTTTTTTTTTTTTTTTGTTTTTTCCAACGTCGTCTGAACGCCGCCTGCTGGCGGTCGCGCCCATGCGCTAGACAGCTCTTACCTCCCCGCGGGTGTTTTTTTTTTTTTTTTTTTTTTTTTTTTTTTTTTTTTTTTTTTTTTACGAGCTTGCGGTTTTGCCCGCGCGCAATCGCCGTGTCGTGCCCAGGTCCTTTCATTTTTCTGCTCTTTATTTATTTTGGCGGGCAAGCGCATTTTTGTTTTCACCCCTTTTTATCTCGAATGCAGTGTAACCCCGTTCAGTCCCCGCTGGTTTCGTTAATTTGTTTTGAGCCTAATTGTAGCCGGTACGTCCAACGTCCTTCGGCTTTTGCGCCGGCAACGTGAAGACCACGCGATGAAGAGAGGTCGCCCTTGTTTCCTTTCCCGCCGAGCTTTGCCGAATTGAGCGCGCGCGTGGCTTCGTTTTTGACGCGCCTATTTTTTTTTTTTTTTTTTTTCGTGCGTGCAGTCTAGAGCCTGCACGGGTTCGGGCCGGCTTGAAAGCCCGGGCCCGGCCCTGCCCGCAGTCCGGGCCGGGCCTGGGCTTGAAGTGCCGGGCTGGAGCTAGATGTTTTGCGCTTCAGAAATGAAGGAATCCTGGCATTAAAATCGTTAGATTTATGAATAGACCTATACTTTTGTTGATGCTGAATGAGAGAAAGCTAATTCGCAGACTGTTTAATCAGCGTCACTCAGAGCTTTACCTATGTAACGTCAGACGCGCGCACCTGGCGGCGTTCAATGACACAAGCGAAACAGTTAAAACGAAAAGTGCAACACCGAGGAGCGGCTGTACTACAGCGGAGAATTACATTGCGTAGCGTGAGAGGGATTCCTTTCAGAACATGCAGGGCCTTCTCTTCTTTTTTCTTTTGTAAAGCGTGCAGTTTTTGTAGCGCTTGAGAAAATGCATTGCCGTCTAAAACTGTGCTCTGCGTGCTTGCCACACGTGTGCAGTGCTCGCTGCCTTGAGCAATGGTTCTCATGTGTGTCGCAGGACCGTGGATGAGCAGGTGACCAATGCCATGGACAAGCTCGTGGTCCTCTTTGGCACAGAGATCCTCAAGATCATTCCAGGCAGAGTGTCAACGGAGGTTGACGCCAGGTAAGGAGGCTACGCCTCGTCCAGTCAAGTAGAAACGGCAGGCTTTCGGCAGCAAAGCCTTACGCTCCATGGAGCAAGGGAAGTTCTCCGGCATGCAGTTTGGTATGTCACGCTTGGAACAGTAGCTGTTAATGGGAAACACCTGAGTGCATTAGTGAGTTTGTATTGCTAGCCGATACGTTTGCATACATCTGAATTGGGATCATGACATATTAACATCAACCTATTATGCTGTGATGTAGTGCAGTAGTTATCACTTTTTTTTAACTATGTGAGTGGGCAGAACTGGGGTGCTTGGCGGTTAATTTGTTGTCCAGCTTTTATTTTTCTGTTTTTTTTTTAACTATGTGAGTGGGCAGAACTGGGGTGCTTGGCGGTTAATTTGTTGTCCAGCTTTTATTTTTCTGGTTTCTCCAATCCACACCAGCATTAGCTTTCTGCCCCTACTGTATTTTCTGGTATATAGGATGCACCGCTCATATTTAGGGTCTTTTGCGCTGCATTAAAGCTATTTTAGACGGTTAAAGCTGTTTGTGCCGTACCCGCATTTAATCTAGGAACATTGCGCAAAATAAAGGAAAATGCATATGACTCATCATTGCATAGGGTGCACTAATGAAATTTTTGCTTTAAAAAAAAACGTCTTATACACACCGCAGGGGTGGCGCAGTGGTTAAGGCGCTCGACTACTGTGCCCAAGGACGCGGGATCGAATCGGCGGCTGCGTTTCGATGGAGGCGAAACGGAGTGGCGTCCGTATGCTGTGCGATGTCACTGCACGTTAAAGAACCCCAGGTGGTCGATATTTCCGGAGTCCTCCACTACGGCGTCTCTCATAGCCTGAGTCGCTTTGGGATGTTAAACCCCACAACCAAACGAAACCAGATGTCTTACACACAGGAAAAAACAGTAGTTACATGCTCTGGTCATTATTTCTTGCATTAGTGACGTCTGATTTTGGCATTCCTGCACCCTGACTAGCCTCGGGCTGTGTGTGTCTTGGTGTTTCCTTCTATTTATTCTTCTCTTGCATGCGGTATAGGGGTGTAAAGGGGACAGGAATGAGAGCTGGGAGGCGTGGCCGTCTCTTACATCAGTCTGTCGTCGTGGTGCAGGCTTTCGTTCAACAAGGAGGCATCCATAGCCAAGGCCCTGCACCTGATCGCCCTGTACAAGGAGCACGGCATCGACAAGAAGCGCATTCTCATCAAGCTGGCCTCCAGCTGGGAAGGGATCCAGGCCGCCAAGTGAGTCCCTGGTGCTGCTTTGCTGTTGCCTCATTGAGCACACACCATAGGCATGCGCACAGAGGGGTGGCCATACTCTCAGCACTCCCCACGTTTCGTTTATGTTGATAATAGGGAGTTGTAGCATAGCCCAACCTGCTACTGCGATTAGGTTCGGCCGCCGTCTATGCGCATGCACTAGCACGATCAGATACCCTGACCCTCAGTGCGGGTCTCCTACGTCTTTCAATAGTCTCCAGTGTCTTAGTCATCAACCCCATTGCTCTTTTCCTCAGCGGCAACATCGGCTATGATATCTTAAACACTGCGTAACTCGCATGTCGCCAGTTGGCCAACCGCTGATACAAATTCTTTCGTAGACACGTCTACGTTGACATCACCGCAATCCGGGAAGTCCATCTCGGTGCGGTCATCTTCGTTCTTTATGGCATTGCTAGGCGCACGAAAAAAAGCCACACTTATTGAAGCAGTTGGCAATTGTTTCCGGTTTGACGTGATCCCATGGCATAGCCAAAAAATGGATGGCATCAAGAAGGTCCACCTTCAAGCTTTCGTCGTTCCGGTCGATTTTCGCCAAGAAACGTCACTAATAAGCTCCTATAGTGAAATGACATTTTAAGGCGAAAGCCTGTAATGGCTCATACTGTCGTCGACAAAAGCTGTCCGCGCGAGCGGCGCACTTGATTGGTCGACAGAAAAGTGACTTCACCAGCCGCGAAATTCGAAGCGACCAACCAGAAGTCTTGTGCCCAATCATTGAATCGATACTTAAAAAATAAATTAATAAACCTTGTCTTCCACTGGGGAATCGAACCTCCATCCCTTGGATCCTCAGCCCAGCGCTTTACCACTGCGACACACCCCGGATTGTGAAACTCTCTTCATAATTCTCGTTGTCTACAGTGAGAATAATAGCGGTATTCCGCGAGTGACAGATACTGCACCTTTCCTTTCCTGTAGATGAAGTATAGAACGCCGGTTAACTTTAATGCGTTCAATGAAATGTTGGTTGTGTTCAACAATGGGGCGCGCAATGTACAGTCACAACAGGTCATGACGTCGCAAGGCGATTCATGCATATAAGCTGACCCCACCGGCCATCTGATCCAGGCGTCCGTGCGGTCTTTCATGTGCCGCTTCCTGAAACGCTGAACCACACAGCAAACAGAACGAGACCCAGATGTATAGGAGGCGTTGTTACAGCAGGCATCAGCGGCGTTTGAAATTTATTTACATTATAGAAAAGGCGCAGTATCTGTCACAATTCTCCGCGGATACATGTACCACGTGGTAAAGGAAGGGAGGAACGTGAAACAGTAGTCACCCTCTTTACTCGAAGAATCATTCACTGCCACATTCACAACAAATGTGTAGTAGCAGAATGCGGCACTCAGGGTTTCGCCTTTCACCACTTTAGTCTCCAAAGTGTCTCGTAATTTTTTATTATGCCTGCATCGTGGGGTTGCAAGTGACTGGCGCAGTTAGGCAGCAAGAAGATAACTTTCACGTCCTGCAGCCACGAGGTATCAATGGAATGCGTGGCACAATTGTCTAGAAAGAAATAAATCTTGAGGTTCTTGGCACGCATCCATGCATCCAGAAGGGTGGAGAACTTCGTGAAAAAGGCTCCGGTCATTCGTGCCTTCCTATTCGCCTTGTAAACTCCATCTGCATTGGCATCCTTTGGTCGGTACCACTAAATTACTGCAAACGCAGCCGAAAGCCAGTTGGAGACCTCGTCTTCGTTGGCAGACTAGCTGAAAATGGTCTTGTACGACAGACCATGCCCTTTTTTTGAAATGGTGGAGACACCCGCCCGATGCCTTGAAATCTTCGATGCCCAAAGAGAATGGAATCTCATCCGCTTTCTCGCGAACAGCAATGCCGTCAACCTCCACGCCTGCGGCCCTTACTTTCTCAAACCATGTCGGGTCGATCTCTTCCATTTTGCAATACTGTGCGCCTCTTTTTGTGTCACACCGGCGCCGAAGACTTGGTAAGCGAGAGGAAGTTTGAAAGAATATCCGATGACCTTGTTCAGCGTGGAGACGGGCACAGAATTCGCGTGCCAGGTCCGCATGTTTCTTTCATGAATTTTCGTAGACTTTTGAAAGTGTTGAGTTTTAGCGACAACGCTGTCTGCTCCCTAGACATGTAATGTTTTTGCGATTCTATATCCAAACCGTGGAGGAAATACGATGTACTAGCCGTACGAAAGTGCATTCCCTCTATAAGCCGTCGGCCGGGAAAGAGCAGAAAAATGTGTTAGGCGAGATTGTATCAACTAGATTTCACTATCAGTTAACAAATGTATACAGCTATTCTGGCTGGGGCTGAAAGAAAAAATGGGGGAGAATATCAACTTACAGTGGAGAACCTCAAATGCTTCTACAAATACATGTGTTCCAGTCTGTGATTTGGAGCAAGGTTTGTTGCTCTGAGAAAACGAAGGGTGGGTTTCAGTACAGTTTTGGTTCGACCTTGAGCAATATCTTGCTCCTTTGTAGGTTTGGAGAGCGGGTACTCATTGCCAATCGGAGTAGTTACATCATTAGTTTTTGTTTACTTCACTGGGAAGATGGTTGGTTCATAGTAAGGGAAAGGCGCAGTATCTGTCACACTTGCTCTGTGGACACCTGAACCGCACCATAAGGGAAGGGAGGAAGGTGGGAGTGAAAGTGGAAAGAGAGAAAGGGGGGCCATAGTGGAGGGCTACGGAGTAATTTCGACCACCTGGGGATCTTTAACGTGCGCTGACATCGCATAGCACACGGACGCCACTTCGTTTCGCCTCCATCGAAACGCAGCCGCCGAGGCCGGGATTCGATCCCGGGAACTCCGGCACAGTAGTCGGGCGTCTTACCACTGCACCACCCCGGCGGGGCTCACTGGGAAGATGTTTGTGCTTTTTTAAATGTTTGATCTGTTTTTGTTTAGTTCGAGTGCTTGTTTTTGTGTAAATTCAATTAGCGTGGTAGTATTTGTACATTATTGTGGAGCATTGTATATGAAGTGCATTGTTCACATATAAGATGGTTTATTGCTCTTGCTCGCTGGTGGGTTTTTTTTGCCTCCCACATGGTTGATGACCCCGGTCTCATGTCCTTTTTGTGTGCAGAATCCTAGAGTCCCAGCATGGCATCCACTGTAATATGACCCTGCTGTTCAACTTCACCCAGGTAAGTCGGGTGATGATCACACAGAGGTGTAATTCGGCAGCAAGTGTTGCGCGAAAGTATATTTAGTAATAGTAATAATTAAATCTTGTCGTCTTAGACATCATTAAAAAAACATGCTGAAATGCCTGCTGCTTATTCATTCTTATCTATAGTGTGTATTTTTATCTGTCAGCCAGCACTGCAGTTCTGTTACACATGTAGTTGTGGATAGTAGAATGCTGCCAAGATGTCTTTTTGAAGGAATATGTATTTATACAGTTTATAGCTTTTGGTTTGAGGGATTGTGTTTCGGGGTTAGTCTGGAAACATTGAACGGTAGCCCAATTGTCAAATTTCTTAAATTGGCATCGGGTTGGTTGGTTGGTTTGTGGGGTTTAACGTCCCAAAGCGACTCAGGCTATGAGAGACGCCGTAGTGGAGGACTCCGGAAATTTCGACCACCTGGGGTTCTTTAACGTGCACTGACATCGCACAGCACACGGGCGCCTTGCTTTTCGCCTCCATCGAAAAGCTGCCGCCGAGGCCGGGATTCGATCCCGCATCCTTGGGAACAGTAGTCGAACGCCGTAACCACTGCGCCACCCCGGCGGGGCTAAATTGGCATCGGGGTATACTTGTGGGACAAGGCGATATACTAAAACCGAAAATGCCATTTGCTCCAGAAGTAGTAGGGTCATGTTTCAAAAGCTGATGGAAATGTTTAAAGGTGGAAGCAGGAGGTAGGGATTGTTGTGTGTTGGGTCAGTTGTCTCCATGTCTAGGTTGATTTACCTTTCGCTAGGCTGGACGGAAACTTTTACTGGCAAATAAAGATTATTAGACCATTATCATTATTAGACGAAATTTGCCTTAAATTTTTGTTGTTTAGAGGGACTTTGAAAACGGAGAGTTTTGTGTCGATAGGCTTTGGTATTCTAAAAAGAGCCAATAAATGCAATGCAGGTAAGCTACTGGTCGATTGTAGATTAATCCGTATACTTCGGCTGAAAGAGTGAATTCTAAAATAAAAAGCACTCATCTGCATGTGCCACTGACTCTAGCATTGTTTATTCGGTGTTGTTTTTGTCTCTGGTAGAACTGCATGCTACGCAACTGTGCAGTCACTGAGGACGTCACTGTTTGGACCGTTCAAGATACAGCAGGTTATCGTGTAATCTACGGTTGAACAGGTATATAACGAAGTTGCAAACTGTCAGCAACGTCTGCTACTTCTTGGTTTTTGTTATTGCTAGCCTTTGCTTTGCAGAACGGGAACCGAAGTAAGCAGTTTTTTTTTTTTTTTATTCGAGACATTTGCCATTAGGCATAGCGAAAAACTAAGGATTGTATTTCCACTGCTGATGTGTGAGAGCTGCTGGTGTCGTAATCTCGTGAGCAACCCCTTGGAGGCGATGGCCACACATAGCTTACAGTGTCACTTTTTTTTTTCTCCGTTCTGTTATTTTTTGCCGATTTCGGGTGCGAGCTGCTGTTGTACCACATTCCAAAAGTGAAAGCAGCGAAGACTGCGGCGTTTCGTGCATAGATGTGCCGTGGGCGCTGAAACGCGCCTCGTTTCGATCGTTAGCATTCCTTCAATGTCAGTTCATGCTTCATTGTCATAAAAGTTGCAGTTCTGCAAAATTTTAATTAATTCAGCTAGATAGTCGCCCCGTCACGGTGGTGCAGTGGTAAGTCTTCAGACCACTGTGCTGGAGTACCCGGCTTTGATCCCGACAGTGGCAGCTGCGTTTCGATGAAGACTAAATGAAGAGGCGCCGTGTGCTGTAGGATATCAGCGCTCGTTAAAGATCCCCAGGTAGTCGAAATTACTCCGTAGCCCTCCACTACGGCTCGTCTTTCTCTTTCCACTTTCACTGCCACCTTCCTTCCTTCCCTTTGGTGTGGTTCAGGTGTCCACAAAACAACTGTGACAGATACTACGCCTTTCCCTTCCTGGGAACCAATTATTATTATTATTATTATTATTATTATTGTTATTATTATTATTATTACTATTATTATTATTGTTATTATTGAGAGATAGTCTGAGATCATTTTCGGCCACTGCAACGCATTTGTTACACTTAGTATTCAAATGCATACAGTTCAATGGAGCCAGCATTGGGGAATTGGAGAACTTCATAATATCGAGGAATTTACCGCATGGAGGCTCGTTACAGAGGTTTAACTGTGTATCTGATTGAATGCTAACCTGTTGGTACTGCACATTGCAATGGCATTGAGCCATTGCACGCAGGCCCATCAGCACAGTGTTATGCAAATGACGACAGACGCTGGCACCACAGAGCCCGAAAACATGCCCTTAGCAGCAAGAGATTGTGACACTCTTCCTAGCTCACTGCTTGTTTCGTCCCCTTTGTCCCCCTGTGTGACAAACAGGCGGTGGCGTGTGCCGAGGCTGGCGTGACGCTCATCTCTCCCTTCGTGGGGCGCATCTTGGACTGGCACGTGGCCAACACCAGCCAGAAGAGCTTTGAGCCCCTGGAGGACCCGGGCGTCAAGAGCGTGACTCGCATCTACGAGTACTACAAGCGCCATGGATACAAGACAGTGGTCATGGGGGCCTCCTTCCGCAACGTGGGACAGGTGCGGGCGCTCGCCGGCTGCGACCTGCTCACTATCAGGTGAGTGGCGCCTTGGAATCTTTTTTTCGTGAAATCTATTGACAGGTAGGGGGTACTCAGTTTGCCGGTTTCCGTGAACGTCCGCATGATTTTGTAGTGACATTGTCTGACATAGCATAACTCTGAAAAATAACAGGTTGCAAAAGCTATTGGGGGATGAACAGTCAAATGTTGGTGGTACTTTGCAGCCTATTTCTCCCCTGTATAGTACTCTCTATTATTCAAACTCCAATGAACCAGGTGCAATAGAACCTCAGTGATTAGAATCTCACAGGGTCGCGAGAAAATTCGTATCATCCAAACATTCGGATGATATGAGAGAGTGTTTGGAACATCAGAAATCTTGCACATTGTACACAGTGCACTCCGGGCGAGAGGAATTTTGCGAATTCGTATCGTCCTGAAATTCGAATCAACGACATTTGTATCACAGAGATTTTACTGTAGTTTTGTTTGAGGTATCAGAAGTGCACTGCGATGTAATCACAGTCTGATTACAACTGCAGCATGGCCTTAGTAACCATGGTTTATGCAGTATTGAGGTCGAGGAATTGTTTGAGCAGACGCCCAAGTGGTGTGTGGTTAGTAATTAGGCTCCAACTAGACTCAAAGGGACCTTGAGGACAAAAGGTTAGATGGGTGCCTGTATCAATCGCACAGAAGCTATCTGACCAAGAATGGAGCTTTTGTAAGCAAGAACAGATGAAGAAACTGCTAGTTTCACAAGCGTTGTTGACAGAATTGTAGTTGCTGATCTCGGAGGCTACGCAGTGCATTTCCCTCTCTTCGAAATGGCAGCAATCACTTTTTTTGTTCGTCTGGTGTTCAGATTTGGTGATGGCAGCGTTCTAATTAGTTCTCTGAGCACTCTTTTGCTGTTAGCATTTACTGAAATTTACTTGTATTTGTTTTTGGCATCTCTTTGAAAGAACAGACCTTGCTCTTCCTCTCGAGCTTTTTTTTTTTTTTTTTTTTCAAGCACCGGCAGCCACGGCTGCACTATCAAGCTACTGGCTAACAACCGATTGGTAGGGATGTACACGCATCACTTGGCTCTGTTTGCTTGTTGCAACTCTGCTGCAGGGGCTCAGTGGTTTCTCCGCTACTAGAATAAACTAGGCAGGTTTGAACCATAACACTGCAGTTGCGTTTTGGTTGAGGTGAAATGCGAAGACTCCTGTGTGCTGCATGATTTCGCTGCGCGGAAATGATCTGTAACTGGTTAAAAATTGATCGAAAGCACACCACTTAGATGTTAATCTCGACATAACGTCTCTGTACTTTCCTGTACCTCCCCTCTGTCTCTCTTGATTGGTCTACGCAGGCGCTAATCAGATTCACTGACTGGCATTACTTCCGTTTGTCTTGTATTGCAGCCCTGGCCTGCTCCAGGAGTTGGCCAACTCAAAGGAGCCCATTGTCCAACACTTGTCCGAAGCCAAGGGTAAGCGGTGGTAGTAGCCATATTGGGGTAGGTTTTGGATGAATGGCACTTCTTTCGGTATACAATAGAACCTCTCAATAGTGAACTCGGATAGAGTGGAACCACATTCATACGTTTTTCACCAGACTGGGGGTAAAAAAAAGACATAACAGCCGGGAAAACGCAACTGTGAGGAAAGTTCCGAATATGAATGGAAACAGCCCAGCTTTGACATGACATTCTTTATTGAGCCTAAAAATGAAAAAACTTTCTAAAAAAAAATTTAGAATGGTAGATAGCAGTTTCTTTCGCTCGCTGGAAAGCACCACATGTTTTTCAATAGTCCAGAAGGCTGCATTGGTGTCAGCGTCTCTTTAAGGAGCGACGTACCTGCTAAGCAGGCCCAGAGCCGCGACGGCTTCTCCAAAGCTCTGTTCTGTCAACCTCCTGCAATCAAGCAGCTCGTGCTCCTCGTCACTGCAGTTAGCGGCTTCACTCGTGACTGAATTCTCAACGATCTCTGCAATGCTCTGGCACTCTGACATCACGACGGCAGCTTCCACGGTGATGTAGTTGTGATACGTGACTCGCGTGGCACCCAGCATATTCATAGAATCAGCTAGCTCTTGATCACAAGATGTTAATTAGAACTGAATATGTGCATTCTGTTGAGCAGATTGTAGAAGACAACGCTGTTATCGTGAAGGCTAAGTGTGTGTCGCAGGTCAGTGACCACATTGTGTACGACGTAAAGAGGGCTTCGGATTTTTGCCGCTGGGTTTGGCCCATTGTTGTGCCTGGCTTGTGCAGGATTCATCTTCGTGGGAATTTATGAAACAGCACACAGCAGCAACATGCTTGCAGCGCCCCTGAATTTCCTGCCTTGCAGGTACACTTAGCACGGGAAATCGCAAGCTGGCACTTTTCAGGTCATGTCCATGCTAGCTGTAAAGAAATATGTCACGTAACAGAGACGGGCCGTTTGGTTGATTTCGAACCCACGACATAAGGAGCAAAACTAACAAAAGAGAACAAGGATATGCTGCCTCGCAACTCATGCTGAGACGCAGATTGTTTCTTCTTTAGAAAGCAGACACTGAAGCTCCAAGGCAGGATATGTAAAATGACCTGTAAGCAAAGATACAATTGAGGGAACATGTTCGTTTAGTTTTTTAGTGTTTAGCGTACACCTCAGCGCGACAAGGCTATGAGGGGCGCTGTATTGGAGACCTGTAAAAATTTCACCCCCCCCCCCCCTCCCTTCTGTGGTTATTTAACGGGAACGTATATTTATAAAGACCTCCTTGTAGTTCGCCTCCAGCGAGCGGCGGCCGGGATCAAACCCATGTCCAGTATAACAGCTATAGGAAAAATGAAGTAATAACCACGCAGTGAAAATTTGTTTTTCTAGATATTGTCCAGAACTGTCTCGTTTACTTTGTGGAATTGAAATTGTACTCGATCAATTGCGGGACCAGTTATTAGGAGCTGAATGCGATTCACGAAAATTAAAGCTCGAAAATATTTCGTTTGCAGCAGAAGGGTTGATGTTTCTTTGTATACTTGTGAATGCACATTCTATTCAGGTGGAAGCTACGTATAAAATGTTCTGAGTATGCAATTGCACGACAATCGGCATCAAAATTAACATATCGGCATGTACGGAAAAGCGCACCTAAGATGCGAACGAACCCACATATCTTTTATTAAGTTTATAGGCACCAACTGGATTACATCTGCAAGCTCTTCAGAAATTAAAGCAAACAGCGCATCGAATGGTTGCATGCGCCTTACAATCTGGGCCTTAATGAAATGGGTAAAATAAAAATTAAGTACTTGCTTCAAATCCCACGTCGTACGCGATGTGGTCGCTGACCCACGACACATCTGCTCAACAGAATGCACATGGCTGACTAACAGCCCTCCCTTTTTGACATTTGTGCTGTGAAAATAGCCACCGCTGTCGGCTATTTTCTTAAAGGCCCACTGTCCACCCTCCGGTCGAAAATATTTTCTTCCCCGGTGACTGTGAGACTTCGCCCCTGGAACGCAAGGCTGCAAAATGTTTTTGAAAAGAGTAACTAATAACGCAGTTACAGCCACCGCAATCACCAGATTCTATCCTGCCTCTCTCCTTCCGTTCCCTCGCAAACGTTTTTCACTCTCCTGCCCGAGGTCGTCTAGCCTCCGCAATACAAATTCCCCTTCCTCCTCCGCGTTTGGCGGGAGGTGGGGCGTGGCTCTCCGCGAGCGCGAAAAAAAAAAAAAAAACTGTCGAGGGAGCGCGCGCTGCTGGATTCAGTCTGGCCGTGGCGAGGGAAAAGCGCGCTGCGAGTGGTAGACACCCATCCTTCTCCCGTCAGTCAGCGAGACGGGCCAATGGACGTCGTTCCCGGTACGTACGTCATTATTGGGGCCCGTCGGGCCAGCGCAGGAAGCGGTGAAGCTGGCTTCTCAAAGGAGAGCACGAGGGAGCTTTGAATTGTATTTTCGATGCTTTGCGGCGCGCGTGTCGCTGTAGAATTTTGCACAGACTATCTCCGGTAACTGATCGAAACACTGGGCTCCTTTTCTTAAAAGGGCCTTCCCTGGACAGTGGCCCTTTAAACCACATCGAAGCATGTACATTGCTGCACACTCGCTTCAAACACCACTTCGTCCAAGCGAGAGTTTGAAAAGTATAAGCAGAAGCGCGCGCGCAAGAGAGCTTTCTTTCAGCACGGAAATGCAAGCGCGCGCAAAGCGAGTAGACTGCGGTCAGGGCGCGCGCGCATGCAAGCAGCTTTCAACAACGCAAGCGCGCGCAAAGCGAGTTGCTCCCATGTGCAGAAGCTGCAAAGACACGAAAGTCTACAGGCGAGCTATTCACTCTGCCCGTCCGATTGCATGGTGTTGGCCGGAGAGGGCGCTGTTCATTGGCGCCCGCAGCGCTGCCCTGCAATGCTTGGGTCCCCTATTAGATTATTCGCTGATGACTGTGTGGTTTATCGGACTATTTCCTGTTGCACTGACAGCTTCGCTTTACAATCAGATCTAAATGCACTAGATCAGTGCTGTTCATGGTCAATGCCTTTAAATATCTCTAAAACTAAGGCCATCTTCTTCACCAATCATGTAAATCGGTCTTGGAATTCCTACACGATCAGCAATGAGACAGTCGAACTTACCTCTACATATAAGTACTTGGGTCTCCAGTTGTCTGACCTATCCTGGTATCAGCACATTAACCTCCCGCTTGCATCTGTTAACCGTTCCTTAGGTCTTTTAAACGCAATCTTCAGCACGCTCCTGCCCACTTACGCAAGCTTGCCTACACCACTTTAATCCGTTCCTAAAATAGAGTACGCATCTGCCATTCGGGATCCCGACCAAGCTTACATCATAAGTAAAATTAAGGCTTCCCAAAACCGTGCGGTGCGCTTAGTCTACTCCGATTATTCCAGTCACACCCGCCGCAAACACTCGCGCCTTTCACTTTTCCACAAACTTTATTACCACCCCTTGCTTCATGAAGATTTCTTTCAGGAACCTGCCGCTGTCTTTCCACGCCGTGATTATCCTAACAAATTTTAGCGCGCTACATGGCACACATACCTTTTTTCCTAAGTCATTCATACCATGCACGATCATTAATTGGAACTGTTTGCCATCTGATATTGCTATAGAGTCTGATGCAACTAAATTTCAAGAGCTAATTCGCACTTTCAATAATATCTGACAGAATGTAGCCCCTGCGAGGACACGATCCCATTTTGTGCTTTGTTGTCTCCTCTATTATGAACATGCGAACATTGTGATGATTCACTATTTATGATCCACTATTTATGCTTCAATGTTGTTTTTTTTGTTTTGTTTTCAATTTACTTCTCCTTATTGTTTTTTGCATTGTACTTCTGTTCTTGTATTAACTTTTCTGTTCCAATTAGGTTGTGACTAGTAAGGTATATATTTTTTGCCCCCCCCCCCCCCCCCCCCTTATGTAATACCCTTGAACCCTTTCGCTCTCAGGTGCTTCTGGCCTTGACGCACCCCCAGTGTTGGCTTGGTTTCAGGGAACGAGCATAGCAATTTATATTTGATTATGATTGCTATACAAATAACATAGTCAACGGAATATGCACATTTCAGTGTTCTGCAGATGTTGTTAATTAACATCACCATCATTATCAGCCTGATTATAAACTAGATAAATGAGGATACTGTATGAAAAAAAACTGCTCGATACTTGAGAGACCAAATCCGAGCTCGACTCATATTTATAATCTAAAGAGCAATCACTGCAGTCCGCAGTCGAAGGTCCCGCGCGGTTATCTATCTGAAAATGCTCCCATGGAGGGCGCATTTTCGGTGCCCCGCACAGCGGAGTTAAATGGCATGTTGTGAAATCAGCATGACAGAGGGAGATGGAAAAAGGCTAAAACAAATTCCTTTGCTGCTGCTAGCCGCAGGCAAGGGTGCAGCAAGAGGGAGCAAAAGCAGCTATCGAGTCGCGTGTCGACCTATTGGAGAAGCAACAGTGCGAGCCCCTGAACGGGATGCGTCGTAGCAGACATGCTAACAGAATAAAAATAAAAACCTGTGGCAGATGGCAGAACAACCCTTGAACTCGTAACCACACGCACGCGCCGCGAAACGCATGCGCCGCATGATCGCTTAGCGCAGTAGAGTAGCGCGCGCGGAGCGACCGCTCCCTCCAGCAAAGAAGGGGGTTGGGGCGGTCACTCTATACTCTTCAGTATATACGCACCACACAACATGAGGTGAAAATGCGAACTTGTAGAAAGCTTTGACAGATGGCGCAGCCTGTCCATGCATGCCAACTTTGTGCTCAGGCGCGAAGTTTTGAGTGAACGATAGAGCACGTACCGGTACGTCGGTGACACTGGGGAGAAAGCACGAAAACTTACCGGTACGTTTGTGACAGTGAAAGGGTTAAGGGTACTATGAATAAATAAACTAATCGGTTGGCTGGATGATGCACTGCCGATAGACGCCATCGCCACAGCCTAGCACAAATGACCAGCCAGTCTATTTACACAAGTGGAATTGCTGCTCCACTTGCTCCATCCTGCTCCAAAACTACTCTAAGACTGCCTTGATGTTCTGCGATCAATTTTAGTGGAACACTGATTTTCTTTGCACTGGGAGTTAGTAATGATATTTGCTCAAAATAGGATACAGTGCAGTTTGAAGTGACAGCGAGCAACACATGGGTCAGTGGCATGCCACGAGCTTCGTGTACATCCTCTAAGGGCCAAACAAAGGCAGCACAACGGTGGCAGTTACAAGTTTCATAATCTAGAAAGCACAGAGCATAACAAATTTGAGAGTAAATTTTTAAAACGTCTCAACAAGTGACTGGAGTGAAATAGTTACAAAAAAATGCTTTTTGCACTCGACATTGCACCTTCTCCAAGCCTTCTGAATTGCTGGGGGCGACAAGTGATCGAAGAAGTCGTGGGGGGTACCTAGAGCCGTTGGCAAAGTTGTCCAGCAGCACCGAACAACTAAAGTTATTCTAAGGTTTCAGTTGGGAAAAAAGCAGGGACGTGTATTTACACGGTTGTAAGTCGACCAGTTTTAAAATTCGAAAATCCCAAGGGAGGGGAGCTCGACTTACAGTTGAAACCAAAGTGTGGCATTGTTAATAAGAGCAAGACAAAAACTATATTAGGGAGGATACAGCAAATTTGTTATCTCTACGGCTTGCAACATTCAGTTACTGCGCGTGGAAGAATTTTTCTTCTTTAACTTGTTCTGCACAGCACAAACTACAGCTTCGGGAGTGTCCATAGTTTACGGAAGAGCCGCTGTTAGAGTTGCGTTGACTCTTTTTGCACGTCATTTGCGTATAGTCACGTGACACGGCGTCACTTCCAGGGAGGGTCGATGGCTGATGGAAGAGCCAACACATCATTCGTTGAGTGTGCGCTCATTGCGTGTTCCCACTTTTGACTTCACAACTGGATACATGCTTTGTCACGAGCTCTCCAGTCTTAAAAGCATTCGTTGCAGCATTCAAGGAGGCGGCTATCATTTATGCCGAAGCAACAACTGCGCTGTGGGCCGTACGTTTGAAGCTTCTAAATGGGTGGCAGCGAGACAAAATTTTCAACTAGCGCAGAGGCTTCCAAGGGATACAGTTGGTATGCTATCCAGAGCTGGAGGTCAAGCTTGCAGCGTATATTGCCAAAACACAAAGGTAGATGAGTTGTACAGCCAGGCAATAAATTTTTGTTGTCGAATTTGTTTTTCTTCGGGACGTGCAATTTGGAAGGTCAGCTTACATTCGAGTAGACTTGCAAATCGTATAAATACGTTACTTCATCTTGCCTCTCTGTTGATACCAAATGTGTCTACATCAGACAAAAGCTTACTCGAAGCATAAGGGGGTGGCACCACAAAGGTGCCATTTACGGGACTTATATTCTCCAGAGTGTTGGAAAGCCATACTGGGCCTATTGCCAACGTGTTTAAATTAAGGAAGCATCAGTGTTGCTTTGATGGAAATGGGAACCATTGGCACAAGGCTATGAAGCAAATGAATGTGGAGTGGGAAAAAGATACCCCTGAGTGCAGTCTATCCTCCCTGAAGGTACTAAAGACCAGTGCTCTGGAATTCATCATAGGCATTGGATCAAAACAAGGAGAGCGGAAATGTGCTGGTCATTGATGTGAATTTGAAACTAGTGGTGGTGCTTGGCACATCAAAGTGATAGCCTCAACATTTCAATTTATCATGTCAAAATAGACTTGGTTGAGTTATTACGTAGAAAGGCAAGATTTGGTTTGCTGCTTATGTTTTCCAAATTCTTGTACAGGTCAGTTGTGTTATTTCAAATATTCGAGTATGTTTTGGCTGTTTGGGTTGTCTTGTCACAGACACTGGTGTAGTCAGCAAAACATTGAACCTTGAATATAAAGGAATCAGAGTGGGTATTTTCGTGCGGCAGAAACAAAAAATTGCTGTTATTAAAAGCGTTTGACCCTAGAAACATGCTCTAAAACATAATTTGAATGCTCCAAACTTGTTTTATTGCTCCAAAGTTGCTGCATATTTGCTTTATTACTGGTCGCCGAGCTGCTCCAAATATCTAGCGTGGTTCCACTGCTGCACTTACAGCTGACACAGAAACCTCAGATTGATGTTTTGATGCTTACTCCCTGTGCCTGTTCCTTTCTCTAATGCAAGTTTTTGCTTTCATACAGCCAAGAAGCTGGACATAAAGAAGGTTGAAGTCAATGAGGCGACCTTTCGCTGGGAGCTCAACGAGGATCAGATGGCAACAGACAAGCTCTCTGATGGTATCCGCAAGTTCGCAGCCGATGCTGTCAAGCTGGAGAACATCCTCCGGGAGAAGCTGAAGTGATGCTCGCCTATTTACATCCATTCAAAAGGAAGCTTGGGCACAGAGACTCTCACTACAAAGGCCATCCAATGGTTCGCTTTTCTCATTGACTTTCCAAACCCACCTTGACATGGATCGCACTGCTGTGGTGATAGAAGTTGAAGTTAAGCTGAATGAGCAACAAAATTTTGAAAACTGTTCTATAGGTGCAAAAATTTCTCTACTAAAGATATTTTTCCAGAATTCTGTGTTGCAATACGTTATATATTACAGAAGCTGTTTCGTTTGAAGAGAATAAAAGTATTTTTTATGTTGCACAGGTACAGCCATGGTGTTGTTCGTACCTTGGGTTGAGTAGATTGTTTTGATATGCAATGGGGGAGGGACTATCATTAATCACCTGCATCGTCCAAGGGTCACTGATGGTTGAAGGGTCCGAACTCTGAATGTTGTTCGGCACGCCTGAAAGCTTGCTGTCTCAAGGGGTTGAAACTTGTTCTCAGAAATTGTACATTATCTTTATTGATAACCTTTCGACAAAGCAGATGCCTGCTTCTATGTAGTGCAGTGCTGGAAACCACAATTGGCAAGTGCTATGGTGATTGCTTATTGGGGAAAAGGATGTTCTGAGGCCAAATACAGCAGGCGTTTTCTTTCAGGATAAAGTCTGTATCATGTCTGCAAGACTGGGTGCTACCTCTGAAGGAAGAGTTTCCAAAGGCAGTTTCCAATAAACGAGGGTGTACAGTTGTGGCTATGTACGTCATGGGCATGTGGCTTTCTTGGGGACCAAATATGTGTATCGAAGTGTTAGGAAGTGCTCAAGATAGAAAAGAGGAAGTGTAAGGAAGACTCTAGTCATCTGTTCGTTAGCACACCAGGCTAAGGTGAAGTGCTCTGTAAATAAATCTTTACAGGGGTGGAGGTGCTGGAAGGATCACCAGGGACCCTTCTCTACCTCATTAGAGCTGATGACTCGCTAGACTCCCTCTTTGACCATGACTATGATCCAAGACTGACACTCGGTAGCCAGGCACAGCAGCACCCACTTGGCAGAATTACCGGGAGCTGTGGACCTTTTCTGGCAAGGCTGGTGAAGACGTGGATGAGTGGCTCGCCAATTACCAGTGGGTCAAGTACAGCACTGACATGGTTTGAGAACCATGAAGCCTGTTTAACTAGCTGGGACTGCTTCGAAGAGGAGATCCATAGTTGTTTCGGGGATACCACGGCAAAACGCAAATGTACTGAGCAGGCTACTCCAGCGCGTGCAAGTGCCTAGGGATTGCACAACATACATTGAAGAGGTCCTGGAACTCTGCAAAGCAGTGAATTTCAGTATGTCTGATGAAGACAAGGTTGGTCACCTCTTAAAGGGCATTGCAGAAGATATATATAACTTTTTGTTCACAAAAGATAACTTGGATTCTCCCATAGCCATTATTAAGCAGTCACATGTTCAAAGCTTTAAAGCTGCGTCGCATAACCCCCAAGTTCGGCCGTTTGCCTAATGTGACCACTTGCTAGCATGAATTCTCATGAGCCTCCGAATTTAGCCATGATTTGCCACATCGTGAAAACCCAGGAGAAAATCGTAACTGGTCTAAATAGTTTAAGGAATTCCAGTTGGATCTTATTGGAATTCAACTGGGATCCAAATGGTATCAACTGGCAATTGTTCCTTAAACCATTTAGACCTGTTACGATTTTCGCCTGGGAAACTATCTCGCCATCAAGATGTGAGCCACAGTGCAATCTCCTGTGACAGCTGCTCTCTGCAGGCAGCTCCAATCCAGCACTCCACTTCTTGGGGTGCTACTGCTGTCACTCAACCTGTCCGTGAACCCCGGAACGATTCGTATGGCTCTGCTCCACTCCCTCGTTCCAACTACAGCGCGCTACTTCCTCCGCAACGACATCAGCAGCTGGACTTTGCTGATCGCTATACGGTCTATTTCCAAGGGCTATTATTTGGACCGTGCTCGTGAACCACCAGTATGTTATCACTGCTATGCTCGGCCATATACCCGATTGTGTCGTCGCCGGAACCAGGTTCCACGCTACCAGCGCCAATGGTCAAACCGTCGATCTAATGTGAGTCCAGAAGTCCGTGACCCGACCTTTCCGGCCTCTTCGGGCTCCTACCGCTACGCACCACCACGAAATTACTCTTCAGCTTCTGGCTGCAGCCTCACTCTCTCTGCTCGCCGCTCCCGACGTTCGCCCTCTCCCCGCCGCCTCTCGCCACCACCGGGGAACTAGCATGTGCGGCCGATGGAGGTGCGGTCGCCAGGTCATCATAGAGTTTTAGCTTTCCGCGATCCGCTACCGTGATCCACCACCGCGCGCGTGTTCCATTGCGCATGCCCAGATCCCCTTAATGCCGATAGATGGCGCCACATACTGGAGGCGGTAGAGGGTCACGGTGGAGGATCGCGGATCACGGTAAGCTAGATCGCTCTATCGATTCCTGTCGTCATGCTAATCCTCTACCTGTCGTTATGCTAAAGAACCGCCTGGAAGTGTTAGCGGACGGTACGTGTTTGTGTTATGGCCTTAGTGGATACAGGTGCTAGTGTCCGTGATGAGCTTAGATTTTAAGAGTTGCCTCGGCCGTAAAACCATGTTTGATTGGGATAGAACTGTCATATTTCGAGGCTTAGGGGGAGAATCGTTGGTTCCATTTGGTATTTGTTACGCCAATGTAGCGATTGCTGGCAACGTGCTTAGAACTGAATTTACGGTACTTCCTTGCTCTACGCACAGCATTATTCTAGGTGTTGACTTTTTACTGCGCAACTCTCTGCTTAAACAGTGGAGGGATATCAATGAGGCCTAACGAGCTTCAATCGGCCCTCATAGAAGAATCGCCGCGGACTCTCCAAACATTTTCTTTCTTGAAAGATAACGTCGTTCCGGCGATGTCCGCCATCTTCGTCCCGGTTGTGTCCTCGGGAGCGGTTTCCAATGCCTTCGACGCGGTGGTGGAACCCGCTTCCCTTGCCGGCGCGAAAAAGAGTGCTGGTGCCTCGCAGCGCTTTTCAAGTGAAAGAGCGCCACACCACGCTCTTACTCAATCCTTCCGACGAACGTGCCGTATTGCCGTGTGGTTTGAAACTCGCTGACTTTGAAGAACGCCTTTCTGTTCCAATTTCCGCGTTCGCGGTGACGGCGTTGCCTATCCAGCTAGACGTCCCGATCGGACTGATTCCCAATGCCTGTCCATGATAAAGGAATCGCTACCCACCAACGACCGCCGGATATTGATGCAAGTTCTTTTGAAACTTGTGAACGACTTCGCTCGAGATCAGCCACCACCGATTTCATTTTCCCGCACCAATCACATGATCGACACCCGGTTAGACAGACGCCATGCCGTACGTGTCCCACCTTCAGAACGTAAGATATAATTGACGACCAGGTCCGCGATAATGCTGCAAACAAGGAGATATTCATTAATCACCGAGCCCGTGGGCCGTCCCTAGCTGTGATATTGTGAAAACGAAACGTGGCTCATGGCGATTTTGTGCCGAAATATCACCGCCTCAAAGCTGTCACAAAGAAGGACACTTACCCGCTTCCGCGTGTTGATGCCATTGACTGCCTCCATTCAGGCTCCTACTTTTCACCTGTCGATTTACGGTCAAAATACTGGCAGATCCCAATGCATCCGAAAGACAGAAGACTGCGTTCGTAACTCTAGATGGCTTATATGAATTTAATGTGATGCCTTTCGGGCTGTGGCAACGCTCCAGCTATAGCCATGAAAGTTTTATGGACACTCTTTTGCGTGGACTGAGGTGGCAAATTTGCACATGTTACCTATAGACCTTTTTAGTTTCGATGCCTGGGTGCAGTCATCTTAGTTTAATGGTGGTGCCCCGTATGAGCCAAACTGGTCCGCTCCGACTCCTCTTGACGCCATCTTGGGCTGTATTGTTCGTGTTGATGCTGCGGTGCGGTAGTGTAAAAGTGCTCTTTCGTGGTGCTCGTGAAAGCTATCCGATACCTTGGTGCTATTTGTGCTTTGTTTGAGCGCGCGAGCAAACCGTATACAATTCGTTCGGCATGGCGGCAGCTGTTGGAAACAGCACTGCCGGGGTGACTGCGAAGGACTGCGCTCCACTTCCGCAGTGAGGGTGTATCTGTTGTATCTTTCACGATACATGTATTTTCATTTATATTTTATAATCGCAATGATAACTGTACACACAAACAGCGAATGAACCGTACGGGCAGCTACCGAACGCGGAATATTACGAAAGACGCTTTCCAGTTATCGCCGCATTAATTTAACGTGAAGTGCGACCCATTTCGATATACGATCGACCTGTCCTGCTTCAACAGTGTATACTTTCAAGTTAAACCACGGTTCAAGACCAACACATAAAAGAAGTAGTGTCTAAAGTACCATCCGTCGACGTTTTTATGCAGCCTTGGTGTTCGTCCTGCGGCGCAACAACATAGTATACCCCTGTCCCGTACGTCGTAGCAGCATGGTTTGCACGACGTATTGTTGAGCAAACCGTCGAAAAATGTGCACTCTCAGCTGCACCATGAACGAAGACAACAAATTCGCAGCGCGTACAGCAGCGCTTACGAAAGCGGCGCCGCCCGCTGGCGCGGCGGACTACGGCACTCCCGTCAAACGCTACTCCCTAGTCGTCGCTAGGCCTAAATTGTTTCGCATCGAAGGCACATCCGACGGCGCTTTGTAATTGCTCAACGCTAGAGTAAATGGTCTCTCATGGAACTGTCTTACTGCTGATGCCATAGTATCAGTAAAAGGAAGATGTAAATTTCGGTGACACCTTAGCAACGGAACCCGCATGCTGCACCAGCGGCAACGTGTTGCGTAATTTATTTATATTGCAATTATCCCCAAGAGAGATTTTTTTTTTGTGGTTGGCTTATTGTTTAAGTGAAGAACAGATCTTAGCACGCTCTTCTTGCGCTGGCGGAAGAGATCCACCGTATCGTTAGCGCGAAGGGCTTGGAGAAGGCACGGCCTGCCCGGCATGCGTGGTTACTACGGCGGAGGAAGTGAAATGGGCATCATATTCGTGAGTCCGTCATTGGTACTAAGTCTGTCTGGCTTACATAAAACGTTCATAGGCGAATTAAATCAGGATAGACTGGAAAGCGGTGAAGCAGAAACATATCACAGCCGAACTCGGACCGTCGATGCATGCTTCCCGCATACGCTCTAGGCAATCATCTTGCGATTTTTTTTATTGTTTGTGCAGTCCAGGATCACGCATTGCTGTCCCGATGACATTACGACTAAAATGGCCACTAAAAAGATATTTAAGTCTCTCAAACGACAAAATACCGAGGTGCAAGGCCGCTCTGCTATGCATAAAGCGTGCGAACAGCCCACTCGGTACTGGCAACAATGGGCTGGCGCAAGGAATCTGGTTAAAGAGTATTTTCGTCCTCTCCGGCTTGCTCTCGGTAAAACGGTCTATAATAGATGACGTAGTGATTTTCGGGAGAACCTTCGCCGAGCATAACAGCCGTTTAGCTGTTGTTCTGAACTGCATGGAGAAAGCCGGTCTCGTGCTGATCTCTAAGAAGTACTGCTTCAGTGAACGACAGATCATTGTATTTGGGCATTTGGTTGACCAAGACGGTGTTAGGCCCGACCCGTGAAAGACAGAAGCCGTCAGCTGAGTCAAAGAGCACAAGTATGTGAAAGAACACAGGAGCTTACCCGCTCGCATGCCTCTTGCAAAAAAATATTCCTTTCAAATTGACCCCCGAATGTGATTCGGCATTTCACCAGCTCAAGTTCCTTCTTACCTCGCTGCCCATATTGCGTCATTTCAGCCCGACAGCTCTCAAACTTAACTCCACACTGACGCCGGTGGCATCGGCGTATAGGTGCTGTGCTCATACAACGGCATGGCGGGAATCGACACGTCGCTCATGCAAGTCGCACCCTCAGCAAGTCTGAACGCAATTATACCGTGAAGGGGCAAGAGTGCTGTACCGTCGTTTTTGGCGTACAGCAGTTTCGCTCGTACCTTTATGGACGTACTTTTACAGTTATCACTCATCATTCGTTTTGCTGGCTGATGAATCTGCGCGACCCCTGCGGTCGGTTAACTGGTCCTCCATGCCTTCCGGAGTCCAACTTTACATTGCCGTATAAAAATTACCGCCAAGACGCTGACGCTGACTGCCTCTCGCGGCTCCCTGTCGCGACTATACTCTGCGATGACGACAACTTTGACGACCATCTTGCCGCCGTTCCCGCACAATTTCCGGATCTTGCCACTTTCCAGCGAGAACAACGTAAAGATCAAGACTTTGTGCGTTTTATGAAAAGCTCGTAATCTGGCACCTGGAAACCCTTTCTGCATTCGCGATGGTTTGCTCTACCGGAAAAATTACTCGTCTGGCGGTGCGCGCTTTCTGCTCATCGTTCCGGCTAGCCTCTATTCATCTGTTCTACACGTAGTCCACGATGACGTTACAGCTGGACACTAGGGGTTTGCCTTTCTACTGGCCAAATATGCTTCGAACGACACAGCGTTGACCTCTTGGGTGCTGTGCTAGCGGTTCAAGCTTCCCACGACTTCTTACCTCCGAACACACCATATGACCTCATAGGCCCGTTTCCTCGCTCGTCCAAAGGTAATCGCTGGGTCAACGTATGCGTTGATCATCTCCCGTGAAACTGCCACCATCCCTTCCGCCACCGCCGCTGACGTCTCTTCACGCTGTCGTCCTCCGTCATATGCCCTCGTGTCATTATTAGATACCGTTGCCGCCAGTTTACGGCAGATGTTGTGGAACAGCTTCTGCGCTTTTGTTCTTGTCAATTCCGTCATTCTACACCTTACCATCCCCAGACAAATGGCCTCGTTGAACGTACAAACCAGACACTGACGAGCATGCTTGCGATGTATGTCGACTCTTATCATAAGAACTGGGATGACGTGCTCAATTATTTATGCCCATCCGCCTCGAAGCTCTCTCGACACCATCTTATCGTTCTCTCTCGACACCGAGCCTTCTGTTTCCAGCACCGTCTGCCGCGCTGAAGAGGCTCGTCGGCTCGCTCGGTTACGCACTCTGGCCTCAGGGCCGCTCTAAGCAGAGCTACAGTAGCCGTCACCGGATTGTCTGCTACTTTCCCGAATATTTAGTATGGCTTATAGACGCCTCTCCGCAAGCATGGTTTGTCCCAGAAGCTGTTGTCGCACTAGACAGGCCAATTTATGCTCAATTGGATTAATGACTTAAATTACGTGGTGTCTCGCCAATCTTCCCAAGGTCGCCCCTCGCGGAAAACACAAGTTGTGCATGTCGCAAGGATGAATTAAGCTCTGTTACTCTCGGGACTCTTGACGACAGTCTCGGGGTCTTCGTCTGCGAAGGGGGAAATGTTAGGAAGCGCTGAAGAGAGAAAAGAGGTGTGAGGAAGAAGCTCACCATCTATTCGTTAGCGCACCAGGCTAAGGTGGAGAAGCGCATTGTAAATAAACCTTAATAGTAATTCAAACTAATGAAGAGTGGAAACTTCCTGGTAAAAGAGCCCTGCAACTCTTCTTCGAGACGCTTTGGATGAATTTTTGCAGATTCCAAATTAAAAGGAATTACAGGAATCGGTACTATAGAACAGGAGTTTTAAGAAAGGAATCTTCAAAAGGCAAGCAAATAAAAAAGTGCTCTCAACTCAATTTTCCCGGTCTTCTGCTTCCCCATTTCGCCCGTCCAGTGACGACACTTGTGGGTTGGTTGGTTGGTTTGCGGGGTTTAACGTCCCAAAGCAACTCAGGCTATGAGAGACGCCGTAGTGGAGGACTCCGGAAATTTCGACCACCTGGGGTTCTTTAACGTGCGCTGACATCGCACAGTACACGGACGCCTTGCTTGTGTACCAATCGAAACAGCCTACATGAGCACGTCGCTACATTAAAAAAAGATGGCTTCTTATTGTTTTCCAGTCGCTGTAAGACATTTTTTCTAAAGTTGACGCGCTCTCCACCATGATGCCTCTCAGGAATAGAATGAGACCGGGGGCAGGCAGGGGAAGGAGACATTCATTTGTCACCATGCACTCCAAACTATTGTGCTTGTCTGGTGAGCCCGCTCCTTGATCGCCCCTCTCTGTATCCCAAGCCATCCTCCAATAGCGAGGAGCGACTGGCGAGGTCGTTCAATTATTTTCTGCCTAACTTTGGCTACATAGCCACAGGTCCACATGTAGGTCGTGAAAGTTTTTGTTCCAAAGTAGTAACTAGTGCCTCTGTTGGTGCTTTTTGTGTCACTTGCTTTGCAGCCTTTGTGTAAAACAAACATATTGGATTCATTGACTTAATATAGAAATACAACAATGCGACGTAACATATTTTTCCTAATGAACACAATTTGCAGCGCATTTGCCATTTATCCAATCATCAAACGCTCACCATTTGAAGAACAACCACTGTGTGCCGTCAGCACCATGATTTTGATTCTGAAGCAAATTAAAATATAAATGCAGAAATATGCGTTTTACGACCGGTGGCAATACTGTCACCATAACTCGACAATTGCAACAAAGAAGCAAAACAAGGCACTCAAATTATGTTGCAGGACCCCTTTTACTACCTTGGTATTTTTTTTTTTTGGACCATGCGTTTTTTCTTTTCTCCGCAGATGGTGTCGCGCACGCATGCAATGTCAGCCCAGCAAATGGTAACATAAAGAAAACAATATGCTATATATATATATATATATATATATATATATATATATATATATATATATATATAATAGAGCGAAGGGTATACGCTTCATTTAAAGAAACATTTTATTAGACTCGACGTTTCGATCGGAGACCGATCTTTCTCAAGGACTCTTGAGAAAGATCGGTCTCCGATCGAAACGTCGAGTCTAATAAAATGTTTCTTTAAATGAAGCGTACCCTTCGCTCTATTATTTTTTAAGCGGCCAAGTACGTTAAATGTTCTCGCATCCTATATATATATATATATATATATATATATATATATATATATATATATATATATATATATATATATATATATATATATATATATTCTAGGTTTGCTTCGTAAACTGCTAAAATTCTGTATACTTGGTTATGCTTACTAGAAGACACGTCATTCCTAAGCTGTAATGCAGTGCAAAGCTGCCACGTTCGTCACATTTACGAGCCTTTTATAGTGTGCATGGATTCGAGCGCGCCCGACGACAGCGATCATGACGATCACTGTGACACTGCTTGCCAATGTCTGCCCACCCAGTCCAAAATTAAAATATAATTGGAACTACCTGAGGCTTCCGATGAGTCGTATTGAAACCACCGGAAAAAAGGAAAATCAAATGGATTATCGAATTCCATTTGGTCACACCTATTGGCTGCTTGAATAGATATTTGCGTAATTCAAGTTCGAAACTTGATTTCCAAGTGCAGTTTGCTTACACATTTGGAGTTTCAGTTCCAAGTGGACAATCTTTCACATTACATTTGACTTTAGAATTGGAATTTGTATTCCCAATTGTAGTGTCAAAATCCAGTTGGTCAGACTGTCAAAGCTGAACTGAAATTTTTATATCCAATTGGTATCTCTGTCGTACTCCAGATGACTTCACTTGTAATTTGTGCCCCTTTTAGAGCCGCATGTCTTAGTAAGAATGGGAACATCAAATTCTTACTATTTCAGTTGGAAATTTTTCAATTGAATGTAACTAAAAGGCAGTAATTAGATCATCACATTTCTTTCTATAAGGATGAAATTAGTCTTCTAAATAACGATACTACCAGGTTAATATGTTGAATTGTTCTCATTATTTCCACATTCCCTGTAGCGAAGAATAAACAAATTCATTTCACAGAGAATTATCACTGTCACCAGCAACAGGTTACAGCAAAGTATATAAGAATGAAGAAGATTGTTCGGTGCATAAATTATTGAGATTAACTTTGTACCACATTGCTTAGGTGTACGGGATACGTGTTTGACTTTAATTCCACAAAAAGCTTATAATTATCAAATTTCAATCTTCTGGTAAAAAGAAATGTTGGCATCAGACACAGTATCTCCAGGCATTAAAATGGTTCCATTTGGATTCTATCGGTTTTCCATCAATTGGTTTAGATGCCAAGTCGCATCTCAGCACCAACATTGCTGCTATTGGTAAATAGGCAGGAATGCGGGCTTCTGGACCTTGCTTTCGCATGCGTTTAACGCTGTGGACGTTTTGCTATAAACCCACTAATTAATGCTTCATTAAATACCACATTAACGCCCTGATGCAGTGAATATTGCTTTTAAAATGAAATAAAATCGTACAGCGCACGCACCTCATCGACCTCATGTTGATTGCTGGGCAGTTTGCAGGTTTTAGATGTGTCTCATCATATTTTCAGAAAGTCGCTCAAAGAACAATCGAAAACCGTCCGGGAATTCCTGCAGTATATTACAATTCTGCCTGCTGATTCTTCCGCGGAAAGATTTTTAGATAAACCCCGGTAATGAAAAAAACATATGACTCATAAAAATCTCATACAGATTTCTAATACTACAGTCATACAAATATCATACAGTCTCATGTATTTGTCATACGTTGAATGATATTTGTATGAGATGATAAGAGATATGTACAAGTTTTATGTGAGTTTAGTATGAGAAATCTGTATGAGGTTTTTGTGACTTATAGGGTTTTTTTCACAACAATCCTCACTAGCGATCCTTTGCCAGAACCAAAAAGAAAGAAAATATTTTTCGTCCATTTTCATTCCTCGTGCCATGCCTCATTTAGACGAAGGAAAAAGAAGAGCGTGCTACCCACAGGAAGCAAGCACCATGAGTGACCCTGCAAAAAAGAGTATTACCTCCCCTCGTTCACCGCCGATGTCTCCGATATCGCCGTTTGCAGCTTCGCGAGCGTCAAAGCCGCAATATCCAGTGGATGGCACGAGCAAGTCGCCAGGAGCACCACCACGGAGCACGAATTTATCACCTAAGACCACATCACCACGACCACAACTCACCCTACCAGCCAGAGAAGGGAAACGCGGTGAACTAAAAAGAGGCGTTCTATCCCCTGCCTCACCGTCCGCAGCGCCGAAATCATCACGAGAGGCGGCGGCAGCTTCGCGAGCCTCGAGAAGCCCACCTCCAGTCGTGGCCACGACAGCGAGTGTCCGAGGTCTATCAGGTGCCGAAGCAACAGCACCTGTTCTCTCACCTACGGCTGTAGCGAGTGCGCGAACACGTTCTCAGCCGACGTCTCCTGCTAACCACACTCTCTCTCCTCGGAAGGCCCACCCGCTGCGAATCATGTCCCCTTCAGGCTGTGGAGGTCAGATCCCTTTGTCGTCAGATGCACTAGACCTGTCACTGTTTTCTCCTGCAAACACAGAGCCCTCCAAACTACAGTGGGCCATTCTAGGCACCGCAGGCCAATCAAAGCAGAGCTATTTCCAGAGTGTCTTTCCTGGCGAGAGAGAGGGCGGGTCACAATACATCGTCCACTTGGCTATGGCGATTGCAGGAATCTGCATGCTGCTGCTATTGATCGAATCTACCACGAGCGCCTACTTCCAGCACTGTGACAATCCCGTGAGCTGCTTTGACCTGAACACCGAGCTTCGCCGCAGCAGGCTTGTAGACGTCGACCCATGCGAAAACATGTTCGCTCACATTTGCGGACGCTGGAGCAGCATGTATCCTGGCCAATTGAATCAGTTCGATATCCTGGACAACCGGCTGCTCATGTCCTTGCTCGAGAATGTCGGCCGAGCACCGATGGGCTCCGGCAGCGCGACTGACAAGGCGGGTGCCGCTATTTCCGCCTGCATGGCAGTACCCGACGGCGAAGTAGACGGCACCAAAACGATTCGGGAAGTATTGAACCATCATGGGCTCAGATTTCCCGCGCAAGAAAGGCGAACTAACCGTGAACTGTTTCGAATCCTTGTCGGCTTGACCCTGCAGGACCTATCCCTTACAAAAAAGCTTAATGAGTTTCTGATTAAATGTTAATTGCATTTCTCATCATGCACATTAACATTTCTATACATTTTCTTGATGCATATTTAATGAGTTTCACAAGAAAGTTGGCCACCGTGCTTCTGGTTGGTACCTAATGTGTGCATTTCTTGTGTGTTGACCAATGAGCGCCTCATGGCTTTCACTTTTGGATAAAAAGTAAAAGCTAAAACATAGCGAAGCACCTCAACTACATTAAAAAAAGCTAAAAAATAAAAAAAATGAAAACTAAGCGAAAAAAAAAAATGCACCCTCGCGCGATTCGAACTTAGTACCTCTTACTCCGTAGCTTTCTACGCTAACCACTCGGCCACTCGGGAACTGGTAACAAGGTACCGTATTTGCTTCTTATGTCTGGACTGCATTCATAAGATTGGGACTTAATGTTTCGAAGCATGTTTCGAAGTGTACAGGCCATTGCGGCTGCTCTAACAATTACAACTTCTTGACCATTACAACTTGCATCTAATGTTCTGGATACCTATGCGCACTATTTTGTCCACTGGAGTCATTTTAACATGTCGAGTTTGGCATCGCTGGCAAATTTATCAGCGCTGGCTCTTCCGTGGTTGCTACCTTGGGCGTAATTTTCGCTGAACACGGAGCTATAGCACGAACCTTTAAGGAAAAAAAGTGCGACCAAGCTTCAATACCGGCAAGCGCAGCAGCGCCAACACTATTTTACTGGTAACTAAATCTTATTTGTATCTAAACATTTCGGGAAGCGATGCGATGACTGAGGGCTCGGCTAATCTATACGCAGAGCAAGAAGGAGCTCGAAAGCTTAAGAAACACGCAAATATCATGCATTATAAAGAAGGCATTGCTTCTCGTGCCCTGGTCGCGCACATGCTCCCAGGACAGTCCAGTTCCGAGTCAACGAACGGCTCGGGTTACGTCCGCGCGTCGTCGTCGGCGCAGGCCTCTCCAAAACGGCCTGCTCGCAGGTGCGAGGAGGCATTGGAAATGGAGCGGCCTTGCGTCCGTTTGCTTGGAGGCGGTGTGGCAGTGCGTCGGTTCGCGTACACAACAATATCCTTGCCCGTAACACCCTCAAGCATATTGTCCAACCACAGCACCCATTCGCTTGGCAAGAAGTGATTTGCAATGGCACAAACACCCAAGACGCCGGGTGTAAGCGTGTTTTGAATGAAACAAATGTCCAAAAAGTTGTTTTTGTTTTTACAGTGCATGCTAAACAAAAATGAAAACATAGTAAAGAATATACATTCGCTTAGTGATGCATAATTTCCCTCATTTGAGAAAGTCAATGCATTTCCACATTAGCTCCTATACAAAAATACTGTTGTGTTTTCCAAGTACGAAACTTCTTGCGTAATCTCAAATGAAAGTCTGTTGCGGATCTCATGTTAAAACACATAAAAATTGTTTCTTAGGCAACATCCTACATATGCTAATCAGAAATGAAAACATAGGGCTCTGAAAGTGTGCAGTTAACAAAGAAATAATATATATTCACTTAGTGATGTATACATTTCCTCATTTGAGAAAGTCAATGTATTTCCACATTAGATCCTACCCAAAAATACTGTTGCGTTTTCCAAGCACAAAACTTCATGTGTGATCTCAAAGGAAAGTCTGCCGCGGATATGATGTTAAATCACATCTAATCTTGAATCTCCTTTGAGTGGTTGATGACTCATCAAAAACACATTACGTGGGTAACAGAAATTCAATATCCATTTTTGTAAGGGATTGGGCGTGTTCTTCCAGCTCAAGCCTTCGCCCTACTTGAAAACGGAGCACAGGTTCGTGTTCGAGCTCAGGAACGCTGAGACGATGCAGAGGTATACAATCCAGGAGAAAATAATGGCTACTTGCGTTCGCGCATATGATCCAGCAGTGGACGATGTAGATTCTTTGGCAGCCACCCTTGTCAATGTAGAGATTGACGTCAGAGTTCTGTACAAGATGTACGCACCCGGTGAACCGGAAAGGCGGCACAGTCGGTTTCGGCATATTGAACAAGTTTTGCACGAAACAGATGATCTTGCAGCTATAATTAAAACAGAGTGGTGGGTTGATGATATTAATGCCAACATACCCAAGAAGTCGGCGATAAGTGCAGAGTCTGAAATCCTGCTAAAGGACAGGGAGTCTCTACTTTCAACAGAAGCTGTGCTCAGGGGATACAGTACCCGAAGCTTGCCACTGCAAAACTACATAGCTTGGAAAGTCATCACGTACCTTTCGTATGGAGCGTCGAGCAAGATGGCTCACTGTCACGCCTCCTTGCGTCGTAAACACTGGAGTTACGCATTCAGCGTTGCTCTCAAACGCTGCATTTCGTACACGAAGCTAATCTTGCCCTACGGCATTATCAGTCTTCAGCTCACGAATATTCTCGGCGACAACACAATAGACTATGTGATCACTATCGCCAAGAACATAAGGCAGCAGATGGAGTTGTCGTACAATGTTTCCTTGGGGGACAAACAATCTGCAAAGCGCATAGTGCAGAGGCTACGCTCTATTCATCAGATCATCGGAACGTCGTCGAAGCTTCGAAATAACGTCGCATTGGACTCCTATTACAAGCACGTGCCGAAGTACGAAGATAAAACCGAATTCGTCGTTTGGCTACTGGAAGCTCATCGCGCTGTGGCAGCGCACAAGAAGCTGTTTCTGCAACCATCCGCCGATGTCGCTGCTTCGATCAGTAGAGACGACTGGGAAGGCACAGCTGTATCCGTGGGCGCCTTCTACGTCATCTTGCAAAACCTCATCTACGTTCCGGGAAGCATACTATTACCGCCGCTTCTAGTTCCACGTGTTCCAAGCTCGTACAACTACGGCGGCATCGGCAAAGTGCTGGGCCACGAACTATCTCACGCATTCGAGCCAAATTACCTGGGCGTGGGCACCGGCGACGAGGGTCAGACGTTCTACACGCCTCGCTTCCTGAAAAGACTAGAGGAGCAAAGAGAATGCCTCGTACTGCAGGCGAATAAGATGGCCCACAGTGCCATAGCTGGGAACAACTCCATCAGCGAGACATATGCTGATAGTGCAGGAGTCGAGGCCGCGTACCTTGCGTACTCCGTCATGACAAAACATTATCCCCAAAAGGGAGTAGAACAGTACACGGCCGACCAATCGTTCTTTGCCGGTTCTTGTTACATGTTCTGCGAATCAGAACAGAAGCCATCGCAAGCGGGTGTCTACCTACCAAACAGCCTCCGCTGCAACCAGCCTTGCGTTAACACCCAGGAGTTCGCCGATGCCTTTCACTGCAAACAGGGTTCGGCCATGGTCCCAGCTCAGCGGTGTGACATCCACGACCGGCGGCTGACGAAGCATTGGGAGACTCACTGAAATACTTGTGGCTCTAGAAATTTTGCACCGCGCCCTAAATAGACTGACATTGACAGGGTATTTTGCAATTGTGTCTGCTACTGTGAAAATTTCCTCGCCGCTTATGATGTAAACGCACTGTTGAGTCTAGAGACAGCGAACGGACTTTATTTTGATCATGGTCATTGTTTGACTACGTTTACTCTACCCTATTGTTCGTTGGACGGATATGCTTAATGTGGGACTGGCTTTTGCCGTCGTTCTGAGATGAGTCATATTCACTCTGTTTCAGTGGTTTTTATCGCGTGCCTTCACTAGCACAGTTCCTTGTAGTTGACTGAAAAGGCAGAGAATAGCAAAGTCATAAACTGAGCAGAACTATGATCGGGAGCTCGGTAAAAGTTTGTCGCGTTAGTATTTTGTGTTTTGCTACGCTTTAGACTCTTTTGAAGATAATTTCGCTACTTTATTTACTGCGAAGGGAGCGATGCAAAGCTTCCTGACATTTTGAGTGCCTTGAAAAAGTATTTCAGGGTTTTGCAATGTGAAATCAGAAATTTTGCAAAGAAACGAAATACATGCTTAGTTCGGTGTGGATTTGTCCACTAAAACCAGCAACATCAAATATTGACTTTATATTTATGAGACCATACAAAGCCAAGTTTAGGTCATGAGTCGGCTATCTAAAGGATGCGATATGTGCAAATTATTCGCGGCAGTACCACAGGCTGGTTGTATGTTGCTGGTGCTGTCCGGTAGTAACGTGACTATCTTATCGCTTGCGCGTACTCTAGTCACTGGCGCATCTCGCTAGCAGTATACAAGGCAACAGCGCAGTGTTACGATTCTTACCCGTTTTGATTGATCAGTAGAATAGTGATTTTCGCGAAACCATGAGCAATTCACGAGTACCTCGTCAAGGAAACTACTTAGTGCATCTCTTTTTCAAAAGTATCCATGAAGACCCGGTTTTAATGGTCTCATCTATGTATGATGCTTCAGTTGAGTGCAGTTTTAGTCGAGCAAAGCTCCAGTCAGAATATATTGAAAACCTTGACCTAAGGTAGCGTCAGTTTGGCTTTGTAGCTGCAGTACAGAAAACACACATCATTGATTCTTTTCGGTATTTGGTGCATGCTGTTCTGCGCCTCTGCAATGTATCGATTCACTTTTAGTTCACGACTACACTGAGAAACGATCCTGATGCTTGATATTTGTTTCATTCCAGCCTAACTATCTTACACAACAGCAGATACCTTGTCAAACGTGTAGCTTTGGGAAATTCACGCTGATCGTTACACTACTTCAGTAAGATGTGTTGTCGGCCTAGTTGGTGCAGTACTTCAGACATCTTATAGTAGCGCGAAAAAACACACACAAGACAGGGTACAGGACGAGCGCTGACTGCCAACTGTTTATTGGAAGGAAAGAGGAACGTATATTTAAACCCTCGGCCACTCAGGTGTTCATAGCCCCAATCGCACTCACCCCACCCGGTATCAAAAATCATCAATGACAAGCCTAGGCATGTGTGATTAAACACAACAAGGAAGCGATAAATAAACGATACATATCTTAACAACAGTCAAACGTAGCAAAGCAGTGTGAAGACTTGAAGCAAAAGCAGACAAAACTAAACAACGTAAAAATTAGAGCTCACAACAAGGTAATAACCAAAGGTAACTAGCAAAGAGGCAATAGCAGCCAATCCCTCGTAGCAAAAGCAGTGTCCACAGCAAGGCAAAAGTAGTCTAACAAAAAGCCGTAAAAAACCAGAACAAAACACCAAGGTAACAAAAGCATTTTAACAAAAAAAAAAAAAAAACCAACAAGGTAAGACCAAGGTAAAAAACCAAACCCAAGGGTAACTAACAAAAAAATTGTAGCAATAGCAGTCAATATCTCGTAGCAAAGGCAGTGTCATGTATACGAAGCAAAAGCAGTCAAAATCTAAAAATTAAACAAGGTAAAAATCTATATATAAAAATATAAAAAAAACGCCACAAATACCAAAGACAGGCCGTCCGAAGCAGGTTACAAACAGTGGACAATGGAATACTCATTTCAGATCATATTATCGAGGAAAGATACCTCACTGCTGTAGAGCACTACAGAAGACTCACTGATACAGTCAGTCCCTCTTATCTTTACGCTTCCATGATTTCACTTGCGAGTGAATTGCGGCTCTTGCCAAGAATCCTAATCTCATACAGCCGAGGCTAGCAACCCCTACAGGACGCGCAATGCTTAGCCAAATTAGAACCTTCCCCCGTTGTTAATGATAAGTCATGTTCCCGTGCACGATCGTCCTGTACCCTGTCTTGTGTGTGTATAAGATGTCTGGAGTTACACTACTTGCATACTGCTTGTGTGTTTTCACCAGCGTCCCTTTCACTTATATTATGCTTCGAGACATTAAACGCCTTGCGAACCTTTCGCAATGTTTGAAACAACACAAAGCTTTAATCAACACTCATGCACTTTTACTCTATATGTTAATTTATTTTGTGAAAGTACAAACGGCACGACTACCCGTGTATGTTGAAGATATTGCCTGGTTTTCCTTAAATTCATTAAAGGGAAGAACAAAACTTCCCGAAAAAAATCCAATGCAAGAAAAAATATCGCCCACAAACAGACTTGCATGCGGATACAGCACCTTAGGTGGACTTTGGAGGTATTTGTGGCTTTGTGCAGTGTCCATGGCGCGGCAGCACGTTCGGCTATTTTGTTCCACTAAAAGCTTGGGTTATGAAATCGAATTTGCGAACGTTTAGCCTAGCACATCCGTGGGACCTACCCTCTGCTCACTTTCTCGCAGCACGAAGGTCTGAAAGAAAGTGTCTTGACAGACCATGACATAAGAGCTCAACCACTAAGTCGGCTGACCCAGTTACGTTGCTGACCGCGGCGGCCATGTTTCGATGCGGGCGACACGCAATTCAGCACCGGCGTGTTGATCTCGTGCACCTTAATGAACATCCTGCAATCGAAATTAACCGAGCTCTCTTTTGCGGGGTCTCTCATAGCCGATGTAGCTTTGGGACATTGAATAAAAAATTTAAAAAACAGGAGCTGAAAATTTCTCTCTGCTCTCGACGAGACATGCTGTAGAGGTTTGCAAAGCAAAAAGTTGAACCTAAACTTAAAACAAGCAGTCATAAAGTTTTCAAACATTAAGATCTGCGTAACAATAGAACAGAGATGACATGACAAATAATAAGTATATTTATCCCCACCTACATGTTACCTTACCAGTGAATTTCTCTGTAGGGCTAAGTATCACAGAGCAAGAAAAAAAAAAACGATTTAAGTGCCGGTATAGCTTGCAAAGCAAACACGGATATACGTGCGGAACATACAGTACTTGTAGCACTCGTTTAGCTTTGCCTGGTCGGGTTGATCTAAGTATGTAACGGGTGCTTTAGGCTTTATTTTGAGGATGAAGAAGACCTAATTAAGATGTTCAATGGGACTTTGTAAGGGGAGATGAAGACGATGAAATAATCTCATGCCAAACAGCATAATACCGGAATAATGTGCGGCCAATCCCTTTGTGGGTGTGTGCCATTATCTAAGGGCACAAAAACAATGACGTCTTAGCAGGCAAAGCAACTCCTATCGACATTGCGGGTGGTCAAGCGAATGAACAAGAAACCCGATTTCATTGCTTCGGCCTAATTTCAAAATTCATTGCGAGTTTTTTTTTTTTTTTTAGGATGACACTTCACGGCCCCCTCGCGAAATCCAAGAATGCAGGCAATAATGCATCTAAAAAAAAAAGACGTTTGTGATCACTGCGGCCACCCGCTTTGGAGGGATGCATAAGCAGATCACTTTGAACGTCGACATTGCCGCCTTTAGCTATTTCGACGTCTAATTGACTTCATTGGCGGTAATTAATTAACGAATGACTCCACAAGCGCGAATATTTACCCTGGCGACATTTTTAACGCCATTCACGCACTTTCACTCGCTTACTTGTCAAAAGACGTCCATTTTCAGTTTTATGGCGTCATAAACTGACGTCACGTCCGATGTCCTCATAGGTATAACGTAGCCAGAAGTGAGGTACCACGTTATCAATTTGAACGTTGACATTACCCTTTTGGATATTTTGATGTCTAACTGGCGGGTACTTAACACCATGGAACACCTTTCTGAAGTAGGTGATTACACAGAAAGCATTCGCCTGGCCCTGAATATGGACGAAGCTTCATTCGCACAAAAGGCAGCCAACCAGTTTTTCTTAAATCATGATTGTCTTCCTACTCCTCCTCCGGTGTTATCAATGCTTGAGCCCCTGAATAGATGACTATAGACTTCACTACGACAAAATTGCTGACCTCTGTACGTCGCCTCAAGACAAACACTGCCCCTGGACACGAAGACATACGCAATTCCTTATTTCGTAGCTTGGAAGGGTCTGCTTTACAGTCTCTGCTTGATACATTACAATCAATGAGCTGTGGCATTCTGGAGTAATTCCGAGAGAGCGAAAACATTATATCGTGTTCCAATACCCAGATCAGGTCAGCCGCCAATTTCTCTAACGGCCCTCTGGCCTAATTTTCTTACGACTGCTATCTGCAAGCTTTACACATTCTAGCAGATCGCTTGTCATTGTGGTTGGAATCGAATGCTTGTTATACAGAACGAAAGACGGCTTTGTAGCTTTGGCTGCTGACGTACTTAACGATTCTCCCCAGACTCATCTGGTTCGTAGTGTGATAGCTTGAGACATCAAAAAGGCATATGACAACGTCCTTCGCTCCGCAATTCTTGGCACCCTTGAGGATCTCGGTCGCCGAATCGCTTTCTTCTCTCAATTCACTCCTTTTTAACCAACAGAACTTTTAGTATTCCTGTGTATGGGGATCCTTTTGGTCACTTTACATCCAACTACGGGATGTTGGAGCCCCAGGGCTCCATCTTCATCTCTACATTATTCAACGTGGCTTTTATTCCTCTTGTCAGAGCCCTAGTAAACATGCCTTCTATACTCGTTCTTACCTATGCCGATGACGCAAGCTTGTGGTCCTGTCATCCAGATACGTCTGTACAAAAGTCGGCGTTCTAGCACGCGCTAGATTCCTTAACATCTCGACTCCCCGTTTTGGGTCTGGCGCTATCGTGCAGTAAATAATGTTTCATTCACATCACTTACAAAAGCAGCTCCTTTTACCTTTACAGTAGATATTTCTGGAATTCATCAAGTGGAAAGTGTTCTGGGATTGGAACTCCTTGGCTAAACACTGCCCGTAAATCGGCTCATGCTGCACTCACTCGGTCTGATTCGTCGCATAGCCACGCGCTCTGGCGGAGCGTGTTCTAATACTTCTCGTCAGCTCGTGCACTCTATCTTTCAGCCGCGGATATTATTGTACCAGGCAGAATTTTATCTCCTCACCCGTTGAGAATGAGACTCCCTTGAAGCTATCAATCACGAGGCTGTGTGCGCCAAAACCTATCTCCCTTGTCTTACACCGATATCCGTCCTACAAGAGTACGCTCAACTTAGTACATCAACTGAATTCATCGACCAGCGTGAGACAAGCAGAGCACGAAAAATGTCGCTTCAGCTCCATCCTCCGTGGTAGTATACTGTCAAGTCACAGACAATCGATCCACTGCTTCGCCAGCGATGTCAGCCGCGCGTCTACCTCCAACCAGAACTGCAGGGCTACAGCCAGTTGCAGCAGTGTACAGTCCCTCTCTTCGTCATCTTAACTCTCGCGCAACATATAGCGTGGATACATGCACCCCCTTTCCTTGGAGCTTCAGGCGATACACAATGCAATTGACTCCCTTCCCCTCTTACCCACATTTCATATTGTTAATATTTACACTTACTCCTTAGCCACCTTTATGCAGCTAAGGTTGTTCGGCGCACATTCAAAATCTCATAGCCTGAGTTGCTTTGGGACGTTAAACCCCACAAACCAACCAACCAAAATTACACAGTGCATTCACCAGCCCTGCAAAAATTACCCGTCCTGTGCTCGCCATGCTCACGATCTACATAATATCCATGTGGATAGAATGACAAACCTTGACACATCAGGAATCTCGCCACCTTCCCTTCTTCCCCCCAGATCCACTCAGCGAACGCGCGTTCTAATTCCTCCGTGTTCGTACCCCTCCGCCTTAATCTCACTTGGGAGGAGTGTGGTGTTCGGCTTATCGGTCGTTCGTTCACATTTCACCGACCATAAATCGCTTTAACCAATCTTGGGCCCAACAACCGGTGTTCCGACTATTGCAGCAGTGCGTTTGCAGCGCTAGGCTGTCACATTGTAAGCTTACCGGTATTCGCTTATCTTCAGAAAATCAAGCGAGAATGCTGAAGCCGATTTCTGTTCGCGCCTGCCGTTATCAGTGATGAAAGACGAAACGCAAGAAAGCGAGGAAACGTTTTACTCATTGCGGTTGCAATCAATGCCAGCTTCAAGCCAGCACGTTGCTCGAACAACAACTCGGGACCCCATGCTTTGTAAAGTGATAGATTTCATAAACGTGGGTTGGCCATGCGTCTGTGACTGAAAAAGATTTGAAGCCTTTTTTTTTCACAGACGCAACGAGCTCAGATTTCACCAAGGCTGCATCATGTTCGGGATGCGAGTGATCGTGCCGGCAAAGTTGCGCAACTTGCAGCTGGACGAACTTCACGAAGAGCACCTGCAGGCATCGTGCGCAGCAAGCATCTAGCGCGCAGCTACGTGTGGTGGCCTTCCATCGAGGCGGACCTCGATCGTCGTGTCAAGTCCTGCGTAAGTTGTCAAAAACAGCGTTCCGAGCCGTGAAAAGCGCCCCTGCATCCTTGGTCTTAGCCAAAAGCGCCATTTCAGCGCGTACTATCGGCGTCAAATGAAACGCGAACAGCGGAACGCGTGGCGATAGGCCAAACTGAGACCATCTGCCTTTCGTTATCAGAGATCGAGAGGCGCGAATTTCTGGTTCGGGATAGTTTGCTTCTATTTTTTTGGCGTTCGTTTTCTTGTTTTGCCACATGGAGCGTCACATTCCTACTTACCACCGATCGCAAGTGCCGCAGCGCGGTTTCTCTGGCGAAAGTGGCTTATCAGATAAAAAAGCGATTAAAAACGTCGCGTAGCGCACCGTCCGTTCCCGATCGGCCGCCTATGCTGTTCGCATCGCAATCAGATGCTGATAACATGGCATCGGTGGAAGCACAATCAAAGCGCTGTGCAAGGTGTAATTGGTGCTAAGTATGAATGTGGCGCTCCAGTGGCGAAGCAGAAAACGAACGCCATAGAAAATAGAAGTGAACTATCGCGAACCGGAAATTCGTGCCCCTCTCTGATAATCAGTTGGGCCTGTCGCCATGCGTTCCGCTGTTCGCGTTTCATTTGACGCCCGGCGCGATAGTACATATCGATTTTGCTGGCCCCTTTTTGCACGCAATGTTTCTTGTAGTCGTGGACGTGCACTTCGAGTGGCCGGAAGTGTTTGTTATGCGCGCTCGACTACTTCGGATGCTACAGTCGACAAATTGAGAGAACTGTCCGTGCGTTTTGGTTTCCCAGAAACCGTTGTCACTGATTTACGGCCCCCCGCAATTTACTTCCGAAGAGTTCGAGCGTTTTGTAAACGAATTGGGCTCTCGTCACGGGCTTACAGCACCGTATCATCCCAGCTCAAACGAGCTTGCAGAGCGTTCTATTCAGACACTCAAATACACTCTTCGTAAATCTAGCGAAGCGGACACATTACATCTGAGGCTTCACAAGTTTTTGCTTACCTATCGCAACTCGCCACACTCGACAACAAGTGAGTCACTAGCAAACTTGTTACTAGGAAGACGGCTGCGAAATCGACTCGATGTTGTCAAGCCAGCGGTGGGAGGAACAGTTGTATTCAAGCAATCCGTGGCTCGCCCATGTCGTGATCGTGATATAACAGTTGGTGACCAAGTGATGGCTCGCAATTATCGAGGCTGACCAAACTGAGTCCCTGGTGTTGTCGTGGGGCAGTCCGGCCCTTTGTCTTTCAACGTTCCTGCTAACACACCCAGAGGCAGTTTTGCCCCACCGGGATGGCGCAGTGGTTACGGCAATCGACTATTGTTTCCAAGGATGCGGGATCGAATCCTTGGGAACAGGGAATAGTTGAGAGGATATTTTGAGTGCTGGCTTGTACAGGTCGTTGCCTCCAAACACTATCTTCGTAGTAGTAGTGATAGCAGTAGTAGTCGGCACCGCGCGTTAGAAATATTCGCTGGCTGCATAAAAAAATTCGTACTAAGGTAATTTGTGGCTCCAGTGACGGATGTTTGATTGACGTGTGATAGGCCATGACAAGTTAATAAAATCATTTTAATTGATGAATTTAAGAATGAAAAACTTTGAAGGGGTTGAAAGGTGTCAAAAATGCTCAGAATGAAAAGCAACTGCTTGATGACGCCAATTAATAAAAATTCAGAGTGCGCCATTGATCAATTCATTAATTGTAGAAGAAATGAAGAATGCGTCCAACGTGTCAAGCTGCTCAGAATGGAAAGCCAACATTTGGTGCCGACTGCAGGAAGCTGACCAATAGTAAGTCAAAAGCTTAATACGCAGTAGCCTTGCACGAGGGAGAAAAAGCGAAAGCAAAGTCGAAGGCAAAAGCCCACTAACTTACGAATGTGATTGTGCGCTCTGTACTGTGCGCAGAGGTGCATTATTTCTCATGAATGTTCAATGCAGCACGATATGGCAAGTGAGCTGTATTCCAATCCAACACCAGAGGTGTTTTAGGGCCCTTTTAATACAGAAATTTTCTATGTGAAGGAGCGGAAAAAATGTTCATTAGGAACTAGAGCGGCTACCTAGCAAGCTTCCAGACAGCAGTCTACTGATGAGTGTAAAGTGCAATAAAACGCCTCTCGAAACTAGCGCGAACTCATGAGCGCCAAGTTGACATTCAAGGGCGTTCCCTTCACTGGCAGGGCGGCACACTTGTTGTAAGCCCACATGAAATACACCAGGCGCCCCAACGAGATGTCCGTGAAATTGACGCGCCCAATGACGTTCCAGTCAGGTGACCTCATAGCGTCGAATGCAGACACGACACCAAGGGCGGTTGTGGCACTGGCTAGGTAGTCGTCACTTTTGCTGCCGTTAAAGCAAGTCTTTCTGAAGCATTCGAGGTGATTGTCGATGTTTCTTCGCGTCTCACGAGACCACGGCGACTCTAGAAGAAAAGACCACATGTGGGTGGCGAAGTCCACGCCAAGAGCTAAAAGGTCTAGAACAGAGTTTCGGCGGGGGCTCGAACTTAATAGAGCATACAGGCTGGTCGGCACGAAGATGGAGTATCCGCTTCTTACAGCCACTGGGAAGAAAAGACTTTCGGTGTCAGGAATCTTTCGTGCCACCTTGGCAGCCTTCACGTTGAAGGCGTAAGAGCGGGCAGCTAGTAGGTTGGCTTCGAATGTCTTTAACACGGCTCTGACAGGAATATCAGATATGGCTATTTCCTCCGGAAGCATCAGACGCAGCGCGTGCAGTCTCCGCATCAGCTCTCCTTCCGTGGTATCCTTCAACAGCGGATGACCGGAAGCATCGTGGGCGACATTCGATATCATTTTGGCGAATATGCCACGTAAGTGTCCGTTAACACGGCGACTGCTAACCATTTCTGTCATGAACGCTTCCTCTATTTCGCAAAATCCCAGAGAGTGACAAGTGCTCATTAGAGTCAAGCCATGAGTTCTGACTGCAGCTTCCGTCGCGTCCCTTGTCATTAGAGCTGTGCACACAGCGCAATACTGAGAGGCTGGCGAGTATTATTAGCGAGGATATCCATCAAGTCATTCAGACTGTTCTGCTCCGCTGTCGAAACTGTGGTCACATTGGGATGCAGAGGGAACACCAGCGCTTCCAAGATTTCCATCCAAGTACGTTTCGACAAAAACGAGAAAGGGGAGTGTTCTACGGTTTTTGTTATGTTGCCTGATCTGTTTCTTCCCAGAAAAGAAGTTACGAGATCTTTAATTGACAGGAACGCCTGGTTCGTTATAGAGGAGTTGAGAACTTTGTTCACAATATCGAGTGCAGAGGGCAAAAATACCTCCAAGTCAGGATCTGAGAAACACTCACTAGCTGCCAAATTCAAATTTGTGCCCTGCTGCGATACGGAGAATGACATCACAGTTGGCAGGTCATAGCGAATGTTCAGGAGCGCCAGAATGCGAACCACTTGATATGGGTCCAGTGGTAAGGAGGGAATGGCGGCTTGCAGAATCACCGCCAAGTACTGGGCGACTCCGTTGGCTGGTGACTCTTCGCTCGTCCAGAAGCCATTCCTGAGGGATGCGAGCATGGCCCCTGATGCGCTGCTGCTTGTTTCAATGCCAGCCGTGTCGATGAAATTCCACAGCATGGCACTGCGGAAGAACGGTGAAAAATACTCGGAAGTGCCAGCATCCGCTTTGGAACAGACATGTCTGTAGAAGTCGTCGCATGGGTCAATGCTTGAGTTGAGCACCCGGATCACCATCAAGGCTTCGTCAGGGCAGCAGAACTGTTCACGGTGATCCTCCGAATGGGAGGTTCTCGCTTTCTCAGCACAGCGGCGATGAGGACGGTGATTAGGAGGGCAGAGAGGGCGATGTCCAGAAAGGCGGCCACCCATAGGTGCCTGAGGGAGTGGGGTCCCCTCATTAGTGTCTCGGATTGCCATGTCACAGGTGTTTCGGCAGCCTCTGTCGAGATATCAGGCATCTTGTACGTGCTCATGTCTGGTAGGAAGCGTTGCATTTTTTTTCTCTTGTTCTCGTTGTTGTTGTTGTTGTTCTCCTCTAATTTAATGGCACATACCAACACAGGGGGATCGGCCAAGAATTGGGGTGCAGAGATATTAGATTTTGAGATGTATAATTACATCTTTTCTTTGTTTAGGGCCTGAGTATTTTCGGCTTCTTTCTTTTCATTGATGATTCGCTCCAGTGACGCAATGCGACCACGTAACGAAAAAGAGCTAAATGTAACAAAAATAACAGCTTGCGCTAGAGTTTGGAGAATGAAAAAGTTCAATATTTTCTATAGCTCTGGCGGGAAAACTTGTTTGCATAACAAGGAAAGAAGACGTGCTATGAAAATTTGTGTTATGTGAAAGAATGTTTACTCCATTCAGTAATTTACACATACGCATGTATTTAACCCTTGGCATAAAAGTTCATTGATTCGTCAATGCATTGTTTGCCTATGCTCCTTCATTCGTCATCACCTGAAGACCTACAAAGAAAGAAATTATGTGGGACAGTTAAGCTCCGCCTTAATGGTTATGACGCGGTAGTGGTGGTTACCACACAGAATTCAAACACCCGCTTTAACCAAGCCGTATAAACGGGCCCGCTTATGGTTTACGTGAATGGAAGGCTCCTGGCAGGCTGATTCTGGTATAACCCTCCCATATGAGAGGATAGGCTCGAGCTGGCCGCTGCTGCCAACATAATGTCTGGCAACCCTCAGCACAGGTACTGCTTGACCATGTCATGATGATAGTGTTAGCTAGTCCCTTTGTAACGGGTGACAGCTGCCAGCTATCAGCGCCATGCTGGGGACTTCTCGCTCATAACGCCAGCGACGGTGGACGGCCGTCGACGCCGACAGCCGATGCCGGATTTTCGGTGTACTTTACCTGTAACACTATCTCGTTAAAGAACACATGCTGAACCTATCAGGTATGACATGCACGCTGTATTTTCGTATAATTAGAAAGGTGAGTAAGAATAATAATTATGCACATCATTATAACGCGTAAACTAGTCGTATAATATAATCACGCCTAAGGCATTTAAAGTGAGACAGGTCGCCAACCTCCTTTGAATTGCTGTAAGGAAAACGAGGTTTTCGGCCTGAGATTCATACAAATGAATCCAAAGAACACAGATCTAAGGGCGCAGACGAGAAGGGTCATAAAGTGTATTGGGCACAAGCCCCTTGTATATAGTGTCATGGGGTTTATACCGCCTTGCTTGTTTACTGCAACTAGTCCATATGAGAGGAGTGCGATGGAATAATAATAATAACTGGTTCACAGGAAGGGAAAGGCGCAGTGTCACACTTGCTCTGTGGACACCTGAAGCGCGCCGTAAGGGAAGGGATGAAGTTGGGAGTGAAAGTAGAAAGAGAGAAAGGGGAGCCGTAGTGGAGGGCTGCGGACTAATTTCGACCACCTGGGGATCTTTAACGTGCGCTGACATCGCACAGCACACGAACGCCACTTCGTTTCGCCTCCATCGAAGCGCAGCCGCCGTGGTCGGGTTCGAACCCGGGAACTCCGGACAGTAGTCGGGCGTCTTACTACTGCACCATCCCGGCGGGGCACGATGGAATGGATGGATGGAATATAGAAGCGTCTCCTATGAAACGGAGTGGTAGCAGTTGCTATCATGCTCATGTTCCCCCCTATATCTTATTGTTTTAGATTCGTTAACTATGCCATCATTGTTTATTTAATTTTTGTTTGTACATTACTAAAATTATGTCACTTTTCTGCTTTTAAGGCACTAATCTTCCAATAGTTTTTTGCTGGTTGCAGCGGTATCGAATGGGTCGGGTAGACCGGTCACCGCGATTACCCTGAAAACTAGATCTCCTGAGGCAGCTGAGGAAGTGGCTGTAGCTCTAGCCTGCGCCCAGACAAAGGCGCGTTTCGTGATCTGCGACAGCAAAACTGCCATACGAAATTACAGTCGTGGGTTGATTGCTCCCCAGGCAATTTGAATATTACAGCAATCACCAATCTCGCGAACTATACAGCTGATTTGAACTCCATCGCATACTGGCGTTCCCGGCAACGAATCCGCCCATGCCATGGCTCGAGGGCTCTACCACCGAGCCGGCGGCAGAGAGGGGGCTTGGAGCGGGGAGCATAGTGTGTGCCAAATCGTACACGGAAATTCTGCAGCATTACAGACTCCGTAGACGGGTGGCTGCTGCGCCAGCCCCTACCCTAAATTGCAGGCAGGCCGTCGCTTGGCGTCGCCTTCAGACTGGTACATTCCCACACCCGCTCCTGGTGAGCTATATGCTCCCAGGAGAAAGATCTGAATTCTGTGCAAACTGTGACACGAGAGGGACCCTCGAACATATCCTCTGGGACTGCCCCTTTTCTCCCGGGAGGGGTCTAAATCTGACGCCGCAACTCTGGGAGACCATGCTGCGCTGCTTCTGACCCTGGGCTCCAGCTAGCCGCCATCCAGATGGCCTGGGACGCCGCCGGCCAACAACGTCTGCCGGCCTGCGTCTGAGGCGGGGCACCCGCCATCCATCCCAAGCGACGGAGGGCAGGAGCCTCTTCATCCGCTGGAATAAATAAAAAGTTCTGCTCTCTCTCTTGCTAGATTCCACCGCAGGTTAATTGCATCTCTAAACCCCTGAGCTCCAGGAAGAGTGACTGCGTCTAATACAAAGACAGTCGACTGCCATCTACCGGCCGAAAAAGACGTTCCCCCTTTCTTCAATGTACTTCTTTCTCGTCACCTTCCAGGCACGAGCACGCCAGTTCATTTCAGCGTTCTCCACCCATATTGTATCTAGTTGCCCCGCCGGGGTGGTACAGTGGTAAGACGCCCGACTACTGTCCGGACTTCCCGGGTTCGAACCCGACCTCGGCGGCTGCGTTTAGATGGAGGCGAAACGAAGTGGCGTCCGTGTGCTGTGCGATGCCAGCGCACGTTAAAGATCCCCAGGTGGTCGAAATTACTCCGCAGCCCTCCACTACGGCTCCCCTTTCTCTCTTTCCTCTTTCACTCCCACCTTCATCCCTTCCCTTACGGCGGGGTTCAGGTGTCCACATAGCAAGTGTGACAGATACGGCGCCTTTCCCTTCCTGTGAACCAATTATTATTACTGTATCTAGTCATTTTTGTCTCGACTTTGCAAGTTAGCTGTGAGAGACACCTCAATGAATGATTCGGAATCAGTTTCGTACGCGTGGAGTTCCCGATGCGCTGTGACATCGGGCAGTACACAGACGTTCTTCGCAATTCCCCTTCACCATAACGATGATTAAGAAAGACGATAAAGTTCAATGAGCAAGCAACGCATTCCGCTGACTAAATAAATAAAGATGTTCTGTCCTCCTCCTCCAAATGATTTTTCGTGAAATGGGAAAACTGTAAAGGCATGGATAACTGCCTCAATAAGAAACAGTGTTTCTGGGCTGTAATAATTTATTCGAGTAATTCGACAGTGCACATTGCCTTTATTCCTGTACACAGTTCCTTCTATGTAGTCCTGGCTATGCGTGAGGGCATGAAGTGTGAACAGCAGATCGAACGCGTCCTTAAAGACAGCTGAGGCTGTCTGGCTGCCATCACCTGAGACAGGCGCGCGCATCCGGTTGCCAATAAGGTAACTTTAACGCGGTAGCGTTAAGGAGCTCGTGTCGCAGAAAGGCCGGTGTCGTCGGCGTCCAGTGAGCGATAAATCCCGGCATGCACTTCATTCCAAGATGGGCTGGGTGGGAATCGAACCAGGGTCTCCGGAGTGTGAGACGGAGACGCTACCACACAGCCACGAGTTCGATGCTTGAAAGCGGTACAAAAGCGCTTCTAGTGAATGCGGTGTTGCCTTAGAAACATGCCGTAGAACGTTATACTGCAGTGTATATCGGTAATTATGAGCATGCTACTTACAGAAGTCGCAGTTACACGAGTAGCGAAGTACGTTTCTGCTACATTTCTTCTGCGCTCTGCGCACATGCAGAGCCATCTTGCGGCAAACACAGAAGAACCCCTCCTCGCAATGTGCGGCGCTGCCCCGACACGTGGCGCGCCACTCGCCCCTGACGTTTCGCCGTGCACCCTCACAGGTTGTAGAATCAAGCGTCTTTCATTTCTTTAGATCACTATCTTCGCTCACCCGCTTCTCCCCTTCGGGCCGCGCGGGTACCGGTGTGAGGATGCCCCAATACCTTTGCGTTTAGTAAGTTTTCTCGACGAGGTGCAATAACGCTATCGCGTTCCACTCTTGAAGGCGAAGCTTAAGCGTTTTCGAAATTTTTTATTTTGCATTCGAAACCTTTTTACGCTTATGCTTTCCACAGATCGCATCTGGTGCAGTATTTTCTCATGCGGCAGCGGTTGTCGCTGGGCCCTCAATGTCTGCTCCTTGGCTCTGTCTCATTGTATATATCTTTCATCCGACATTGCAAATATTTTTCTCTCTGCTACAGTATTGTGCCAAAATTTAAAAATCGTTGGCGATTCATAATTGTAGACTCTTCAGACTTGCGCGGTGCTCTATGCGCAAGGGCCTTATTGATGTGGTCTTAATTACTTGTGCAACAAAATTATGCAGTATGTTTTTGATGATTTGGAAAGCTGAAGTAGAGGAGAATAGGTGTACAAAGTTTCAAAATATAAAGAAACGTTTTTTTTTTTCAGTTGTCCTCCTGTGCCAGAGTTCCCGGGTTAGATCCCGACAGCCGGCGGTTGTGTTTTAATGGAGGCGAAACTGAGAAGCGTCCGTGTGCTGTGCGATGTTAGTGCACGTTAAAGATCACAGGTCGTCGAAATTATTCCGTAGCCCTCCACTATGGGTCCTCTTTTTCCACTTTAATTCCCCCGCTTCCTCCCTTCCCTTACGGCGCAGTTCAGGTGTCCACAGAAACAAGTTTGTCAGGCCCTTCCTGTGAATCAATTATTATTCACCGGAAGGAAAAGGCACAGGTATGCTGAGAAGCATTGTGTTTTTAGTTACGATGCCCATGCGAAATATCCACATGTTTGGGTATTGCACGGTGCCACAATAATAAGGTCATAAATAACTGAAGAAAATATTCATGTTTTGGCATCGCACATTGACCTCCACGCTAATGGATGCGCGAAATCAAAGGCAAATAATTCATAGACTTTAGAGGGATGCGTGTCTTTAAAAACATCAATTCTAACAATCTGTATTTAAACTGTAATGAGCGCTTGGAGAAAAGCGCAAAAATCCCGAGGAGGCTGCTTATCGTCAGGATCATGAAATGAGTGGTTCTAGCCTGGGCTCCTCCACAACCACGTGTGTACGCGAAAAAGTGGCGCCTCAGCGTCACAATATATCTCATCAACCGTGCAGCACAACTAAACCGCCGGACCATTGGTCGGACTGAGCCGAGGAGCTATCAAAATCTAAAAACAAATGCAAAACAATTCCGAGAGCATTGTACAATTTACACTGCAAAAATGCTAAAGCCTAAGTGTTGATGGTGCACATGGTGCATCACATTTGCTCCTGGGGTGTTAGTGCTGCTCCAGTTGCTCCATTCTGCTCCAAATTGCTTTTCCTGCTCCATCCTGTTCCAAAATGCAATATTGTTCCAAAACTGCCCCAAACCAGCTGCCTCAATGTTCTGCCATAAAATTTAACAGAAGGCTGGTTTTTACTGCACAGGGAACCATCGTATTGCCTACAGAGAATTTGATTCGATGCAGTTAATTAAGTGACAGTGAGAAGCACATTGGGCAGTGGCATGCTGTGAGCTCGGTGTATACACTCGGGGGACCGCTTCAGTCGAAACAAAGGCAGCAATTTATAAAAGTTTCATAAACTAGAAAAGCATAGAGCATAACAAATTTACTAGTAAATTTTAAAATGTCAGAACAAGCGATTCGGGAGTAAGGATTACAAAAATGTTTTGTGAGCTTGACATAGCACCTTCTCCAAGCCTTCTGAGTTGAGAGAAGTGAGCGAAGCAGTCATGGCAGGTACCTCGAGCCGTTTGGAAAGTTGTCCGAGAGAGCACAGAACAACTCGAGTTGTTTTAATGGTTCAGCTATGAAAACAAGCAGGCACTTCACCAATACGCCTCTTTGTTAGTACCAAGCGTGTCAAGCCTACGTTAGACAAAGCATACTTGAAGCGTAATCGGGTGACATCACAAAGGAGCCATTCACTATACATATTCTATAGAGTGTTGGTAAGCCATGTATAGGGTCTATTGCCAGTGTGTTTAAATTAAGGAAGTGCCAGCGTTAGGTGATAACAGAAGCCACTGGCACAAGGCTATGAAGCAAGAGAATCTGGAGGAAGAAAAATCTATATCCGAACCTGAAGGTACTACTGACTAGTGCTCTAGAATTTTTTAGCATAGGCATAGGATCGAAGATGATATGCACAAGGAGAGCGGAAATGGGCTGGTCATTGATATGAACTCCACATTTCAAGTTCACATCACTAGTGGTGGTGCTTGAGAACATCAAAGAGATAGACTTGATGTTTTAATCGATCATGTCAAAATAGTCAGACTTGGTTCAGTTATGACGTATAGAAGCAAGCATTTGGTTTGCTGCTACTCTTTTTCAAATTGGTCGACAGGTCAGTTGTTTTATTTTAAATTTGCACATGTTTTGGCTTTTTGTCTTGTGTTGTCAGAGATGCGGGTGTAGTCAGCAAAGCATTGAATGTTGAATAGAAAGGAATCAAATTGGGTATTTCTGTATGTCAGAAACAAACTTGCAATTATTAAAAAGTGTTTGAACCTAGAAACATGTTCAAAAACATAATTTGAATCCTCCAAACTCTCAATTTATTGCTCCAAAGCTGCTCCAAATTGGCTTTATTACTGCTCCCCGAGCTGCTCTAAAATGCTTGAGCCTGCTTCCACCCCTATTGCTCTCTTTATAATTATCAACTAAATGTACCGTCATTATCATTGATAACGTCATCATTGTCATTATCGTTATTATCAGTAGCGTCATTGTAACCGCTGCTATCATCCTCACTATAGACAAGGAGGATTATGAAGTGGGTTTTACGATCCACGGCTTATACTGATTGCCCGTGCACCTTTTCTGTTGTGGTAAAAAGAGTTATTGAAGTTTTCCGCGTAACTGAGCGTTGCGCGTAAACACACTCAAACTAATGGGCTGGCCGAGCGCTTCAAACGTACTCTCGGACATATATATGTTCATGATGCATGTCGCAGCCGATCAGACCAACTAGGACGCTGTTTTTCTTTTCTTGACGTACGAATAGAACACCGCCACACACATAAGCTTTAGCCATTCCTTCCTCCTTTTTAAGTGTGAGGCATCATCCTCAATGGACAGTATCTCACCGCAGAGTCCCGACGCTTCCAAGTCGACTCCCTCTTCAGACGTTGGAAAGCACGCAGATGAATGTTGCCAGTTGGTCCAGTCATTTACGCAGGAATCCTAAGGCCATCAAAAGCATCGTCACGACAAAGATCAGACGCCACACGTTTTTTCCTACAGGACCCCTCGTTTGGCTTTGGGTTCCTGGAACCCAAAAGGATTGCCTTCAAAATTTCGCACCGAGGACCACGGCCCTTAGGGCATTGTCCACCAAACCTCCCCTGTAAATTACAGCGTGGACCGCTCACGCTCTCTTCGGACATGCATCATCGCGGCCGAGAAACTGTACGTGAGGCCGTAAGCCGCCTCAAGACCTACTAGGGCCCGTTCCTCTTGCCTTCAGAATCTCAGGTGGTCGAAATTTCCGGAGTCCTCCACTACGGCGTCTCATAGCCTGAGTTGCTTTGGGACGTTAAACCCCACATGGTTTGCCACGACAATCGTAGTGGACGATGGCGGCCGATTATCTGAAATACGACTATGAGAACGACAAATTGCCACCGCGCTGCTCGAGCTCGCTTGTGTGCCTAGACTGGTTGTGTTTCGCGTTGCCCGGAAGCAGCGGGTAGGCCTCGCGCACTTGCGCGGGAGCACACACTCTCCTTGTGGAATTCTGGCCAGTTTGCGAACTGCCGCTTAAAATCCCTGGACCCTGACCTGAAGCTCCGCCTTCCACCTGGCCTACCCCGACGCGAAGAAACTTTGCTGTGCCGCCTGTGGGTTGGTGTACCTTTCACAAACTCGTATTCTTTTATGATAGGCATGGCAAACAGCCCTGCATATACAAACTGTGGATGAGACGGTCACATTCTTTGTGAGTGCCCGATATGCAGTGATTAAAGGCAGTGCCTGTGCCGTACGCTGGAGCCTCTAGATGGACGCCCATTAAGTGAAATAAGATTTTAGGTCCCTGGCCACGGCGATCCTCTGCGGTGAAGGCCTCCCAGGCACTGCTCCGCTTTATGAGAACCACAGGTCTAATCGAAATACTATGAGTTTGCTTTGATATGACTGTGACGTGATGTGATGTGGCGTGTCTGTTATGTGACTGCGACTATACTAACTTCAACTATCCCTCTCTCACAACTTTTATATCCACTCATCCCCTCGCCCCAGTGCAGGATAGCAAACCGGTTGCTTTTACTGGTTAATCTCCTTGCCTTTCCTCTTCATCTTCCTCCTCCTCCGGCTTTCAGCTTACGGACGCTTATATTCCCCGGTCTCTATACCACCCGCCTTTCTACACCTTTCTTCTCATTAAATTACTCTCTCTCTCTCTCTCTCTTATATTCCCCGTCTACGTACTCAGTGAAAAGCCCCGCCGGGGTGGTGCAGTGGTAAGACGCCCGACTACTGTGCCGGAGTTCCCGGGATCGAATCCCGGCCTCGGCGGCTGCGTTTCGATGGAGGCGAAACGAAGTGGCGTCCGTGTGCTGTGCGATGTCAGCGCACGTTAAAGATCCCCAGGTGGTCGAAATTACTCCGTAGCTCTCCACTACGGCCCCCCTTTCTCTCTATCCACTTTCACTCCCACCTTCATCCCTTCCCTTACGGCGCGGTTCAGGTGTCCACAGAGCAAGTGTGACAGATACTGCGCCTTTCCCTTCCTATGAACCAACCAATGAACCAACCAACTCAGTGAAAACTTCTTTCACATGCGTTATTCTCGCACCTAGGCTGATCTAAATGTTTGCTGCAGCTGAGTTGGACTGCGTTTCTCGGACAAAAACTGTGGACAGCCAACTGTACCAACCTAATGAGCATATTGCTAAACAGCACCTATATTGCTGCACCTATATTGATGCACTATATTGCTACACAGCACCAATATAGTCTATCCCATGATTACGCCGCTCGACTACTGTTGCCAAAGATGCGTTATCGAATCCCGGCATCGGAGGAAGAGAAGAAAACATTTATTTAAGATTATATGATTTCGGAAGGGAGGTGCGTTTCGTTGTGGAGCTGAATGGCAGACCCTATTTCGGGACGCCATTGGCCGCCGCCGCTGCCCGAGCTCTCTGGACCAGGACACGCTGGGCCTCCAGGTCCAAGCTGGACAGGGCCGCCTCCCTAGCCCTCCCTAGTTGGCTGTTTTATTGCTTTTAGTTTTGTATTTTGCTGGCAGAGGTTGCTGCTTTTCGATGGAGGCGAATAGCAAGGCGCTCGTGTGCTGTACGATGTCAGTGCATATTAACAAACCCCAGATGGTCGAAATTTCAGGCGCCCTCAACTACGGCGTCTCTCATAACCTGAGTAGTTGCCGGACGTTAAAACCCACAAACCAAACCAAACCAAACCAAACCAAACCAAACCATGACCAATGGCAGTGGTTCATGAAGAAAAACCGGATGCCAAACATCGCACGCTGATCTCGTGCTGATGGTCATTGTTAATCAGAATGACCTCGATTGCGCTACCATAGTCTAGGTAATCATCTCTTCCGCCATACCACTGGCTTTCAGGTGTGAATGACTTACTGAGTTGTGTAAAGAAAGCTTATCAGTAACCATGAAACTGTATAGGCGCATGCGAGCCAAACTGGGAGCGTGTTTCGGAACTTGTGGCGCGTGAACGATAAACATGATTTGCTCCCAATTAATCTGCAGCCCTTTACTACGGCTCTTCTTCTCTCTCCGCTTTAACTCCCACCTTCCTCCTTTCCCTTTCGGCGCGGTTTATATGTCCACAAAAATACGTGCGACAGTACTGCGCCTTTCCCTTCACGTGAAACAATTATTATTGTTATTAATAACTAGGTGTAGGCGTACACCATTACGTGGTAGTATACGGCGCCTTCCTTTCCTTAAACGCTAGCATAAAAGCAAATGAAAAAAAATTGCGCATTGAAAAGGCGATGTAAAAGGATTTAGCACGGCTACTCTCATAGTTTTCACTCCTATCACTAGTTTAAAGCATTGCTTAAACTCCCACAAATTTGAAATAGAAGCTTCAATTAGCCCTTCCCCGTTAGCCAATTGATTTCGGAGACATATTACATTACCGGAGAAGCAATAGATTTGCAGAAGTTATTTCTCGTCATGACTGAGGGGGCTTTGTTTACGCAGACCGCGAACCAACGAACCATTTTTAGATATCATGGCGATATATATACAAGGCTGTGGATCGTGTTATACTATCCCTCTGATCTCTCAGCTGGGGAGTCAACATACAGCAAGTTATATCAGGCGTACCCTGTGGCAAGTTTTAGTCAAATGTGGCGCTCCGATTTTCGATGCCAAAAAGCTTCAACAAATTCACATTATGCTGCTTAAACTTAATGATGAGGTTTTGTTGAATTCGTGTGACTATATATGAGCGTTTTTTAATGACAGATATGAGTGGATATACTGTATACACAGAGGATTCAGAGAGTGGGACTAGAACGCCCGACCAGATGCCAGCTAATGCCAGCTAAAGTCCCTTGATAATTTGAAAGTAGCGACACTCTCCTCCGCGCCGCGCTTTCCTCCTCGATTCTCCTCGCGCGGCGGCGGCGAGCGCTGCGCACGACACGCTTTTTCCCCCTGACGCCCGCCGGCCGGCCGCAGCAGTGAGTGAAGCGCGAGCTTTTGGGCCAGGTCTGCGCTCCAGGAGTGCACAAAATTTTTGAAAAATTGCGAGAAAAGCATTGAGAATGCCGATAGTAAAGTTCATGAATTGATTGGTTTCTTCTTAGAACTGTTTGAATGGGGAATACTGATAAACAAAGCTTTCAGACACTTTTTAAGTCTCATGATAAGGTTTTACTTTGTGCACTTAATCTAGTACTGCCTCTGACTTTGTGTTTGTTTTTTTTTAGAGCGTGAAATCTGTCACCGCGGTAAAACTTCAGAAAACGATCCAGGCTGGTGCTTTGAACTTCAAGATTAGAGAAGGTTAAAGCAGGACTTAGTCTATTTCGCTACTGTCAAGCTATCTCTCTAAGCATAGTATATGTCACGTGATCAACCATGAGATTGGATTATTGGTTAATTGTACATGTATTTCAATCAATTACTGGGCCAAATTAATTGATATTTAGTAAATTGCAATTAAAATCTAAATTTTAGCTGCAACACCGAACCGTATACCGTTGGAAAGCTTAGGCCAAGTGTAATGGCACTGTGCTAGTTAGCGATCCGCGATAATCTGCGTTCATTAGTTAATTTTGTATAAAATCAAATTTTGAGCTGTTCCTTGCTGCTTTGAGGCAAGGAACAGGTTTGCCACGGCAGTCTTGATATGATGCTGAAGGAGGAATTAAATAATTTTATGAGTACGTGGCCCCTCTCTGACTTCGCGTGTGGTTAAAAGACAGCAGGGTACACTGGCAGAAGTGGTGGGCCCTATTGCCGATACACTGAAGTTCTGGGGCAAGCATGCTGTGGTCTCATGCGCTGTGTAAAAGAGCTTGATTTCATTGAACGCAACAATCAAATAAAAAAATTACAAGGTGCACATAGGTCTTCAACGTGCGGAAATGAGAAAGCATATAACTGCCAATTCATTAACTATCGCTATCCTATCTATCACTATATCTACTAATGCCAGAGACCTATCGTAACTGTCACTATCCGCAACGAACACTATCACCTTACTATCCGGGCCTATTACTATAATTTACTATTATTATCCGTAACAGTCACCATCGTTACCTATCACTATTCATAACCATCACTATTTAATCTGATGCCGTCCCATGACCCATTGATATACTTCAATTTTCGTTGACTTACGTTGTCAGTCATATCTCTATTATCTCATAATATCTGACGAGACAACTATACATTGACTTTTAATTCTTATACTTTCTTGTTTTCTCATAAATGGAGGTGGGAAAAGAGCAAGCCACAGAAATAACAGTCATATCTCTATTATCTCATAATATCTGACGAGACAACTATACATTGATTTTTAATTCTTATACTTTCTTGTTTTCTCATAAATGGAGGTGGGAAAAGAGCAAGCCACAGAAATAACTGACTACTATCAGCGCGAGGTTCATGTCTCTGTCGAGGAGGCTTCCTTTACTTCAGGACAGGTCGGTGAGAGAAAATTGATAGAACTGCGTTCGGTCTGTTTTTTTTTTTTTCGAGTTCGTGTAATATTGGCGGCTCAAGCTGGTCTTCAGTGAAATGTAGCTAGAACATAGAGCGATGAGATAATTACCCAGGCTAGGTGAAAAAAAAAAAAAAATCTTGCATACAATTGAAATGAGTAATATGTAACAGTGTTGAGAATTGTTGCTCGCAAAATGTTCCCCTATTTTTACATAATAACTAATATCATCATTGATTGTTTAAGTTTCGTAAATACATAAAATTGATGCAATGATTCCGGCTGATTTGACATCGATGGGATAACTTTTCTCGCAATAAATGAATACGCGGAATCGCGCTTTTAAGCTCCAGCTTTCAAAGCGAAGGTAACCTGCCAACGCCTTATAGTCATGGTCAAAGTGAAGCGTGTGTGATCATATGAACACCTCCTGCTCATTGGCCGTATCCCTGATAAAACGAACGCATATTTTTTAACCCACGCGTGCGTCGAAGCATGGCAAGACACATTCAAGAATTGAAAAAAAAAAAAAAAATGCCATAGACCTAACTAGTGCAGATTACCCGCAATACCTCGGGTTTACTTGCCAAAGAGTTTTTCAGGGCCAGCATTCATTGCTCCCTAGTAACCGACGCACACTACAAGTAAAAGCTGGAAAGGCTAGCTCCTCTACAAGCCCGAATTTTGATTTTTAGTGAAGGAGGCCAGGGATCCTAGCATAATCGCGACAAATGCAATCGAGAGACTGTAATTTTCCAGTTATTTCTGACAGCAAAAAGCAGATTATAGCGCCCTGTTTCTGACTGTACAGAAGTCGAAGCGTGTTAAATGATGGAGCCTTGGAGCCCCGCAGAATATTCAGCATGCTGCAGAGGACAACTTATTTTTATACAATGAACATGCTGCCGCCGCAAAAATATTGAGCAGCAAGCAGGAATAAAAAACGCAGCGTCAGGTGACGCGTTATTACGGGTAGTGAGAAAGGCACTCGACGTCGCAAACAACTCTGTTGTTTCTAGGAATAAACGTCTTTCGACTAATCTTGTGAATCCATTGACTCGTGCGCAAGCCGTCACGCTTGCCTTGAGATATCATGAATACCGCATAACCATCTTCAGGTCGCTTGCTGCAGTTGTACGCGCAACAGCACGGCATAGAGCTTGCACGCTGCAATAAAAGCACAGCGCGCTATATTCGCTCGCCGAGACTAGGGGAAAAATGGCGCGAAGGAAAAAGAAAACACAAGGAAAACGCCAGACGCGCGTCGGTTTCCAATGACAACGGCAGGGAGACCAATCGTCGCTCAGGAAATCGGGCGGAGAGCCGGCCTTCAGCGAAGGGGCGCGCAAGGGGCGAGGAGGAGGCGAGGAGGTAGCGCGGCGGCGGCAAAGTTCAATCGTTGGCGTAACTTTCAAAGTATCAAGGGGCTTTAATGCCAGCACGTTACCAGCGCCACCTACGTTGCTTTGCACCAGTTGCGAAAGCTGCGGTAGTACAGGGGTCAAAAGGCCTGTTGGGCTTGGATGTTTGCGAATTTTCACACCTTTAGCAAAATATTGATGGGAATCACATAGGAACCAACCTATAGAACCTTGTATAGAGTAGAGAATTCCCTTGGAAATTTTTGAATTATCAGAAATCGCAGCCGCAGCTTTTATGTGTTATCATGAAATATTAATGTTTACATGCTGAAAATTAAGTGGGTGGATGAGGTTAAGAAATTCGCAGGGGTGAAATGGATGCAGCTAGAACCGAGCCGGGTTAGTTGGAGGAAAATGGGAAAGATATTTGCCCTAGAGTGAGTATATTCCGGCTGCTGCTGGGGCTGATGGTGGTGGTGTTTAAGTCCTCCAGCATTTCAGCATATTTCTGATTTGTGCCAATAGATGAGAGCAGACGAAACCTCTTAAGAGGAAAAAGAAGAGGAGAAGAACGCGGACTGCGGGAGCAAAGGAGCCCACTGCCTGTCATGGATGCGGCCAAGGCCTCAGGATTCCGGGATACCGTGGTCGAAGCTCCAGTACTAGCCACACGAGGAGAGACTTTGTTGTTGTGGCTCCGTTCATGGAGCCATTTGAACTTAGTTGCTATCTTCAGCGTAGCCCTCACAGCAACCCTGTGCATCATCGCACTTGCGACCATGCTGCGAAAGACCAGTACGCAGTTTTGGAGCCAGAATTTCCAGCCTTTCTGTTGCCGAGACGAGGCCCTCATGATTCTACGGACCGTAAACCAAAGCATCGACCCATGTGACGACTTTTACGGATATGTCTGCTCTATGGCCGTCGCGAGAAGTTCCGAGTACTCCTCTCCACAGTATCGAATTTTATTGGGATGGGCCGTTGATGACGTGAAAAGAAGGGGACGAAGACGCAGCGCCGCCGATGTTATGTTTGACACCCTGGCGGAGGTTTTCTGGGAGAGAAAGCATCCCCCGCCTCGAGACATCGCCCAGTACGTGGAGGCCATCGCAGCTGTCACGACGCCTTCCTGGCAGCCGGATCCATTTCACGTGGTTCGCTTCCTCGGGCTTCTTAGTCTACGCTACGGGCTGCCGTCCATCCTGTCTTTCTTTGTCGCTTATCGGGACACTGTTTTGCGTGGTACATGGAACGGCTGTTTCTGGGATTCGCCGTACGAGAGTGAGTTGCTTTCTGCCCTTGATATTATGAACAAAAACCTACATACGGCAGTTAGCGTTGAAGAGTTTCTACAATTTAAAGACAAGATAGCTTCCGTGCGTGGCACTAACAGCTCAAAGAACTTTTCTCAACCAATTTATATCTCTCCTTTTATTGGTATTTCGAATCTCGAATGGGGCGCCATTGTGAAAGAGCTAGTCTTGCCTGTGCATCCCAACGTCATATCCTTTGCGACGCGCGAAGAGGACAGAATAGGCGACTTCGTGGATATTCTTTCGAACAAAAATAGTCACCCGGTCACTATGGCCTATACAGTTGTGTGTACAGCCTTTAATACACGAGCGTGGATAGAAGACATCGTATTCTATCATACGGGAAGAATAATGATTACAGGAGGAGTTCAACGCAAACTATCGTCATGCAAAGATTTGGATTTCTGTGAAATCCAGAATGCGTTAATGGCTGAAAAAGTGAGCAGTGCCCAAAAGAATGAACTGGTGAGAGCTTTGTTCACCCTGATAAGAGACAAGATGGCGCATGAGGCTTCGCTACACCCGCTGTTCAGTGGTGTTACCGAGGAAGAGCTGGCCAAGAAATTGAACCAAGTGCGGTTAGTACTTCCAGAAGAAATAGCCGTCTCAGACATTTCCTTTCCAAATGTGTCGAAGTCATTTGCCACTAACATTCTAGCAGCAAATGCATATACTTTCGAAGTCACGGCTGCGCGGTTGGCTCGCCAGATACCCGAGCCCAATAGCCTCATGATTCCCAAAGCTGTGAGGCAAGGCGACCTGATCTTTGTGCCAACTAACCTGTTCGCGTTATTCGGCTCGAGATTTGGCTGGAACACGGAGCTACACCTTGCGGTTGTAGGAGTCGACATCGCAGCACAGCTGTGGTCTTTCCTCCTGGAATCTACCTGGTCTTTCTGGATACAGAAGAGGATTGAATTTCGCCTCGAATGCTTCAAACAAACGTATTTTGGTGGCAGCGAGAGTGAAGAGTATCTAAATACGGCCATTGCTGCCCTGGGTGTCATGTCAGCTCTCGACAGTGCGGCGACAGCCAAGTGGAGCGTTGTCAGCAATGTGAACAATACTGAGATATCGCTTGGACGCCTGATGTACCTGGTGTGGGCATACGACAGATGTTCCGCAGTGCGAAGCATGTCGGTAGGATTAGACGTGAACCTCACTTTAAGACATTCTCACGGCTTTCGAGAGGCTTTCAAATGTTCGCAGGAGTCACGAATGACTGAGCCTAGCTGCTGCCTCGATACTTGCTTACAATAAACGAGGGTTCCTCCCGTTGTACTCTGTATATTATTGTCACCGAAAAAAAGCAAAAACCCTGCTACAAGACAAGGATGCAAGAAAAAGAGCACAATACCAACGGGGTAGGCTGCCAACAAGCGCAGAATGGCAGCACGCGACAATGACATTGCGCTTGTCCCTTTTCCTTCATCTTTGTCTTGTAGTTCAGTTTGTACTTCCTTCAAACATGAACAACTAGCACGTCAAGCTTTGCTCTGTCATGGTAATGACATATTAGTCAAATGAGCAGATTTAGGCCAAAACGGTCGACTCTACCTTAAAACGTTTACTCGTATGAAAAACTAGTCGCCGATTACAAGACTATTTTTGCAGAATAATTACAACAATCAAAAAGCGTAATAAAGAAAACAAAATGCTGATTGTTACGTTATCAAGGAAAACTGTCGAATCGCTTCCTCCACAAAGCGTGTTAAGGCATTGAGGACAATCTAAGGTCTAATTCACGATAAGGAAACTATTAACATGGTCTTCTGGCCGAGAAAATCCATGCAGAATGATGATATTTTCATGTTTGTTAGAATTTATTTTCACTGTTGCATGATGATGTTCAGGTAAAATGATTAGGTATCGGCTAGATGTAGTTTTTAGACTTACAGGACTGAAATTACGCGCGAAACCGTTTTGATGCGAAGTAAGGCCGCTGAGTTGAGAGGGTGTAGAATAAACGAAACAGCTGTTCTGCACATTCACATTTTGAAAAATTGTTTAGTTCTTTCAAGAAATTTACAATTTATAATAGACATCTGCAATATTTGAGAGCTAGTGAAAATCCAGGGAAGCATGTAGAAAACAGCCTGATGCGAAAAATGATAGACGGTGAATGGGATGTGACGTACATGCGAGAGCGTGTCTTTTTTACGCATATGTTACATGAGTATATGTTACCGTCTATGTTAAGAAATTGCAGACATTGTTGATCGTTTCTGAGTCACTCGATTTGCAGGGGCAATCACCTGCTTGTCGGCTTCGATCACATGGGTTGAGTTCTTCTCTTGAGCATTTCTGTGAGGTGAAGGATCAGGCGGAAAAGGGGCAATGAGTACGGCATGCTTTAAACCCGCTATTATTTCTTTTCACAATATTTCCGCTATCTGCCACCAGGTGACGCTGCTCAGAGTACCCTACTAAGGCTCCTCTATTTGACCCTACCGTTGAGGGAACGGAATCACGTGGAAAGGAGACAGCTCATAGACTAAGAACTAGAAGTGGGAATAGCGTTTCATTGCTTAGTGGAATCCACCGAACTGGTGTAGGTTTCTAATAAAGAAGTAATAAATTATATTTCTAGCAAACGCTGTTGGTGCACTACATCTGCATCTTTCTTTCTTCCTGTTCTTCCTTTTTTCTTTCTTCTCTATTTTGTCCTCTGTCCGCATGAGGCAGCAGGGGTGGCTCAGCTACAGAGCCAGTAGCAAGTCCGTGCATTTTTTTTTGCCTTCTCCGTGGAGTCGCAATTAAAAAAAAAAAAAACAAGATGCACAGCCGAATGAAATTACTCCGGGGCCTTCTACTATGACACCCCTCAGATGACATACGCGGATGGCTCAGCTACTAACCGCAATGGGAAAGAAAAGGAAAATTTACTAAGCAGAGTAGGTGCAAATCCCTGAACAAAGATCATCCTGTAGCAAAATGCAGACAGCGCTGTCTTGGCACAATGTCCAAAAGAAAAATGACAAGGCTGCCTCGGAGGTCAGGAAGCGCCAGGTCACTACATATCGCGCATGTATGCGCGGAGATCCGATAGTAAGGGCCGGTCATCTAGGCATATTAGTCTCAGACTGCGGAAATGAAAGGCACGCTGTGGAGTATCAAGGTCATCGTTCGGGATACGGCCTTTTCGGAGGGCTGGAAATCCAATTCAATTAGTACGAGCGCAAAGAGCAGCTTGTCACCTAATTAATCCAGGGCTCGTTGTCATGTGGCGGATGCTGTCTGCACCTATCCGACGTAGGCTGTCGCGACGTTTCAGCGAAGAGCGGAGAATCTACAAAGGACGAGGGCAGGATTAGCTCCACTGCCTGTTGCCACCTCAGTACCGTTGCAGCAGCACTAAGACCACAACACAGACGGGGCTGATTGAAGGAAAGCTAAGCGAAGAGCAATGCCAAGTACACAAGAGCTGGAAGGTCATTTCTGCTAGAGAGCTAAAGTGTAAGCTTAGTTGGAACTATATTACTTCACAGCTGTATTTGCGTCTTACAAAACAGGAAATAAAGCAGTGAACTATATTTTAGCACATTTGCTGAAACCGGATGAGTGGGAACGAGTTGAGGTTTTGTTGTGTGACTAGAAAGCGGCGCATCGAAATGTTGCTTTATTTTCTCTGACATTGCTTTAGAGCGTGAATTTTGGTTCTTTTCCTCAAGTGGAGAGGATCTTATCGCGTTTTATTGTTTTGAGTGACTCTTAGCCCAAGTGTATTTAATTTTCGCCACGGAAACAGAATGGCGCGTCTTGACGCCGTATTGGTTGATTCGGGCAATTATTGGGGCCAAATTCAAAGCCTGCTTAGGCAAAACCAGTCGTTACTCCCTTACCCGATACCTTCCGAGAAGCACAGATAGGCGCATTCTTAGCTCTTAGTAAATTACGAGTTTGGCTAGACGCCCTGAAAAGGTCCAGACATAAACTTCATCCTCAGTGTGCTTCTTGTATTTGCTGAAAAATATTTTCATATTAGATTTACACGGACTTTTGTATACACGCAGTTTTGCATATCTTGGTCTGGTGGGATGAGTGTTTGAATGACGCTTGTTCTTGTTGGGTGTGGCTTGGGGACCGTTGTCCCATCAGGCTACCCTCAAGCAGAGATCGGAGGTCGAACGTCTCCCGTTGGTGACCAGAGGCTGCGCTTCATCGTCGGTACGGCAGCGGAACACTGCTAGAGAGATATTCTCGGCGCGCCCAACCAGCTGAGCTGCTTGCGAGCAGTTCATCTTCTAGCGCTTTTTCTGGCGGCGGGGGGGCTGTTGTTTCCGGCAAGCCAATCTTCACCGTTCCATCAGGCTATGTGGCGCTGCCGTGTCGCGGGATGGAGGCTGTTCCTTTCACATTTTCTTCCGCTTCGTTAGTGTTTTCAGGAGAAACGCGACCTCGGCCAGCGGGAGAGAAGTAACCTGTATGCTGCTCCAGTAGTATTTGCACGCTGGGAAGAGCGGCCGACCGCCGGATGCCTGTTGCCATCGGCTTCTAGACGGGTTCTGAGACCTGTGGCTCCGTGCCTGCGATCTTGGGACCTGCATCGGCATCTCGGCCGGCTGCTGCCTGTCAGTGATGAGTAACTGCGTGGGCGGGGTGGGCCGAAAGTAGGATGCTAGAGGTTTTTGAACATGAGTGTGTTGTGAAGTGGGCTCAGAGGTTGCTCGTACGGCTCTCAATTCAGGCAGACTGCCGTCCGGCTCTCCGAGTTATTTGTCCACTGAAAAAATTGTATGAGGCAATAACCTCACATTTTCTCACACACTCACTCAATTCACATAACAAATCACATACAAGTCGCATATAATTGCATAAGGTCTCATAGATTCTTGTACATTATCATAAATTGTGTACGATATTTTATGATAATGACGTGCACCATATGAGAGTTTATGCGATTAGATGAGATTTTATGAGGTTATTGCCCCGTAGAACTTTTGGTTTTTCAGTATATGGAACGAAAAATGGTAGGGGTAACATTAAGAGATAGAAAGCGTGCAGAGTGGGTCAGAGAAATAACTCAAGTTACCGAAATTCTAGTGGAAATTAAGAAGAAGAAATGGACATGGGCAGGACATGTTGTTCGAAGAGAGGATAACCGATGGTCGCTGAGGGCAACAAACTGGATTCCAAGGGAAGGAAAGCGTAGCAGTGGGCGGCAGAAAGTTAGGTGGGCGGATGAGATTAAGAAGTTCGCAGGGGTCAAGTGGATGCAGCTAGCACAGAACCGGGTTAAGTGGAGAAATATGCCTTTGCCCTGCAGTGGGTATAATCAGGCTCATGATGATGATGATGACTGGTCAGAGCATGTTAAACCAGTACAAGAACATTTCTCTACTCGGGCGCATACCATGCATACAATGCATTCAGCTATGGATACTGTCTGTCACTGAGAATACGGCAAGTGGTTTACAAGCCCAATAAGCACTGTATATATATAGATGTCCAGCGGTGGCGTAGCGGTAGAACATCCGCCTCGCATGCAAGAGGACCGGGGTTCAAATCCCGGTGCCGCGCAATTCTCCACCGAATGAACACACACACACACACAAAAAATCCGAGTGTCGATGGAATTGCATAAACAGGTTTGGAGTGCGACCTGATGTCGGTGAACACCTCCGGCAACGCACTCCCTCACCAGAACAGGAGTTGGCCACCCTGGTGCAGTAATTGGCCACAACCTCCTATGATAAGCTCCATAAAACCCCGGCCCTCAGTCACCAGCGGCTGCGGAACAACTGACCACGGCGGCGGTCAGACCTGTGACGCAGCAGGGGGTGCTAAGAAAGCCTGGCTCCGCTGGACAGGCCGCCATTGGAAACTGACCCTGGCAACGTTTAATGCTAGAACCCTAGCTAGTGAAGCTAGTTTAGCAGTGCTGTTAGAGGAACTAGAGGGCATGAAATGGGATGTCATAGGGCTTAGTGAGGTTAGGAGGCCGAATGAGGCATATACTGTACTGAAGGATGGGCATGTATTGTGTTATCGAGGTTTACCAGAGAGGCGACAACTAGGAGTAGGTTTCCTTGTCAATAAGTATATAGCGGGTAATATAGATGAATTCTATAGTATTAATGAGAGGGTTGCAGGCATCGTAATTAGGCTTAATAAGCGGTATAAACTGAAGGTTGTACAGGCCTATGCACCTACAAGTAGTTATGATGACCAGGCAGTTGAAAGCTTCTATGAAGATGTAGAATCGGCAATGCGAAAAGTAAAGACGCAGTATACTCTACTAATGGGCGACTTCAATGCCAAGGTAGGGAAAAAACAGGCAGGAGACAAGGCAGTAGGTGACTATGGCGTTGGTTCTAGGAATAGCAGGGGGGAGTTACTAGTTGAGTTTGCAGAGCGCTGTAACTTACGAATCATGAATACCTTCTTCAGCAAACGGAAGAACCGGAAATGGACATGGAAAAGTCCTAACGGAGAGACTAAAAATGAAATCGACTTCATAATGTGTTCAACCCCCGCCATTGTGCAGGATGTAGAGGTAATCGGGAAAGTGCGATGCAGTGACCACAGGATGATGAGGTCCCGAATTAGCCTAAATCTGAAGAAGGAACGCAACAGATTAGTAAGAAAGAAACCCATCAACGAATTAGCGGTGAGGGGGAGGGCAGAAGAGTTCAGGATCTCGCTACAGAATAGGTATTCAGCTCTAACTGAGGATGGCGACATTACCCTAGAGGCAAGGAACAATAATTTCAGAGATATCATTACTGAGTGCGCGGTAGAAGTAGGCGGTAGGATAGTTAGAGAGGATACCGGTAAGCTGTCTAAGGAGACGAAAGATTTGATTAAGAAACGCCAGAGTATGAAAGCTTCCAATCCAACAGACCAGATCGAATTGGCCGAGATATCAAAGCTAATCAATAAGCGCAAGGTGGCCGATATAAGGAAGTATAACATGGAGAAAATTGAGCATGCTGTAAAGAACGGGGGAAACCTTAAAGCGGTAAAGAAGAAATTGGGCATAGGCAAAAACCAGATGTATGCGATAAGGGACAAGGCGGGCAACGTCATCACTAATATGGACAAGATAGTAAAAGTAGCCGAGGAGTTCTATACAGATCTCTACAGCAGCCATAGTAGTCAGGACCGTAGTGAGATTGGCGGTAGGGAAAAACAGTCAGACGTTCCACCAGTGACGAAAGACGAGGTCAAGAAAGCATTAGAAACTATGAAAAGGGGGAAATCAGCTGGTGAGGATCAGATAACTACAGATTTGCTGAAGGACGGGGGGGATATCGTGCTAGAAAAACTGGCCACCCTGTATACGCAGTGCCTGGTGTCATCGACGGTACCGGAACCATGGAAGAATGCAAACATTATCCTCATTCACAAGAAAGGGGACTCTAAGGACCTTAAAAATTACAGACCAATCAGCTTACTGTATGTTACGTATAAGGTATTTACTAAGGTAATCGCTAATAGAATCAGAACAACCTTAGACTGCAATCAATCAAAGGATCAAGCAGGGTTTCGGAAACGGTACTCTACTATCGATCATATTCATACCATCAACCAGGTGATAGAAAAATGCTCGGAATATAACCAGCCCTTATACATAGCATTCATTGATTACGAAAAAGCATTTGACTCAGTTGAAACCTCGGCGGTGATGCAGGCATTGCGAAATCAGGGGGTAGACGAGCCGTACGTGAAAGTGCTGGAAGATATATATAGTGGCTGCACAGCAACCATAGTTCTGCATAAAGAAAGTAACAAAATTCCCATAAAGAAAGGTGTTAGGCAAGGAGACACAATCTCCCCAGTACTATTCACAGCTTGTTTAGAGGAAGTATTCAGAGACTTGGAATGGGAGCAGTTAGGGATAAGGGTAGATGGAGAATACCTCAGTAATCTGCGATTTGCTGATGACATTGCCTTGCTAAGCAACTCGGGGGATGAACTGCAAATAATGATGACCTAGACAGAAAAAGTAGAAAGGTAGGCTTGAAAATCAATATGCAGAAGACTAAGGTAATGTTCAACAGCCTCGGGAAGGAACAGCAGTTTACATTAGGTAGCGAAATACTGGAAGTAGTAGGCGAATATGTCTACCTAGGACAGGTAGTAACCGCAGATCCGGACCATGAAAAGGAAATAACAAGAAGAATGAGATTGGGATGGTGCGCATTTGGCAAGCACTCGCAGATTATGACTAGCAGCTTACCGGTATCGCTCAAGAGGAAAGTATACAACAGTTGCATCTTGCCTGTACTCACCTATGGGGCTGAAACGTGGAGGCTAACCAAGAGAGTTCTACTTAAGTTGAGGACAACCCAGAGGGCCATGGAACGAAAAATGGTAGGGGTAACATTAAGAGATAGAAAGCGTGCAGAGTGGGTCAGAGAAATAACTCAAGTTACTGACATTCTAGTGGAAATTAAGAAGAAGAAATGGACATGGGCAGGACATGTAGGGCGAAAAGAGGATAACCGATGGTCCCTGAGGGTAACAAACTGGATTCCAAAGGAAGGAAAGCGTAGCAGGGGGCGGCAGAAAGTTAGGTGGGCGGATGAGATTAAGAAGTTCGCAGGGGTCAAGTGGATGCAGCTAGCACAGAACCGGGTTAAGTGGAGAAATATGGGAGAGGCCTTCGCCCTGCAGTGGGTATAATCAGGCTGATGATGATGATGATGATGATATATAGATGTCAGCGCACGTTAAAGATCCCCAGGTGATCGAAATTAGTCCGCAGCCCTCCACTACGGCTCCTCTTTCTCTCCTTCCACTTTAACTCCCACCTTCCCCCCCTTCCCTTACGGCGCGGTTCAGGTGTCCACAGACACAAGTGTGACAGATACTGCGCCTTTCCCTTCCTGTGAACCAATTACTTACTTACTACTTGTACTGGTCTCAAATGCAATTGTGTTGTTTGTTCATTTCTTTCACTGTTTCATTATCACTGACGTAAAGCGATACCTTGCAAGGGGCCAAGAGGAAGACCACTAAACATACTAAATCTCGGCATGCCAGGAAACAAATATCGAGAAGTTCAACATTATGTTGGTTTTATGAGCGCTGTGCGTTAAAGAAGATAACTATGTGTCATTGCAGTGTGATGGGAACTGAAAATAGCACCAGCGCGCAACGCAGCCAGATTTACAGGGATTACAAGCAATAGGGATTACAGTGTTTGGCAGAAAATTGCAGGAATTTTATTAGGCAATTTTACTGTTGTGTGATTTAAAAAATTGTCATCATAAACCGCTTGATCATTTGCAGTGAAACTGTGCATCAAGCTTGCAGAGTGCGGTAAATATATCTCATAGTCAGTTACACAGTGGTAACCTTGACTGGCTCGGCATCTTTTATTAAAAGCCCAGAATATGCGCTGAGATCGACGACCCGCGAAGGGGCCGGCGCAGGCCGATCCGGCTTCGCATCATGAGCGGCCGATCCAGGCTATTATTAGTGCTTAACTTACTGCGAGGCATAAATTAGGAAAATAATTTTACAATACAAAATGCAAGCGTGCTTCACAGTTTCACAGCAGATGAGATAGCGCTGTTGAGGCGGTAGGATTTCTAAAAGCAGCTACGGAAACAATCGATGAACGACAAGGATGCCCGTACCAGTGACTTTAACGCATAACACGCAAGAGATATTTGTCTAGAAATATGTTGAACCTTACCAAGGTACGGTATCGCCTTGGTACGATCGGCGACATCGGTGCCTCTAAAACATTGTTGCACGTACGGCGTGGTACGCAGGCTTAAAATACAGAGCCACTGCGCTCGTAATACTGCCGACGCGTAAGGGGACATTGAAGCCGTTCTTTTGTGGGAAATACAAGAAAAGAGAACGTACATATAAAGACGAAAAGCGCACAACAACCGTTATAAAGCCAGCCACCATGACTACGGCGATAGGCGATGTTGCGCGGAAGTTGAGAACGCCACCGGCAACGTGAGACCGAAAATGGAAGCAAAGATCTTTAACAAAGAGTCATATGCTGCACATCCATAATATTTTTTTGGATTAAGTTGAAGATATTACAACTTCTTGTGATTATGTTTTATTGTATAAGAAATGCGTGTAGTCTGGAGGAATCTAACCAATCACTATCAAAAACCTTTGAGCTTAATAGCGTTGCAAAGGAATGAAAGAGCGAAAGCAAAACTCGAAGGAAGGAGCCCATCTTACTTTCGAATGCGATTGTGGGCTCTCTACTACGCGTAAATGTTTAATATTAAGGCTATAAAGCCTTTAATGCCTGATCGTTGTCGTTGACAAAATGTGTCCCACTTTTGTGGCGGCTCTGATTGGTTGAGACGGGATGACGTCATGGAGGTCTCGACCAATCACAGAGCACCACCACAGTATGCGCGAATGCGTGCCTTATATGGCTCTATGCCAATCAATGATCAAATACTAAATAATGACTAATAATTTAAATATTGAGTAGTGAATGACTAATTTAATTCCCGAGTCGTTAATGGCTAATTAATGAGTAGTTAATGCGTAATTATTAATCTAAGCTTATACGTTTCTAGACGTTGTGTAGACAATGCTTGGAACACTCGAAATTTGTTACCACTTTACTGCTCAATGACAGCACATGATGGATGGTTCAGCACGTCATCTGCCTCACTCGTCTGCGGGCGTCACCCCAAGGCGCTGGAGGCGCCGTACCAAGAAGATTTCACTGAGTAAATACACTAGCAGTATGTGAAACAGTAGTCACTCCCTTTACGCGTAGCAGCCTTCATCGCTGCATGCGCAACAGTTGCGTAGAGGAATGCGGCGCTAAGGATTTCGCCTTTCACTACTTCAGTCGCTAAAATCCCTCGTAATTTTTCGCGTGAACGTTTATTGCGGCACGATCTAGCAACTGACCTTATTACAAGCCATACAGGGGATGTATTTTAAGGCCTTTTTAATACAGACATTTCTTATATCAAGGAGCGTAAGAATGTTTATGTGCAAATAGAGTGATTGTCTAGCAAGCTTCTAGGCAGCAGTCTGCTGGTGAGTGCGGAGTGCAACGAAACATCTCTCGAAACGAGCGCGAACTCCTGAGGGCCAAGTTGACGTTCAAGGGCGTTGTCTGCACTGGCAAGGCGGCACACTTGTTGTAAGCCCACATGGAATATACAAGGCTCCCCAGCGAGACGTCCGTGCTATTTACACGCCAAACCACGTTCCAGTCAGGCGACCTCATAGCATCGAATGCCGACACGACACCAAGGGCGGTTGTGGCACTGGCTAGGTAGTCGTCACTTTTGCTGCCGTTAAAGTAAGTCTTTCTGAAGCATTCCAGGCGGTTGTCGATGTTTCGCCGCATCTCACGAGACCACGGCGACTCCAGAAGAAACGACCACATGTGGGTGGCGAAGTCGACGCCAAGAGTTGAAAAGTCGAGAGCAGCGTTTCGGCGGGGGCTCAAGCTGAGAACAGCATACAGTCTGGTTGGCACGAAGACGGAGTGACCGTTTCTTACAGCTACTGGGAAGAAAAGACTTTCTGCGTCGGGAATCTTTCGTGCTACCTTGGCAGCCTTCACGTCGAAGGCGTAAGAGTGGGCAGCTAGTAGGTTGGCGGAGAATGTCTTTAAGACGGCTGGGACGGGAATATCAGAGATAGTTATTTCCTCCGGAAGCACCAGACGCAGCGTGTGAAGTCTGCGCATCAGCTCTGCTTCCGTCGTACCATTCAACAGCGGATGACCGGAAGCATCGTGGGCGACGCTCGATATAATCTTGGCAAATAGGTCACGTAAGTGTCCATTCATACGGTGACTGCTCACCATTTCCGCCATGAACGCTTCCTCTATTTCGCAAAAGCCGAGATAGCGACATGGAGTGCGCATTAGAGTCATGCCATGAGTTACGGCGGCTGCTTCCATTGCTTTCCGTGTCATTAAAGCCGTACACACAGCTATGTATGCTATACCGACGGGCTGACGAGTGTTGTTAGCGAAGAGATCCACCAAGCCATTTAGTCTGTTCTGCTCCGTAGTCGTTACTGTGGTCACACTCGGATGCAGAGGGAACACAAGCGCTTTCAAGATGTCCATCCAGTCCCGTTTCGACAAAAACGAGAAAGGGGATGATTCTATGGAGTTTGACATGTTGCCTGTACCATTTCTTCTCAGCAAGGAAGCTACATCATCTTTGAGAGATACGAACTCCTGTTCTGTTATAGAGGAGTTAAGGGCCTTATTCACAATATGTATGGCAGAGGGCAACAATGCCTTCAAAGCCGGATCTAAAAAACACTCACTTGCTGTTAGATTTAAATCTGTGCCCTGCTGCGATACGGAGAATGATATCAGAGTTGGAAGGCCATAGCGAATGTTCAGGAGCGCCAAAATACGAACCACTTGAAATGGGTCCAGCGGTAAGGAGGGAATGCCGGTTTGCATGATCGCCGCCAAGTACTGGGTGACTCCGTCAGCTGGTGACTCTTCACTCTCCCAGAAGCCATTCCTGAGGGATGCGAGCATGGCCCCCGATGCGCTGCTGCTGGTTTCGATACCAGCCGTGTCGATGAAATTCCACAGCATGGCACTGCGGAAGAACGGCGAAAAGTATTCGGAAGCGTCAGCATCTGCCTTAGAACAGACGTGCCCGTAGAAATCGTCGCATGGATCAATGCTTGAGTTTAGCACCCGGATCACCATCAAGGCTTGGTCAGGGCAGCAGAAATGTTCCCGATGATCCTCCGTATGGGACTGTCCTGGCTGTCTGAGCACAGTGGCAATGAGGACGCTGATCAGGATGGCAGAGAGGGAGATGCTTAAAAGTGCGGCCACCCTCAGGTGCCTGCGGGAGTCGGGTCTCCGCGTTAGCGTCTCGGCTTGCGATGTCGTAGATGTTTCGGTCGTGGTTGTCGAGATATCAGGCGTCTCGGAAGTATTCATGGCGGGTGGTGATGATGCTAATGATGATAATGATGATGTCCTCAGTCAAAATGGCACACATCCACGGTGGGGATTGGCCAGGGCGCATTGGAGATACTAAATATATATATATTTATATATATATGGTCAATCAGTCGAGTATTTAGCTAAATATGAGTGTTTAAATAGAATTTGGAAAAAATAAAAAATAAATGAAAACGTAATGAAATCACGACTAGCAGTAGGAATCTGCTTGATGAGGTTAAGTAATCATGAACAGAATTGCACAGTGCTTCTAAGGCAAATCCCATGACGCTTGCTCCGAAGGAGAGGAAGGACTGGAATCGTTAGAGAAATCATTCATCTTAAAAAATCTAAAAGGGTAAACCTTGCCTTTTTTTTCTCCTCTTCTCCTCGTTTTCTTTGTTCAGGGCCTCAGTTTTTTCTGCTTCTTTTTTTTTTCTCTGATGATTCGCACCAGCGACACAATACGACCGCGTAATGAAACAGAGCTAACTGTAACAAAAATAAAACTGGGGTTAGAGTTTGGAATAGTAAACAGGCGCGGACCTTATTTTTGTGCTTATGGCCAAATTCAATCAACAAGTAAAGGATTCCACCAGTTATGTGAAAGGTAGCTGACGGAATATATTGGGCAGGACGCGCGATAAATTTTAAGCAGTTTATCTGCCATATCAATTTGCGCTTAGGTTTACTGCAACTCATCTTATGGGTTTTTGTATGCATACGCAATTTGTTACAGTTAGGTGCAACGAAGAAGAAAAAAACGAAATCAATGCCTCAGCCCTGTAAGACAACCAGATGACCGTTTTTGCAGTATGTTTCGTTCTTAAAAGTTAATATTAAGGGCTAATATACCTGTGTGTCATCATAGACTGGTAACCGCATGAGGCGAGAATCCGTGGCTCGGCGTCGCGCGTAGACGATGCCTACGCCTTTCATTGTCGCAGGTGCACCGCGAACGAAGCGACGGAAACGCGACAAAGCAGCGTGTTTTAACTGTTCTGTTTATGCCGCCTCCTCGTTCGGTTAAAGGGAGTACAGTTACGCTAGTATCCCATTTCTAACACTAAACAGGTTAAGTACGATAAGATGCCTATGAAAATCCTTGTAACGCATCGCCTTTCTAAGGGACACAACGCAGTGGTGCGCTGTTACACTACGATACAGACTTGAATTGCAAGATGTGACTTTCTCCCGCGCCTTTCAAAAATCACCAATATCTAGTCGCACTAGCTTTTCTTTTTTTTTTTTATCACCCTATCAAATATTCGCTGGTTTCTCGCTCAAACCGGGCAAGGAAAACAGTCTTCACTCGCACAAAAAACCAGAGCGGGAGTTGAGCACTTGAGCCAAGCGACGCTGCCTTCGAAATCAGTTCGCGCGTGCGAATATTCTGAAGCGTAAGCTTCGCTTCTGTGTAGAAATAGTTTGGTTTATGCCTGGAGAGTATCAGCACGTTGTCAGCCGATTACTGCTCGAATTACCTGGCGAAGAGCGCTGCATTAGCTTCCTTATCCGTGGCCTCAACAGCACGCGGCTACGGTGCGTAGGCGACTGCAGTGAGTGATTACGTTAAATTAAAACGAGAAAGCGCAATGTACAAGAAAGACTAATAGTCAACATTGCTCAACTCCCGGGCCTATTCCTAGCGCATGCAAGGAGGATGACGATGTGAATGACTGGGAGTGTGTTTTCAAATGCAGACTCTTTCGACTGCGCGCCTTTCTAGCTGCTTCAAGCACTTTCACTTAAGAAACAATTATCAGCAACTATATATAGTGAACTCGAAATTACATTTCTAGCTCACTTTACCGCCAACTTAAGTCATAGAATTTCATATTTAATAAGAACTCAATCTTTTAGTAATTGTACCATGTTCACATAGTGCGCTGCCAACTTTTTTTCGCCTGCTCGATAAAAAAGACGTTTGACGTCTGTCTCATCGTACATACGTAGCCAAGGTCATTCACAGGTTAATATATACATGAAGGCCTGTGAGAATGCTCTCATTTTGTTCTATTTGCTTTCTAGGAGAGACGCATATGAGTGCAGATGCAAATTACCGTTCTCCACGATCGCTTGCAGCGAAATTTGCGCGATCTGCTGAAGTTTTTGATTATACTTGAAAATTTTTTATTGGAATGCGCGTCATCTATTATGCTTATTTTACACCCCTCATAGCCAATTCCACTTTGGGACATTAAATTCCATGTACCATATATATATATATATACTTAAATATCCTGCTCGACCAGAGCTAGCTGCTGTACGTTGATATTTAATTCGTAGATTCGTCAGGATCTTAATGACCTTCAAAAAGAAATGTTAAGACTATGAGAAATAACGCTGCGGGACTGCCCGGATCATAAGGATTTTACTATAGAACCGGTGATGAAGAGTCACTCGAAACTCGCGAAAGTAAAAACAAAGAAAAGCTACTTTACAATTAAATCCGCGGGTCTGTTATATCGGCAATATCGCGCTGGAGTGACCGCTGAAGGTAATTGCAGTTACCTTCGCAGCAGATTTTGTGTATTTTTCTGTGTGAATATACGCACGGGTAATACTGCAGGTGAATGGAACTAGTGCAGCTTCCCTGCGGGATCATACGTACACGGAATATCAAAACGGGCACGAGCTGCAGGCGTTTATTGTTATTGCGCTATTCGTCGTGCCGCCAAAAAGTAATCACGACAATTAAGGGTTGCAAACGAACTTATCTAGTTGCAGTGCAGAAGTGCAACGCACGTTAGCCGCGAAGGTAATCCTTCAAGTCTACTTGTCGCGCTCAACGTCGCTGCCCTTCGCTCTCATCTTTATCCGACCGCAAGAAACATGTTAAAACAAGTGCCGTTTTGTTTTTGTGCCTCGCGGCGCAATAAACCGCACCACAGCTTGCAGAAATATCGGGAATTATGCCCGAAAACGCAGCAAGCGCCGCGCATCCAATGCAGACAGTTCGGGTTTTTGCCTGCACCCCAAAAGTCACTACTGTCGCCAGCGCCGCCGCATCTCCACTGACGTCACGGGCTGACGCTTGTCAATACACATCTTTTATTCATTTCGTTTGACAGAGAAGAGTTTGTGAAGCAGCAAATAGAGGTCTCAATTTTGTCTATACAGTGTCGGGGCTTCTCACGGGGCTCAGGCTCTTTCTTCTCTCAAAGCAGAGAGCCACGCCGCCTGCTCCGGCCACAGCTATGGTGGGGAAGAACAACTCACCGAAGCATAGCCAGCGGGCTAAGCTGTTTATTGGGAGCTCCCAACCTTCTTCGTCGGTGTCGTAAGAGTATTCGCGCGCTCCAGCTTCGCGTCCTCGTCTCTCCGCTGCCGAGATGTCTGTCGAAGAGGAGGGGGAAGGAGGGGCCGCCCGGCGTGCTACGGCAGTCCCTCTCACCCGCGGCCTTAGCGAAATGTAATGCGTTTGGAATATACTGCGGTATATCCGAAATATATTTTGAATGTAATTTGTATTCAGGAACGTGCTCAAATATTTTAACAATATGCTTATGTTCCTTAAGCAATATTCAAAGCATATTATTAAAATATGTCCAAATAGCATATACGAAAGTATGCTTCGAGCAAACTTCGAATACGTGAAAAGTATATATATGGTTTAGCATGTTAGGAATATATTCAAAATGTACTTTTGCAAATATACAATTAGTTCTTCTGAAGTACATTTCAAGTCTTGCTCGAAATTCAAAATGTATTTTTCGTGAAAATACATATGCTTTTGGCATATTGGGAATGTATTCAAAATGTATTTTTGTAATTAATTCATTCGAACTACGTTTCAAGTCTTGCTCGAATATTCAAAATGAATTTTTATGATTAATCGAAAATGGAAGACCTGAAAGTACAGATCGAGTGTACTTCGAATACGTGCAAATTAATTGTTGCTATTACTGGGGGAGCTGCTCATGCCCCTACAGGACTCGGACCCGCTGTTTGAGGCGAGGTCTAACCTGCCCCCGGAGGTTATACCTTTGTAGGCGGTCATCGCACCCGCCACTCCTTCGGTGGCGGACGATGACTGTTGCAATACGCGTCTTTGTCTCTCCATCTTCTTCTTTTTTTTCTTTCTTTTTACTTTATTTTCTCCTCTATTCGCACGAGGTAGCGGATATGGCTCAGCTACAGAGCCAGTAGCAGGCCCGTGCATCTTGTTTTCCTTCTTCCTACAGCCACAGCAACAACTTGTACCATTTACTCCCGTCATATGCCATTAAGTGTACACATGCATGCACACAGACGGTAGATTTAACGCGTAATTGTCAGGGCTAGCAATGCTAAAGACCGAATTTCGCCTAAATGAATGTAATGCCAACTCGTGTAAACTTTGCAAAGCTCGATAGCAAGGGGAATGAAAACGAAGACACTGTTCGCTTATTGGCACATTAGAGAATAATAGCCGTTTTTGTCTCTTGCTAGCCAGCTCTGAAAATGTTTTGTATTCTTTGTTTATTTTTTACAGCATTGACGAGTATATGTTTGGTGAATTTTTCGTATATTTAGTTTTTCGTTTCAAAACGTGCATCCTATTTATGGTGCATTTTCAGTGTTCTTCAAGCATGCTAGAAATTTACTTTTGGCACATTATTTGTAAACCTTCACCTACCATGATAAAAAGGTCATGAGTGCATTAGTAATGTTCTGAAAGTACATTGTCACTCTATTGCTCCAATGTTTTTCAGCCCTGCATAACAAGCCCAAATTTATAAAATACATTTTTAATATATTAGAAGTACACTAAGCCGGCACAAATTGTATTTTAACATATTTGAAAAAGTATGCAATGTTGTACTCCTAGTACATATATATATATATATATATATATATATATATATATATATATATATATATATATATATATATATATATATATATATATATATATATATATATATATATATATATATATTGTAGTGAACTACACGAGGATATACGAAGACGAGGATTAAGTAGGCAGGAATATCACGACGACGAGGATAAGGACGACGAAGTGCCGCTGCGCTGCTCGTGCTCGCTTGTGGAGACTGAGACTGGCTGTTTTCTTGTGTAGTTCGCCGTGATACTTCGACAGGGCTATTATCCCTGTTAAAGCACAGTAAAAAACCCCTTTCAATATATATATATATATACATACATACATATATATATATATATATATATATATATATATATATATATATATATATATATATATATATATATATATATATATATATATATATATATATATATATATAATGTGTTGCTTCTAAATATTAAGCAGAGACAAATAATACGAAAAATAAATCGCATTTGAAATACATTTTAGCACACCTTTTTTCTCCAAAGGCGCCCTTTCCGCAGCATCTCCGAGAAAAGAAGGCCGGGAGAGGAATAATTAGAGCTCCCCGTGGAGGAGAGAGGTAGTGGGTGTCCGCCGCGTCGTACAGGGAATGTAGAATTCCTACAACATTATTTAGATTTGGTAAAGTCTTTTTGGTATAAAAGGTCTATAGTAGTTCCTCATTGTGTAGTCTGGATGTCAGGGTGTGAAGCTAAATTAAAGTCAAACTTCTTTCACACCTTGACTATGTCAGTACCGTTTCCTGGTGAAATCACCTGAAGTGACAGACAACTCTGAAACCGTGCAGTAGGCTCGTATACACGTGGTAACCGTATTAATCGTCTGCGCGCCTACTTCATCTCCGCAATGCTGCGCATGCGGCCCGCGGTTCGGGCGAGGCGGCGATGAACTGCTCGGCGCATCTTAGGGTCCCTCTGGTTACCATGGTATTGGCGCATGCGCACAACTGCTCATCCGCGGGACGTTACGCGCTACTCCGACGGTAGAGCGGGCACGCGGCCGCGGCGAAGGGCACGCCGCACCTGCTGCTCCTGTCCGGTTGCCATAGTAACGACGCATGCGCACAACAGGTCTCTCCCCGTAGCACCCGCTACAAAATCATCACATAATGCAACCTTATGGCGAACACACTACTCATGTATGGAGCGAACCCCCTATTTTCTGAGGCGAATATTAAAAAAAAAAAAGATTCGTGTAAGGGCCGCACTTAAACTTTCCGCTACCCACGCGGGAATAGGGAACCAAAGCTGGAGTTTGCTCCGCGACGCCAGCGCTCGGTTTCCAGCGGAGCGGAGAGGAACTACAAAACCTACGCGCATCCGCGCCCGCGCTGCGCGCGGCTGTCTGCGGAGTCTGCGCAGCCCGCTCGCTCGGGAGCGCGTGCTACAGGCAGCCGCACGTGCACGCGGAGCGGGAGAAGGAGAGTGAGGACGAGGGGGGATGGTCGTGCGTCTGTGCGCGCAAAGCCGGCGCTCTTTGCCAGTGGTGTTCCTTATTTTTGCTTTTTTTCTGTGCCCCGGCTGACATAGAGGCTGGCTGGAGGCACGCTTTTTATCGGTGCTTTCGAAAGTGAGAAATTATGATTAATTGATCGCCGCGGACATTGTTTTCAAAGAGCGCTTGTGGCAGGCTCAGACAAAAAACAAAAACAAAACATGAACGCGAATTCGGTACTCGAAGGCAGAGGCAAGCGACAGGTATTTTGAAGGACTTGAGGCGGCACCTCTTGATGTCTCTTCCATGTTCAGAGAATGAAGGGTCCAGCCTTCTCGTTGAGAATTGATACGCGTGTACACAGCGACGAGTGCTCCGGGCGCTGGTTGGGGAGCTTCCTTTCCATTTGTGACTGCTCACTTGAAAGTGGCCGATTCAACTCTTTGGGGACAGACGTTTTAGGCAATGCTGCCGGCGCCGTGGTGCCTGCTTTCGGCGCGTTTAGGACGCGTTCCCTACAAAGGCACAAAGCATGCTGCCTTACCCTTCGGTTCCTGCTGACAGCGGTCAGGGGGAGTTCGCTGCTGTGGCGCTGCCATCCGAAATCAATGACTTATCTACCTTTAACGGTGAGAGGTTTCTTAACGACCTGGATCACTGACGAGAAGCCGAGGCATGCCATTCTTTCGGCAGTTTCCTCTCTCCGTGAGACGAAGAGCGAGGAAATGCCTGACGACTTTTCATGCAGGCGGGGACATCTCTCGAAGTAAACCTTTGTCTTCTTAATTCCACAGCTACGCTGTGCAATCCCTAGTTCAGTTATCTCCTCTAGTGAATGCGCAGTTTTGAGCTCTCGAAGCAGGATCGCGTATGAGGATAGGACGATTAACGTATGTGTTTTCCCTTTATAAGCGCCGAGTGATGGCATTAATGACATATATCTGTTTCTTGAGGCCGACTTGGTGCTGCGATGGCTGCTGCGGCACCGCCAGTTACAAACAGAGGAGCGAGATACGAGCGGTACGAGATACCTAAAAAAAAAAGCCGACGACCATCGTTTCAACACGAAAGAGAGAAGAGAGAAAAACACTTTCACGAGTTTTGCGAAAAAGCGCGCCGTCACTTTCTCATTCCAGTTTTTTTTTTTCTTGCCCTCTTTGTTGCAGCGCGACGGCGGCCAGAATGCGGCCGGAGGAGGAGAGAAACAACCGGGCGCGCGCGCGCAAACACGTGCTGGAGAGCAGCGCGGAGCAGACGACAGCATGCTTTTCTATGCGGCGGGGAGCAGACGACACGGCCGCACTGCGCGTAGGTTTTGACGGGATCTCCATGGAGGGCGCTGACGGATGGATGGATGGATGGATAAGGCTGAACCCTTTGAATCGGGCGGCGGCGCCACAGGCCGCCTAGCCGTGAATAGTAATATATAGTGTGGACCTATTCTTGCCTTCCTTTCAGCCACCAATCAGCTAACCTTCGTTTGGTTATTTCTACCCTTTTAAAGTCTATTTTCCCTTCATTATCCTTAAACCCCAATGCTTTGGCTAAATCTGGCCCATTGCCTTGAACTATAGGGCGGAGCCCTTTACAGGAAATTATTAAGTGTTCAGGCGTTTCCTCATCCTCCCCACACACCCTGCACAGCGTGTCTATCTCTTGGTACTTGACTCGGTACGTCTTAGTCCGCAATACTCCTGTCCTAGCCTCGAAAAACAATTAGAATTATCGTAAATGTTTTCTTTGGCTATTTCCTGCTTGAACGTTCGGTACATTTCTAATGCTGATTTAGTCTCCATCCCTGTTTTCCACAGACCCCTCTCTGTTTCCTTAACCTTTTTCTTAATTGATAATTCCTGGCTGGTCCCCCTACTGCTGTCCAAATATTTGCTTGCCAATTTTCTTGTCCGCCTTCTCCATCTTGTGTCAACATTCCTCATGTAGAGGTAGCTGAAGACTTTCCTAGCCCACCGCTTTTCTCCCATTTTTCTCAATCGTTGCTCAAACGCTATCTTGCTGCCAGCTTCCCTGCTCTCAAAAGAAGACCATCCCAGGTCACCCTGCACACCTTGGTTTGGCGTATTCCCATGAGCTCCCAAAGCAAGCCTACCCACCCCGCGCTGTTTAATTTCCAACCGTGCTCGGACCTCTGATCTCATACACAGGACTGCGTTGGCAAAAGTCAGACTAGGAACCATCACCCCTTTCCAAATCCCTCGCACCACTTCATACCTATTGTAATTCCAAAGCGCCCTGTTTTTCATGACGGCTGCGTTTCTACTTCCCTTAGCTGCCACATATTTTTCATGCTCCGTTAGGTATTCAGCTCCAGTATTTATCAACACCCCAAGATACTTGTACTTATCCACTACTTCCAGCATGTCCTCCTGTATCCTATGTTCGCCGGTATCAATTATCATTAAAAGTCATGACTGCCGATTTTTCCTTGCTAGACTGCAGACCTAACTTATCTCCCTCTGTACCGCAGATATCCATCAACTCCTGCAAATCTACCCTGTTGTCAGCCATCAGTACTATATCATCTGCATACATTAGTCCTGGTAATGACTGTGGGATAAATTCTCCTTGCTTGAATAAAGAAAGGTTGAAGCCGAGTCCACTCCCCTCTAGTTTAGCCTCTAATCCTTGCAGGTACAGCATGAACAACAAAGGTGACAAGGGACATCCTTGTCTAAGCCCCTTCTTTACCTCTACAGGCTTCGACACCTTTTTTTCCCATTTTATTAGCACTTGGTTATCCTTATAAATATCTTTTAAAAGATTAGTTACTCCGCTTTCCACACCTAACACATCCAGAATACTCCATAAGGCTTCTTGAAGTACACTGTCATAGGCTCCTTTGATATCTAGAAAAGCTAGCCATAGGGGTCTGTGTTCCTTTTCTGCTACCTCGATACACTGTGTCAATGAGAACAGATTGTCCTCTAACCTCCTTTGTTTCCGGAAGCCATTCTGCAGCTCTCCCAGCACCCCCTTGCTCTCTACCCATGCCTGCAGTCTGTCCTTTATAATCTGCATCACCACCCTGTAGACCACTGATGTTACTGTTATGGGACGGTAGTTGCCTATGTCAGCTTTGTCCCCCTTTCCCTTATATATCATGCTCATTCTACTTAGTCTCCATTCATCAGGAACTTTGCCATCCATTAACATTTTGCTCACCACCTCTCTTAACGTTTCATTAGACTTTGGGCCCAACATCTTTAATAACCTAACAGGAATACCATCTGGGCCTGCTGATGTGCTACTTGGTACTCTCTTCTCAGCCCTTTCCCACTCTCTTTGTCCAATTGGAACAATTGCACTAACCGGTCTATCGTCCTCTACTAAGGCACCTACTACATTTCTTTGTTCTTTAAACTTTTCTGACATCGTTAGTCGTATATGCTCTATTGCCTTTTCCCCTTCTAGCCGAATACCTTGATCTGTAACAATAGACCTCTGCTCTAGGCTAGTCTTATTACTCAGGGAATTCAAGTGTTGCCAGAATTTCTTAGCTGCATTTTTATCCCTTTTGTTTACTTCTGACAGCCACTGGGAACCTTGTCTTCTAATTTTCTCATTGATTAAGTAGGATGCCTCCCTTCTACATTTTATGTATTTATCCCATTTTCTCTCAACGTCTGCTTCTGGGTCTCCCCTATGCTTAGAATATCTGTGTTCCCTGGAGGCTTCCTGGCGTTTCTCTATGGCCTTCTTCACCTCACCATCCCACCAGCTCTTTGGTTTTCGTCTTGTCCTTTTTTTCCTGACTCGCACCTTAGCCAACTCTAGCCCAAACAGTCCCATTAACTTTGTGTATGTCCACTCTGCTTTCTTATCCTTAGAGATTACTGCTTCAATTTGGGTGCTTGCTGTTTCTATTTGCTGCTCCGAGTAAAAGATCCCATCTGGCTGGTCATCATGTTTCATTCCTGAATTAGTTTTTATTCCAAAACTCATCTTGATACGTTTATGATCACTGCCTAGACTCCTGGCACCATGTTCATCTATGTTCATGACCCTTAGCCTATCGTACATCCTGTGTGACATTATCGCATAATCTATTGTCGAATGCAGACTCCCTACCTCCCACGTTATGACCCCGTCACACTTCTCAGTACTGTTACAGACAACTAAGTCGTGTCTTTCACACATATCCAGCAGCATGGTACCTGTCGAGTCTGTGTATCCATCTATATCTTCTATATGAGCATTCATGTCCCCTACTATAATTATTTCGCATCCTTTTCCTAGCTCATTAATGTCACCTGCTATACATTCTACCATTTTTTTTGTTTTCCTCTTTGGCAGTTGCTCCTGTCCACAGGTATACAAAGCCAAGGAGTGTTTGCTCCCCTGCCACTTTTCCTTTTAGCCATAAAAGTTCCTTACATTCCTGCTTGACTCTCTGCCAATTTGTACTTTTATGGATGAATGCCCCAATTCCCCCTCCCTTTCTGCTGCCCTCTGTTCTGTTGCAGTATTCCCATGCATAATCAGGGTTACAGGGTGGTTGCTCCATGTCCCGAAGATGCGTCTCCACAAATCCATAAACCATTCACTTCTCCTGCCTAAGCTGCTCGCGCAGCGCGCCCTGGCCCAGGTTTTCTCCCCTATAGCCTTCAAAATTGATGCAAACTGGAGCTTACACTCATACATGTTAGCAATTTTTTTTTAAAAGGAAGAAGTAAAAATAAAGTTCCAAAAAGGGAATTTAACTGATAATTTGAAATGAAAATATGGGGGATGTATTTGCGCTCTTATTCGTTTTAATAATCTGTAATTTGGCGCTAGGCGACTATTTGTCGCTGCATTGCCAACCCGTATAGATAGCATCAATGATTATGAGATCAGTGGACCCATCATCAGCAGTCATCCAGCATTGCAGCATCAGGGGGCTGATGAGCAGTTTTTGAAAGTGCTGAAATATATCAATAATGGCGGCATAGGAAATATAGTCAACATTATAAGTTGTAGCGACCCTTGTACGACGATTTGAATGGGACCCGTCGACGATAGAGTCAGTGTTTGTGAGCGTGGCGCGAGTGGCGGAAAAGAACATGTCGGTTCCAATGAACGCTGTGATTTGCTGGTCCTATCCTGAGCGTAGCTCCGACAATGTAAAAAAGAAGTTTTCAGTGATTTTGCGGGTGCAGTTGGTGAAGGACCCGGTTGCGTATTGCCAAACTATATCCCGTAGGAGCACTCGAGCAAGCGACGGATTCCTGCTTTATTGCGTCTCCTTCTGTGTGCTGTGGGGTAAGGCATTCGAGCAAGCGCCTAATAAAAGGCGCAGCACTCATGCCCGGCGGCGTATTCCCAAATCATACCCCGTATCTCTCAACGGTAGAGTCCTCTCAGCAGTGTCAGCTGGCGACAACTGGCGGAAATATTGTCAAAAGGAATAAGAGCGCATACATTCTTGTCAGTTCAGTGGCGCATTGTATCTTTATTTATTGCCTTCCTAGATAACAATTCAAATAGTACTTATCTCTGCACTCAAGCCATCAGTGTTTTAGACCACGACTAGTAGCAGTGAGGGATGACATCTACTGTTTTGAGTTTTCGCAAAGGAGTTGATTTATGTAAAATTCGCGCACTCTATGTGGTTTCTTGAAAAAACGAAAAAATGAAGGAAAGCGAGATGGAGAACTCAGGAAAAGGAAGCGAATAATGTGAATGGCGGGAAAAGTTGTCGCAAATATTTTTATTAGAGATTTAGATGACAGAATTAGCCCCTATACCGTCTACGTGGCAACTGTACCCCTCGTTTAATGGGCCCAAGATAGCTTGGGTCATAGTCGCTTGGAAATGGCCCGGTAGGGCTGATGCAGGTACCGTACGATCGGCTTCCCGGCTTACCGTAGCACCCACAGCGAGGCGGGCAGTTGTTTTCTGGTCCCAAAGGATTGCACTGCGGCATAAGCACAACAAAAACTAAGATAAATATCTCCAATTCCGAGTTCACGCAGAACACGTGGCATTATAACCATTTTAAGGTAATGGTGCTCAAAGGCACTTGGAACCTCGCGACAGAAACGCAATAAAGACCGAAAATAAAATCTTTAATTAACGCAATCATGCAGCGCACGAATTGGTATTACCGTTTTATGCTAGTGGTGCACGAAGACGCTGGAAACCGACGTTGTAGTTGCACGAAATAGTAATTTTACGTTGTGCATCTTGTAATATCTGTACGTGACCGAAGATCTCTAGCATCAAGGGACCTGATTTGAGGCCCGCGTCGTTTCGATCGAGGCATAGTGTCTTTGATAAGTGTACGCTGCATTTTCCTTCCTCTAAATATTATTGGTGGGCTTATAGGTTAGAGGAGTCTGCCTTTCGTCATAAGCGATCTAACAGTAAAAAATAAAGTTTTTGGGTGGAGAAGATGTCGACACGCTGAATAAATACACAGCTCAGGCATGAGTATATTCTGGCTAGAGCCATGTTTGATTTTTCCTGTAATCTTTCCGCTAACACTTTTTATGTTTCCATCCATTCCGGCAATGAGGAGGACGTAATTTACTCGAACGAAAATTGGAAATGTTGTAATTCCCAAGAAAGGAAACAAGGAAAATTATTCGAACCTCTTTTGTACATCTCTCCAGCCATCTGTATCCATTTCCGGGACTTGTATTGCCTCCACTGAAATGCAGAGAAAGGAGCCTCAAGTAAATGTTTAGGCTCTGGTATTTGTACAGCACATACGCTGATATGCAGCATCTGTAAACAATATGCAGCTTAAGGAGCTTATTTCTTAGCATTATAACAGGGCTCTCTGCTCGTCTCCACCATTCGATATCTCGCAAACAACGAGCTACCTTGCTCTCACGCTTCTTGAGGTACCTCAGGAGTAGGTCTACGGGGCTTGGAAGGAAATTCTCTGGGTTGAATAAAATGAGCATGAAAAAACGCCCGAATGCGCTACCGGAGATTTTGATGGTGAAAAAAAAAGTGCCAATTGCGATTAGGCAAATAATTGCTTAGACACGATTGGTTAGATTCGGACGCCAGAGCATGAATAGTACAATTAAAATTGAAAGACGGTAAAGGTGCAGCACTGTTCGTATTGTTAGCGAATAAAACACTAGGATGCTTCAAGCAGGTGATAAGTGGGAAGTGATATGGCTACGCGATGGTTGATCGGCGGATTGTATGAGGTTACTAGAACATATGATATGGCCTAGCATGCAGAAGTTGGCCTCTTAAGGACCTCATTGGAAACCGCAAGATAACATGGGACTCGGAGTAGCATGCTAGGCTCACCACCAGGCAGACATCTGCTTTTGCTATTAAAATATCTCTCTATTTCATGGGACTCGAAACTGATACCCTTGGGTTATGAGTAAGACTAGCATGTCACACATAGACGCCCTGGTAAAATATTAATGTAAAATATATATATATATATATATATATATATATATATATATATATATATATATATATATATATATATATATATATATATATATATATATAATGTCTTCCAATCCAATCTTCCAATCCAACAGACGGGATCGAATTGGCCGAGATATCAAAGCTAATCAATAAGCGCAAGGTGGCCGATATAAGGAAGTATAACATGGAGAAAATTGAGCATGCTGTAAAGAACTGGGGGAGCCTTAAAGCGATAAAGAAGAAATTGGGCATAGACAAAAACTAGATGCATGCGATAAGGGACAAGGCGGGCAACGTCATCACGAATATGGATAAGATAGTCAAAGTAGCCGAGGAGTTCTATACAAATCTCTACAGTAGCCAAAGTAGTCAGGACCGTAATGAGATTGGCGGTAGGGAAAAACATTCAGCCGTTCCACCAGTGACGAAGGACGAGGTCAAGAAAGCACTAGAAACTATGAAAAGGGGGAAATCAGCTGGAGAGGATCAGATAACTACAGATTTGCTGAAGGACGGGGGGGATATCGTATTAGAAAAGCTGGCCACCCTGTATACGCAGTGCCTGGTATCATCGACGGTACCCGAACCATGGAAGAATGCAAACATTATCCTCATTCATAAGAAAGGGGACTCTAAGGACCTTAAAAATTACCGACCAATCAGCTTACTGTCTGTTACGTATAAGGTATTTGCTAAGGTAATCGCTAATAGAATCAGGACAACCTTAGACTGCAATCAAGCAAAGGATCAAGCAGGTTTTCGGAAACGGTACTCTACTATCGATCATATCCATACCATCAATCAGGTGATAGAAAAATGGTCGGAATATAACCAGCCCTTATACATAGCATTCATTGATTACGAAAAAGCATTTGACTCAGTTGAAACCTCGGCGGTGATGCAGGCATTGCGAAATCAGGGGGTAGACGAGCCGTACGTGAAAGTGCTGGAGGATATATATAATGGCTGCACATCAACCATAGTTCTGCATAAAGAAAGTAACAAAATTCCAATAAAGAAAGGTGTTAGGCAAGGAGACACAATCTCCCCAGTACTATTCACAGCTTGCTTAGAGGAAGTATTCAGAGATTTGGAATGGGAGCAGTTACGGATAAGGGTAGATCGTCTTCGTCCACACACCCAGACACTTCTTTCTTCACTTGCTGAATGCCAGCATGGTACACTACCTCCGCCGCAGCACAGTCCCGGTGCGTTCTAGGTAAACGAAGCAGGGCGTGAATAATACGGCTTGAGTCGTGTCGCATGCACAATGTCGGAAGCTTGTGATGCAGAAGACTTCGTGCTCAATGGTTCGAGAATACCTCAGTAATCTGCGATTTGCTGATGACATTGCCTTGCTAAGCAACTCGGGAGATGAACTACAAATAATGATTGATTACCTAGACAGGAAAACTAGAAAGGTAGGCTTGAAAATCAATATGCAGAAGACTAAGGTAATGTTCAACAGCCTCGGGAAGGAACAGCAGTTTACATTAGGTAGCGAAGTACTGGAAGTAGTAGGCGAATATGTCTACTTAGGACAGGTAGTAACCGCAGATCCGGACCATGAAAAAGAAATAAGAAGAATAAGATTGGGATGGAGCGCATTTGGCAAGCACTCGCAGATTATGTCTAGTAGCTTACCGGTATCGCTAAAGAGCAACGTATATAACAGTTGCATCTTACCTGTACTCACATATGGCGCTGAAACGTGGAGGCTAACCAAGAGAGTTCTACTTAAGTTGAGGACAACCCAGAAGGTTATGGAACGAAAAATGGTAGGGGTAACATTAAGAGATAGGAAGCGTGCAGAGTGGGTCAGAGAAATAATTCAAGTTACAGACATTCTAGGGGAAATTAAGAAGAAGAAATAGACATGGGCAGGACATGTAGTGCGAAGAGAGGATAACCGATGGTCGCTTAGGGTAACAAACTGGATTCCAAGGGAAGGAAAGCGTAGCAGGGGGCAGCAGAAAGTTAGGTGGGCGGATGAGATTAAGAAGTTCGCAGGGGTCAAGTGGATGCAGCTAGCACAGAACCGGGTTAAGTGGAGAAATATGGGAGAGGCCTTCGCCCTGCAGTGGGTATAGTCAGGCTGATGATGATGATGATATCATGTCTCGTGGGGTCTACCATACTGTTGCTTACTAATGTAGGCTTGCGAGTGTTGTGAGAGATCAGTGACACAGAACAAGGCATTAGGGATTCAACGAGCAGCGATGTGATTGATCGCAGGCGATTGAGGTTTGGCAAGGAGAGCAGCACGGCGTGGCATTCAATGCTGATAAGTCACAACACAACGGGCGGAATTGTACTGCGGAAGCGCTACTTCTCCAATAGCAAACTTCAATGTCATCTGGCACCTAACATTTCACATTCATTTCTCGCGTTGTGCAGCAAAAATTGTCGTCTGCATCAAGTTCCAAATACAACACACTCGTTCTTTGCGGTGAACATCGTGGAATTCATAAGTTTCATCTGTGCCGTTACTTCATCGAACGTAGATAAGTATACCATACATTTTCCATTTGCGTGACAGTGGGCTAAATCCGCGAGCCAAGCAACAGGCAAAGTGACAAAACGAAACTGATCAGCTGCGAAGAAGCCACACTCGTTAAAGGCAGAGACCGCAGCCGTTTCAGACAAGCTTCCGGGAGCATCGAGCAACGAGAAGCCAGAATATACCGTGTCTGAGTAGCTTACTAAGCACGCAATCAAACCAAGATCGAAGCGGCCGCAGCAAATGGAGCTGCGGCTGATGGCTTAAGCTCGTGAAACATGGTTAAAGGAGAGCTGAATCGCTATAATGTTGATGCATATTTTTGGCATTGTACTTTATATTTTTATCTCGCATTATAAGAAATCAAATGACCCTTACACGAAAACAGACAGAAATTTAAGGCTCCTTTTCTGCCTTTAAATAACCTTCGATTGATAGTAGTGAGAGTTAATTGGAAGAGAGGCTATCGCTTCTGACAGCAGAAATAAAGTTTAAGATCTGGCTGTTTGAAACTTTTTCCTTTCTAGGTAGGAAACAACTCTGAATATCTATAAACAGGTACGATAGCTAAATGAAATAAAGTTTAAGATCTGGCTGTTTGAAACTTTTTCCTTTCAAGGTAGGAAACAACTCTGAATATCTATAAACAGGTACGATAGCTAAATGACAATCTCTGTTGCGACGAATAACACAAAATATATATCCTTTGCTCTACCCTCTCATGCACGTCGGATAATAATTATGATTATAATCTCCCCTACGTGGCAACATCAGTTCTCACTTGAGAATATTTGCTATATGCTTGGAGTCTCCGGAGAATCAAATCAATGAAGTATGAGGCTTTTCAAATCAGGAAGCACCCTTTGGATACTTACTGGACGTGATGAACAGCAAGAAGTAGAAAAAATGTGAGAAACGCGGCTGCATTCATCTTGCTTGATGCACCTCAATGTTCCTGCAGCCTGGATGTGGCAGGTCGCCTAGAGCACAAATAAACACCCTGGGACCTGCTAGTCGTCTTTTAAGCAGACAGATATTAAGTGCATGCTAACGTATTGAGCTGATATTACAGTGGAAAGATTTAATTCCTCCGGTGTAATAAATATAACCCTCACGAATCACTTCGTCTCGGTATTAAGACGTTACGAGCAGATTTCGCTGAAGGGAATAAATACGCAGACCCCAATCTGCGTATCAAATGTTGCGCTCCGTCCATGCCTTGCCTTGCACGACTGCAACATTTATGAGGTGTTGCATTGACATGCCGACGATGTAGTGGTCTGAAGCAAGTATAATATCGATGGTACTTCTGCGAATAATTATAATATAATAAAGAAAATGATTTTAAAAATTAGCATAATATAAATTCATGCCGAATCGAGGGAGTTCTGCAATAATCATTTCTAGCCATCCATTATTACTGCATATTTTGCCCTATTCGTTACCGCTTGACAGTTTAGCAAGCTTTCAGGATTGTTAATAATTTTCCAGTTGTGAACAGATGGGAGGTGGACTCTAGCTGAGCGTACATTATTTCAATGAAATACTCCGATATTTAAAAGCGTCTTCCCAAATCAGATAAAAGAAACAGTTTATTTGTTCTGCCGGCATTGGACCTATATATTACCAAGCAAAGTAAGATTGGTTGGTTGGTTTGTGGGTTTTAACGTCCTAAAGCGACTAAGACTATGAGAGACGCCGTAGTGGAGGTCTCCGAAAATTTCGACCACTTGGGCTTCTTTAAACGTGCATTGACATCGTAAAGCACACGGGGCTCACTGCAACGGTAGCATGAAAATTGGGTAGGACTCTTGTTTATGGCAGAGAATAACAAGACGAAGTATCTAGAGTATACTATATATTATTTCGCTTGACTTATACCAACACTGTAAGCCGCCGTAACTGTAGTGGTACGCCGATAACCATCTTGACATGGGGCTTAGACATATATGCATGTATTTTCAACCGACAATGCTTTGCTTAAGGCAGTGAACGAAATGCAGTGTAGTTGCAGAAACGCGTGTTTGAAGCCGATAATAGCAGCAATTAACTTTAGCTAAGGTCTCAAGATTTTATACCATGAATCCAGTATCTAACATTCCATATAAATGGAGCCATATCAAATATAGTTTGATCGATCAAGTGATGTGCATGAAAATTAAGACGTAGGGGTTCGTTAAATTATTCCTTGAAATAAAACAGGATCCCTGATGTTGCAAGCAAAAAGCCTACGTCAAAAATATTGTTCTTTTTTCGGCTACCGTGAAGACAAAAAGGAGCACACATATGTTCCAGTTGTTCCTAACAGCCCCGCCGGGGTGGCGCAGGGATTAGAGCGCTCGACTACTGTGCCCAAGGACGCGGGATCGAATCCTGGCGTCGGCGGCCGTTTTTCGATGGAAGAAAAAAGCTAGGCCCCCGTGTGCTGTGCGATGTCAGTGCACCTTAAAGAACCCCAGGTGGTCGAAATTTCCGGAGTTCTCCACTACGGCGTCTCTCATAGCCTGAGTCGCTTTGGGACGTTAAACTCCAAACCCAAATCCAAACCAAGTTGTTCCTAACTAGGTGCAAACTGTTTCCAAGAAATACGCAAAAATGTAAAATTTCAACAGAATCACGAAGAAAAAAAGATCGCATACTAACTATGCTACAGTAGTTTTTTTTCATACAATGCTGTGTTGACTGTGCAGCAGCCGTGCCGCGCCGCCTATATTTCTTACCTTACACAGTCCCGTAAGGATAACAGTTGTGAAGGTTTGTGGTACCTCGTGCACTCTACGAGCAAACAAAGTAGTGCTTCTCGGTAGCAGTGATGTGTATTTACGATTGCCGTAGTGTCTCGCGGTATACGGAAGTGCAACGGCGCAGTGCATAGCAACAGCCTGGCGTGCGATATATATATATATATATATATATATATATATATATATATATATATATATATATATATATATATATCCCTACTCAAAAAATTGTGTGAGCCAATAACCTCACATTTTCTCACACAGTTTCACTCAAATCACGTAAGAAATCTCATACAAGTCGCATATATTTGCGTAAGATCTCATAGTTTCTTGTACATTAACATAAATTATGGAATATATTTTATGATGATGATGTGCACCGTATGAGAGTCTATGTGATTAGATGAGATTGTGTGAGGTTATTGCCCTGTAGAACTTTTCGTTTTTCAGTAGCGAAACCACTTCCAATCCCTATTGCACAGGATTTTCCACCAGAAAAAAAAAAAAAAAAAACACCCTTCGTGGTTATACATTGGCATAAGCTAAGAAGCATTGAGTGCGGCATGATCTCGGTAACCAGAGCCCGTAACGCAGTTACCAAAAATGTTGTTACGCTTGGCTGCAATTCTTTTTAGGTGCTTACCATAAATGTGCTCCTGTGCGCCACTCCTCGCTCCTTGCGCCCGCACAGACCTGACACGCTTGATGAAGTGGTGTGAGAGAGGGGGAGGGGTAAGGGCTAAGAGTTTCTTGCTCAGGCAGTGCAGGTACTTGAAATGGAACGTGGTACCGCTTGCTGCCAACATCGGATGCAACGAGACACGATTTGTTTAGCGGTGATGTTGAATAGATCAGTACATAATAAAAGGAATGTCTTAGTTCTAAATAAGGTTAGCAGCACACATGACGAATATATAGATCTAAAGTCTCGACACGCACTATACTATCGTGGCTTAATTGTGTGAAAAACCTTAAAAACAGCATGATAGTCTCTATCAAGGCGTATACAGGTTTAAACATAAAGAAAGTCTGTATCATTAACGATAAGTTAGTAGTTGCTTTATTTAAGCCTAGTACATGCTACAAACATGGCATAGCATAGGCATGCCCTGCCACATTCGGCAATTGATTTGGCGGGTTGGTTGAAATAGTTTTCGAAGTCATGGAATCAACAATGCGTACAGCAAAAACGTACAGGGCAGTTGAGCTCCACCTTCAAAATTATGACTTAGCTGCGTTAACGATTCCATCTGCTGCCCTCCTCGTGGATGCTCGTTCGCGTACCTGCACTTTTATACTCGTTATAGCTTATCCTTTAATTTGTATTTCTACATTTTCCCGTCATACAGTGTACAGATATAAAAAACGCGCACTGAAAAATCCTGTATCAATTTCACACCTAATTCGGTGTACCGGTTTATTGTACAGGTTGAGCCGGTGGCCACACAGAAAATTCCGGAGAATTTTTGGTATGGCCAATGACCCTCGTTTCTAGAGACAAATGCAGCGCTAGGCTGGAAAAAGATGCAGAGGTATGAAAGAAAACGTTGCACGTGGAAAATAAAAAAGAAAAGATGAAAACCGAAAACATTCCTAGTACAAAACGAAATTTGAACTTTTTTTCCAGCCGCTCCAAAGAGAGGCATTTATACCTCTACACACGACCGGATTTGTTTCCTCACGGTATTTATTACAGGCGTTTGCATGGAGAAAATGTCTATATATAATATTTACAAAGTAATCTGCCTGTAGCCGAACAAATTAAATTGAAATATACTGAAACCCACACAAATAAACAAAGTCTTACTGTGCGATGTCAGTGCACGTTAAAGAACCCCAGGTGGTCGAAATTTCCGGAGTCCTCCACTACGGCGTCTCTCATAGCCTGAGTTGCTTTGGGACGTTAAACCCCACAAACCAACCAACCAGCACAACTCCACAAAACGGTGGCAAAATAACATATAATAATAATAATAATAATAATAATAATAATAATAATAATAATAATAATAATAATAATAATAATAATAATAATAATAATAATAATAATAATAATAATAATAATAATAATAATAATAATAATAATAATAATAATAATAATAATAATAATAATCAATCAATCAATCAATCAATCAATCAATCAATCAATCAATCAATCAATCAATCAATCAATCTTTATTTAATGTGCGCAGGAACAACCATGTGGTCTTTGTGCTGCAGCACAAAAAAAAAATGAAAAAGCACAAACATGTTTACACACACAGAGAGAACACAAAAAAAAGAAATAAATAATACATGAAATGAAACTGAGACGAAAAGTATCACGGAAATTAAGCAAACAATGAGTATCATCACTTATATACACAGTGAGAGAATTTTTTAGCACACCAGGAAATAAAGAAAAAAAAAAAAAAGAACGGTAGGTAGAAGAGAAAAAAAAAAAAAAACAGATGACTGACATTGATTATAGTAATATAGAAATATACATAAAATAAACAACCATTCCAGGCGCAACAAGTGCATGGTACTTAAAACACAGGCTAGAAATACAGAATAATACAATAAAGAAGTAAAATTGAACAAGGGACAGTAAGATTCGAATATAAAGTTTAAAGTTGAAATATAAGCAAGAAACGGATAAAAAGTAGTTCAAGATACAGACAGCATTGAACAGGAGAAAAAGCAAAAAGTGAAGTAAATACAATTTAAGGCTAGAAAGTGGGAGTTATATGTGATAAAGTACTATTTAGAATACAACGCTACGAACATCCAATGTAAATGAACAGAGCGAGTTTTGGAAGATGTCAAGGTGAGGACAAAAAGAGTTAAATAACCACTGCATCCTGTCCAGAGGGGAGTGGGAATGAAGAGGAGAAACCTGAAATGGTCTGAATTCCCTCATGCTCTTTCGCGGAACGCGCAGTAGGATGTACTCTAAGAGCTGAGGGCACATAATGTGGCCATGAAGGAGTTTGTACAGAAATATGATATCAAGTCTGATACGACGGCAGTGAAGGGAAGGAAGATTCAGTTGGGCGCTCCTGGTGGAGCGAGAGGGGGAAGTTGCGAAAGGAAAGCGATAATGAAATATCCGTAAAAATTTTTTTTGTACTCTGTCAACCTTGTCCAAGTTCGATTTGCAAGTGCCATTCCAAACAACCGACGCATACTCCAAGACCGGGAGGCATATGGACAGGTACAGTTTTAGGAACGGAAGTGGAGTATGGAACTCTCTCGAAAGTCTGCAAACGAATCCGAGTGTGCGCATAGCCCGCTGAGCAATGCGTTTAGTGTGAGAGGAGAAGCTGAGGGTGCGGTCAAAAAGTACACCAAGGTCATTAATTTCATCAACCCTATCCAACAGCACAGAATTGACAGAATAATGGTAGAGAAAGCTATGTGTTTTACGAGTAAAGGACACAACCCTAGTTTTGGAAGAATTGAGGGTAAGTCGATTCATCGCACACCAATCAGAAAAAGCAGATATGTCCGATTGCAACAACACGCAATCTTGAAAAGAATGTATTACCTTGAATATTTTTATATCATCAGCATAAAGAAGAAACGAGGAGTTCTTTATCGCCGAGGAAACATCATTAATAAAAACGGAGAAGAGAAGCGGGCCTAGTACTGAACCTTGAGGAACTCCGCTCGTTGCAGGGTAAACGAAAGAAGTCTGTCCATTGACACTGACAAAGCAGAAGCGATCAAGGAGATAGTTGCGTAGGAGGGCTACGAGAGAGACTTCAACGCCAGAGAGTAGAAGTTTTTCAAGAAGTAGTGAGTGAGTAACAACGTCGAAAGCTTTGCTCATATCACAGTACACAGTGTCAACCTGACCCCTCTGAAGGACTGCTGCAGAGGCATACGTCATAAACGTGACTAGGTTGGTGGAAGTAGAGCGACCCGACATGAAGCCATGTTGATTCGGTACTATGATATGTTTGAGATGGAAAGAAAGTACGCTGTGCAAAGCTAATTCGAAAAGCTTAGAGGTTGCACATAGAAGAGAAATCGGACGATAATTGGAAACATCAGTTTTGTTTCCAGACTTGAAGACAGGAAACACGCGTGCCATTTTCCACACGCGAGGAAAGGCAGCATTTTTTAAACAGTTATTAAATATGGCAGTCAGTACTGGTACGAAGATATAACTGAAGGCTTTTATTATGGCAGCTGGAATGCCATCAGGTCCAGGAGACAAAGATGGTCTCAGACGCTTAAGACTCTCAGTTATCAACTCCTCGTCAAAGAGAATGGAATTAGATAGTGCACCAGATGGGAGGCAAACGGAATCACAATGTGGATGTTTGTAAACGGAGGAAAAATGTTGTGCAAAACTGTCGGCAACATCCCGAATTTCCGAACCCTGAGAGTCAACTAAGCTGATACTTAAATCTGATTTAATGGAACGCTTGCGAACGTAACGCCAGAACTGACTAGGACGATTTGAGGCATACCTCTCTAAAGACTCAAGATAGGAGTCGTAGTCCCGCTTGTATAAGCGTTTGCAAAGAGAACGCACACGGCGAAACTCATCTGCCCAATTGTGAAACCCAGGGCGTTTCGCTTTACGATGGGCCCGTTCCTTGAGCTTTAACGCCGTTATTAGTTCCCTTGAAAACCAGGAAGGAAACTTCCTACGCGTAGGAGTATGCAAAGGTATGTACCGACGCATACCATCAAGAACTATTTCTGTAAAGCGACTGACTTGTCCATCTGAATCATTAATGTCATTTAAAAGGGACCAGTCGACGGAAGAGAAGAAATTGAAAAGACCGACATAATCACCACGTGCATACGCGAAACGGGGCGAATTCCCCACCCGATCTGAGTTAGTAGAAGGTGAGGCAGAGACAGCAGTAGTAACTAGAAGCGGAGGGTGAAATTTGTCACAGCGAGTCAGCGGTATGTCCGAACTCGAGACTCGAACACTTTCAAAATTCGATAGACAGATGTCAAGAATATTACCGCAACAGTTTTCAATGAAATTGTGTTGCTGCAAAGAGTTAAAGGCTATGAAATCAAGTAGAGCGTTACACTTACTTAATATGTAATGATTGTTGTGAGAAGAAATAAGTGAGTTCCAGTTGATACCAGGAGTATTAAAATCACCTAAAATAAGAAGTTTGTGTTTGCTATGACGGGTTATAACATGTTCGATTGAGAGCAGAACATCATCATAGGCTGAAGGAGGTAGATTCGGAGGAATGTAGAAAGCTGCAAGTAAAAGCTTTTCATGTCGATTTAAAGTGAGCTCGAGCCACACACATTCTTCAACAGTTTCCAGATCGGAACGTCGAACACACTTCACAAAACTGTCAATAGCAATGAGCACTCCACCTCCTCTTGATTTGGGACCTGTTTCAGGGCGGTCGCTACGAAAAACAGAGTAATTATTTGGAAAGAAATCATTGGAAGGAATATCACTTGACAGCCAGGTTTCGGTAACCACAACAGCGGTATAACAAGAGGACAAGACGCTAGAAAAAAATTCTGATCCCTTAGTCCGAAGACCTCGGGCGTTTTGATAATAGATATCCAAATTAGGGGCCACTGCAATTTTGCGTCAGTTCAGAGGGATGAAGCATATCGTCGTAAAGCTTCCCACGAAAGTCCTTGTATATGCAACCCATCGGCCACATCGAAGGCTCAACAAGCTTACTGTAGGATTCTTCATCAACTTCAATATGGAAGGACGAGTAGGAGTCGTACCTTGTTTTCAGCTGCCGGCAGGAAATGGGAGTAATATTCACTGATTTTAGATGGTTGGTAAGGTCTACCGATGTAGTATCGGGACTGAGTTTAGAGACGAAAATAGTCTTCGGACGCTTCTTTTGGTAAATGGCAACGCTCAGGACAGATGAGCTCGATGCGCCAGTAATGGCTCGACTTCGGTGCTTCTTCATCTCACTGGGTAAGTCAACCGCACGGCGAGGAGCAGAGGCAGAAGATGAACAGGGAATATCTCCAGGAGTCATCCCTCGATGAAGAGCGGCGGAGTAGTCCACAGATGGCTGCTCCTCACGGGTAGGATTGCCCACGGAGACAACGAGAGGACGCTCGACGAGAGGACGCTCACACTGCGAAGCAGCGCACCGCACAAGCTCCTGGCGTAGGCCGCGAACATCGGCACGTAAAGAGGCGATAACCTCGGCTTGTTGTACGAAAGCCCGCGAGTTCTCTACACGAAGGCGCTCGTTCTCTTCCCGTAGCTGGGCAACCTCATCGCTCAGAAAAGAGATTCCCTCAAGCGCGTCGAGGAGGAGAGCCCGTAGCGAGGCAAACTCACCGCCATGTTCGCCGGTCGCGGCTGAAGGGGGAAAACCGGTCGGGTGGCTGGGCAGGAGCGGGGCACCAGGGACTCTAGCACCACCGTCGCTAAGACTAACACCGTCAGACGACGACGACGCACACAAATTACACAAGAATGGCCGAGAGCCGGACTTCAGAAGTTGCAGCTCGTCATCCGCCCAGGTGACGCACTTCGTGTGAACACGTTTCGCACAGTCGGCACATCGTAAAAACTGCTGCTTGCCAAAAAACGGGCGGGAGCACAGCGCACATGCGTCCTTACTGGGCGCCATAATAATAATAATAATAATAAAGGAGTAATTACTAAGTGACATCCACCCAAGCATATTCATAAGGCTGCGCTTGATTGGCTGCGGTTGGGTGAATGTCACGGAATAATTATTCCCTTATTAGAATCTACTACACTTCGGGGGATTCCCCTAAATATTTAACCAACATTTAATAATGGGAGCCAGTCCGGTTTATAGTCACTACCTTCGCAAGTGTCTCTCAGTGGTGCACCTTCTGGCTGAAATGAGTACTGGGCGAAAAGTGAGGCTCAGCATTCCGGTCAAACATGCGCGTTTTCTAGAGGCTGTGCAGTCCAAGGATGAAAATGATATTAAATGGTTCATGGTCATGTTGGGTGACCATTATGTAGCGCACACGCAGAGAAATAAAAACAAAGTCTTGTTTCAGTGTTTTTTGCTGTGCGTCCCAAAGTAATATAACATCTTTACAGGCAAAAACTAGTGTTCGATGGTTTCATCTGTATCACATAGCCCGCAATTAACACAAAAATAAAGCTATTTTTTGTGAAGCACCTTTTAATAGGCAAAACTTCACTATAATTGTAAAAAAAAAACTGTTTAGTAAAAGAAAAAATGAGCATTTTGAGTACTCTTTTCAACACATCATGTCCCATACAATTCGAGTAGAGAGAACGATATAGTGGAGGCGGGAACAGCATAGATATCAATTATTTGTATACATTTATACGTGAAACAGATAATAAAAACTTATAAGAAAAGCGAATTGCCAAAAAACGCACTGGATCATAAACTAATTAATTAAACAAACTAATAAGGGCTCATCGATAAAATTGGAAGAGAGCACTAAGTTTGGAAAAAGGTTCACAAGGTTAGTTTGCAGGGATGCTCTGGTGATTGGATGGAAGCTACCACGGAAAAAGAAAAAAAAACAACGAGAAACTGTCTGACAAAAAGATGCGTCAAACCTAGTCCGCCAGCAAAAACAGACCTGCATTGATTATCGGGCAGCTTCTGCTCAAAACTGGAGGATCATATGAACGTCGCAAACGTTCGGGGAAATCTTTGGGTTTAGGGCCTCGCGCAATGGGTACGTGCAAACCAAAATAAATTTTTTGCCAGAAATAGGTTGCATGCTTGCGCGCGATCAAAAATTGCTAGGATGTGCGAAACAATCTGAGCATAGCTTGGAATCGCCGTGACCCGCTCGCGTATTAGCAAACCATATCCCGTAGGAGCACTCGAGCAGACGACGCTCTGGCGCGTGATTCCTCTGAGAAGCGCTACCAGGCGACAAATAGTGGATATACTGTCTAAATGAATAAGAACACATTTAAAGCCCAACGCTCCCGTCGTTTCGGTGGCGCACAATACACAAAACCACGTACAGGGCACAATGAGCATTCAATAATACAACCAATACAACGAGGACGCGGGATCGAATCCCGGCCTCGGCAGCCGCTTTTAGATGGAGGCGAAAAGCAAGGCGCCCGTGTGCTGTGCGAATTCAGTGCACGTTAAAGAACCCCAGGTGGTAGAAATTTTCGGAGTCCTCCACTACGGCGCCTCTCATAGCCTGAGTCGCTTTGGGACGTCAAACCCCACAAACCAACAGCGTAGCGTGCTACAGTGCGAACGAATGTGGCCAACACGATTGCATCGGAGGCACGGCGGGGATCTGCCCGGTATTACAACAAGGCTCTGTATTCCACAGGTTCAGCAAATGTGGGATGTCGCGAACGCCGACTCCTTGAAATAGAGATACAACGCCCGGGCTCAGCGTTCTCAACTCTTCCATTTAAAGCACTTTCCCGTTTTCCCTGGAAACTGGAGTCACCATTCCGTACGCCTAGAGTTCCTCACGTATGAAGCCCTCTTACAAGCGCTCTGGAAGCCACAGAAGCTTCACTTTCATCACCTTTGGTTCTGGAAGGGTCCAAGACGCCACAGCGATGACTCTTGAACACGAGATAGTCGCATGCCACCAGCTTCTCTTTCGATTGTACCAATTTGCTGGTGACCATCTATAGATGGGATATTTTAAATTACCCTTGAGGTCCACAATATTCCCAAAGGTATCTCTGAAGCCTTGTGCCCGGTACGGACGCCTGGCGAAATTCGAATGCAAGAAAACGGAATCGGCAGTCAGCTTACCAGTTCGAGATGGTGCAAAACAATACTGCAGTCATTACTGCGTTTAGTAGCCGGAGCAATACGTCGGTTAGAAGCTGATTGAAAGCTTAGTGCGGACAACATCGAGGAAAGGAACCGTTTGGAATAGCGCCTTTGTCTTTCTGGGGTGTAGAAGTTGTGGTAGAAATTAACCAATCGCCTTTTAAACACGCAGAATATGTTTCCTGGCTATCACTAAGGGTCACTAATGTTCAGCATCTTTATAAGGCATCGCTATCTTGCAGCAAACCTTGTTACTTGTTTTATAGTGCTTTTATCGCCTTCGAAAGCACGTAATTTTGTTACATACAGAGATACCCGGCGTAATAATACTTGTAACACTGCATATTTTAGCTTCACGTGCTGCCAGCAGAACAGCAACGTCAATAAATGCACTTCCAACTAAATGTTTTACATATTGAATACCCGAGAAAGCTTTGCCCGAGATATGCGACAATCCACGCATATTTCGGCGGTCTGCAAAGTGTAACATTTATTCTCAAGCATATTTTCGTCATCACTAACGCAATGCTAAGTTACTTACGTTATTCTTTGAAATTTCGCATTGAAGGCAGGAGATCTTCAATCGTAGATATGAAGATGCACCGCAAGATCGAACGAGCTGCAGCGGCTGTCGCACACGCAAATTCGATGCGATGCGCGTATGTACAGCCGTTAGGATTTTTAACAATATAGCGCGTGTCGACCAAGTTGCAGGTCAGTGTGCTATAAAGGCGATAAGAGTGTAACACGGTTAGGGATAGCAACGTGTACTAAGCTCTTCCGATCACGAGGAGACACGCCCTGCCACAATATCTGTACGCTAAAAACCGATGGACAGCAGAGCGCATGCGCATTAATGAGATGTGAAGGACGTATTTTTCCTGTTTGTTCCTTTACTGGAGGCCGCGCTGGCAAAACATAGCTAAGATAAGAGTAAATAAAAGAAAAGAAATGCAGCAGCATGTAGAAAGCATTGCCTGGAATGGGAACCAACTGATTTGAGCGGCCCTATGATGTGGAACATGATAAAAGAGGTAGCCAGCAAATAACGTGTGCTCTATTGGCCGATATTTCTTTTTGTGCTTATTTTTGCGAAAAGACTGTGGCAGGGTGTGCGTCATCGCTATAGCATTCGAAGCTCTACCTTTGTGCGCGTGCGCAAACTCTCAACCTGGTGTGCGCCTATTGCACGCCTGTCGCACACGCCCTGTTGCAAGCTTCAATTCAGTTGGTAAAACTGCAGGGTTGGCTCGGACGATAGGTTAATTGTCCATGACAAAGCACGAAGGTGGTGAACGGGGATCATACAATGAGGAGTAATAACATTTTTCCTTAAGGCTTGCTGATTGAAGTGTGGAAACAGTAAGTGATGGCGACACTGGCACGAACATGTCAGCAAGGGTGTCTTCGGTAATGCTAAAATCAGTTTCTTCGTTACGGCAGGTTTAAAGGAGACTCGGAGATGAGCGCCGTCAAAATAATCTCTTCACTTCAGTAGTACACGGTAGCGCCACAAAACTTCAAAAAGTTAATTCCTAAAATGATGTCATGCGTAGAGGGGGGAAGGACGACGAATTTGGATTTAACAATTGCACTACGCAAAGACATTTGAGCACTACACCCACCCAGGGGCCGCAACGTCTCTCCATGCGGATAATAAAACATTGAAGTACGATAGTACTCAACATCACTGCATCCTAATAAGTGCCTAACTTATTACTCATCACAGACATGGTCACACCCGCATCCACCAAAGCTAATGTAAACACACCATCAATGAACACACCAATTTGTTTCTAAGCATCACAGTTGAAGGAAAGATATTAGCGCACAGCACATACCCAGTGCCTCCGTTCTTTCGGTCGCGCTGGCTATTTTTCGTGACGAGATGATACGAGAGCGTTGCCGTGGTGATGGGAAACGGTGCGCACGCAAACCAAGTGGAGGGGTGACCCTCCCCTTGGTAGAGGGTGACCCCTCCCCTTCGATCAGATGCGGAGAAGTAGTCGCGTAGATGCTCGTTCGGGACGTTCGGGTAATACCCATGCGTAGCACTTGTGTGCTTTAAAACGGGTCTTTATTGCTGATTCTTGGGTACTGTTGGAGACGCCGGGCGGTTAAGCGTGTCAGCAGCCTACTGCAGTAGTATGGGGCGATGTGACCTTCGACACCACAGCAGTAGCACGTTGTTGCGAGAGGTAGATTATGCTGATGTTGATAAGAGCAAGGAACAGCAGGACGCGTCGTTGTTGTGGCTGAATTCTCGTACTGCTCATAAATCTTGGCAGGCAGGATTGAACATCGGGAATTACGTGAGGCGGGTTGGGCAGCTGTATTTTGAATTTTCAGCTAGTATAATCGTATTACAATAACCCTAAACAGTTTGATTCCGGCCTATATCAGACTCCAGAAATGAAAGCCACCATATAGTTGCGGCTGCTTGGAGATTTAAGTGCTCGTGCAACCTTGCAATCCGGAATTGAATAACAAAATAGCTGAGTTGCTTATGGTGTCTTTTCTTACGGAGATAGTTACAGAACAATAGGTTTTACCGAGAAAGGCATTTATGATGCCTGTAAAATGTTTATTCTCAAGAGGGGTTGCAAAAAACGAGGAGGAGAATCTATGGCTTACTGCTACATCACCACTGTCAAAATGTTGTATTTTGCTGCTTGGCGATTAATTTGATATGCATGCAGGGCAGCACACGGAACAAGCTGTCTCAATTAATGTAGGTAAAACCCGCTGATCCATTACAATCCAGCCACTACACCGATATCATTGTCTAATTGATGTCATGTGCCTGTGTGTCCGGTCTTATTAGAATAATTTCTTAAACATATTTTCGACCTTTGTTTAAAAGCTTTTGTTTTGTAATTTCCACAGAGAAAGCGCTATATATTGCGGTCTCTGTTGTATGCACGATTCGAACGGATGATGTATAAGCCAAATATTTTCTTGTGAATCTAAAATTATTTACGGCAAAAATAGAGCGTAATTGAAAATTCAAACATTTGCAGAGCCGTCGGGCACAGTTATCAATCATGTTGCTGAACAATAATATAGAGCGAGTGTTTGTTGGTTCCCGTTTTGCGACACACTAAAAGGCAAGCAAAGGATAGGCACTATAAATTGGAACATACACCTCCTTCTAGCCTTAATCAGAATTTAAGTAAAAATAAAAATAAAAACAGATATAGACAGTCCTGTATTGCTTGTTGCTCTATTTTGCCCATTCCGGAACGAGCCCCTAAAAGAGGCTAATGGTATGACTTAATAAATAAATGATTGCTTTTATCATTGCAATCAGTTGATCGGCTTGCGCAGATCAGTACATAAAAAATCTGCCGTTGTGAAAACGATCATTGTAGGCTAACTGGCTGCATGGAACGAAACTTGCCATTCTGTGTTTGATTACATCATAAACGAACTAGGCCGCCACTACTGCGCTATCGGTATTGTGAAGATCTACAAGCTTCAAGCGTGCAACGAGCATTAAGTAGAGACATATTCTTGAATTAGAATAGGCCTCTGGTGCGTATCTAGGGTAATATATTGCTGTGAACCACTCTAACCTTTATTTGTTGTTCTTTGGCAGCCGCCGGCAAGCGTCCTCATCACTCTCATTCTAGCGCACGGATCAATCCAGTATTCGAAGTTTGTTCATGCTCGTTGTCTTGAGGCGCAACTTTATCATTTTCTTTCTCACGTAAAATGCGCCGAGATGTATCCCGAAGATTCCTGCCACTAGAGTGTGTTTCCCAGGTTATACTAGACACCGTTCGCGGATTTACCTATATGCTTCTTCGCTGACTAAATTGAGCGTTGACGGATGCGATGGGCATTTTCTATTCGACGACCGACGAGCACACTTGCTCCTATCGCCGCTGCCGAGTTGCTCAGTTCTTTTGCGGGCGCAACTCAGCCAAATAATGAGCTAATTCCTGTGCTATTATTCCTATCTTCTCTTTTGTGCCTACGGCCTTGCCACTACCACGTGTCAATGATGTTTCTTTCTAGCTAGATGCCTTCACGTTGAAGAGAAATGATTGTTTACGATGGAGGCCTACCGCTGAACCTTATGCCATTGTTGTCAGTATACTACGCTTCTTTTTGAGATGTGTCGTTTTGTTGCTACTAGGGAACTTGCCGCTTTAACTGCTGAGAAGATGCGTTAATTTGACGAGAAGATGAGAACACTAACTGATGGGAAGACGTAAGAATTTAAAGTAGCTGTTTGTGATAAACAATGAGAGGAACACTTCAGTTAAGCCTTTAAGTGTTTTCTGGCTTTTGCGCTAAGCTCTTAAAGGACTATAGAGGGTTGTGTGGCATTTTTCTTCTTGTTAATGATGCGTAAGGCATTCCTGTATATCGATCCTGCACGCACTTTTCGCTTCCGACCGCTAAATAATGCATAACTGAATTTTCTTTTCTCATTAGTTTCGCTTTCAATATCCAAGAGGTGGCTGTGACGTCACAATCGTGACGAAGCGCGACATTAAAAAACTGCGATATAATCGCTCATTCTGCACTTGTGATGATTCTGTTCGCGAAGCAGGCTGGCTTTATCATTGTAATGAATTTAAATGACACATCAATGATTGTATCGCAGTATTTTCATTCCTCGCGTGACCTAGACTTCACTGTGACGTATGAGTCATCTCTCGGCAGTTCAAACCGAAACCTAAACAGGTGAGAAGAGAAATTCGATTATAAATTATTCAGCAGTCGTAGGCGAATGTGACGGGGTGATCCGTGTAAAGTAATGTCCTACGCATAATTACAAATGATAAAGCGCGAACCTAAAAATTAGCTCTCTATAGTCCTTTAAGAGCTTAGCTCAAAATCGCGTGTCCCTCCTCTCCGCTGCTCTCTTTGCGAATCTGCGTCAGGGTATATGAACTTTTCCACTCGAATAGTAACAAATTCCATAATTTGCACACATTTATCTTACAAATACTCTATAGCGCAGAGTAGTAAACAGCCATAATATGCAAGAGACCACCTTACATAGAAAAAAGGACCTGCTTAATAATCCGTATAGACATGACTGCTTTGTGTATGGTAGCATATTTTCCCCTGATGCAAGGGTTTCACGGTTTCACAGGGCTCGATTCCCCTCTTCTGCCACATAAGTGAGATCATATCGTCGTGCAACGCCTCCTCATATCCCTGCGACCCCGCCGGGGTGGCACAGTGGTTACGGCGCTCGACTACTGTTCCCAAGGACGCGGGATCGAATCCCGGCCTCGGCGGCCGCTTTTAGATGGAGGCGAAGAGCAAGGCGCCCGTGTGCTGTGCGATGTCAATGTACGTTAAAGAACCCCAGGTGGTCGAAATTTCCGGAGTCCTCCACCAAGGCGCCTCTCATAGCCTGAGTCGCTTTGGGACGTTAAACCCCACAAACCAACCAACCATCATAGCCCTGCGATGTCTGTGTGGTTAGTCATGTCAGCTGCCAGTTATCATCTGCCAGAGCCTTGGCTCTGATTTTTTTATCACATGCCAACAACGTTAATGCGAAAACACCGACGTTCGCAGTTTGTTTAGAAGGGAAACTTTAAGGCTACCGTGTTAGGATGAAGCGAATTGAGCATTGGAGTTTGAGCAAAGAGCTGCGATAGTTAAGCGCAGCTGATGAGTGCTACAGACATTTCATTTGAAGCTCTAGCGGACATATATACATGACAAGCAAGTTTGGTTTAGTTGGCCATAATTTTGACCCCGTATGTGATCTGTGCCGGTGCTAGAATTTAGACAAGCTGCTGCGGTACGTGCTTGAGCAAGAAAATCGCCCCTTCGAGTCGGAAGAGAGGCTCTGAACACCCGCGATTACTACTAAAGATGCCTACAGTCACTAAAAACGTATGGTCATGCGTGCCTGCATGGATGCCAAGAGCCAAATAGGAAGCAGTGAGTTGCAGATCGCTTGATATTCGCTTGAATTCAGTTAGACATTTAAGACGATAATGCAATCTCATTGGTAATTTTGGTGCAGTAGTGCTGGTGGCGCGCCGATAATCTAAAAAAAAAACAAAAAACATTCCAATTATTTTTTTTGTTATGTACTTCTGGAAGAGACAGATCACCAATTCCGTTTTCGAGGCTAACCTAGCGCCTTAGGAACGTTCGCGCGTCGTGCTTGTCTAAGAATACCGCCCCCCCCCCCTCCCTTCATGCACACACCAAGAATTAAAAATGCAAAAAGTGGAGCACTGTCTTAGGCTGAAACCAACGACATATTGTTTGTCGCAATGTAGTGGTCCTTGCAGTGTTTTTTTTATTTTCCGCTGAGTCGGGCCAATAAATAAGATCGATTATGCAAAATCTTTTCGTGTACTATGGAACCAAGCGCCCTTCATTAAGTTGTAGAAGAGGTTCAGATGCGACCGACCCAGCTTTCTTGCTACTTAGCACTTCCTACATGATCGTTTTTTCCAGCATTTGAAGAAAGGTCATGAAATATGAAAAATACAGCATGACTACGGGTTTTAATCAAAGTAGCTTGCACAATCGCTGTCTGGTAATGAGCGGTTATGAGTAGTCTCAACAATGCGCCAGCACATTCTGTCGAAGCAAGGAAAGCCAGAGCCATATCAGCGATAAGCAATGGACAGGCAACCGGCAGTTAACCTAGAAAGGATCTATGATCGAGCTAATAAACTGAAAAAAAAGAAGAAAAAGGCTGAAACGGCCTAATTAGGTCAGGGTCGTTTTTCTGATGTTTCATGGTGCAGCTCATAGAAATGAGCTCCGGCTGCATACATGGCCGTGGACACCGCGTACACTTCCTTTATCCAAAGGGTGTTTTGGGCACTGTAATATTATAACCCGCGAGCGCCATTATAGCCAACTGCGGTATTACTCCTCCGATCCCTTCCGGCCTCTCTCGTTCAGCCCAAGTTCTAACTCACAAGGTGCGAGCCGGTGCAGCGTACACACCGGACATCCTGAGTCAATGGCGCCGAACCAAGATCAGCTGCCTAAACTGCACTGCTTACACTGTGGACCTGCAGCACTTGATCTGGACCTGTCCTGGCACGGCTAGCCTCCGCATCCGCTACCCATCTGCTCACCACATTCAGACTTACAAAGACTGGACGGCCCCAATACCATCGCTTAGCGCAAGCTTAGCACCCTGCTAGACTTCATGTCGGAGTCTGGCCTCCTCAACCTCACCTAACCCACCCCCTTCCCCTCATGAATAAAGTTTTATGAATGAATGAACGCACTTCGAAGTAACCCTGTTGAACTACAGCGTGTTCTGGAAGACTTTTATTCTTTCTTCTGATTTTCGCGTTACAACGACAACGCCTACACTGGCATTTGTGCGATACGCCGCCCTTAAAGTTATCACGTACAAATGCTGCACTCGTGGTGACGTCACGTGAGCGTGGTTGGCACCGTGTCCACCGCCGTTGATGTTTTGGCGTATCATAGCATAAACGTGATGTAGAATGTCACATGGCTATGAGAGCGGGTTAAGATGTCTGACTATACTACCCGAGTTCGATCCCAACGCTGGCGGCTGCGTTTCGATGGACGCTAAACGAAGAGGAGTCCGTGTGCTGTGGAATGTCGTTGCCCGTTAAAGATCCTCAGGTGGTGGAAATTACTCCGGAGCCCTCCACTATGGCACACTTTTCTCTTTTTCCGCTTTCACTCCCACCTTCATGCTTCTCATATGGCACGGTCCAGTTGTCCACACAGCAGGTGTGACAGATACGGCGCTTTTCCTTTCCTGGGAAGCAATTATTTTATGTAAGGACGCCTGGAGATAGGAGCGACGCCGTACAGCCAATCCAGCACTTAAATGGGCACTGTCACGAACATGTAACAAGGAACGCAGCGCGACAGGTGCGAAGGTGTACCGTCCAGTCACACTTGAGGAGAAAATGCGACAGATACTGCGGCTTTCTTTGCCTTTGTATCAAATGTAGTTAAATATAGCACTACAAGCAATCCGCGAAAAGGAAAGATTTTCGCTGTGCGGCAGAAGCCCTGACTTTGTTAGCAAATGCTGTACAAGGGGCGTGCAATATACCGTGTGCAGGAGCAACGCTCAGGCCTTAGCATTTCTGCGGTGGAAATCATTGGTCTTGGTGTAGCTTTAATTCCATTAATTTTTATGTTGTTAATTCTAATTTTTATTTATTTTATTATATTTTAATCTTCCTCACAGCCGACCACCATCATAACCCTACACAAGATAACCATGGACAGTACACTGTCTGCAGGAAGTGAGCATAGGGTATGTTCCAGCTGCAGTAGGCGTAGTGGAAGTTTATTACTTCATTGCTAAACCAGGAGGACTGCGCGCAGCGAGTACGAGCCGCACTGAATTCTCACTTCACTTTCATTCTACCATTATTTTCACATTGAATATGTTTAAGCAAGACGGTCTTGGCATGGCTTTTGAGATTTGTTCAGAGAGGTCTTATTTTAAATAAGCTGGATAGAAACAGTTCCTGCAGACCCTTAATAACTTCCACGAAGTTGAGTGTGAGACTCGTGGCTCGTGCACAGAGGAAAACGCTGCTGTAGTGTGCCACATCCAAAGATTCGATGCAGAGTATGTTCGGGCAGCAGTGTTAGATCCCTTAGCAATCATGCTTTGCAATCTTTGGAGCAGAGTGAGCCTTAGCTGATGATCGCCTCACTTGGCTGCAAAACGAGACCGTCACTTTGAATGGGCTGGTGCCCTGCTTAATAATTTGAATACAGTAGAAGCCGAGTTTGCAAATCATTGTACCTCTATTTTTTTTTCTGCCGCTATAAGCACTGCTGATGTTGTTCAAGTTGAGCGACCTTTTTTTATTGATCACGCCGTTTTCTTAGAATGAGTGCAAGGCTATAAGCTCTCCTTCAACCTGGGTTGAATTTAATGAGGGGATCAACCTTGTGCCGTATTCGAAATCGCCAGGACTTGATGGTCTTCCAGCAAAATGTTTGGAGGAATTTAAATCTGTATTATCGCACTTCCTGCTCGAAGATCCGCAAAAAGTATTCATGACGGATGCTTGGCACAGTCCTTTAAAAATCGTGTTGTTTAATTAAATGAACTGATAACGAGGGAAAAATTTTAATTTTACATGGCTGTAGATGTGTCACGCTTTGGAATGTTTATCACAATTTGTTCGCCTAATTTCTCTGTATTCAGCTGCAGCTTCAAATGTGTACTTTGATTGGAACTCTTCAGTCATACGGCACGAAGGACCAGTAAGTGCAATTGTAATTTACATGTGGCTTGTCTGGCAATACTTTAGTGACGCTCAGAAGCACTGACACTGCTGCAAATTGACTCGACAAAAGCATTTGATGATGATGATAATGATGACCTCAGACAAAATGGCACATGCACACGGCGAGAGATTGGACAGGGCACATTGTTCCATTCGTTCCTTTTTTTTTCTCTGCACCAACTGGCAATGCTAGCTTGCAATATACTGCATGACACACGCATATTCTAATATGCCTCTAATGCTTTGCATCTGCGCAATTTCAGCATTTTTTTTTGAAGTGTAACAGAGACAGGTGGGCTAGTGTGTGGTTAGTATCAGAATACATTTGAAACCGCGCAAAAAAACAAAGGACGAGGAGGAATGCGCCGTCTATTATGTTGGTTTCTTCCTCATCGATTGTCTCTGCGTGGTTTGAAGATACATTTTATTTATTTGTTAAGTTGGTTATTATTTTTAGGGTCCAGTAAATGTTTGGTTTGCCTTTTTGCCCATTGTTACATTATGAAAATTTACTTATATTTGTCCTTTTTACACATCATCTGCTAACATAGCTGTCGACGGGCCAGACACGACCAGATCTCTGACCGCTCTCGTCTCGGACGCTCCGGGGAATAGGCGGCTATCAGCTGTCGACGAAGCCCAGTGTGGTCCTGTAAATGAGCAGTTGCACGCTCAGCTCCATGTCAGTCAGCATATAGTATGCATTCTGAGCCCAGAAAGCTATTTGTTTCTATCAATGCGCAGTTGCAGCTGGCGGCCGGAGCTCTCTCACGGCACTGTGCGCACTTCATGACAACGATGGCTGTGGCGTCACGCTAAGAACTGCCACATCCCTTGGTCGGCATACAAAACATTACTGATTACTGAAGGTCGTCGCATTATAGCTCTCAATAAGAGATCCTCGTTTTTAATCTAACATGCCTTTTCCTGAACATAAGCTGCAAATATCTTGGGAAATAAATTGGTAAGAGTGTATGTACGGGGTCATCCATTTCTAGATATAACGCGGCCGCTGCTTACAAAGCAACATTGCGTCCGATGAAGGCGCATACGGAGGCAACGTGATACAAGCACAGAGGCACCCAGAGATGGTGCTTAGCACGACTTGGCACTTAGCATTATTGCGTGCCCGGGTCGGACGCAATGGCGCTTTGAAAGCATTTACCATGATTTAGCTGGACGTGGATTATCCTGTCCGTATGCCTTTAGCCAGTCATCTCGTAAATTGCATGGTTTTAATAGCGATTTGAATAAATGGTAACTAAGCCTTCCGATGTCTTCGTCTTCAAAATTACCGTCAGCGATTCATATCAGTTCATATTGTTGTAGTGTTTCTAGCTCAGTGTAATGTTTTCCCGAAACGTAGGTGTAGGTTTGAAAGGAATGTTTTGATGTCGTGGCCACACTCTGCTTTTTATTCAAAAGCCTTTAGGCACCAAAACTGCAGTCTGAGTTGCGTCATGCTGCATGATTAGCTTTATGCCATAAAGTGTGGAAGCGGAGATTCGTTGTGCACGCAAAGAAGAGGTAAGGTACGATCATGGAGCTTTCGCCGGCATGTGCACCCAGGGTGGCATGGTTTTCCCCAGCTTTCAGAAGGACACTGCGACAAAAAACACAGAGTGAGCGTGAATTATACAGAGAAAGCATAATCGACCCATGCGATTCCTCGATAAAGCTTGCGTTAGCATTATTGTGACGTGCGCACAGTTCGGCTTTCGCCGCTGAGCGGTTCCCAGCTTGGGAGAGAGTGGCGTGATCCTGTCTAGATATGACCACGGAGTCTGGTTGGCTAGACAGGCTGTAGCGGTCCCACCTCGCCGGCCATGGTCGAAATCTATTTGCCTCTGGCTCTGGCCAAGCCTGGGCCAGGGTATATTTGATTCGCATCCTAAGTAGATAAACATGAAAACCAGGAGAAGGTGTGCTTAATGGGCCTGTACACGACGCACCTACACATAACATAGAACAAACACTCCCTATACGGTTCTCAATGATGCCAACCATCTAATCCATTTTTCTATTTTATCTGCCCATTTGAACCGTTCACCGCAGTAAGTACAGCGTCTTTTCGTCAATATTATCAGTTAAAGGTCTTCATTGTGTACACAAGTAAATTGAGCATCGACATACGCACCGTCGTATTTTTTTTTTTCAGAAACTCTCGTGATGGCCAACTATTATAGTTAGGTATGAAAAGGCTATAATCTCCGAACACATCAAAAATAGTAACTTTGCCTTTTCTATAGATAATAAACACAAACAATTCTAAATTTCCCTCGGACGTTATCAAACTCGCCTTATCCAAGGCATGCCAATCCGTGCAAAGGACGCTGTTGTTATAAATGTTCCACAAATTTGGTCGGCTATAATATTACGTCGAGCTTTTTCTTGTGATTTGTGTAGATATGCTGGTAAAATGAAATATATTTGTAAGGCGTGGGTTTATTTCTGAGAGGTTGTTCACTGGAGTAGGCATAAAAGCAGCCACCAATCAGCGAGATCAGGCAGGCGCCAGCTAGTTTAAGGAAGACCACGTGGCTCAAGCGTAAAGCCGCCTTGTTCTTTACTGTGGCACCCGGTCAGAAACAGAGACAACACGGCGATTTGAGAGGCTGACAAGACCAATAGGACATAGGGATGCTTGAGGCATCGGACATGCACTGTTTCGCGGACGTGTCGGCGAAGATTAGAAGACAGCGTTAGGGGCTCAATAAGGTGCTGCGCAGGTGATGTCCACTTCAACATATGATAGGGACCATTGTATTTTGCATGAACTTTCCTGGAGTGGCCCCGGGTACTGGGAGGTATCCATAGCCAGACTTGAGCCAGGTGTGAAAGGCAAGGAAGGTGGATTGTTTGTTGAGAGCTTGCTGGGGGCATTGGATAGCCGTCGTGAGGGCCGTGCGATCTGGCGACAATATTCTGCCTACTTGACAGCTAGCGAAACAGTGGTGCACTCAGAAGTGTCAGTGTGGTAAATTAGCACGGAGTCGATGGGGATGATGGGATGTCGACCATAAAGATGGAAGAAAGGAGAAAAACGTGTAGTAGATTGTGTGGCAGTATTGTAAGCGTATGTAATGTAGGGAATAATCAGGTTGCAGTTTGTGTGATTCGAGCTGACGTGCCGCCTTTGCCGAAGGTAACCAGGCTGCGTGTGCCGCTTCTCAGCAGGGTAGTACTGAATTCGTACCACTTCTGAAGCTGTAAATCTGGGCAAGGGAAAGATGAGTTCCTGTTCTCACTTCTTAACAAGTTGTGGTCGTCTGGTAATTAACTTTGGCTTTAGGAGACAAGCGAGAATCAAAACATGCTGCCTGGTTACTTTTGGAAAAATCGGTATATAGCTAGAATATCACCCAGAATTTTGTTACAATGCTCAGTGAAGGCGTTTGTTTAACGATGGTATGCAGTGCAAGTTCAATGAGTTACGTTGCACTCTCGAAAGAGAGCTTGAATTATTCGGTCGCGGCCTCGGCTGCTGAGCTTCTCCCGACGGGCGCTGTGTCTAAAAATGAACCGCCGCAGAACAATAGATGCCGCATCCGGGGCTCTCGCAGCCGGGAGAGCAGCGGTTTCAGCATACCGCATCAGGTGATATACGGCAACAATAACCCATCGTTTGCCAGCTTCCGTCTACGGGAAGGGCTCGGATATATAAATGCCTGTGCGGTCGAAGGGCAAGGCGGAGAAGGGTGTGGCTGCAAATCTTCAGAAGTACGGTGAATGGGCACCTTGCGGCATTGGCAGTCAACGCACGAGCGCATGTACATTGCAAGAAACGTATATATGCCACGCCAGTAATATTGGAGCCGGAGGCGCGTGTATATCTTGAAAAGACTTCCGTGACCGCATTGCATGTCAGTGTGAAAGCATGAGCAAATATAGGCAAGTAGGTGTCGAGAAACGAAGAGGAGCCATTTGCGCTCATCCTAATGGTAATTCCGATGGTAAAACAGGTTGTCTCAGAGGTCAAAATGCGAAGCTTGACAACGCAGTGTTCGCGATAGTGGAACCACCGAGAGGTCGGATAGCAAGTCGAGAACAGCCATAATCCAAGGATCCTTGCGCTTTTGAGAAGGCATGTACCTGATGGCGGCAGACGGCGCAGGAATTTTGATTGCTCAGAGGCTGGCTATTTCTGCGTGGTAGCGGGAAACGGGACAAGGTATATGCTTTTGGAGGGTGGTCACCGAATGAAGACGATCTACCAAAAGAAACTCGCTCTGTGAGTTCATGAGTTCGAAGTCGTCTTATAGTCGTTTATTAATTTGTTCAAGGCTGGAAATGGCGGCCTATCTGCTGAAGAAGTCAAACAGCTCAAGGAGGTATGGACGATAAGGGCGCTGCCAGGTACGTCAGCAGGAAGCCGAGAAAGCCAAGTGCACTGTCCGGTTCAGGAAAACTGCTTTTGTCGAAGTTCCTTGCAGCTGTATAGACTGAAGAAGGTCGTGCACAGAAATCGGCTCGGAGGAAGCTCGATGGTTAAGGCGAGTTAATGTTCATAGGCCTGATAACCTAAGCAAAATCGCATTGCTTTTATCTCGCTGGGTTTTTGTTTTCTATGCATAAATTGTTTACATCGCATCTGCATAAAACCCACCTTGACATATCAATGGTTAGGTCGTTCGAATGTAAACCTACGAGCCGGCCCCGGCAATTAAGGGTAAACGGAAGACACCGGTGTACTGATAACTGCCTGTCAATGTTAAATGTGTCCGAATTGTTGAATGTTCGAAAGTGGCTTCATTAAGGCGTCCCTGATATTCTATTCCGCTTTCGAACATTTAACTAGCTGTGTAAACCGAAATAAAGCCAACTGCACAATGAACGACGCTACAAGCTGATTTTCCGTGCCCTTCTAACTGTTAATGTTCCCCACTTTTCAAGACAAACGCCCGACATGTATGTACCGCACTGACAACTTTTTCGTGTCGTCCTTCGTTATGGCCTCTTGAACTTCATTGCTGAGCCTTTGCAATCACTAATGAAATTTCCAGCCATGATGAATGTGTGTTTCATTATCCTAATATTGTTGCGGTCAGGTGCAGAAGCGGATTTAAGAAACTGCCAACGTCTCAAGTTTATATCTATAAAGGTAAACTGTAGACTTACCACTCCAGGACATAAACGGATGCTTTGTCTAGGTAAATGAACTGGATTAAACCCGGGCCTAAGGAGAAAGTAAGCAAAGGATGTAAAAGGCGTTAGGATCTTGTGCATATGACTATATTTTATAGCCATTCACAGCGCAGTTCCATTACTCTGTCACTGCTCCGTGTCACGTTTAAGACATGCATTAGCTATCCTTTGATTCATTACCATGCGCCAGCGCACCATACGAACGCAAAATGTTAATGCGTTTTTATGGTCGTCAACTGAAAGTTCTCGACGCAGCAATGGTCTGAGAACCAAATCAATGCCCTACCAAACGACTTCCATGCCTGTTCTTTCTTTCTGTTCTGCCCCGCACACTTGATAACTAACTATTCTAACCGGAGATTACGAATGTTTAATAAGAATATCTAAGACACACATCTCCATCTTTCCATGATGACTTGTAATAAACTGCGGTGAGTGCGCATTGGTGGGCGTCAAGTAAACAGCGCATGATTTTCCTTAAGACTGATGCTACGAGTGTCTTCATTTGCAACGCGGCTGAACTGGCATTCGGCTCATATGAAATGAATAGAGAAGAGGTTTAAAAAGCGATACTGCGGAGACGAGTAAAATGCGGTTGGCAATATTATGTTAACAGAGCAAGAACATAGGTCAGCTTTTTTTACATTAGATTAAATTATATTTCTCGTATTGAATGAGATTCATGAACAGCTTTTTCTGAGTAAAGAAAATCCAACCAAGAAGCAAACATTAATTGCCTCAATTTGCTTTTTTTCGTACCTCTCACAAATTAAACGACAGTCAGAATGAAAGCTTGAGTTATTTAGACAATGTCACCTTCCTCAAAATTTTCAGTTCTCTTTGAACGTCTTTTTTGGTCTTTTTATTTTCATCGTTTTTGTAAAATTTTCAAATGATGAGCAGACCCATAATTATGCAAAAATAGTCTGTAATACATCCAATTATCCTTGTTAACTAAGTTTTTCAAACAGGTTCATTTGCATATTCCTTAAGGCACTATCAATTCTTTCTTTAAGCCCTATTTTAAACGTAAATGTGATCTACACGTCCCATTGCTTAAATTTCTATGTGCGTAATGTGTTTAGCTTCCCGCTTCTAAGAGTGTTCAATACGAAATCGCAAGTGTTGATTCCTTTCGAAACTTTCTCAGAATACAAAGTCAAACTCCAGAAGACGACCGGGAAAGAAAGGCGTTTTCGTTCCAGCGTATACACTCACGTTTTAAAAATACGAGCCTCCTACTATAAGAACGACGTGATTCAAGGACAGAATTTGACTACACCTTTTTATTTTATTTATTTATTTATTACATACTGCAGGCCGTGAGGCCTAAGCAGGAGTGGATTAAAAACTAATTATTACAGTGATCAGTAATATCAAAATGCAAACAAAACAGAGCACAGACAGCAGGAAATGAAAAATGATAATAGATGTATGTTGTGGCTCGTTAAAGAGTGCTAGTGCCGCATTCATCGGGCTCAGCCATTTTTGACGTCTTTATAGGGTCAGCACTGAGGAGGGAACCTTGGAGATCACAACCAGACATTTTACATCTCCGTTTTGAGTACAAGTAAATAGAGAAAATCAAAATGCTACCAAGTCCCTACTTTCACCGCTAGTGTACCACGGATGTTAGATAAAAAATGCATGAAATTTAAACGATGACTTAAAGATCTTTATTGCTTCCTACCTCATGGTGCCTCGGCAACGTGCATTTAACCTTATCGTACTGCATAATAGTTCCGAATAAAACTCTCTCTGCTGCACTGTGGTGTAGGTTCTGAAGTTGCTCGTTGACTGGCTACATAGAGGAACTGCTTTTCATGCAGTCGGATTACTAATGTATGATAACAACTTAGAAAGAAGGAAAAAGACAATGCCGCAGGCCGGGATACGGGCTGTCGTACTGAGAGAAATATTCATGCTGTGCTACCTCCATCCTTAAGAGCTTCAAGTTGCACTGCGCAGTTTTGCATATTGGAGATCCGAATAACGGATTAGTGCTACACAAAGCTGTAGTTTTCACTCTAGTTCCCACGAATATGCACTTGAGCAGACTTTACCTGAATACTAAAAAGGATTGTTTTTCCTCTCAGTATTTTTCCTCGTTTGTCATTGTATAAGGTTGGCGTTGTAGAGAGCTATACTTGGCAACCTAAGGGCTTACGCCACAAAGAAACATATTTATAACCCAGATAATCAATAAAGATGACTACCACACTAAAAAAATTGGCATTTATCGATCGAGACCCACAAAGAACGGGGGGGGGGGGGGGGAGCAGCGGAATAGCTACTCCGTAGAAGGTGCATTTATATCAGACATCCCAGGTACACGGACGCATAATCTCGACAGATAATAAATAACAATTAGAAATTCGCGATCTGCCGAAGAGTGCATGAACCCAGGACTACAGTGAATGCAGATAATCTCGACAGATAATAAATAACAATTAGAAATTGGCGATCTGCCGAAGAGTGCATGAACCCAAAACTACAGTGAATGCTTCTTTGCATAGGGTTATAGATGTGTTTGGCGTTCCTTTCAATTCTCCACTTTATAATTGCAAAAGCGAATAACATTGTACGCATAGAAGATGTATGTTTTGGCATTGTGGAAACATTTCATTTCCTTAATGCCTTAATGATTACTCTTTTGGCAATAAAAGTTGTTTCTCTCTCTTCTCTCTCTCATTTCTTTTTCTAGTGTAGCTGCTGTCTTGAAGCGGTCAAGCATGATATCCATCGCCGCATACAGGACGAAGAAGGTAAATATTGCATTGCATGACGTTATGCTTACCATAAAATTTCAGGAGAGCATTTGCGTGACCTTACGCGCAGCTAGACAAAAATATTTTGGCCGTCCTGCAGTGATCCTTGGAGCGCTTCTGATTCCTCGAGAGAGAGAGAGAGAGAGAGAGAGAGAGAGAGAGAGAGAGTAAGAGAGATAGTAAGAAAGTATATCTCTCTAAAGAGAGAATGACAAAAAGATACTCCGTTCTTCTCTATCACTCTCTACTCTGAGAGAGAGAGAGTGAGAGAGTCTATCTATATATTACAGGGAGAAAATCTGAGAGATTCTCTCCCTCTCACTTTCTCTACTCCGAGATAGAGTAGAGTAAGAGGGTGCTCTCTACTAGAGAGAGAAAGTCGGAAAGGAACTTGTCCTCTCTCTCACTCTATCAAAAGAAAGAGAGTGAGGAGAAGTTAGAAGGAGAGGAAGGAGGAAAATAAAGAAGAAGAGAATGAGAGCGACAGTATGCTTTTTCTCCAGAAAATCGCCTTGCTCTCTTTGTGTGACAGAGTTCTCCCTCTCTCTCTAGAGAGAGAAAGAGTTGAGAGAGACTCCATTTCTCTCTCTTTCTCATTAGTGATTATTATTATGCATCATTAACTATAACTATCGGTCACTATATACAGTAGACCTACCGATATCCCGGGGAATCCCGCGGAGATATCTCGATCAGTTTCTGCATGAACATTTTGCGGACGCCACTTACGAGTTGTTAAAGGCCTCCGCCTTAAAATATTCCATAACCGCTTCCACTCATGCGAGCTCCCCTTTCCTTATCCTGTTAATCGCAGTTTTGAGCAATATAAAGGAAACGTTTTTCGTTTGCCGTTAAACGATCCAGAAAAGCTCCTTTCGAAATTTGGCTATTTTATTATAGGCGCCTATTACACAGTGAAAGCCAATGTGGACGCGTTCTTGCGCGCTCCGACGCTATGTTATTTAATTTATAAATAGCGTTGATGACAGTCTCCGTTTTTGTGTACATTATCTATTTCTGCGCTAATAGAAAGGATATCGAGGTCATCCGTTTGCACCAGATCAATGGCAAGAACATACTTCCATTATATTCCCAAGTCAAGCCGGATTTCGAACGAGACAGTAATGGGTACGGCTTACATAATCTAACTACACTATCGATTTCCTCAGGATGACGACGTGATCTTAACGACAACGATGAGCTGAGGGAAGAATGCGGTAATCTCAATCCTGAGCCCGATTCCGAAGAAATATGTGATGGATTCAGAATAAAAGAGCAAACATCGCAGCGAAACCATAATCGACAATAGGGCTTAATGAAACAGTGGCTACTGGATATCGTACTTTTAGTCTTGCTAGTGGAAACAAAGAAGAGCCCACCCATACTTTGGTTGCGCTATATCGTGGATAGAGGGCGGCGCTTTTCTTATATAAAACTATCATCATTTACGGTACATTCTAAAAGAAAGTAGTATAACTGACTCCTTTCCATAGATGTCATGATTTAAAAGAACATCCGCAAATACAGTGTTCTGCTACTTTTTCGGAACCTTTAGGCCCCGCTTCAAGCGCTCCTCTTAGGTGAAACCGCGCAAGAATCTTGCTTATCGTTGACCCTTTTGTTGCGTAGTAAGTATGACAATGGCGCTTAACGGGATTGGTTCCGCATACTCAGAAATCTGAAACCGCTGCAGTGAGATTGAGGGAGGCGAAAACGTCAAAGCAAATTTTATAGCTGGATCGATGAATAGCTGTTAGGAGTGTCCTCTTTGAAATGGGGTGGTGATAGTCACCACCATGCTCAACCATCCTTTTTTATGTTTCAGCTGATATAATCCGTCACCTTTAGTGACTTTCCTTTTAGAACCGGGTTATCTTGAATACGCGTGTTTCATTTCGATTTAGCTTTCACGCGTCCCATCTCTGCTATTTATCCGCCAATCTTCCACATGTCTCTTGCTTACTTCTACCGCCGATTCGTTCACGCTCCCTTTGTTACCTCTAAACCACAGGGCCTCGGCTAAAGCGACTAAGTCCACATCGACATCTAGCTGGATACTGCCAAACTCCAGTATGATATGCTCAATTGCTTCTGGGCATCTACCGCACATGGCACAAGTTCAATCTTCTTGACTAAACTTCCTTCTGTAGCCTCGGGTTCTAAGACATCCGGATCTAGCTTAAAAAAACAATGCCGCTGCCTCTTGAGTTGTCACAGAAGGTTCCCTTCTTAATCTCAGTTTTAATTTTCTTCATATGTCTAGTGTCGCCTTATTTTCTTTTGAATCATTCCACTTTTAGCTTCTGTGTTGTTTGCCTGCCGTTTAATGTTTATTTTTCATCCTGCCTTCCTGCAAACTTACTGGTTAGTTTTCTTGTCCTTTTCGCCCACTGTGAGTTAATAACATTTCGGTATAAGCATTAAAAAATCCTAGAGGGCACTTGGACCGCTAAAGTGCGATGAGGCGAAAGTCATAGCGCGGTGGATCGTAGCCATCCACTACGGCACCTCTATCTCCCTGTCTTCTTTCCCTCCTATCTTCCTCTCTTCCTTTACGGCGTGGTATACGTGTCTGTGGAGAATTGTGACAGATGCTGCGCCTTCTCTATCCTATAAATAAATTTCAAACGCCTCTGATACTTGTTGTACTAACGCCTTCTATACACCTGGGTCTGCTTCTGTTTGCTGTGTGGTGCGGCGTTCGAGGAAGGGCAAATAACGACCGCCTCACGGACTCCTGGATCGGACGCCCGGCGGGATCAGCTTCGTATATGCATGAATCGCCTGGTGGCGTCATGACCTGTCGTGATGGTACATCGCGCGCCCCTTGTCGAACACGTTTCATTGAACGCATCAAAGTTCACCGGCGTTCTAATATTCGTTTACACGAAAGGAAAGGCACAGTATCTGTCACTCGCGGGATCCCGCTATCAACCTCACGGTAGAAAAGAGGAATTAGGAAGAGGGTTTCACAATCCGGGGCGCAGCATCGTTAAAAATCATGTTCAAGATAGGAGTAGTTTCATGCTTGAATTGTTTGTAAAAGCCCACGCTGAACCCATCTGGCCCGGTAATTTACCGTGGTTTAAACTGTCAATTACATGCTCGACTTCTGTCTCACTTATGTCTAGTTCTAATCGATCTTTTACCTCATCGTCGAAGCGTGGTGTCAGCTCCAGAAACTGATCTTTGAATGTGCTAGTGTCTACTTCATACGACGCGAAAAGCGCCTGGTAATGTTCACTGAAAGCCGCATGGATGTGATCATTGTCTGCGTGGTTTCTTTCAGCATTTGCGTTTCCAACCCTAGTGCTCCCTTTGATGGCGCTTCCCCGGTTGCGGCGTCCTCTGCCCTTTCCCTCATTAATGCCCCCCAATACCGTTCTTCTTCCATTAATTCTTGTTTTTGTTTTATTTTCCTTATATCTTCCATCCATTTCCCTGGCGCACGAGATTCCTGTTGAAGCAACATAAGTAGCAGTGCCCTTAGCTGCGTCTCTTTGTTTTTATTCAAACCGTATACAGGTATCCCTATTTATTGCTTGGATATTTAAAGTTTCTTTACAGAGCTCTCACTGTTGCCATATATGTATGCTTTTTACGGAGTCTACTTTACCCCCTTATTACTTTACTGGATTTACAAACTTCCCACGAAACATAATTCCCTGGCTTTTCAATCCCTTTGGAGCATTCAACTAAACCGTGGTCTGAAAAAGATACTGACACTAATTTGTAAGTATTACCTCTCGATTCGGGATCGACGAATGCATGGTCGCGTAGTCATGCCCCAGATCGACTTCGAAAAAGCATTTGACTGTGTTTCTCACGAAATTTTTCAGTCCATTTTGGATCGTGTGAACGTTGGTTCAGTTACCTGTAAGGGCGTGGCCCTGGCGTACCAAAACTGCACAAGATTGATCGTAAACAAGAGTACGGGGGCCCCCATTAGCGTTCCGCGTTCGGTGAGGCAGCGGTGCCCCCTTAGCCTTCTTTTGTTTTGTATTTACATTGAGACCTTTTGTATAAAAATAGTGAAAAAACATCATTAATGGATTTATGTTACACGCAGCCGAGGTGAAGTCGTTGGCGTACGCGGACGACGATGCTGTTTTTACGGTTCACCAGGAAGGCGTACCGGAGGCTTTCAAATGTGTCCGTCAGTTTTCCCATATTACCGGTAGTAGGGGGAACTGGGCCAAGCGTCTTGGTTTATGGCAAGGACAGTGGCGATCAGAGCCTGACCACTTTGCTAATATGATGTGGGCGAAGACCCCGACCAAGTACTTTGGTAACGAGCTGGATTGTTATCTCCAAAGCCAGCAATATTGGAAAGGGAAGACGCAAGAACAACCTGAGGAAGCAGAGAAGTGGAAAGGCACCAACATATCCATTTTCGCCAGAGTTACAGTATGTAATATTTTTTCATCAGCAAGCTATGGTACGTGTTGCATTGTACGCGTGTAAACTTACAAGAACATAAGAGGATTTTTGTCGTTTTCATTTAGGTGGCGGAATGGAAATGAAGATGGGAGTTTGGGGCTCGGCTTCTCTTTTTACTCCAGGTGATGAATCGATTTTAAATTTTTCGCGACGTTTCCGACCCATTCTTGCTCACCGTCTGCCAAGGTAGGTGTGCGGCGTCTGTTGCTGGAATTTGTTGTCTCTACTAAAGAAGTAGCGTGTGGGATTTGTGGATATTACAGGGAGGTCATAGAGAGTGTTAGATTTCTTTCAGCGCTTTTGTCTCTGGAATATTTGTTTGGTGTAAATAGAAAAAAGTTGTACAGCGATCTGTGTGATATTGTCTTTCCGAAACCTTAGTACAGGGCCATCCATATACAGTGGAGGTCCTAGTACAGATGTATTAATGAGAGTTAAGAAAATGCAAGTGCCGCCATGAGCTCAGACTTTTGTGTTTAAAATTACATACAGGAACATTACTAGTAAAAAGTGTTTTGGAGGGAAGGGGAGTTTTTACAGTGGGGTGCACATTGTTTAGTCTGTAAGCAGCCAGAAACAATAGATCATGTTTTTTCACAATATTGGGACGGGTTTATTTTTAGGATGTATTACAACAGATCATAAAGAAGGATTTTCGACTAGACTCGCTCGGCATTCGATATTTAAGCATAGAGAATGAGGATGGGGTTCCATTTGACGTAATTATGCTTATGGGCCTCCACTGCATATGGCGCTCTAGAATGGCAGGCTATCACCCTGACAGGAATGTAAGACCTGCTCGAATTTATTTTCGGGAGAGTATGGAGTGGTTTATTGCTATCAAAAAAACAGGTGCAGAACGTCCCGAGTTTTAATGCGACGAGGCAAGTCTAACGCTGGCTGATCATGACATTCATTCATGTACATACATTGCCTCGTGTGTCTTTTTCATGTTTTGGTCGGAGTTTCCTTTCGTGTTATGTCGTGTGCCAAAGCCAGGCAATAAAGAAAAAATGATCTGGGTCGTGGCGCAGTGGTAAAGCGCTCGGCTGAGGGTCCAAGGGATAGAGGTTCGATTCCCAGGGGAGACAGGATTTATTAATTTAATTTTAACTCTCGTTCTCGAAAGCGTGACACCCTCTGCCGACATATCCTGCTGGCAACAATGAGAGCTTAAAGGCTTTCGCCATAATACGTTAGCTGTACATATATTGTCTTCCATTTTCCTGAGGTGTTATTCTTACAATATTTCGCTCTGAACCTCTCGTGCCTTGAAAGACGCCTTGCCCATGTCTCCCTGTACTACTTAGTTTGAAGGTTTGCCGTGGGCTCCGTACTATCTCTCCCGCTGATATTTATTTCTAACCCTGACTGGATTTCGTCCCTTAAGCACAAAACCGTGTTCCCAAAGGTAAGCCATGGCACCTTTATTTCTTAACAAATACATTTAAGTACTTCATATCTGTTTTACCCCCATAATGCCCTTTGCTTCAGTGTAGTTGCGGCGCCATCTCTCGTCGCTGGAGGAAAACGCCGCGGCTACACGGCGTTGAGGCAAGAATGATATATTTTCGTGATGAGGCTAGATGTGGCCTCCACCGCCCTTGGTATGAAATTTGGCGTTGAATTCTAACTCCCTTTTAATTTTATCAAAATAGTTCCGATTTCGCATCATGCCTGAACAAACCAGGCAAGCACCTGTGTCAAGCATACTAGGCCACAAACTGGCCAAAATAAATATGCCCAAGGTTTACGCAATGTTTCACGCAAATGAGCTTCCGGTTGAGGCAGTATAATTTTATAAATGACTGAAATTAAGTTACAGAGAACAACATACGAAATTCGAAACTCATAAGAGCGCAAGAAATACTTGCCTTCCAGATGGTTGGCAATGTGCACACCAGTAGATTTTACTGAAACAAAGTGATTGTTGCTATCAAACTCTATCACGTTTTACGTCAATTCTATAAGCCGCACATCATTTGTTGACAAAACACTTGAATGAAACAGTTTTGCATCACAGGCTGCGGCTGTTCTTTTGTTTTGCTTTGCCGATGCTTAGTAAAAGTTGTTTGCCTGCTATTCATAAGGAACAAGATTTTGAGCGTGTAACGAGCCATTTTATGAGCACGGACGAGTTGGCTAGAAGGGTTTACATTGCAGGCATATTATATATTCTTGAATTGATAAAGTAGAATGCCCCCAAAGTTGACATTGATTGTCTTTTTTATGAGGTTTCCAGGAATGCAGAGATCAGAAAGCAGACGACAGGTTGGTATTGTAAATACTCGTAGTAGAGGTACTGAGGAGGACAGCCTTATCGCATGGTTAACGAACAATGCTAACATCCAGATCCCGTTACAGTTTCTGCATGAAGATAGGCTGTACGATACGTTTTAAGTTATAGACAACCGCATATGATGCCGCATGATGGGTCTTCAGAAAAGAGAACGAAATAGCGCAGGTGGTGGCGTTGTAGTCCAAGAAAGAAAAATGCCCGAAATTGAAGTTTCTAAGTGCTGAATCGCTTCATTGGCCAGTTAAACTAAACATTTTACTGCTTTTTTCTTGTAATACAATTCTTTTCTCGCGCTGCCTTAAATAAATATTTCGAATTTTCTCGCGAGCCCATTTTTGATGCTAACGTATTTGGCATCAAAAAGTTGTTCACTGGGATGCTGGCAGAGAAATTGAAGATGATGCGTAGGCACCTTGAGCACCAACAATGCCAATTAGCCATTCTATTCCCTCCGTAGAGCGAAACATCGGGGACAACTTCTGCGCTTTATCACAGATTTGTTCATAGCTCGCGCGTCAGTGGTTATAGCGAAAAACTTCAAACCCAGTATACCGGACTTCGGGTCCTGTTTTGGCCGAAACTCGGTAAAATATAACCCGTCATTCTTCTGAGGCATTCTAGCGCACGTTAAAAGAGATCCATGCAGCCGAACTAATCCTGAGATCTGTAAAATGCACCCTTAATAGCCTGATTAGCATTGAGACGTTAAACCACTTAAACCGAATGAGACAAGTTTGTTTTATTTCACTTTACACGCTTGTATGATGATTCGCACCATAAAGTGTGCAGTAATTAGGTGGCCGAATGCGGGCACTCAATACGTGCCCTGAAACCAATACCTCTACTTTGAAATCAGCGTCCAGCATTTAGCCATGTGTAAGACTCTGGCTTATGTGTGTTCAGGGCTTCGTGGTGTCGTTGCACCCCCCCCCCCCCCCCCCCCCCCCCGGGCTAACAATGCGTTCACAAGAGGCAGACTATTGGTTCGTGGTTTGTTGTGGTTGTGAAATTAGGCCGTTGGCTTGTTATCCATCAAGTAGTAGTGATATACCGTAATTTATGAATCGGCGACTGCATATTACACCTATATGAAACTTTATATTAGATGCAAATTCAAAATGAGTCGCAATGAAACAAACCTGCTTTCAACACCCTTTTCGCATCTATTACGTAGCCTAAGTTTACCTGTTTCGAATACCAGCACTAAATTTATCAGCTTTAGCTCACCTAGTTAGGGAATCAAATAAAAAGAAAACATACGCAACACACCAACCACTCGAAGGGTAAACATTACCGTTGCATGAATAATGAATTTTTTTATTGATTTACACTATTCAATAGCTCAGTGTATTTTGTACGTTTGCAACCTCCAATGAATGTAGAGGAAATGCAGGGGGACAAGCGACAATAACGAGTGCCTTAAAGGTTTTAAAATGGGTTCTTACTTACTTTAACTCAGCAACGAAAAGGATTAGGAAGAACGCCAAACGCTTAGCAGAGTTCATCATCTTTAAACACTCAAGAAAAGCGCAATTTGAATATTACCAACTGCTAGTGTCGCCAGCAGCCGTAGCTAGCCATTTAGTATATATACTTTAAAATCTTTTCAAATAAATCTGTAATAAAATATTGAGCAGCTTTATATTCACAATGCACAAAATAAAATTGGTCTGATCATGATAGTCATGCATATTTTTGCGGGTAATGAGAGCCAACCGGCAATTTCCATTTTATAGGTCGGATACCTATTATATAGCTATTAGGCAAGCGGGAATTTCGGCATTAAATTATCTACGTTGCAAAAAGAATCTATTGAAAAATAAATTTCGCTACAAGTAATGCAGCAGTGCCTAAAGAATCATTGCAGCAACCATGTGCTCGAAGAATATTTTGAATATTTTAGGAGCCACTACGTCTAATATTGTAGACATCACCACATCTGTTTCCACGAGGAGGGTAGAATGTTCTTATAGGGACATAGATAGGGAACTTGTGGGCGTCCGAATCTTTGGTGTTACTTTTAGGAAAATTTTGTTATGTTGCCATATCAGTTTAAACCACAGAAGCAGGTGTGTTAACATCGATTGAAAAGCTCACTGGGCTACTCTTTTCGTGAATATTGAGATATGCAACAAAATAATTTCTTTGACCCCCAATCTTGCTTCAACTCTTAAATTGTAGGCTCAGGCGAATTGCTTAGTGACCATGTTTAACATGATTCAACGGACACAGACGTGAGGAGCGGACATAACAGGGGTGCTTCACGCCAACGTCTCCGGCGCTTTGTTAAAAATAAACACCGATCACTGCGTTCCTGTTCAGCTGTTTTCTGGAAACAAGCCCTAGATTGACTAACCACGAACGCCATCCTGTTCTACTATCACGCAGTCAATTCGGGCTGAGATTGTGTATCAGAATGTCAGGAATTAGGCGATGTGATCTCTACCTCTGACGTCATTAGAGAAACGATTATTCAAAAAGAAAGGGAAGTGTCATTTCCTTTTTATGACTTGAAGCTTCACTGGGATCTCCAGTTTCGTGGGTATTTTTGAAACATGGTAACAAATTGGCTGTTGGAAACATAAAATCAAAATTTCAGGGGAAGCGGGGATGACCGTTCTCACAATTTCCTTGCAGCGATCCATATTTCCTGCCCATATCAGAAAAAGAGAATGTGCGGTGACACAGAATAGCAACGACGTTTAGACTTTTTATCATGTATGAAAAACAGGGTCACAATATTAAAAAAAGGGATGTTTATCAGGTGAATACGTTGTAAACAGGTCAATTTATTTGCTCTGTAAGGAACCAGTCCACAAAACCGGGCCTGCTCTTGCACAGATATTAAGGTCGGGATTAGCTGCAGGGGTTCATAATAGATGCAGAGATGTGTTTATTGGAAAGAAGGGCAGAGAGGTTGGCTGAATTGACTAAAATCTGGCCTGGTACTCTGCATTGAAGGGGAAGGAGAGAAGAAAGAAGATTATGATGGGTGACGATGTGAGAAAAGGCATGTTAAAATATATAGACAGGCAGGGCAACTTGCTTTACAAGCGTGAGCCAAGTCCGGTGGCTAACAATAAAAAGCGGCAAAGAGCCCGCCCTGCGTGGACACCTTTCTCTTTGTCCTGCAAAGTGCCCAGCAGCAGCTCCTCCGACAAAGGCCAGTTATCCAAACGCTTGATGGAAACGGTTAGCACTTTTCGTTCGCGCGCATACACATGGGCATACCAGTAATATATGGTCCACAGTCTCGGGCATGTTACAAGTTGAACATTCCCGGGAGTCCGCCTGTCCAATTAAGCGCAAGTATCTGCGCGAAAGCCAAGTTTAAACTAAGTTTATGTAGCAAGCATTCATAATGTCGCGGAATTACACGTGGAACAGAAAATGTCAGTGTTCGATCGCGTCTTTTTACACAGACCTGTCGGGCGTCTGGCTGGGCTCAGTAAGCTGGCGTAGCATTCTTCACACAGCTTGTAAGACATGTCGCATTCGCTCTTGAAAAAGAAGTAGCTGTTTGGAGGTCATTGCTGAGGAAACGTTTTGCTTCAACATCGGCCTGCTTATTTCCATTGAGCCCGTAGTGGGCAGGGGCCCATTAAAACATCCTGTGGCCTTGCAGTCAGACAGATATTATGAGCTCTATGTTGTTCAGTGCCAGAGATTGGTAAGCGGTGCGGCGTAAAAAATGTTCCAAAATTAGCAATGCAGTCTTTGAGTTCGTGAATGTACACCATTTTTGAGGTGGTTCCTGAAGGGCTACAAGTTCAGCAACAGTTGACGTAGAAGTATATGCTCGAAAAGGAAATCTAGAATCGTTTTATGAGCGGCTATGACCACAGGTGCAGGGGATGCCTGTGCTGAGTTCCAACATAGATCAGTCTGCGTATACGTCAATATAATTATGGTATTCTGAGATGTGCGCCAGAGTGAGTTGCTTGAGCCCACTAAGTGGCATTATTGATTTCTTAGTATCTCGGGAACACGTAGGTGCACCGAAGGTTTATCCATCACAAATAGTAGTTGGGAGGGATATGGGATAACATATCCTATTGGTACTTGTGACTGATGGAAGCGGACTGCACTTGTAAAACTGCAGTACGGCCGCTCATTCAGAATTTTGCTCAGTGGGTGATAATGGTGTCGTCTAAGCACCCGTAAATATACACGAAGTGGTTCATGTGAGAAGTAAATGAATATTCGGCGAGCATACGCCTATTTAATTGTGCCTTTGTTGGAGGTGTAGCTGGGCAGCCCAAGGCATATATCTTTAGTGCCTGCACTTGCACGCTCTCTAAAGTCCGCAAGCAGAAAATGCTAATATTAGAGTTTACTGGGAGGCTTCTACGGGATGTAGCCAACAAAGTCTCATAAAGCCGTAGCAAGGCGCGCTCATTGGACCCAATTTGACGTCTGCTGCCAGCTATGAACCGAAGATGACAAAAATTATTAGCCTTTTCGTCACGATAATAATATGTTTCGACCAATATAGTATGCGGTCAATATTTACCGCCAAGAATCTGTGATGGCAGATATACGGTATCATTACTCCATGAAGAGTAATCGGGCAGCGGCTGACACATTTTAGCGTAAGTGTAATCACTTCACACTTTTCTGCTGCTAAAAACAAACCTTTACGCTCGTAGGTAGTCGATCGATGTCGATGACACAGCTCTTTGCAATCTCGCACGTAGTTGTGAGCGCGTTGAACCAGAAGTTCAGATGCAGATGTAGTCAGCATATGCCCTGATGTGGACGTTAGTTGGCAGTTCACTCATTAGGCCAATTAGAGCAATGTTATATATAGTTCGGCTGAGGAACCCTCCCGGTCGAAATGTACAACTTACCTGATAACGAATAATATCTCCATCAGGTATAGTCAAGTAAACAGAGCGACTGTTGAGATAGCTCACAATCCACAGGTACAGCCGGCCACCAACTACCAAGTCGTCAAGTCCCTCAAGAATAGCAACATGGAGCATGTTGTCGTAGGCACCGTTTATATCTAAAAAAAAAACAGCAGCTACTAGTCGACGATGACACTTTTCGTGTTTACTGTCGCCACAAGGTCGATGACGCTGTTGATGGAAGACCGTCCCCAACGAAATCCAGTCATCATATTCGGATATTCGGATAAAAAATATTACTTTCTACAGATCACTCAAGTCTTGCCAGCATCATTCGTTCAATAATTTTTCCAACACAGCTTGCTAGAGCAACTGGCCGGTATGAGGTAAGCTCGAAAGGTCGCTTTCCAGGCTTCAACAGAGCAACCAGGCGACTAATCTTGTATTGTCCAGGAACAGTACTCGAAGCGCACTTGTCATTGAAGTAATGAAGTAGCACAGTTCGACAACCCTTGCCTATATATGATAATATTGAATAAGAAATCTTGTAAGGACCAGGCGCAGATGAATGCCGACGAGAGGCAAGAGCAGCGTCTAAGGTTCAGGTATTGAAAAAGGCAAATCGTACTGGTCGTTCGGCGAAGATGGCACAAAACCTCCGAAATTGGTGATTGTGCCTTGGTTGTGCGCGCTACCATTTTACAGAAACCTTCGGCTACGTCAACTTCATTGCGGCGTTGAAAAGGGCGATGGCAAGAAAAGGGTGCCTTATGGAGGTGAGCGCACGCTTCACGCAACATTCCAGATACGCGACAGTAGTGTACGCAGACCCAGTGATTAGCAGAACTGTCTCCAGCGTTGTCGTCCTAACCTCTCAAGGTGGCCGAAAACTTGTCGTCGAGCTTGGCGGGAAATGACGAGATCGTATGCTGATTTTGTTCTTTGTACTTCTTTCCAGCCCGCCGACGGACTGCACGTAGCCTCTCGAATTCCACATCGATGCTAGACACTGATGCAGGCAATCAAACATACCGAGGGTTCTCAGTGAGAGAGGACATAATCAGGCACTCTATTTCAGATGGTAACTGGAGGTCCATGCGGGAAGTCTCCACAGATGCCCTAAGGCGGATCAGTCTATGGATCGAAAACGAGACGAAGTGATTGGTGTGAACCACTTTGATGTATATGTACCGTCTTTTCCAAAAGTAGCCAGGCTGCTCCGAAGGCTGGCGGAGCAAGCGCGCGGCCGTGTGGCGGCGTTGCGTTCGCTTTGGCTTATCGGTGCTCGTCAGCTCCGAGGGTGTAACAGCTGACGTAACTTCGCACTCTCACTCTCGCCCCTTGGATGATAAAAACTAGGCGCGTATGATGTGCCGGCTGCGGTTTCAAGTGTGCGAAACTTGGTTGTGCCCAACGAGGGCGCTCAGTATAGCGACGGGACTATTCGCTTTTCCCAGCAACTTCCCTGAAGCAGATATTATGTCGCATTTCTCGCTATATAATTATACGTGCTTGTGTTCTGTAATCCGCTGCCTAAACGCAACAGCAGTATTGCACGTTCCTGCGTGTTTGATGCGCCTGTGCATTAAATAATGATAACGCACCTCGAAATTTCAATATGTTTTCTCCAAGATGCCTTGCGTAGTGCCACATTACGGATCGTAACTCCGGTACAAAGATATGGGAAAGCTTGCGAACCCTTTCAAGCCACCTTATCTCTCTTTTATGCTTGCGAAATTGTGTTAGCCCCTTGGGGAGCGTGTTTAAAAATAAGTACAAGAATTGATTCTAACAAATTTTTGTATTGGCTTTTAGGTAAGTTTTGGTTTAAGTAACGAACTAAAATGAAACCTTCGTCGCGCTTAGCCATTACATGCACATGATTGCTTACTCGTTCGCGGAACTTATTTCAGGACGACATTGTCTGGCACACGTAGCACATATTCGTCCTAGAAACAAGAGCTCACCGTGTCTACTATCATCTGCTTTTCTGTTTTCCGCAGTTGCCGAGAAGAGCGAATAGCCCCGTCGCTATACTGAGCGCCCTCGCTGGGCACAACCAGGCTTCGTACGCGTGAAACCGCAACCCGCACATCATACGCGCCTAGTTTTTATCATCCAACGGGCGAGAGTGAGGGTGCGAAGTTACGTCAGCTGTTGTACCCTTGGAACTGACGCGCACCGATAAGCCACAGCGAACGCAACGCCGCCACACGGCCGCGCGCTTGCTCCGCCAGCCTTCGGAGCTGCCTGGTTATTTTTGGCAGAGACGGTACGTTGGTATGTGATCACTACCATGGGCGTTCACATCACTGCACCAATGAACAGATCGATCAAGTCTTATAGAAACAAACGCCGCATCCAAGCAGCTGCTGCAGGTTGCACGCAGAAATGCCGGTGAGCCGTCGTTTATATTGACGAGATGTTGCGTATGCATAGAGTCTGCAGGTCACTTCATCTATTGCTCATTATGGCACTACCCCACTGAGGGTGGTGAGCCTTAGTCACCCACAATGATATGAAGAGCTGCACAACACGCGATGATTAAAAATGGATATGATTGGTCCAGGCCGTCTCTTGGTGGAATATAAGCATAATTTGCTGAAAGGACTCGTCCTTTTAGGATTAATGTCAAACAAATGTAATGAGTCAAGTTGTGGGGCTGTAGAGCATGGTGGACGTGCACAATGTCTTGGCATATACACACCAACACTTTGCTCGTTTCGTCTGCTTCTGGAGACCATGGCAGAACATATCCATAAAGGCGGAAGGTAGACGGCATATTAGGTTCAAAGATCACAATCACAGGAAAGCGGTACTTTTGTAGCCGCTGTCGAAAGTCATTCAGATGACCGCGCAGGCCCAGGGTATTCCACTGCATCACTGCACTTTTGCACTGCGGCGCATGTGCATCGACACAGAGGTGGTGTTTGTTGCGCCATTGTGAATTATTGCAATGGTGGCAAGAGCGGCTCCAATGCATCCAAAAACTGAACAGCAAACTTTGCTACTTGTGTGGTGATGCTAGAGAGCAGTACCCACATTGAACGCTGAAGCTGTTTAGTATTTGCCTCACCTGCTGGTTGTCGGGGTCGCCGGCATTGGCAGCACATGCTGCAACCAGACTGAGATGAGGCATGACGATGGCCATGGATGGTAGAGCAGGCACTCAGCATCAAAGGAGGCAGATAAGAACAGCTTCTGACTGATCTTTTTCATTATTCTGTGACGTTACAGCCAGAGGCTTCTTAAGATTAGCCTGAAGCTGCTGTGGCACCCGAACTGGCGTTAACTGTAATGTTAACTTATCCAGACTAGATTAATTTGATTTAAGATTCCTTAAGTTGACGTCGGGAATGGCGCGTGCGGCGACGATTAGACACAGCCGCTTCTTGATGGGTGGAATTGTCTTGATCACCATCTTCTTTACTATAAGTCTTTCGTTCCGCAGTTCCGCATTTTCCGGCGGTCCTTAGCCGTCGTTTCATGGGCACCCGAGCAATTAGAACACTTGACAGTCTCCGTCTGGCATGTATCATGAGGGTGTGTACCGCCGTATCAACGGCAGGATACCTCGTTTTGACAAACGGCACTTACATGCCTGATCCTATCGCATTTGTGGCACTGAACAGGGCTTGGAACATACATCCCAACTGGGTGTCGCATATAGCCCAGTTTAACATTTGCTTGGAGGGATTCAATTTTAAAAAGTAATTTAAAACACTTCGACTGGCCGAAACGATGGACATCCACAATGCGCGCCGTATATTTCATCAGCTTGTTGAGATAGTTTTCAGGTATCTCAGGGTCAACCATCCGTAATTCTTAAAATAACTAAGCTAACTACCTGACTACCCAGTGAATCGAACGGAGTCTTCATAACTTAACATTGCAGTGGGATAGTTCAGGTACGAACTGGCGGACGATATTTGCCAGCTATATGGAATGACATACTAAACATGCTAAAGTAATACAAGGGCTGCTGTGGATCTGTGAGGAGAAAGGAGATACGTAATAAAGAAAATTTTCCTTTATTATGTTTCACCTGTGGTAGAACGGAAGTCTGGCTGGAGCCGCCATGCCCCTAGACCACCGAAATTTTACAATCAGCTGTCAAGTGGTTCCTCTGTAGGCAGATCCTTGTAACTAAGATAAAGATGAATGATTTCGACAACGCAGCGGAGATTATGGATCAAAAGTATTTCAAATGCGCATTGCTTGATTCATTTGAAATACGATTTAGTTCACATGCATACGACCAGTTGCTGCGTCTTCTTTATAGGACATCGCCTGTTTGTGCCGCCTAGATAGCTTTTAGCTGCCAGTACGATGAAAGTGACAAATGAGGGGCCATGAAGAAAATATTGCATCGTTTCGGGCAATTGGTCTGCAGAACCAAGGTTACGCTTGACCTACCGTCTACCAGGTGTCACTAGTTTCTAAAACTAAGTTTGTATTTTGACGCGGGCATATTTATTGGATGCGCAAGCGACCAAAGTAAATGTCATTTTAACACATAATTTTCCGACCAGTCAAATTTGGTTGAACCATTCGTTGTAAAAGAATTGGCAGTGACTTAACTCAACTAAGCCAGGATACAAAGCGAAAGCTATAGTGGTCGCAGATGAGACAGAATCGTTTCTCTGTGGTTGTTCTTGTTGCGAGTTCTTCAACGTCGCGTTGTGCTGTCGCATTGCGAGTCTCCTTTCTCGCTCTTTGGCAGTTTGCATCGCAAGCTTAGCTTTCCCTGCTTCATTTTTCCTATGTGCCGCTTCTTCGAGGTGAACAATTTCGGCAGAATGAGTAGATTCGGCTTGTAGGCGAACCTACCGAGCCCTCGCACCAAGCGTTGTTGCTTCATCCTAGGCATAGTACTACAGAGTCGCCTTGGTTCTCGCAAGCGAGCGTCCGCTTCACGGCTTATATCCTCCGCTGCGGCGCAGCAGCTGAATAGCTTCGCGCATGCGCAGAAAGGTGCATAACTATGTGCTGACGTCACGCGTTGTGGTGCGAGGAGACTGACGATATGTTTCGGTTCAAAGAAACCCCGCGTAAAGTAGTCTGTGCTATCCGCTGGGACACAGCAACAAAAAAATGGAGAACTGTCCGTTCCATATGTGCGAAGAAGCGGGGGGCGAGCATGCTGCGCGCCGATATACACCCGGTTGAAGCTGCGGTTTAAGGTCGGCTGAAGGTAAAACCGCAACGTACGCTAAAGGCCGGGAGCTAGCCCAGTGAGGATTTCGCCTCAAAACCGTTTCTGCACAGAGCACTCGGAGATGTTTTGCCATTATAAAAATTGGAGAGCACTGCAGAGCCTTCAAAGGAGAAACACAAAAGCTTGGCCGTTGTTGGTGCTGATATTTAGACACTAGACGCGCAGTCATTTTTTTATTCCATGTATTCTTAATTTTCACAGTTCTGTTAGCCTTTATTTCATTATTCAGCTGTCATTTCCTCTCTTTATTTTTCTATTTGTTTATTTACTTGAACGACCTCCAGCCTCCTTAGGCTATACAAAAGAAGGCGTAAAGTCTTTCGCACACACCCGGCTTAAAGTAGTCAGCGCGATAAGCTGGTATAGAAAAGAATGGTGGTTCGATTCCTGGTGTGGACACAATTTTTCTTAAGCATCACATAGGACACTCTCCGGTGACAGGCTTTGGTGACAATCACTGATGACAAACACGCTTTGATGACGCTATTCCTGAGGCAAGAAACGTTTTTCAAATAAATTTGCAGTAAGCCTGCATACGCAAGAGGACCGGTTGCCAAAAGCAGTCCTGCATTGTGAAACACTCTCGTAATGGCGAAATACGTGATGAAGAACATTTGGGAAATTGGAGTCCAATTACAGATTTGCTAAAGGCTGCAAATAATGAATCAGCAAGAAGGCCGGCTGAAAATGCGGAAGGGAAGTTCGGCGTGACATGAACCATAATATAAAATATGTTTCTACCATGCAGGAGTGCTATCGTATACAGCGCACATCGATAAACTGCTTTGAAATGTTACGTGGAACAGTAGTTACGCTGCCTAAACGGACGACTTCATGATCATTATTTTTGGTTGGTTCAGTAGCCACTAGTGACTTTCACCAAGCAATGGAAACGTTGAAGGCGCGTGCTGGCATATGATGCCACGTATGTGCATGTTCGTTAGAGGAGGCGTGAGGTAACGTCGCCGAAATATTCGCACACGAAGGGAGGAAAGTGGAGGTGCAAAAAGAAATAGGCAAATAAATGAAGCAGTGGAGGGCCACAAAATAATTTCAATGACTTTGGGCTTTTAACGGGCAATGATGCCGCACAGTACACGGGCTCCTTTGTGTTTCGCTTTCATTGAAACGCGGGTGTGTTTCGCTTTCATTGAAACGCGGGTGTCGTGGTCCGATTTCAACCCTTCAAATACAATTCAATGGCCGAGCGTATTAGGTAATTACCCGCGGGTAGTCGGTCAGTAAAATTTCACCTCATCTTTAGCGCTCGTCCCGGTGGAAGTGCGGAATAAAAACTATCGTCGTCCGGCATAGGCCTCCGAAGCTATCAGTGCTGTCAAGGCAGAAAGCTGGACTAGACGGTGTGTCATCAACAAGGACAGAGTAGCGCATAGGACAGGGGTGAGTAGAGGGACAGAGCGAAGATTAGTAAAATATGTTTATCTTTAGCGCTCGTACTGCCGTTATCTTCTCGTCCATGTCATTCGCGCAAGATTTGCAGCATGACGTTGCATATTGTGATGTTTAACGGGGCCTCATGGGCTAAACAATCAGGAATAAAATAAGAGATATGAAAAGTAGAAAATTATAAACAGATTGCCAACAAGACAACATTGGTGGATGGAAGTATATTGCAACGGCTTTGCCAGAGATTTACGTGTTTAGCCAGCCTGCTCCCCTTCCACTCCCTACCACGGGTCAGAAGGCACCAGAGAAAAACACAGCGCCCTCTTCCATTCGGTGAATCCCAGCCGAAAAATAATACAGAACTTTGTCAAAAATACGACAAAATATCCTGTAGTTCGGTCGTAACAATCAGATTTTTCTGTAGGTTTTCTGTAGTATATTTCTGTTGTCTGTAGTTCTGTAGCACTTTTCTGCATGTAACTACAGAAATTTCTGATGTTACTACAGAATGTTCTGCTGTCACAACAGGTTTCCCGTCAAAAACCGCACAGAAATTCTGTCGTAACATCAGAAAAGTTTCTGTAGTTTTTCCCGACTGGGATGCGCTGGCAGTAATGAAACGGTATTCGCTCAAAGGGAGGCGGGAGGGCTTTGCATTCGCGATGATTTTCGCCTGAACCCTTCATTCTCCAACAGACCCCAGACAGCTTGACGACAGCTTTGCAGCGGCTGAGAGGCCGGCGCTAGCATCTTTACTGTAACATTATGATTGGCGTTGGAGCGGTATTTACGAGTTTGAAGAGAGTGATGTGTCGTCGCTGTGCAAAGAGAAAGATGGGGGCCACAAAGCAGCCGTGTTCGTGCCCTGCCTATAGATGTTGGCAGCCATTGGGCGGTCGGGCCGCAGGCTTATTAGAATTCATACCTTTCGGCGGCAAATACCAGTCAGCGCATGCAACGTGATGTGTGAAGCTGCGAAGTTTAGCTCGACCACTTTTCTATATATCATAGGACACTTACAAGCCCGGATTTCCGCTTCAACATCACTGAAGACTCCCGAGACCGAGTACTGGATGTCAAGAAATTTTCATGTGGCGCTTGTATCGGATGTAAGAGGGGTTTACTTGCAGAAATTGAGTTCGACAGTAGCATGGCTAAAGATAGTCAATATTTGCGAATGGCAGAAGGGTAATATGTTTAGAGATGAAATGCAGGCTCCAAAGCGTATATCACATGCCCTATATTCTTCCACCCAGTGCGACCGCAAAAAGTGGCATGGAGGCGCTGCTCGCCACAGTAAGTGATAAAGGCCCCAGGAGCTAGGCTCCATACACGAGGCCAATATTAGAAGGCGTTATGTAGGTGCACCTACTACCTTAGTACAGCAATGTATTACAGCCTTTCATTCGACCCTTCGATGAAGCGAACAACGAAAAAATGGTGATAGTGCCCGGGTGCATCATTTAAATCTTCCCACACATGTCGGCCTCGACATCTTCGTTTTTACAGATCGGACATCCTGGGCGAGGATATAAGTGTTGGAAGTATGACCACGTTCTAGTGACAGCTGGTGTAAGGGCAACACCGACCCGTTTCCTCCTAAGCGCAACCTCCTCTGCACGGATGAGGCCGCGGGAAAGGGATATCGCACACGGAGGGATAAGTGCACGTGTGCGGCGCCGGAGGTGCTCCTTTCTTGTCAAAAGGAGGGTAGCGTCGTCGACTTCGAGAAGCCGTGGGATTGATGCGTCTTGGTTCACGAGGCGGGTTGCAAAATCAGCTTGACTTTGGGAAGGCAGCATATCCGGTGGGACCCACTCAATGCGTATTGATTGTGGGATGCGCGCCGCAAGCTGGTGGATGTCCTGGCGAGTTTTAGGGCAGCGGCTGACACGTCGGAGCAGACGCACTGCTTGAAATGCGTAAGTGCGGATGACAACATGGGCTGTAGGGAGCATGGTTATGGAAGTCACGGAGCAGAGTGCCTCCTGAACTGCCACAAGCTCAGCGCAGAAAGATGTAAGTGGTTCCGAAAGCTGAAACATAGCTGTCTGATTCAGGCTAGGTCTCCGTGGACAGTAGATTGCCGTTTTGGCTTCACAGCCTTGCAGGCTTCCATCTACGTACACTACTATGGAATCTTGAGGCAGGTGAGTATCTTGCTCTTCAAATTTCAGGCGAAGCAACGATGCCGAGTTGGCAGACGTTGGTCTGCGGATGTCAGTTGGATTCTTGTCTCCTAACTGTATAAATTTCCAGGGAGGGAGAACTGGCGCAGGTGGCTGAAGAATAATGTGTGACGTTGTATACGCCCTCAGTGCTTGCGTGGAATGTGACAAAGTGGCCTTGAGTCTGCGAGCACGAAAGCGCTGCTGCACCAGTTCATCGATGGGGCTGAGCTGCGCATTCTCCTGTAACGCTACGACCGGTGCGAGTCGTGGAAGGCATGTTGTGGTCCTCATAGCTTCTCGATTTACGGCTTCAAGGTGATCCCATTGTGCCCTTGTAAGATGCTGGAACTGGGCCTGATAAACAATACATGGCTGCAGAACCGCCCTCACTAAATGGCGTGCAACAGAAGAGCCAGCGCCATCTGTTTTAGGTGCAATTCTTATTAAACTCATAGTTTGAAGTGCTTGCTTTTTTGCCTGAGAAAGCCAAGCAGTCGCTGATCCTGAATGGTGATTTGTTAAGCCCAGAATTTTCAGGCTCGAACTTTCATGTATTGGGGTGCCTGATAGAGAGAGACGAATTGGATTTGAGGTACGTTTACGGCGTCCCCAGCGGTTGGCGACTGACGTGTATGAAGTTTTACACACAGAAAGTTGAAGGACAATGGAGGATGCGTAATCAGAGGTTACGTCTAATGCTGACTGAAGGGCGGCCTCTTGAGTGAGATCATGGTGAGTGCTCCATACCGTGATATCATCTGCGTATTGCAAAAACTTGATTTCAGGGATATCATGTAAGTGCCACGCCAATGGGATGAAAGTAATATTGAACAACGTCGGAGACAATACTGATCCCTGGGGCACGCCACGTAGTGAAACGAATGAACCAACAGTGTCACCGCTGAGGCGTATTGCAAATTTTCTTCCGCCCAAAATGATGCGACAAAAGTGCGTACTCTAGGAGGGAGATGAAGCATGTCAATGGCATTCAGGATTGTAGCATGACTGATGTTGTCATATGCCTTTTCAATGTCCATTGCTAATATGGTACGTACATTGCGGCTGCGGGTAGATGATAGAACTGTTGATGCCAAGACAGTCAACCCGTCCTCTGTACCTATGTATGGACGAAATCCAATTTGAGCAGGGTGATAAAAACCGTGCTGTTCAAGCCACCAAGAAAGTCGTGTGGCTAGCATTTTCTCTGCAAGTTTGCAAAGCGTTGATGTTAAGGAGACTGGTCGTAAGTTGGCGAGGTCAGTTGGATGCTTCCCAGGTTTGGGAATAGGGATCACGACAGCGGTTTTCCAGCTCTCGAGTACGACACCATCAAGCCACAATTTGTTTATGGTGTCTAGTAGTTGAAGAAGCGCAGCAGTACGGAGGTTCTTGTAAATCTCATACTGAATTTTGTCCAGGCCGGGCGCTGGTTTCCGTTTCGCATCGCCAATTGCAGCCAGCAGCTCACACATCGAAAAGGGGCTCGCAATTCCATCTGCGTCTGCAGCAGATGGTAGTTTCCATGCGTTTGAAGGGATACCTGCCAAATTAAAATTTACAGCTGAAGGAGGCAGTATATCGTATTTTGGGAAAAATTTTCGAGCAGCTTCTTTGGCAAAATCTGCCGGCGACAGATTAGCCGCAAAGCATGCTGTTGCTGCTGCGTCAGTAGAACGACGACCGTGTTCCATTGCACGAAACGTTCGACAGAGTGAGGCATTCGGTGATGTATCAGAAAATTGTTCACACCATGCATGCCACTGGCGTCACAAGAGATCGCGTTCACATCTCCGAGCCTTCGCAGTAAGATAATTCAGTCGTGTACGTGCCTGCCCCGAAGTAGTGTCTCGCGTAGCAGCCAGCTGAGCTTGACGGCGGGCTGCCCAAAAGTTAAGCAGGCCGAGATATGGTGCCGGTCGACCTACATCAATCCAAATAGTAGTCGTAGCGCTGTTTAGTGCTCTCTGTATACGGTCAACAAGGAGTGACGGCGAATCTAAAGACATACTATCGAGACATGAGCGAAAGCTATCCCAGTTTATCACAGAACATTTGCGGCGTAAAGGGCGGAGACGGGAGGGATGGAGACCGATGAGGATAGGGTGTTGATCATTTCCCCAGCAGTCCGGCTCTCTGTGACATGAGGGAGTTCCTGCCCCCAACCACCACGTCAAGTCTGGAGCATAGGCAGCACTACGTATGTGACGCACAGGCCGTGTTGCTGTCCCAGGGTGATTAAGCAGAACAAACAGGGCATCAGTGAAGGCGTCCCGCACACGCCTACCACGAGGGCTTGCAGTCGGATACCCCAATCCGGGTGAGGGGCGTTAAAGTCACCTCCGACTAAAATTGGACACCCGGGGTATTGCCGACGAACACTTAATAACCAGCCAAGATTAATACGGGAAGAGGCGCCTTCAGCTGGTCGAACGTATATGAAACAAGAACAACGGTTCCTTTCAGAATTTTCGCAGCAACTGCTACTACCTCTTGGTATGATGTACACCAGTTTTCGAGAGAAAGGCGCACATGAGGAATACGCGTTTCAACATATACCGCCGCCTTTCGCAGGGGAAAAGCAGTCTGCACGCGACGGTCGGCCATTGAAGGAGGCACGTAGCCGCTGTAGCCCGGAATAGATGGCAAGGCGTTCATTTCCTGAAGTAACATAGCCCACACTCGAAGCTTGTTAAATTGCAGCCGGGTCTTGAGCTCGGCCACCTTCGTGGAAATGCCTCTACAGTTCCACTGTAGTACACCAGGACGACCGGATTTCGCCATTTTTGTGTGCTAGTCCAAGCGCTGCAGTATGACAGATATCAGGTTGGACAACTGGTTGATCATATAGAGGAGCAGCGATGTTGCAGAGTTATCATTGGGCGTTGTGGTACTCTGGGAAGAGGCAGCAAATGGCCCTGTTGCGCGGGATGAAGGCGGCAGTGTTGGGCAATTACTAGATTTGGCGGTTACTTCTGCATCTCGCCGACGTCGAGCAAGCATTTCGCTGTGTTGTCGGAGCTTAGAGACCTCTGCTAAGAGACGATTGATTTGCTTATCCACTATAGCCATATCCTCTTCTGGTAGATCAGTACGCTGCTGTATTGGCTGTTGTCGACGGCGTTTCTTGAGCACCGTATCGTTAGACTTTGTCTTAGCTGGAGGTGCATTTGAAGTGGGCTCAGGAAGCTCTGGCCACTCGTCATCATCCCACTGGAAAGCTGCAAAGCGATTGGATTATCTGCACCGGTGTGATGTCTTCTATTGGCCAACGCTTAGTGTTCCGAAGACGAGACTTGTGCGTTGGCTTTTGCTTTGTCGGACAACTTGGAGATGTTATCTCGTGGTCGTCCATTTTGCAGAGGCCGCATCGGTACATAACTTTTCCTTCGGACGCACCTTCATCGGCAGTAGCAAAGGGGCAAGATTTGCGCATGTGCCATGCCCGAAAACAGGTGTAACAGTAGACCACACTCGGTTTATACGGCCGCGGCCTTAATATGCAGCGGTAGTAGTACAGACAGGCTGGGAGTGTCGGAGGGCCTTGCAAGGTGATCATGCAGGAACGCCCCTTTCCAATGTGTCGGGCCTGTATGACTCGGTACGTTGGGCAGTACAGCTGACGTTGAAGGGTGGTTCGACCTTCGTTTATGTCGACGTTGTAAACGACGCAACGCTGCAAGTCGGAGCCTTCAACTAGATACACTTGCAGAAGCACGGAGATCTCACTTGTGACTGAAATATAACTAAGCGCTTGGACACGTTCCACCGCAGTAAGTGTAGGGAGCCACGCAAATATAGTGTTTGACTTCTTCCTTGCCGTGAAGCCCCGAAAACATCTGGTTCCGAGACAGGCGTCCAAGGTGGCCTGGATGATCCTGTTTGGTATATCGGTGAGGCTTTTATTGGCTAGAGATTTAATCGCCACTTTATAAGATGATCATCCCGGTGTAGGTGCTAACTGGTTTTCGATAGTTGAACAGGAGCGCTTTCCTTGATAGCCACCAATTGGCGAGGACGAATTCGGTTGATTATCTTCCGAAGGACGCTTGAGAGGGGCACGGGTGCTCGTTGATACGGATGGTGAATCCGATAGGTCTATTGGAGAGCTTGTCTGCTCAGGTCGCACTGTTGGATGTGCATCTCGTCCTGTTAGCTGGGTGGCCATAGACGTGCTCCGCCAAGAGAGCAGTTGCGTACGGGTTGTCGTGCATTTTGGGAAGGCTGAATGGGCGTTGGTGCTGAAGAACCGGGAGCACCAAGCTGGACCTGAGGCCGATGGTCAGGTTGAGGTGTCGACGGCAGGGCAGGAGTTGCAGAGAGCAACTCCGGCGAAGCTACCTCTGCCAGCGTGGCAGCGGCAGCACTAGGCCTAGTCTCCGTGCCGACCTGAGCTGCAATCATGCATGGGTAGCATGCGCCGGAGGTCTCGCAACCTGACGCCGAGAGGATGTCTGGGACTTCTCTGGAGACAGGACAGGTGCTTACAAGGACGGCAAGATATTTCAGAGGAGCGATGAAGCCACCTTAGCAGGAAGACACTGCTTCTTCCATTACTCGATCCAGGCAGTCCCGCAGCGTTATTTCTCACAGTCTTAAATTTTATTTTTGAAGGTCATTAAGATCCTGATGAACGTACGAATTAAATATCCACGTACAATCGAGCTGGATATTTAAGTATATATGGTAAATGGAGTTTAATGTCCCAAAGTGGAATCGGCTATGAGGGATGTAAAATAAGCATAATAAATGACGCGCATTCGAATAAAATATTTTCAAGTATTTTCAAAAACATCAGCAGATAATGCAATTTTCTGCAAGCGATCGTGGACAACGTTAATTTGCATCTGAACTCATGCGTCTCTCCTAGAGAGCAAAGAGAAAAACATAAGAGCATTCTCTCAGGCCTTCATGTATATTTTAACCTGTGAATGACCTTGGCTACGTATGCAAGATGAGAAATACGTCAAACGTCTTTTTTATCGAGCAGGCGAAAACAAATTGGCAGCGCACTATGCGAATATGTTACTAAAAGATTTCGTTCTTATTAAATATGAATTTCGATCACTTAAGTTGGCGGTAAAGTGAGCTAAAAATGTAGTTTCTAGTTCACTATATATAGTTGCCTATAATATTGTTCCTTAAGTGAAAGTGCTTGAAGCAGCTAGAAAGGCGCGCCGTCAAGAGTCGGCATTTGAAAACGCACTTCCAGTCACTCACATCGTCGTCCTCCTTGCATGCGCTAGAAATAGGCGCGAGAGTTGAGCAATGCTGACTATTAGTCTTTCTTGTACATTGCGCTTTCTCGTTTTAATTTAACTTAATTACTCACTACAGTCGCCTACGCACCGTAGCCGCGTGCTGTTGAGGCCATGGATAAGGAAGTCAATGCAGCCCTCTTCGCCAGGTAATTCCAGCAGTAATCGGCTGATAACGGGCTGAAATACTTTCCAGGCATAAACCAAACTATTTCAACGCAGAAGCGAAGCTTGTGCTTCAGAATATTCGCACGCGTGAACTGATTTCGAAGACAGCGTCGCTTGGAGCAGTGAAGGCACGCTACGCTTTTGCCTACACCCCATGTCGCTGCCGATCGCAGCGCCACCTTTGTTTACAAACATGACGCTTGTTTATACGTTGGCATCAGCCAATGTGCGAGAATCAATCACTTGACGTAAGAGTTTTGCAGACTAGGCCTTTAGATCGCCGAGCGGTCGCATTGGCAGCTGAGTGATGACGGCCTAGAGCAAATAAAATTGGCGGTCCATGCTCGCTAAGCATTGATTTTGTACTGCAGTAATTTATGGATACTGGCCCATATTCTGTCGGTATGAGCGAAGCACAGATTGCGAGGAAACTATTTTGAACTACGCGTGTGCTCCTCTGCTGTCACGCATGAGAGCGAGTAGCGGGATGAGATAACTGAGGTAGCACACACAGTTCATGCCGGTTACATCGACGTCTCGTCCAATGAGGTAATCAATACAAATTACAGTCCTGGTCGTGGCTTAACTGAACTGTTAATTCTAATCATAGGTCATAGCATCTTAGAAAAATAGGTGGCAGATGACCAGTGGGATATCAAAAAGGAAGAAAATGTTCTTTCAAACACAAGATCCTGATAGGCAGAGTAAACAGCTACTTTTTTTTTGGTCAAGTGTTGTCATCTGGTGTGAATAGCGCGATTAAAACGAAATCGTGATGCGCTTTGGCTGCTCCAGATGATGCTATCAGTCCCGTATTGTCAATCCTTTGCACCGAGCTAGAAGTTCTAGCAGACTAACAAACTTGTACGTTCGCAATATCTTTATTGGAGGTAGTCAATAATGAAAAGAACTATTCACACTTAATACTTCTTCATCGGACATTATTCTCAAGTAATACTTAGGAAAACACACGACAATTCCTAAAACATTCACTCATAATAACCGTTCCATGTCGGTACATTTCTATCTGCCTTAGCGAACCGAACGGCAACAGACAATGGGGCTAAAATGTTACCCGTTAAAGGGATTCCGGCTGCTTAGTAGGCCAATATAAACCTAAGGAAATTTACAAACGCAAAGTCTCCCCAGTCTGGAACATTCAATCCCGCACTCCCGCACCGTACATCCCCTAGATATCGTTTTTTTTATGTACACCTTGTCTGGAAAATACCTTGGTTCGCCCACATCATCGTTTGTATACATAACGGATGCTGGAATTCTGTGTTTTCAATATTTGCTCACTCTCGGCGGATTGCAGTTGCCCAGAGCATGTAGCGTAACCTGCCACACTAACACCTAGGCAACAGTTAGCAGGTCTAGCTTTCATCAAAAAAAGCTTGAATGCGTAGCTCCTGTTTCACATTCATGCCAAGCATACGGTGTCTTCATCCCAAAGCCCCCTGAAGTGTTCAAGTTGTTTCCTTTGTGTAAGTAAAACAATCCAGCGTTTGTGCAGTGGAAAGCCTGAAATGCTGTCCTCAAGTGCGTGCTCCTATCATGTTCGTGCCTCCTCTATGCACAGTATAAAAGTGACATACACCCATAACACTTAGGCGAATTCCGTGCGCGTCCTGGACCACAAGTCCTATTTATCTAACACAAATTTACCATTACAACTGACACAACTTGAAAATGCTTCCTCGGAACCATTGTAGTTTCTTTTTTTCCGAAATTTCACCTCGTTGGCTCTAATTACTCACGAACGCTGAACTAGATTCTTAATTAAATTTTTGCTATGCATGCGGAGCTGAAAATATAACTACTATCAACACGCTTATCAAAGTGCGTGAAGCTAATACACATATGGTTCACATCTTAAAAAGCAGCTGACTGAGTTTTCTGGAAACATTCTCTACGTGGTACAAGATAAACAATAAAAAGATACTTTGCTACCATCAAAAGCTAAGACCGTTATGATGTAAATGTGCATAGAAATATGTCTTAAAACTGCGTCATCAGCAAATTAAAGATGAGCCCGAAAGCTGGCCGCGCTGGCCTTGAGAACCGCGCTACCTTGCATCACTGCCAGCTGTCAGCCAACATTTCCACGTGCATTCTTTGAAGCTATTGAACCACATTCTCAAAAATTCTGTCGCATACAAAGAGCCCAAAATATATGTTAAATACTTTATCTCAGGCTTGTTTCATGATTCCGCCTCAATTTACGGTGCCTTGGCGCTGTTCTATGGCCTCGATGCTATAGAGGGCGTGTAATGTGAGCAGAAGAACATTTTTCTATCTTCCGAAGATATTGCTTTTGGGAGTTTCGAGAGCAACAAATGAAGTAAACCATCGAAGTTTTCGTTCCCCATAAAGAGCTCATTGTACATCATATTAGCAGTAGCGTTGTGTATTGCTTTAACGAGAAACTTTTCCGACTATCTACTAAGATCCGCCGAGCCAGACATATCTAGATGAGATCAAATCATGCAGTCCTTACGATCCGCCATTCGCTGTGCACCGGTCTTAACACACGGCGCAGTGTGTTCCCTTTTTATAGTGTTCACCAGCGCAGAAACAGCTACAATACCTGTCACATAACGTCTAACACTCATGTGTACGCACGGAGAGCCATTATTTATGCTTCGACTTGATTATCCTATCCTAACTGATTATCTGTGTCAAAGACCGCACTGCCGTTTTTCCCAGTATGCCTTCAAACTAAACGCACCAGGACGATATGTTGATGCCTTGCGCATAGTATGGTGGCGGAAATGGCATTATTACCTTCAAAGGTGGCTTTTATTATGTTTATTGCAGTTTCAACCAAGTGATGGGAAGTATTCTCGAAAGGATAGTAACCAGCAACAGCTCACATCGAAACATTATCTTCGATTTGCTTACACAGTCCAAGCAACAAACTCAGGTTTCATCTCGAGACAGTTTATTTTAGTATGCTCTATTTAACTGTAATAATAATATACTATGCCAACATAGAACACAAGTAAACTAAGCTAGAATATTATGGTCAAAACATGCGGGCCTGCTGCTTGATGTGCCCTGTTACATTGAATACCTATGAGATGGTTCGCTTGCTCATAAGTGGTCCTGGTGAGTGTTGATTTCGCTGTCGTGTCAATACAGCGGCGAATTGCTAGTGATGCTGTTTTTTATATTATGAGCTACTGTGCTGCAGGTTTAGGTTGGAAGAGTGTGCTCAACAATGTGCCTCTTATTAAATAACATTTCAGTTATGCCTGCTTGGCGCGCTTGAGGTTTTTACACAGGTCAACATTCATGAAAAAGAAAGTAATGCGTGTGTTTTAGGTATTTTTTATATGCAACTGAGGAACGAGAGCAAACATTAGGAAGATTTCTTCATTTGGCACCATCTACGCCATTTTTAACCATCAACTCGTCTAGAAGCCTTTCTGCTTCGACTCCGGGAGCGCTTACGGCGAACGGGTCCAAGATATCTTGCATTGACGCCGGTAGGAAGAAAGCCCTTAGGGTCGAAGCACACTCCATACCATTCGCTTCCCACCTCGCTATAGCATGAACATCCGACTCTGCAGAAAGTTTTGGGCCCGATGGGATCACACTGCACGGGAAATACAGAACGAAGAGCTATTTCGATGCGAACTCCGCAATTCATTTTCCGGAGTTGCAATAATACAAGTAAGGAAAACCTTTTTGTCTGCAGCCATTTCGCGTTTCCCTTTTTAACGCGAACAATTTGTGGCTATTCAGAGTTTTTTCACTAATTATTGCTTATTGACAAGGCGCAGTAAACAGAGGTTGCAGAGTAGCACTCCAACGAAAAGTCTGAAATTGCTCACGAACGGTTGTGCGTAAACATTTAGCAATTTGAATACATCCGAAAACTGCGAAATTTAAATTCGCACTAAAGACAGACAATTCATGTGGTGGAAGTGGCAATGCACGTTTAGGCTGGCAAACATAACATCACCTGCTGGAAGCGTGAGCCAAATAATTATTTTTTTGAACGTTAATTGCCTCATCCACAATGCGTGGCAGAGATTTTTGTCTGTATCGTTGACGCAACATCTGGAAATGGGGGTGCGCTACAACCTCCTCACAATCCTCTGTCCAGAGTCTGTTGGGGCTAGGGCAGCCCCTATGTTTGAGCCTTTAGTTTTGGACATCTTTATAGTGTGGTGTGTTGGAGGGCTATTGGGCGGCTACTCAGGAGCCTCGTGACAGCCGATAAATCTGATATGATGGAGCAGGTGTATTCGTCGCTGTCTTTAATGTGTTTGACGTATCAGTGCCTTGGAACCTGCAAGAGGTATAACCGAAATGATGTCACATACGCGCTAGATATGAACCACATTTATGAATATAAGGGATCTCATCATGGGTCTTATTACCAAGTCTTATTTTTGGTTTATATGGCGGAAACATTCTGAACATATCATCATAATCATCATCATCATCATCATCATCATCATCATCATCATCATCATCATCATCATCATCATCATCATCATCATCATCATCATCATCAGGCCGACTATAACCACTGCAGGGAGAAGGTCTCTCTCATATTTTTCCAATTAACCCGGTTCTGTGCTAGCTGCATACACTTGACCCCTGCGAACTTCTTAACCTCATCCGCCCACCTAACTTTCTGCCGCCTCTTACTGCGTTTTCCTTCTCTTGGAATATGACCATATATTGGACAGTATTGGCTTGTAAAAGGGCATGAATCATTAGCACGGTGACAATGTGTCCCGTGCTTATTTTGAATGGTGCTGATATTTTTAGGACATGCAAAAAGTTTTTGGCATTGTAAAACGTTTTGGGCAAGGAAAAATGTGCTAGTTTATTGGTAATACGCAAAAGCGTAACCGGCGTCTGTCTACTACTCCACGTTTCCCCGTCCACGTACATGGGGTTTCACTCCCCCTCAGGATCAGTAACCCTGTCCTATTAAGGGTCAGGTAAACCTGACCCTTAAAGTTTGCCTCTGATATCACACATGTTTATAAGCACAGTGCTTTAATGTACCACATTTCCCAGTACAATTCAAAGCGGCCATAAGCCATATGAATCTAGCTGCAAAGTTTAAGATAATGGCGCGTGAATCGAGACCCAAATGTCATGAAAACGGATTCGTATTCCGCCATACGACCGTATATGGCTATCCCGAGCTCGAAGCTCCTTCAGACTGTGGTATCATGTTGTGTCGTTACATTAGTCTACCCATTGAAGAATCAGTGCTCGGTAATGTAACCTGCCAGATACCATTTGCCACAGCCATTTACGTGATTTTTCGCTCGCAATCCTGACAACACCGGATGTTTCTGCAGAGCGGGACCTTCAACGATGCTGTGGTAACAGTGAACGTATTTTGCGCTGTATTGAACATTGAGAATTACGACCAAACTGTAGTGCACTTGGCGAATGTTAGGACTCTAATAAGGTATCGCCCAGCAAAAGACAAAGCTAACTTTATAAAAATATTTAACATCCTTTGCTCATTTATTCGCCTTATGATGGAAACAAGTCTTGTGCTGTAAAGCACCGCTGGTAATGAAAAACAAACGTTTCATATTAGACATAAAAGTTTGCTCTGTGCATTGCTGATACGAAAAAGTCTGCCAAATATTTCATTACGCGAACAAAACCAACCGCCAATATTTACTAGAAATCATGAAAGTTTAGAATCTTCATGTCATTCCTCTGCCAGCAGTTTTTGAATAAAGGTTGTCGAATAAACCGTATACTTAATGGTGAATTCGAACGAAGTTTCGTATCTAAAGAAGTAAAAGTGAAGCAAACACTAAATGTATTACTTAAAAATGTACACAGAAACAATATTTTTTACAACCAACGAATGGACAGGTTGATTGTGGTAGCACCTGGTGCGAAATGCGGGAGCCCTAGATTTGGAGTATTTTATCATGGAAAATTCAGATGCCGTTATTCGCTACTCACCCATTGTTGTTCACGATCTGGTTCTGGTATTCGCAGCATTTCTAAAAAAGGGTTAGCCTTTGTGACTTGCTCAATGCCACCAGCCGCTCCTGCTTCCCGTTCCGTGCCCACATACTCCAAGGATGCCATTTTGTCACTTGTCTTTTGAGGGCCTACATAATCTGCGCGTATCCGTGATCATGCCACCGCATTCGCTATTACACTCTCTGAGCCTCCGCACTACTCACACTGGCACCCATCTTGCCCAGTATAATATTACGCGGCTGCAATGCCCAATCGCCGTAATCACTGCTCTGAACTTTTGCAGCTTGCTTGCCTTGATGCAGTGCTGGTCAAGGGATCTGTGGACACTTTTGGCAGCAGCGTGGTCACGCTAGCATTTCGCCGTGACCGTTCTCTGAACTTTTGCAGGTTAGTCTTGTTTATCTAGTTCCGTTGCTGACCACTAGCAATCCCAGCTATTTGCCAATATTTTAGTTTTGTTAACACGGGTGAGGATAACTTACAATGTATGGTATGTGGTTCAGATGTTGATGATAATCCGAGCCCGAGACGTAATGATTGCGATGTTGCGTACCACACGAGAAAATGTTCCGGTGTTCCAGAGCCAGTTCTTGTCAGTTAGATTAACGACAGAAATCATGATGATGCCAAACATGCCACAAGGATATAACCTGCTGCGGATGTAAAGACAAGACCAAACAGGACCCTTTCTGGAGTGATGCGCTTGAGAAGGCAATGGGTAAATTTCCGGCATCGACCTCATTTTCTCAGACATTCAGTCAAAACTTTGTGAACTCCTTGGCATGAAAAACACAGTATAAATATTGAATTGGCTGTGCAGCTTACGTCTGAAAATATGACAAGATCTTATTCCAAATGACACGGTATAGAACAGATTAAAGGGCTTAAAGGATGCAGGTTCTTTAACGTCGGGAGGACTCTTAGACGAACACTGTAAACGAGCAACAAAGGACTTGGCGTGGAGGAGCCATAAACAAAATATAGATTTCCATGACATTAGTGGAACAGATGATGAAGTCTGAGGTTAAAATGTAAACGAAGTTGCTAAAACATTGAAAGTTCCTGTTTCGAGCAACGATGACATCTTCGCCATTCATTGCCTACGGGCTACACGTGGAAAGAAATCAGGAAATATTGTTCGTTTTTTAAAGCAACGAACCAGATAACGATGGTTTTAGAAGAGACATGACAGAAGAAATTCCACGTCTTCAATCTATGCTCAAGAAAACTTTACCAATATGTTAGAGGCCCTGCTTTAAAAACTGCAAGTTTGGCATGAAACAGTCGCATTCATGAGGATGGAGCGGATGGGGAGATAGCGTGGCGTATTCCGTCTTTGAATGACATTGACAGCATCGATGTCGGCGAATCCTTATTTGACACCTTTTATAGATCCAGAGCAGTATATAAACTGTAATAGCATAAATGACTGCATTTTAATCTGTTTTTCAAGCTTTTATAGAGTGTTTTACGCTAATATACAGTCTGCTAGAAACAAAACTAAGAGCCTCGAGGCTATGTTTAACAAACTCAGTGTTGAGTTTAATGTGATCATGGTAACTGAATTTTGATACGATAATGAAGACGATATTCGCAACATACCTGATTATATAATCTGTAACCTTAATCGTAAATATAGGAGAGGAGTTTTCATGCTGGTAAATTATGATGTAAATTTTAATTTGATACTATTCTTTACACAGTCAACTCGAAAATTGGAAGCGTTGTCTACACTTTCTAACAAATCTGTTTTCACTACATTTTACTGGCCGCCAGAGGCGAATCTGAAGACATTATCTGAATTATTTGATGCCCTGCTTTGGTTCACTAATGACAACAATCTTGGTCTATCTGTGGCGGATACTTAATATAAACATATTTCCACTACCATAAAGAGTATAAGCAAATGCTAAATACCTACTCTATACCAAATAATATTAATTCACCAACTAAGGTTGCTCTAATATCTACTTTCCAGACAACCTTGGTTGTATAGTCAGCCGATGATACAGCATCATCAGCTGACGGCGTTAATTTTAGGAGTCAGAGTTCACAAGTCAGAGTTCGCAACGGTGCGCTTTCCTGTTAAGTTTATTGATATAAAGGCACCCAGTAAGTTTCAGTGGTTTCATGAACACTGCGCACTCCTATTCTGGTGGCCCTCAATAGTAAATCTCATGCTCACCATTGTACGGGCCCTTTTCTTTGTGAACGAATTGGGAACCAATAAACTTTCTACACTGGGACCGCAGCAACTCCTAAGTTCAGTGCTCGAATTCGGGACTTTCTGTCTGCAGTTCTTCGTATTGAGAATTAGCTATCATAGGGACAGCAGAAGGCCGTTTCTGAAGAAGATCTGGTTGAAGTTCGTGAAGCCTCTAATAGTTTACGAGCTGACCTCCCGCTGCCACCCACAAACGAATATCTTGACGGACCGGTTGCATCGCACTTTGTGCGGGATATGCTTCTTTATGTACTTTGACTGTAATATCAAAAATTGGAACGAGATTGTTATTTTGTTACTTGTGCCCATAACATAGCACTGTATAAGCAGATTACTAGTTACTCCCCATTTCTCCTTACTTAAGGCTGTCCTCCTCGCGCTCTTCTTGACATTTCTTCTATATGAAAGTGAGTTTATCAATGTCTGTTGCTGAGTAGTTCGTTTATGAAAAGCCCGATATTGGCCCTTTGCTTGCCTTAGTACTGAAGCGTGCCAGGCAGACCGCATTGGTCGCGGCGGAACGACACAGGTTTGTTGAAATCGCATTGAATGCAAGGCGTTACTCCGGCCCCATTATACTCTGCTGAAATTAGAGACAAGCTCCAGCATTGTTTCATTGCTTCGTACTTAGGTCGAAAACAAACGTTCGTTGTAAACATTTTCGCCGCTCCGATTGATCTTCCTCCGGACTGCCGTTACCGTGGAACTGAAGCTGTTCACGTTTCCTGCCTGAAGTATTTTATACAGCGCATCGATTCGGGCTAATCGCAGCAGGCTTGTAGTTTCTTGCACCACGGGCAAACAGTTTATTGGTTTTAAGAGAAACCTACGACGCCTACCAACTACGCAAGTGTGGCCAGTACATAGGCGGTGAATTGTACGAGTATTATGATACGTCTTTTTATCCTGTCCACATGAAGTCTCATCGTTTTCACTTGCAGATATTCATCGCCATCGGCGAGCGCTGTCCACTTCGGTGAGTGGCCCTGGCTCCAGGGGAAAATAAAACTAGCTCATTGAGTGATGATCAACAGTATTTCGTTACCCACAAGGAGAACTTCAAGGACTTTACCAATATTAAATACTGATCTTTTTACTCTCCGTTACCTGAATGGAATTTAGAAAAGTAATTTTTATTGTAACAGTCCCACCCCAGTCTTTAATCAAAAAAAGGCCTAGCAGGTTTTCGTAAAGAAGGGGCAAGAATATACCGTTCCCACACTATCAATCACAAAAAGGAGAGTATTTAGACATCTTCACACGTTAACTTACCAGACTCTCAAAAAGTATTTGATTAAATTGCAATACCCGCAGTCATTGCAATGGCAATATCAGCAGGTATTGTGAAAGGAGACTGAAACATTATTTGCAAAAGAGCGCCGGATATCTAGAGGAAATATTAATAGCCTGATCAAAATACATTAGGCAGAAGACATATTCTATTTTTGGTTCTTCTGTTTCTTGTAAAGTGTATTCACTGCCCTAGAGTGGCAAAAGGTTGAGACAAAATTTAGAGACGATAGTTTGGTAACCTAAAAATCGTATCTTACATTGGTTTTCTAAGGAAGTCTGATATATTACAGAGCGTGATGACGGGTCTAGGCAAACAAAAGAAAGGGGTGCGTTCTTATAATATCTTTCTGTATTGTCAAACAGCATTTCTGTGTCTCTGAGTGCAAAGGCGCTTTATGAGGGGCATCGAGGGAGTGAACCAGGTTAAAGGGTGCGTTGAATAAGGGGGCGTAGTGGCGAAGTTCCTGGCTCACGAAGGTGAAATGACCTGTACAATAAAATTGTAAAGTATTCTATTTGTGACGTATTCTCAATACTTGATTAGTCCTTGGATGTTGCACTTTAAGACAAATTTAATGCGGAGCTTAAATAAGTGCGTTTTTACACCGAAAAGTAATAGTGCAGAAAGATCTGAGCTTTAGGTCAAAGCTATGTTGAAAATTTGATATTTATGCCTTCTGAAGCCATAAAATGGGCAATGGAGGCCGCTGGCGCTTCCTTATTCAAATTAAGGAAGCGCTCAAGGGACAGGTCATTGTTTAGAGGAATGTGACCTTCCCAATGTTCGAGTGCATTTGTTCATGTCCAGTGAAATCTCGATGAACGGAAATCCGTTTAGCGGAATTAGCGTTCAAACGAAACAAACGCTTCGGAGTTTGTTTTGTATTTAAGCAATCTAAAAACAATCTCCTTATTGGGAACTCAAACCGTAACCGACAACACATAACTGGACCATAAAGCTGTCTCTGAAGGACAAATATTTGTCAAACGCAGCACCATGACGAGGCGCATCACTGCCCTCTCCTCGGTTAGAGTGCACTGGAATGTTCCGCACACTCTAGCTCGGTCTTTTTACTCAGGTGGTATACGGGTTTCTCGCGGACTGCACCCGATAACTTGTTTCCCGGCACCATATGCTTGCGTTCAGTGTGGTGTAAGCTTCATAGCCTCTTTTAGGTTTCCTTACGACCTTTCGTCGCGTGATCATATTCGATGGCCGCACAGGAGCGATCGCACAAGGCGCTTGCGCTGGAAAACAAGATGTATACCATCAACCATTTCGGGAGTGGTCGTTTTACGAAAATGTCGCTTGCGGCGAAAAACGCAATCTCCAAGATCAGCCTGTAGAGCATGGGGGCCGCCATTAATAAATAGTAGTTGCGAGACCTGGCCCAAACAAATGTAATGGCGCTTATTACTAGGCTATACAAATCCCAGTTATCATTATACTTTACAAGCAAGAGTAAGAGGTCTTTTGGCATTTTTAAAAATACCAGTAGTAGTTAAAACATCCACTGCTTATTTTTCGCAAGAAGGTTTCTGCTCGCTGTGTATACCTCGCTTGGCATACCTAGATTTTGCCGATCGAGATTCATTTTCGCGTAGACTACCAAGGGTGCCAGGGAATGCGGCTTGGATGTGGCTTGCACTATGCTGAGCCTATTCTCTCTTTAAGCGAAACTCGTGATTAGCACAAGGAATGTCACCTGTCCCTTGATGTTCCGTCTGCCGAGAGCCCACAGTATTGCAAATATCGTTTTGCCTTCATCTACGACAGGACAAACAGTTCGCAACAGCTCTCTTGGCGATCCTTTACTGCAGACGCTGTGGTCACCTTATCCCCGCAAAATTTCTAGTCTTATCCGCCCTCGTTCTTCTCTAACGGCATTGACTGCAATTTCTCTTTCTCTCTCACGAAATTCACTGAGATGTCTTATTTATTCAGTATCATGTTTTCGCGCTATCAGCTATTGCACGCCCTTTCATTGCTGTGTTGGGCTCGCTAATTATAAGCTCGGGTGTTCAATGAGACTGTGGTGAAAACCCTAGTTTTGCTGAAAATGCCGCCTTCTCGGTTTTGGCGGCGCCGTCATTGTTGGCCTTTGGGACGTTGTGAGTCAAAAATTCCTAGCTTTGCTCAGCGAGGTGGAAGATGGTTGGTGTCACTGCTGAGCACTGTTTGTTTCATTATTTGATTGCATAACGGTAGAAACTACATATCCTAAATTTGGGACGGGTTGCCAACTCATGTTGCTTTCTTGAGATGGTGGGTTGGGACGAAAATGAACCCCCTAGAACTCCTTGGTCGGAGGCTGCAGACACGCAGCTCATCGGGCGTGCCGACACGTTCGTACGTACTGGATAAGGCTGGGCGTTATATCTACTGCGGGTGGTCTATTACGTTCTGTACCTGGATAATGTGGTAGCTTGGAATATCAGAGGCAGAAATAAATCTATTGGTATTAAGGGGGACATCCCTCTTAAAACTTTTTTCCTTATTTATGGGTGGATCTGACTGAAACTTGCACCATTAATGTATTTTTGCATGCTGATTTCAAATATCTGGTTAGTTTTCCTGTAGATGAAATAGCTTTCAAAATAATCCCTAATTCATGTTCTTCGTTTGGAGGTGAGTTAATTACTAAACACTTTATGGCATGAGGAGAATAGCCCTGCCAGAGTGATCTAGAAGGATCATAGAGTGCCGCTAGTCATGAATTAACGTGGTAGAAGAATTTGAACCAAAGTTACAATAAGTCAAACTTTTATGAATAAAAGCCCAGGTTGGCACCTAAGATTGATAATTAATTCGGTAAATGTTGCCGCATAATAACTGTACATATTTTTGTCCTACGGCACTGTCGAAGGTTTTCTCTTTCTAACAAGACAAGAATGAGAGCTATAGCACAAATAGACTAAGAGATATCTCTCCTCCAAAATTGCAGCACCCTCAAAATTGCAGTTTTGAGAAAACGAGGAAAAACACTTCACAGCATGTAGGTGTAAATTATGTCAATGATTGATATGTCAACAAGATCAGAAACAGATGGAAAGTGATCTGAAGCGAAAATTAATGGCCTATGCCAATTTGAGCCAAAGTTACGCAATAGGAAACGCTTGAAAGGAAAATTCCATTTGGGTACCGAAGACAACATAACCTTCTCAGCAAATTTTCTTTTGTCGTCACTGCATTTACCTTGGTTTCATGAGACTCGCAGGATTCCCTTTCTAGAAAAAAAAATTTTTAAAGCAATAGCAAGAACAGGACCAGAGATATTGATATTTAAAAAATGCAACACTACCAAAATTGGGGGATTTTCGGAAGCACTCAAGCCTCACGGCATTTAATCAGGAAGGGCAACCCCAAAGACCTCATGCTATTAAAATGCACCAGGAGCATAGTCGGGGTGCATGCTGTCGCGGTGTTTTCTTTTTTCTGTTTTAGCAACGCCAAGCGAAGCCGCCCGCTTCTTTGCAGAATGTACGCTACGGTGCAAGTCCTTTTCTTCAGCTCTCCTGGACCCAGTTGCTGTCACATTTGTACTGCATTCTTGCAGAATTGCTGCTGCTGTATGCTTGCAGCCGGCATTGAAGCGCAGCACAGCTGCTGCTGTGGCTGCTTCCACAGCAAACAGTGATGAGTGCCGCTCTTTGTGGATCAAGGTCCAGATGACCGAGTGGAAGCTTTCGTTCGAGTTCTGGGTCTTCCCCCGAATGCACCTCTGCAGCAGGCTCTTCTCTGATAAACGACTATAAACAGGCAAAAGAGCATCAGCCACATCTCTTGGCAGACTGTAATTGTGCTTTGGTGCAGGCTCCTCTTTTGCCTTTGCAGCGTTGTGGCGGCACCATGACTTCTCACCGGTAGGACACAAACTGTGTTTGGGGTAGTCATCAGTAGATGTGATGTGGTAATATGTCGCCATCACAGCTCGCTGCATGGCATCCACATCACCTATATTTGATCGAAGCGCTCGGCCATAATATATTGCCAGCTTGTCAACTAGATCAGCTGTCAGCCTTCCTCTGCCGCCAAGACTTTGCTTCCCTGCACCCTTGTGTCTCTGCAAGAGGTTGCGCAAAGCTGCTCCCATACGCTTGTGCACGTGATTTATGCAGTCCTCTTTGACTATTTCAATGTAGCCATAGATTGCAGCATCTTTAAGAGCACTGAACGTGCGACTGTCCCCATCGCATAGCATGGTTGTGTAGCGCATGTTGTGGCGCTGCAGAGATCTTTCAAACAGAATTTTGCCAGCCTCTACTTCCATTTGACCAGCCTTGGAGTTGGTGTTTTTTTGGCACTGGTGGCGTGATTTCCAAAGTTCGTAGCCGTCAGTGTTTGGCTTGGGACCAATTTCGCAGCCCAGACAAAAGTTTGACAACACCACATAATCAAGCACGTAACCAGTGAAGAGTTCCACCACGGCACCGACGCCTATATGTGATGAGTGTCCGCGCGTCATCCATGTGCCGTCGTAGCACACGGCAATGTTCCCCCTATGCCCAAAACACAAGTCATCGTAGACCTTCGCCACTGCCTGCGCGGCTTGTGCCATAGCGGTCGTGGCGGCTCGGGTAGCAGCGGGTTGCAGTGTGTTCTTCAGATGCCGTTGAAACGTCTTGTTGTGCATCCCGCGCCGCGACAACCCCATCGCCGAAAAGATATCGTTCATTGCTGTCTGGCCGTTACCGGTCGACAGCATTGCTCGACTAGCCAGAATATTCAGCTCAAAAGGATTGCACCTTTTCTCGCCGTCAACCCTCCGCGAGTTCCACTCGGCCGCAATCTCACCGCAGTTGTCGCACAGCACGATCAGTTTTACGGCGAGGCCATAGCTCCGGTCGCTGGTAATTAAACGCACGCATCCACGACACGTTTTGCACCGCACGGCATCCAGAAGGATATTCACAATGCTGAGGTCAATTACCGCATAGGAGGCTGTTCCGTCCGCATCTGACTCTGCGGACGCACCACTTGCATCGGCGAACAGCGCGGTCTTTCGTGCCGTCGCCGGCGTCGATACCAGTCTATCAAGCGTAGCCTGCTCACGGGCACTCACTTGAGTTATGTCACTGTTAGTGACAGGCGCGGTATCAATACGTACACGACTGCAGTCGGCACGAAGAACGGCGCCGTTGTCCAGCGGAATCGGAGAAGCGTCGCCGCCCGCAACGTGATCGTCACACAATCCCGCAGCACTGGCACTTGCTTCTTGCACAGTATGCAACGAAGTCGCATTCTTAACGCGTTTCTTTGGTTGCTTTCGCCCGAACTTGTGCAAAGAGCGGTACTTCTTCGCGCCTGGCATGACTCTCGCGTTGCACTAGCGTGGTCGGCAGAAAGACAAAATGGCGTCACTGGGAGTCCGCATTTCAGGGCTAGCTTGCCGGAACCAACCAAACGACGCCATTTTGATCACGTGCCTTAACCGGCCAATAGTAGCGCGCGCTGCATGCTATCTTTTTGTTTGTTTTTTATAGAGAAGGCGGAGCGCACAAGGTTGCTTTCCGAAAGAAAAAATAAGCCGAAAGCGCGCGCTTTCGAACGAGACCAAAATCGCCGCGGTGGAGCGCGTAGTTCTCATGCGCCGGGCGATCGAAATTGGGTGTCGTTTGTCCACAATTTAAAGGGCAGTGGGTGTGGTACTGCATTTTTTAATCGCTATAACTTCATAAATACGCGGGGTATAAGGATAAAATTTGCGTGCAGATGCGGAATGGTGCGAGGAATACGAAAATGAAAAAAATGAAAATCCCATTTTCAGGCCGATTTTCGGTGCCAAAGAGCCGTGTCCCCCCTTAAGTGACCAGAAACTATATGCACGTGAACATGCAACAGTAACACGCGCAGCAGGCGAAAATAATGAACTTAAAGGTAGAGCCTGAATGTTCAGCCTATTTTGTTCTGAACAACTCTGCTTTCCGAACAGACATCGCATGCGTACAGCCCACCTGTTCCTCTTACCCCCAGTATTCATTATGCGCCCGCCTTAAAACTGTATAGGAATCTAGAGCCCTGCGAACCTCGCTGAACGATATATTTTAGCCTTTATTTCCATCGAGTAGCTCGAACAGCACTGTTAAGTAGGGCTCACAGGTCAGTTGATAGCATTAGGTATTGCAAACTTCGGTTTAAAATGGTAACCTGCTTGGAGCCACAGATTATTAGAACACCCCCAGGGTCACAGGCGCGAAGCCCCTCTCATTAGGTGACCTGTATTCGTTATAGACTGAAGACCTGAGCCTATTTGGTGCCTTCAGCACCAAATAGTGGTGCTGAAGGCACCACTATTTGGTGCTGGCACTATAGTTGGTGGCAAAGTACTACATGAGTGAGGATGCACCGTCTTCTGTAAGAGCGTTTGCGGTGTCGGAGCATCACACAGTTGAAGCCCAATGACAGGTATGGTTGTCAGCCCTGAATTATTTTCATATCGCCGGCCGATATCGGTAATCCCATTATGAGGTCTTACGAAAGCTTTATAATTATTTTAAGGGTACATCGCGACGACTACTCAAATATAAATTAATGCAGGCCTGCATTGATATTTGATTACGCACTGTAAATATGAATATTGGGACTCAGGCATATATTGTATCGAGGCTCGAAATAGGTTTTCTTTTACCCGAGGGAAAATGAAGATCGATACAGGGAATATATGTTTGACTGTAATAGATAGGTTAATAATGGTAACGCCTGATTGCATTTTTATAATCAAATATGAGCAATAAACAGGCGTTTTACCTCTCTCAGGCATTTGTTCATTCGACTGTATTCGGAGGTTTTCCGTAACTTTGCTAGTCTATTCCCTGCCCTGAAAAACAAGCAAAAGTGAGATACGCTCTAGTAATTGGAAACATCGTTAGAATGCCCTGTTTTTGAGCTATATTACCTGAATAGATAGATGGACTGTTTTTTAAAGCAGACTATTTTGTCAAACTTGGAAAAGCAGAAAAGAAGCGAAGCATGTGCTATCTATCGATGGAAGACTACATAATTGGCCAATTTCTCAGAACTTGTAGCTGTGATTTCAGGTGTGCATGCTATATTTTTCGCATTGTTTCTTGAAAACGACTAAGTGAAAATATGGTTCTCCGAAATCTACAAATTGGATCTCGTATCAGTATGAATTTTCGAATGAATCCTACACCTCACTACTTAACTATCAAAAGTGAAGTTTGTCCTGTGTTTAAGGTCTTATGGATAATACATTTTTTATTTAGGTACTAATAACAGTTGCAGACTTACCAAACTATTCTACTATGGGAGCATACCAGTGTTTCTTAAAAGAACTTTGCCAGGTACAATGCTCTAGGTGGCAGTATTTGTAGGTTTTTGAATATATTTTTTCTAATACATCTTTGCTGGTGGTAAATGTGTTTACAATGGACGTGCATGGACGCTGTGAAATTGTGACCAGTGCCCTATGTCGTTCTTTAAGTCGCCTTCCTACATACTATATTTCTAACTATAATGTTCGATAACACGAATATCGGTAGATAATTTACCACATGAACAACAGCTAAAGTAGATCGTTTCCTCTGCCTCTATGAGATAATAGTCATTTTCTGCACTTTCCACTAACGCTACTTGGTGCGCCCTGTCTGATATGAAGGGACAGCAAATCTAGTCTTACGTTCGGGCCGCTCAATAAATCAGCACATATGTAGCAATTCCTTTGGCAAAATTGATAATCTGAGACTGGGGTGAAAACTCACTTTCTGCAGGTATATATGACGTTGTGAAGTGTGGGGTGTGAAGTTGTGGAGCTTGTGATGCCGTCTTTCTTGTCCCTGCCTTGAATGCGGCGTTAATTTTTCAAGATGCTTTACCAATTAACTAGCATTTCGATTTCACTACAATGTATGAAGTTCTAGTGACATATTGTCCTTTCGATGGCGACTACACGGAAGCATAAGACGGAAGCAGCAAATTGAGTCTCTATACAACCAAGTCTTTTCACCAAACCAGTCGCGTATATTGCGGGTAGAATATATTCGCTCGTTCACTATTAATAATACTTTAACTAACTAGGTGTCCGTATGAAAGAGCACTGAACAAGCGTAGAGGGGAAGCCTCAGTTCGCAAGCCGAGCCAACGTTTCAACAAATGGACTTATCTTCATCTCGGCCGTAGTTACGTATTGCAGTAATAATGAAAAAAAAAATAAAGTGCACCACCCCTCAAAGCGCATACAATAGTTTTAGTCTAATAGCAATTTTTCGAATACTGAATTGTCCTACTGTAACTAAGCATATTTATGTGCCTTTCCTATCTCCCTAGAAGATCGAGCAATTGAAGTAAAAAAGCGAACATGACGGGCCCCTAAATTTGTTCAAATTCTTTCTTACTTACTTCACATCAGCAACAAAGAGAACTAGGAACAAAGCCAGAAGCTCGGTAGAGTTCATCTTCTTTAAAGTCCCCAAGAAATGTGCAGTTTAAATCTGACCGACAGGTGGTGTTGCCGCAAACGTAGGTTGTTTTGTTTTGAGTATATACTCTATATTTAAGGCTATAAATGATTTTATAATCCCAAAGTGTGAACATCTATCTTTCCAGAACATGAAGCAAGTTTTGTTCAGGTGCGTGAATACGTATCCAGCATAAATTCTTCCCGAGCAATGAGAGGGAGCCGCAATTTGCATTTAACACGTCGGATGTATGTTCTTGAGCTGTCAAGAGGGCAGGCAGTTTGTAAATAGATTTTCAACATCGCGAAATATTGTTGCCGAATGTCAACTTCGCTGCAAGTCATGCTGCAGCAGTGCCTAAGAAAATAATAGCTGCAACCATGCTTTAGGGACAATTTACATTTCTGGGCAACCAATCAGCGCTATACTGTCGCTGTCATTACTTCTGTTTCCACGTGAAGTGCAGAGTTCTTATGACGCATGAGACAGGAAATAAAATGCGTAAACGATCCCTGGGTCATTTTTAGAAATACATCGAATACGTTCTCCTGTCGATATAAAGCGTAGAGGCTACTTTAAATAAACTTCGTTGGAACAGCTCGCCAAGCCATCTTTTCGGAAACTCATCATTTCTTCCGCATTCAATTTTCCTCCAACATCTTTACCTAATATGCTGAGTAGAAGTTTTGATGAATCTTTGATGAATAATACTCCACAAAACGCAACGGCACGAACTTGAACGAGAGACAAAAACAGAGGTGCTTTACGCCACTGTCTATTGCACTTGGTCAAAAATGAAAACTTGATCAGTGAGTGTTTGTTCTGTAAGGGTATGCTCAAGCTCAGGTCGGTGTTCCGGTCGACCGTTTAACTAGCGCGTCAGTCTCTTGCGTCTTTGTCTGCAGTCTTTGTAGCACGCGCCTTTCGACATACGCTCGTCGTCTTTGTCACCGTCGACAGTCACCGAGCGTTGGTGTGACACTACAATTCAAGTGTTTTCTAGAAACAAAATTACGAATACCATCCTGTTCTCCTAACACGTAGTGAGTTCGAGCTCAGAGAGCGAAGTTTCAGGAAGCAAGGAATAAGAAATTGGGAGCGCTGTCCATTACTTCGATAGAGAACTGGAGCGTCAGAGAGAGAACAAAATGCCGTTTGCGGTGTCTGATATGCATTTTCATTAACATAATTACTTACTTGGATTCCTATTTGTTCAGAAGAGGAGACGACGACGAAAAAAAAAAGAAATGAAATCCTCCCGCTCAATCGCTTAGTAATGATGGGGTTACAGTATGTTAAACATGGTTAACCATGAGAGTCAAAGTTATGGTGATGCTGAACCTCTATTTAGGAATTGCCGCTACAATGAAGCGTTCTGGCGCTCGCACAGGCAAGCCACAGCGCTGCTGTGGAGGGTCCCAAGCCATATAATGTGTCCGACAGTTTCTTAATATGTGAGCGCTGCATTCAGATTTGAGAGATCTAATGAACTGGTATTATCCTCCCCAATTTTAATAACATGCTCAAAATAAGAGGGGAATGCTGGGGTATACCTCTGGATCGTTAAACAGAGACAATGTATTTAACTAGTAAATTCGTGTGCGATGTCGTTCGTCTTGTTTAGAGCAGATCGTGTCTGCTTGAGCCGCCATACCACAAAACGAAACGAATTACGTGGCACGCTCGCAAGTGATGAGCGCCTAGGCGTGTGGTTATAGCTCTAACAAAAGAACGAGAACATTGCGGAGATATATAAGCAAAAGTATTTCAGACCTGTCATTTGCGACCTCTTTAAATGCTTACCTTATTAGCCTCAATCGTCGCAGCATTGGGCGTTGCTAACATTTACTGTATGATCTGTATTGTACTCTACTTCTTTGTGCCGCGCAAGTGGCTGTTGGCTTCAAATTCTGACAAAGAAATTGAGAACTGGGGAGTTGTAAAAAGGTGTTTACTGGTTTTTGAAGGTTGTTAGATGGGACGGATGTCTGCAGTTTACAGAAATACATCTGTGTTTTTACACGGTGTACAATTGTTGCCAACATCATTCTTGCTATCATGAGCAATATAATTAGGAACGTGTCAGCTCGTGGCAAATAGCCTGGAGTCCCACCACGGCCGTTACTCTGAGGTCCCAAAAGTTAGCTGTTAGCCTATTTTTTGTTCCTTTTTTGTATGTGTGTGGGGCAAGCATGCTGCCACCAACATTTTCTGGTCAACATTTTGAATGACGTATCCTATGGCAGTCAAACCTTTTCTTGAAATAAACCGAATCTATGATAAGAAGTCAAAAGGCTTTGTCATGGTCGACGTGCCCCTTTGAATATTATTTATCTTTAAATTGCACCTGCTGCTTGTGCAAGGCCGCTAGGGATGAGAAGACGATTATTGCACACAGAATATGGCAATGAGATGCGTGTAGTGCTGTGCAAAATAAACATCGTGCTCTTTCTCCATTTTTATGTTTTCTCTAATATAAATAACAACGTCATATAAATGAACTTGATGCAGGTTGTTAGATAATCAAGATAATTCTTACTTGTCACAGAAGAACGTTTCCTTGAATGGTATGACTGGCCCATAGGTCGGCAAAATCACGTGTGCTCACTCAAAAAAATTTGGTCCATCTGAGGACTCACTCTCACTCAGACTCACAAGGCCGGGACTCACTCACACTCATGAACTCAAACTCACACAAGCTGGCGACTCACTCGGGCTCACTCAGACTCATGAACTCAAACTCACTCATGATGACGATTCATTCGGGCTCACTCAGATTCAACTAATCTGGGCTTATTCACCCATCTCGACTCCCTCATTTTTGACTCGCGACTCATCTGCACTAAATGACTTTGACTCACTTCTCACCTGAACTCAGACTCATCATGGACTCACTCATTTCAACTCACGAGTCATCTGAACTCACTCATCGTGACTCATTCAGTTTTGATTCATGACTCATCTGCGCTCACTCACTTTGACTCACGACTCATCTGAACTCAGACTCATATGGACTCAGACTCATCTGGACTCAGACTCATCTGGACTCACTCATTTCAACTCACGACCCGTTTGAGCTCACTCAATTCGACTCATCGGGACTCACTCATTTCCACTCTCGACAAGCAACGAGTGACGGTCCTAAAGCTTGTATAGGTAGGCGGAACGCGGTACAGAGAAAAATGCTGGAAAAAAAGAAACAAATGTGTAACATTACATGATTAGACTGTTTTCTTGAGTAATGAATGTGTTGAAAGGTTACAGGAAAAGGAAAAAATATGGTAGGGATTATCTCTTTTAAGCTGATTATAGTACAAAAGCTTGGTCTTTATAGCTATAGCACGTGCCAAATTTTTGATATGGCTGTGGTCGATTTGGTGGTTGCCGTCTTGTCGGGCGCAGTTAATAGTTGGTTGACTGTCATGGTCGACGAAATATAAAGGTGAAACTTCGAAGGCGGCCTTGGCCAAGGTTTTGAAATGGTCATGCCTAACTTTATAGGTAACCATAGTGCCGAGGATGGTCAATGCAATTAGGAACTGATCGCTTTTGATGTCAATTGTCCAAAATCAAATTCCGAGGGTTCGTAAACCATGTGTGAGCCAAACCAAAATTTGGAGGTCACCAGCGAGTTCACCGTAAACGAGTTATGTTGAATTTTAAATGAAGTAAATATACGTGTTACCAACTATTGGTTTTTGTAGCGTGCAAAGACAGCTTGGGCGAAAAGGCTCCTACCTGTGATTGTTGAAAGCCAATGATTGGCACTGGAGCGTCGGTGTTCGCAACTTCGTCTAGAGTAGAAAATTATAAGAAACTAAAAGGGTTGGCAATGATTTCCATTTTTACTCAAATAAAACAAAATAAATCCGTTACTGGTATAAGAGAAGCTTTCGTTACTGATTTTATAAGGCAAATAAGATTAAAAACTTCACAGATTCAAATATGATTTATATCACGCCTATAGTTTAAAAATCTCGCTTCAGTGACCTTGTGTACAGAAAGGTGTGGTAACGCTCTCAAAGTCGTTTCTCTTTTAAGCTGAAATGCACCTGCGTTCCTTCTCGATGAAGGTTTTGGCGCTGAACAAAAAGGCGCGTGCGTTGTAAAAGCGTTGGAGATGTGACGCAAGAAATGGGCAAGTATGATTTCACTTTACCAAAGAAGAAAAGGGATTTTAGAAAACAGATACGAGTTAAGAATAAAGCAGATATAAAGACGTGTGTTTCTCTCAAGGGGTAGGTTGATAAATATATCAAAATGTTGTAGCTCTAGAGCATGCATGGGCAAATGTTCAAATTGTTTTTAAACTGAGAATGTTGGCGCTTGCACAGTGCCTTCGGCGGCGTAAATGCACTTATGAGTGCAAATTCCAAATATTTGATGATATATTTTGGACTGAAACAGGCAGCTGGAGTACATCCCTTTTTGACCTCCGTTGAACTTAATTTACTTCATTTGATTTCTTTCATTGGATTTGGCATCATAACGTCACTCAGGCTATGAGGAATTTCGCTGCCGAGGGCGCAGAAGTTTCTTTTAACTGAGAGGTTTTTATGGTGCAGTGGCATCGTCTTTCAGCTGACCGTCACTGAAACACCAACCGCCGCACCAGAGATGTCCGGGGCCCGCGTCCTCAGAATCAGGAGTTGTGATCCGTAAGCACATAGGCGCTGCGGCGAGGTGCTTATGTATTTCCAAATAAACGTTTACTTTCATATTTGTTGAAGGGGCAGAAAAGATATGAATGGTATTGATAATTAATAAAGAGGTGGGGAAGGTAGGAAACATTTATTTGCGGTAATCTGAAATATGGCTGTTTTATTAGGTTCGCAAACAGACTTTCCTGAATTCTTTCTTCTTCCAATTCTAATTTTGTGTTTTCTCCTATGCAACTGATATAAAGGGAACAGGAAAAAAGCAGGGCAAAGCGAAAAAGGAAGTGCAGAGCCACTGGCATCAGCGCCTGTTTTGTTCGTTCCTTGCTGCGCCCTTTCTTCGTGCTGTTCCCTCTTAAAGCAAAGTTAAAGCAACTAGTTCTAAAAGAACCCCCATATGCTAATGTTTTCGTTGTAATTATGATAAATATAAAATTTCGTTTGTTTCGGCACCTTCTTCTGCATCCTTGGAAAGCGATGCGGTCTAGTTTGCGTTCTGCATATCTGCCTATCATTCTGAACATCTCAGCAGAACACTTCATGGAGTTTAAAAACCTTAATCATCACGACCGACGGAAACCCCCATGCTTGTACCGTTGGGAGTGCATTTAATGCGTCTAAATCTAATTTATTCTTGATGGCTTCGCGATACCTGCGTTCTTCACTGCATGAATTATTGCCAGCACATACGCTTTCTTACGTCGGTTAATTTAAGCTTGTGTGTGCATTTCATAGCTCTAACTGCTGAAACGGATCTGTGCTGCAAAAAGCCTTCATGATTTGGTGGTCAAAACAAGTGTTTTGTTTCGTGATAGCTCATTACAACTCTATTTACAACACATTACAACTATATTGTCCTTCTTTTTCCTTTATTTCCACAAGTGCTTGCTTCACTTGCGCCCGGGATAGAAATAACTGACGGTTGCGTGGCAAACGGCTTCTTTCATTCGGCCTTCGTGTCGGCCTAAAAGCGCTTGGTACGCCAGCAGTTGGTGGCCCAATAGCAAAAACTCAGCCAAGCACGGCAATGATGCTGGCAGATTAACATTGTTACTCAAGGGGAAATGAAAAAAAAAAAAAGCTGTTTGGAAGCGGCTTATCAGTTTGAAAGTAGGAGAACCGTGCACGCATGCCAACAAAAGCAAAGTGGAAAGGTGGCAAACTACAAAATCCGTGGATAACTTTATTCAAGCTTGTCACAATTTTCCTTTTTATCTAAATGCTCAGAGCAAATTACCACTGTTTGCATCTAGCGGCGCATAGAGACGTGGTACGAATGAGGCCATAAACATGAATTGATGAAACCCCTCAAATCAAATGGTTTCTTTATTCACTGCGTATCTATTTAAGTGATCGTAAAGCAGTCTTATCAAAGTTTAACCTCTTTGGTTATGTAAGCAAAAGCATATTTAAACACCAGCCAGTGGTGAACGCACTGCCGAGAAGCCAACAAGTCCCCTTGTCGACGTTTGGCTCGGCTTGCCAGGTGAGGTTCCCCTTTAGCTTTTGTTCAGTGCTCTTTAGTATTGGCTACGTATAAAATGCATAAACAACATCTGAAGACGTCTGGGCTGGAAGACGTCGGTGCAGCGATAAAAATAAACGACGACTGGCTCCACTGACACTCCTCATGATGTGCTCCGAGGAAGAAGAAGAACCATGTCAGCTATTGTTGTCAATCTTTTTATGAAGGATATGAGCGGGGTCCACTATAAATTACGCCTTATGATGACACCAAAGAAGCGATGGCTCCTTGCTTAAAGGGGTATAATTAAACGTATGATAAGCGTCAGGGTAATAATACTACACCTTTTTATAGAAATTGCTCGGCCTTGATGGCGGATGTGGGACATGACTACTCACCGCCTTTTATTAGTTGTTATTGCGTACCACCAGATTCCCTCATGAAATCACCCTTATAGGTAGAGCATTTTATCAACTCTGTTGATAGGTGGATTAGGCCGACAAGTGGAAGATTCAAGGGCAATGAGCCCGGCACTGGTCTTTATGGGACATCACGGGAAGTTAAAACGATGTCGGTCCATGTTCAGTCCGCATACAGTGCTCGTTGCAGCTTGTAACTGCACATCCCGTAGAATTTGGTGCAATCAAGTTCGGCGTATTCTGATCTCAACTGTTAATCTTTGCTGCTACACTCAGCTGACGGCGGCATGTTTTTCAAATGCTCGTGTACTGTTGCAAGACTGTTCCTGTTGAAGAACCTTATTTGCTCCAAATTACCGTTGGCCTCCATTTCGCTGTCTCTAACTGAGTGTATTTCGGACTTAAAAATACTTAGACCATAACGTTTATGGTAGTTACCGAAATGAAGTCCTTCAGTCTAGCAACGTTGACGCATAAGCGGGATACTGCATAATGTGCCTCACCCTTTGATCACGCTGAGTGGCAATTTCGTTCTGGGACTGGACGCTCCTATGTTCATGGCTATTGAGACTGGTGGCGTTGGTGGAGACTAATGGATGTGCTATACAGACTATCGAACCTTCGGAAGGTAGATTTAACCCTTGTTGTACACCTTAATATTTTCTTTATTTCTCATTTTTTTCTCAGTACAGAGAAAACGGAGTAAAAAGCCAACGGCTCATAGTCTGACAGAGGCTCTCTCCCCAGGTAGCACAGTTCGACATTTTACTGGACACCGATTACAAAGTAAAAACAGAAAAGCTCAGTTGCATAAACGCATTTAAATTGGATCTAAGAGCAAAATTTATAAGACGACTACAGAAGACAAAAAAAAAAAAAAAAAAACGTTCGGACCACTTCAGTCGCATGTGGGTTTCTTTGTATTTTATCATGAGCTACCATTCATTTTATTTGTCTCTGGTCTGGTGGTTTTTAGCTGTTACTGAAATATACAATAAATAGCTATTTTGCTTTCCATTCCCAACATGCAATACCTGTTGGCTTTCTTAGTATGCGCATAAAAACCATCCATCCCCAGCGGATCAAATCAGCCTTATGACTGCGCTCCTTCTACCTATTGCTACCTCTTTGTATTCGTTTTATGCACCCGTCTTCATGCTATTTTTGACATGCTAACTAGCCAGCCTTTCTGCCTTGACTGAGTGCTTTCGATCTGGAAGGTTAGGTGTTCACAGCAAGGATAGGAGGGATTCTTACACAGGTACTTTGCTTAGGACTGGATGAGAGAGAGGAACACTTTAAATATAGCAGGAGATGTGTGACTGGTTGCAGACGTTTTTATATTCCCGATAGGGTAGCAGCCGCACAAGCCTGAATAACTTTGATCTTGCGCACAGGACTGACACAAGACCTTGTAAACGCACCTATGTGTCCTCGCTTTTGCGTGTGCTAAGATTTTAAACGAGTGACTTCGGGCTTATCCAGTGCCTCGACTACAGCACAATTTTGCTGATGTATGGTCCTTACTGGTTCGCAATAAATATTGGGCAAACAACTGGAGGAACATTACGTTAAAACAGCGCTAGAAACACGGACAGATAAGAAGACAACACACATTATCTATGCATATTTCTAACGCTGTTTTAACATAATATCCAACTAACTCGCCCAGCAAGCCACTTAGCTGTAGGGAGTTTTATGTAATTCCTAAATCATCCTGAATGTGCAGTAGAATCACCTATCAATATCAAATAAGAAATGAGCAAATGCTTAAGCAAATATTTTTATTTATATCACAATCAATTTTTGCCTGAGCCTCTCTGTGACCCGTGTGAACCCTGCGATCCTGAGGACGACAAACGTGGCATAGTTCGAAGTGGCCCAATAAAATATGGATCGAGGTCATGAGGATGCGGACCGTTCCGACTAAAGCACCTTCCGTACCATCGGCTTCCAGGCTGTCTGTAGCACCCGCAGAGATATGGGCAGTCGTTTCTGGATGAATGGGGAATGCACTGCGCGCGAAAGGACAGAATGACATAGTCAGTAAGCATCATATTCGGTTAAGAGCAACAGAAGCTGTAATTTGATATGAAATGCAACCTGTAAGCACATTTCTTTGTAAGCAGCGTCTTCTCTGCATTTATTTCCGTTTGAATTCCAACGTGAAAAACTTTGGGCATACTTGGAAGAAATCATAACTAACCCGCTGTCAACATAGCTGAATATATATAATGTGGGCTGAAATATCTTATCAGATTCATGACCTTCTACTGAACAATGAGATAACCTTATTCCCAAGCCACCGTATGTTAAAACCCCTTACGTTGTAGACGATATTAAAACCACGATTTCTAAGAGAATTAAGCAGTCACAAGATATTGTGCTAAAATATGACGATTAACGTAATAACGAAAGGCGAGCTTTCGTGATCACCGCACATATTGTCATCTAAAGTCGTTCGTGCGCCTTTGCTGGTTATTGGTTACGGGAAAGGATGTATGAAGCACTTAAAATTTCCAGTGTATTTTCAAGTGTTCAGCTTTATGTGGAATGTGTTGGCCACAGTTCTAGCTTGACGCTTTCATATGTATTTGCCTGGGCTGGAAGTGTACTTGCAGTCTCGTTTTGTCTATATATCTTCCTATAGTGAGTAGGCGCTTGTGTCACTTTTACGGTCATTTGGTGGCAAAAGGCAGGTGAAACGCTGCAAGTATATCTAATCAGTGCATCGTTGTCTGTTATTGGCTTTCAGTGCTGAAGCTGTGATCTGCACCACAAAACGGCGCCCATGATGCAACTTCAACCTATTATTCAGGTTTTAATAAATACATATTTATTAGAGGAAGTGTTATGGAAGGTATTTTTGCTTGGCAAGCAGCCTTCGTCGATCGCAAAGCGGACAACAACTGTTGATATTGTAGTACGGCTTACTTTATTGACCTTGATAATAAGGAATTATTAGAAAATAATGATGGACGTATGCTTTTCCACAGCGCAAATATATTTCAGCGTATGTTAAAAAAAATGGCAGCAGCGTAGCTCGTTTAGGCCTGGCTATGCAAGGGAAAGCTTGTTGTACCCTGTTATGCTGTGTTGCTAAGCCGGCCACTCATGTTACACACAAAACAAAACGAGTTGCACGTCAAGTGAGTCTCGAACACCCTCGAAGCCAAAGCCCAGTTTGCCAACCGAACGAAATGGCTAGTCGAAGGTTCCGTATTGCTAGCATTCACTAAAGTTGTTTTGTCGGTTTCCGAGGCTCTCGCCAAAGTCGAAGGCTAGGCGTTCATGGTCGTCTCTAAAGATTGTCGCTGTTGCCTTTCTGCATCTTTGTGTCAGTGCTTAGCTCGTCGAACTTGCGGTTGTTGTTTTAGCCGGCCCCCTTGCGCAGTTGTACTCACGTTTCTGCGTTCACTCCGAAGCAAGCACAGCGAGATCTCTAAGAAGTTCCGACAAAGTTTCCACTTTCACGACTGGGACAGAATACAGCTAGGGCAGAGATAGACTAGCGTCCTCATTCCATCCTTCCGTGCACAACAGCTAAACTCAAGCAGTGCCCGCCTATCTTCCATGCAATTGGTGCGTCATGCAGTTAGTCACGCTGAAACAGCTTATCAGAGGTGGTTGGTGCAGCGGCGGCGAGTCACGCGCGCGGTATCCCTCCTGAACTTCAAGGCCAAACTGTCACGGACTACGAAAGTCGCTCTACTAGACAAGTAAGGCTTCCGATTTAAATCCTCATCTCTACATTAGATTTAGGCAACTTTCATCTTTTTTTTGCGTGTGAAGGTACGTTTAGTACATTGGCCGCCCGAAGTATGATACTCCGGATTAGTCTTGCAGTATTCGTGTGCATAACTGACCCTCCCTGAGCCTTTGAGTTCGGGATTTTGCAGGTTTTCATGCAGACACAAAACGCCAAGCAATATGCTAGACCATAAGGGAATAAAAGATATGTTCTCGGTTTTGTTTTTCAAGCTATAGCAGAAATGGTTCTCAACTCTATTTCAGGAAATATGCTGGAAAAAGAAACCAGCGGCTAACATATCAGCTTATAGCAGACTATTTGATCGTCTGGCCTCTAATAGAGGTGAGCATAGTGGAGCAGGGGTGACCTGGAGTATATTGCGCCATTGGACATTATGAGAGCCATTATTGTTGCAATATCAGTGTGTTTGCTGCATTTTGCAGAAGAGAAGCATATTGCTCGCGGATGACAAATATTACTAGATATTCCAGTGCTACTAGTTTCTTACAATCAATGAACTCGAGAAGCAAAGAGAAGCCAATTTTGTTCAGTTTAGCCAACCCTTCTAAATAAAACACCAAATTCGTCATCAATATTGTACACAGGGAGAGATCCTGACTAGTGTTTAGTGTATGATGCGTGCATGAATTGAACCCATCTCGGACTTAGACAGTGAAAACGAAATTGAATTTTTTCAGCTACCCCGGGAACTCGAGGAAGCAAAAGAAAAAACTCGGCATAAGAGAGAATTTCTGCATTACAGAAATGATGCTTTCCATATTACATTGTATATAAAGATGCTTGACGTTCCTTCTCCATTTACAACATCATTTCATGAGGTGAATATCCGGACCGGAGGGTCTGCTAAGGTATCAATGGTCACGAACTCAAACCACAATGTGACGGTGCCTCAAGCAACCTATCTAAGCAGGATAGGCACGCGCCGATCACGTCGGACGCCTGTTGGGTAGAACCGTAAAGTTCACCTTGCAGTTTCTATTAATACCATACACACCAGAGTTTCTGTAACTTGTTTATTACACACCGATGAGGTACATCGACACTAAATGCCTGGAGAGAGCACGGACACAGCAGTGTCTCCGCTGCAGTGTCAATACTTTCATATCCAGCGCAGTGGTGTCATTTTAGGCAGCAATACTACATTAAAAAAATTAACATGTACATTTTATTCTGCTTATGTACAGAAATACAAAAACCATTGCCAGTTGCATGCCTAGTTCTGTCATAAGTTCAAAAATTCGTTGCTTACCATCGTTGCTTACTGACCCTCCCTGAGCCTTTGAGTTCGGGATTTTGCAGGTTTTCATGCAGACACAAAACGCCAAGCAATATGCTAGACCATAAGGGAATAAATAATATGTTCTCGGTTTTGTTTTTCAAGCTATAGCAGAAATGGTTCTCAACTCTATTTCAGGAAATATGCTGGAAAAAGAAACCAGCGGCTAACATATCATCTTATAGCAGACTATTTGATCGTCTGGCCTCTAATAGAGGTGAGCATAGTGGAGCAGGGGTGACCTGGAGTATATTGCGCCATTGGACATTATGAGAGCCATTATTGTTGCAATATCAGTGTGTTTGCTAAATTGATGTTGAATCAAAATATCAGTATGGCCAAGTCAATAATGACTAATACACTTGGGTGAGCGACCCCAGAAAGTGGTACCTTGACTTTAAAGTTTGAATGCATACGAATTTAGCAATTGCAAAAAAGATTTTTTTGCAATTGCTAAATTCGTATGCATTCAAACTTTAAAGTCAAGGTACCACTTTCTGGGGTCGCTCACCCAAGTGTATTAGTCATTATTGACTTGGCCATACGGATATTTTGATTCAACATCAATTTAGGTCAAATTCGAACAAAGTCAATTTTAGGAAATACATAAGCCAAACTTTGGAATAGGACACACAAACATGAAAGTCAAAATTGAGTTGCCCATACTGAAATAAGGTTAGCCACGAATTACGGAAAAGGTATGTCAAATTTCGGGGGTCTAGAGGTAAGGGTGGGCCATCCCAAAATGGACGGAACCACTTAATTGGCCACTCGCGATTTAGGTGTAGACATCAATTTTGGTTCAATTCTTACGAGTTCAGAATTTGGTCAAATTACCTGGTTATTCGTGTGGACGCGCTGTGCTAACAGTTCCTACGGGCACGTTCTGTCGAAGGCTGCAGTCTGCAGCTTAATTCGTTCAATTATTAACACCATATTTCAACGTTTCACCGACCTAATTATTCATATTATTTACATATTTTCTCAATTAATGGCTGGATTACAAAGCAACGCAATTAATCATTGACAGGTTTTACGGACATGCTGTTTTTAAGGACTAGCGAGCCAAGAAATGTTGTCTATTGGAAGGAAAGAAGCAATATTAATGTCCTTCGTGGATTCTTTTTCGAGTAACTTATTATGAAACGCCACCAACATCGGGGGGTACGCGTAGCAGCATTTTTGGCATGACTATGGGTGCGCTGCATGGCTCGAAAGCATCAGCGGCGGCTGACGGCTGTGGTAATAGCATCGCAGAAATCAGGTTTGCACCCTGCAGCAATATGAAGTTACTGCGTGTATGTGCCATAGAGTAATGTATAATGAAATGCACCGTATCAGTGAGGAGAAGTAATTAAGGAATGCGAACGATAATTTTCTGTTGAATCAACGCTGCTGTTGCCATTCGGAACTAGTTTCGGTATCGCATTACTATTCTAAGAAGCAAATAGAGAACGCAGGTGACATAGTCAGGTTCATCGTAAGGTTATCTGTCTTTTTTTCAGCTCGGAATGGAAGCATGTAACGGGAGAACCACAGCTGAAAACTGGCGCAGCTAAAGCGCGGGCTGTAGCCCAGCAAGCTAAACCCTTGAACATGGCGTTGCGTGTGCGCTCCGCTGATGGTCCGATAGATGGCCACAATTTTGAATAGGGCTTTAGGCACCTAACAGTGCTGCGGAGACGGCAAGTTTGTTTAAAATCGTCGAGTAGCATTTTATTGCAGACAAACTGCTATATTTCTCTTGGGTGATTTTAATACCATCCTTGGTGCTTTTGAAAAAACGAGGGGCAGGAAATTTAGGGACAGAAGTACACAAGTATTGTCTGAGGTAGTAATAAAATGGGATATTGGTGGCGTGGTCAATTGCTTTGATGACGTTCCGTTAATATAATTTTGTGCACTTTCAGCGGTCTAGCCACGTGCGGCCTGACATCATTTATGCGTTTGTAGAGCTGTTTCCGAGATTAAACATTTACGACGAGGTGCCCACACTCTTCTCGAAGCTGCAAAAAGAGTCAAGCACTTTCTGACGCTTGCGAACGCATTTTGACAAACCATTACAATGTGCGTTTCTTGTGCTATAAAAAAACTGTGCACATGAATGATAAATTCAAGAGGAAGATTAGGAAAACAATGAGAACTGCTTAAGGAGGGAAAATTTTGGAGTAGTTGGCGGTGGCTAAATTATACGTACATAAATTCTTATTCGTTCACATAGTGTTTTTGAAGTATCGACCTAAATACCTAACACAAGATTCAGAAAGAAAAAGAGAAACAAGTCTTATCTACCTTTATGAAAACCATGTGTATGCCACTGCATAGAAACGTAAGAACTCGCACAAAACGCCAAACATGCCATCAAGTCAGAGGAAGAGCGTCTAAGTTTAATGGCACGCTAGACAGAGAACACTGCGGCGCACTGTTGACCACTGAAAACTACAAATCTGAAGAGGATATTGCCAGCCTCCTTTAGTCAATGAAGACGGAATACCGATAGATGTTTGCGCGGATGCGAAAGCAGCTAAAGAGAATAAAGGCGCATCCATTCTCGTGGATAAACATCATTAAATGCTCAGGCAGTTTCGGCCGTCAAACAGGCTGCTCAGTAGCTTAGTATGGTCACCACATTCTATGAGTGGCATAAGATTGAGGTACGCTTTTTGTGCAGTGAACCTTTTATTCAGCTCTGGTCGTAACAAGCAGACAGGGAAGAAAAAATTGGCTGTAGCTTAACTCAGCTAGGCAAGGATGCATTAAGCAAAAGCAGTAGTTGTCGTGAATGACACCGAATGTCTTCTCTGTTGTTCCTGTCGCACCTTCTTCACGCCGCCTTACGTCGTCGCTGTGCACGTCTCTCTTCTCGCTATTAGGGAGTTGTCATGGCTAGTTTAGATCTCTCAGCTTCATTTGGCCCACGTGCTGCTTCTTCACAGCGAGAGAAGTTGGCAGTATGAGTAGACTCGGCTCGTAAGCAAGCGGAGCGAGCGCTTGTACGAAACTTCGTTGCCTTATTCATGGAATTGCACTACAGATCCGCCATAAGTCATTATATATATAAGTTTTAACCCCCCCCCCCCTTCCCTTCCGCTGCGGCGCAGCAGCTGAAAAGCACTGCGAATGTGAAGTCAAGTGAGACGCATAGCCCTGCGATGACGTCGTGCGCGGTGCTCTAAGAAGACCAGCGACTGTACTGGTAGGAATTTGGCTTGCCAGGTGTGCGAAGAAAATAAAGGCTTTCAATGCAAATAAGAGGAATCAAAAAGAGAATGGAGGGCTGCCCTCTCCGTGCACGATATGTGCGAAGAAGCGGCGTGTCTCTAGGCATGAGGCAGTAGATCGGCTGAAGGTCAAACTCCGGCGTACGCGAAACGCGCCGCAGCTCGCCCAGTGAAGCTTTCGCTTCAAAATATAATAAACTGAAAAATTTCTGTGCAATTGATGAACAACATTTACATGCATAAAAGAAGTTGAAATAATTGCCATCTTACCGCACTTGCGCACCTCTCTATTTCAGAGTACGGGTTTGGAATTTGTTGAGGTCTTCGAAAAGGATTTGGAATAGGAAGTCTGCCCAATTGATTGCCTGATCTGAAATTTGAAAACAGGAAAGTTAATGAACGCTGAATTACGTGTTTAGGCAATCTGTTCCTGCAGTCCTTGGTGTAGCAGTAAAGCTTTCTACTAACGTAGACGCAGAAAAAAACAAGAGAACGGAAAGTAATTCCTTAATGCTTTCAATAACGAGAAAATAATTTTGTCAAGAGTATTAGCTCTAGATGATTTGGTTGATATGCATCGTTTAGTTTTGCTAAACCTGTCTCAACGCCATTTCGCTGAGAACAAGATTATAAGCCCTGCTGTGCTGAAATTTAAACTTGCGATTGGGGCTTTCGGATATTTGATAAGCTTTAAAGACGTGTCAACCGAAATGCGAGTCAAAGGCCTGTTCTCCAGTAACACCCCTAATCGTTGTTCAATATCTCTAACAAATCGAAGATTTTCTCACTGCAAATATATCTGAAAACATATTAAGGAAGCAGGGAAAACTATTTGCTTGACATATACCCTAGGTAGGTAGGTAGGTAGGTGTACCTTTATTGAGATGCCGGATACTTTGCGGCTGGCAACTGGAGCTGGTGTTCACAGGCTAATATTTGATGCTCTTAATCTTCATAACCAGGAAGCTTAAATTCGAGTACTGCCGATTACAACTCAATAACTTTATTTCTGTTTGGATTTCTAACATATACAGGAAAAGTACGAAAGGACTTGACACAGCATCCTGTCTAGCTGCTCTTTGCCCATTGGCTTGTTGTGAGTTTTGAACTTTCAACGCTCCTCTTTACTAACTAGTGTCGTACTGGCTATATTGCATTAAGCGGGGCCGGTGATCTTAAAAACGGGAAAAATGCCATGGTTATAGAAACCGCGCTATCCGTTTGTTCTCCTGTATACAGCCGCTGCAAAAAATATGGCGCAATAAACTAGAATCTACCGACTCAGCGAATCGTCCTCTCACTTGAAGAAATTAAAGAAAACCTATGGTGACTGCGGAGACGCAGAGGAGGCGGCTCTGATCTGGCTCTTCCGTGTTTAAGGGAAGCTTCTAATTTATGCAGTCAGGCGCCCGCTAAAAGGATCTGAAGTGGCAGAATAGTGGTGTGTGTCACCATAACTTTATAGCTAAATATATATTGCAGCCTTTCCTCTGTTTTGGGAAAAAGGAAACACGCAGTTAGAAAGAGGTCGGATAAACGAGAAACGGTAACAGAGCCATTTGCAATGGATCTATAAAGCTAAATCTTGTAATAGTGTAACCTTTCGCTTTTCCTACCAACATGTATACTATCTGCCCACTGTCGTTTTAGATTAAACATTACCAACATCGTTGGTAACCTTCCCCGAGTAGTCTCACATCGCGTAAATTTCGTTAGCTCATTCTGTGATGATCACAGTGGTAACAAGCTTAAATAATCTATATTTACAATTATTTTACTCTCAGTTACGTTTGCTGTACTATTTTGGGTTTGCAAAATGACAGGTCCCATGCACTGCTCGCGCGATCGAAATAGTTATCTTCAGAGTAACAATTTCATTCATTCCATAAATTCAAAATATCGGATGAGGAAAAACTGGTAAACGCTGAACACAGCTACTGAAAGAAGTAGCTGATAATCAAATATGTGAGAGATATGAAGTGTTACTAAAAAGCGAAATACTTGTACCAATGCCTTTGAGGGTTTAAGGACCATCAGTCGTTCAGCTTATTTTACTTAGAAGCCTGAATATCGTTCATGGAGACTTCTGCCTCCATGAACGATAGCCATGACGACCTGTTGATTCCCTTTTATATTTTGTAAATACGACCAGCAAATAAATTTACGATCACATTTTCGGAGCATTGAGATGAGTACCAAAATGAACAACTCATACCAACAAGTGCTATAGTCGAACAAATCTAAGAAGATAGGAACATATATCCTCCTAGGAGGAAACCAACAAAATTTATCCAGGTATGAGGTAGTGGTTTTTCGCCAGCCATCAGAAGAATTTTTGGAATTAAGAAAGATCAAAGAAATGTTTTGAAATCGCAATTTCAGTTCTCTCCGCAACCTCGTCATGAAAATTTATACCTACAAACTACTCTTTAACAACTATTAAATAGAAGCATTTTAAAGCTGCGTACTAACTATGCAATAAGGTACCTCATGTATCTCGATTAACCAGCTACTACGCATTTTATTGGTTTCACAAGTACGATTACATCGAAAATGCTTCTCCTAACGTGTAAAAGGCGCATTGATATTAAGATTATTCGCCGAAAATTTGTCCCCAAAAAACAAAACCAGCTGAATAAATAATCGCAGCCTAACTTTCTACACGAAGTAATTTAGCAGAAAAACAGAAGATCAGCTTCCATTTCCTGGAGTGAATCGATGTAATGGAGTGCGGGGTTCGCACCTCCAAAGAGAGAAATTAGAACACAGATGGAAGCGAAAGTATAGTTGAAAACTTAGCACCTGTGTGCCTCAACCTCAAACAAAGAGGTGAATAATTTCTTATAACCGATAACAATGAAGGGGTCAGTGTGGTGTTGTAGGGATTGGGTCACTAGAAGTAAAGAAAAACACATGGACAAAGAATAAATTAGTTTACAGAGATTGTGTTTAATGTGAAAAGAAACATTTTAAATTTTAACGAATGGAAAAGTAATGCATATTTCTCAAAATAAAAGTTTTTCTTTCTTAAGAATTAATTTTTTTGGATAAGCTTTGCTGGTAACAACCTATATTTTTCAGATTTCCTCCACAAATGGCGCTGAATACATTTTCCTTATTGCAGAATATGTACAATGCAAGTAATTGCCCCCCCCCCCCGCACGGAGGTGTAATGGTTAGGATGCTCGACTGCTATGGCCACAAAGATGCTCGACGGCTATCGCCACAAGGATGCTCGACTGCTATGACCACAAGGATGCTCGACTGCTTTGGCCACAACGATGCTCGACTGCTATGGCCACAAGGGTGCTCGACTGCTATGGTCACAAGGATGCTGGACTGCTTTGGCCACAACGATGCTCGACTGCTATGACCACAAAGATGCTCGACTGCTATGGCCACAAGGATGCTCGACTGCTATGGCCACAAGGATGCTCGACTGCTTTGGCCACAACGATGCTCGACTGCTATGGCCGCAAGGATGCTCGACTGCTATGGTCACAAGGATGCTCGACTGCTATGGCCACATGGATGCTCGACTGCTATAGCCACAAGGATGCTCGACTGCTATGGCCACAAGGATGCTCGACTGCTATGGCCACAAGGATGCTCGACTGCTATAGCCACAAGGATGCTCGACTGCTATGACCACAAGGATGCTCGACTGCTTTGGCCACAAGGATGCTCGACTGCTATGGTCACAAGGATGCTCGACTGTTTTGGCCACAAGGATGCTCGACTGCTATGGCCACAAGGATGCTCGACTGCTATGGCCACAAGGATGCTCGACTGCTATGGTCACAAGGATGCTCGACTGCTTTGGCCACAACTATGCTCGACTGCTATGGCCACAAGGATGCTCGACTGCTATGGCCACAAGGATGCTCGACTGCTATGGCCACAAGGATGCTCGACTGCTATGGTCACAAGGATGCTCGACTGCTTTGGCCACAAGGATGCTCGACTGCTATGACCACAAGGATGCTCGACTGCTATGGCCACAAGGATGCTCGACTGCTATGGCCACGAAGATGCTCGACGGCTATCGCCACAAGGATGCTCGACTGCTATGGCCACAAGGACGCTCGACTGCTTTGGCCACAAGGACGCTCGACTGCTTTGGCCACAAGGATGCTCGACTGCTATGGCCACAAGGATGCTCGACTGCTTTGGCCACAACGATGCTCGACTGCTATGGCCACAAGGATGCTCGACTGCTATGGTCACAAGGATGCTCGACTGCTATAGCCACAAGGATGCTCGACTGCTATGGCCACAAGGATGCTCGACTGCTATGGCCACAAGGATGCTCGACTGCATTAGCCACAACGATGCTCGACTGCTATGGCCACAAGGATGCTCGACTGCTTTGGCCACAACGATGCTCGACTGGTATGGCCACAAGGATGCTCAACTGCTATGGCCACAAGGATGATCGACTGCTTTGGCCACAAGGATGCTCGACTGCTATGGCCACAAGGATGCTCGACTGATCTGGCCACAATGATGATCGACTGCTATGACCACAAGGATGCTCGACTGCTTTGGCCACAAGGATGCTCGACTGCTATAGCCACAAGGATGATCGACTGCTATGGCCACAAGGATGCTCGACTGCTCTGGCCACAATGATGATCGACTGCTATGACGACAAGGATGCTCGACTGCTATGGTCACAAGGATGCTCGACTGCTTTGGCCACAACGATGCTCGACTGCTATGACCACAAGGATGCTCGACTGCTATAGCCACAAGGATGCTCGACTGCTATAGCCACAAGGATGCTCGACTGCTTTGGCCACAAGGATGCTCGACTGCTATGGCCACAAGGATGCTCGACTGCTATGGTCACAAGGATGCTCGACTGCTATGGCCACAAGGATGCTCGACTGCTGTGGTCACAAGGATGCTCGACTGCTATGGCCACAAGGATGCTCGACTGCTATGGTCACAAGGATGCTCGACTGCTTTGGCCACAACGATGCTCGACTGCTATGACCACAAGGATGCTCGACTGCTATAGCCACAAGGATGCTCGACTGCTATAGCCACAAGGATGCTCGACTGCTTTGGCCACAAGGATGCTCGACTGCTATGGCCACAAGGATGCTCGACTGCTATGGTCACAAGGATGCTCGACTGCTATGGCCACAAGGATGCTCGACTGCTATGGCCACAAGGATGCTCGACTGCTATGGTCACAAGGATGCTCGACTGCTTTGGCCACAATGATGCTCGACTGTTATGGCCACAAGGATGCTCGACTGCTATGGTCACAAGAATGCTCGACTGCTATAGCCACAAGGATGCTCGACTGCTATGACCACAAGGATGCTCGACTGCTTTGGCCACAAGGATGCTCGACTGCTATGGTCACAAGGATGCTCGACTGCTATGGCCACAATGATGCTCGACTGCTATGGCCACAAGGATGATCGACTGCTATGACCACAAGGATGATCGACTGCTCTGGCCACAAGGATGCTCGACTGGTATAGCCACAAGGATGCTCGACTGCTATGGCCACAAGGATGCTCGACTGCTATGGCCACAAGGATGCTCGACTGCTATGGCCACACGGATGCTCGACTGCTATGGCCACAAGGATGCTCGACTGCTCTGGCCACAATGATGATCGACTGCTATGACCACAAGGATGCTCGACTGCTATGGCCACAAGGATGTTCGACTGCTATGGCCACAAGGATGCTCGACTGCTATGGTCACAAGGATGCTCGACTGCTTTGGCCACAACGATGCTCGACTGCTATGACCACAAGGATGCTCGACTGCTATGGCCACAAGGATGCTCGACTGCTATAGCCACAAGGATGCTCGACTGCTATGGCCACAACGATGCTCGACTGCTATGACCACAAGGATGCTCGACTGCTATTTCCACAAGGATGCTCGACTGGTATGGCCACAAGGATGCTCGACTGCTCTGGCCACAAGGATGCTCGACTGCTATGGCCACAAGGATGCTGGATTGAATCCCGATGGCAGCGGCCGCTTTTCGATCGACGCTAAAAGCAAGGCGCCGGGCACCCCGAGATGTCAGCGTTTGCTAAGCAACGCACGTTAGTAGAAATTTCAGCAGCTCCCTTGAGCTAATTTTTATTGTTGTCAGATTTGTGGTTTTGAAGGTGGCAATATAAAAGGCGTCGATGGCGTAAATGATTAATACAGAGGCCAGTGAAGTAATATTTGAGCCGCCCCGTGATCAAATCAGATTCGTTTTCTTGAAGTGTTTTAATACGCCGTATTAAAAAAGTTCCAGGAAATCCATTGAAAAAGAGCCACCGTAACACATATTTTGAAAAGCGTGTCGACCGAAATGCGCATTTGATTTCGGATAAAATTGCGACGCAATCGTTCGATGGGCTCAGGGTGGTATCACATCATTTCGTATCCCACTTAGCATGCATCTGCCAGCCAAGTTGAAAACTAGTTTGGTACAGATTCTAATCGATAACTTATGAACGTCCAAATGCATGTAATTCGTTCTACGCGTACGCGTCTAGCGAGAAGTGAAACAGATAGTGTGCCTTTCGTTCCCCAGAAACCACACGAACTAAAGGCGCTTAACATTATGCCAAACTGTGTACCAGTCCTTCGATGCCACAAAATCTAAAAAGAAAATAAAATGTTAAAGGCCGATTGCCTATGACCTTAAAGGGGTCATAACACCAATTTGAGATTATAAACTATTTATTGAATTTCATTCCCGATGTGCCAGCCAACTAAACCTTAAAGTGTCAGCCCCACCGGAGGTATACAGATATTTTAAAAATAGTATTTTTGCTTCTACGTGAACAGCTTGCTCATCTGGCTACCGGCGTAACCGGTGACGACATAAAGTGACGCCGCGTCGTCTGCGGCATATTCTGTGCACGAGCAGCGTCAACCGCGGTTACGCGAAACTGATGTGGCGGACTAAACAGCAAGTACGCAGCTAACCCTGGTTACCGCAAACTGCTTTTCGATCTCTGTTAACGCTTTTAACCTAGGCAATAGTTCGGTGCCTGTGGGCGGGATTGTAGAGCACTACGGCGCCTGAATATGAAAGCCGCATGAGCTGGCCCGCTAGAGCATCGTACACGCTGCACGAAGAAACATGTCTCAAAAACAACACATGAAATGCTCATAGACTGCCGTCCGACGGCGCTTTTGTACAATCTTCGAGTACCCCCCCCCCCCCCCCCCACAACGCAGCAGCCTAGTGTAAGAGGCGCGGCGCGCTACATTGAGGCACCCAGTACCCAGTCCCGCCTCTTCGTTTACCCTGCTCGCTGCCAGACCCAAGCCTCGCTCCAGCCGCATTGTAAAAGTAAATAAGGTCATGAGGCTTACAGCAAAGGATACCGCAAGCTTACAGCAATGGTGCCACCCGCGAGCGTGGCGGATGACGGCGTTGTGGCCATCTGCTCCTCCCTAATCATCGCTAGGCCTACATTGCTTAGCACCGAGGCAACAGCGGACGGCGCTTTGTAAGTGATCAACAAGACGCTTTGGTAAAAGGGCCGCTCGATCATAAAACGTTCTCTGAACTCAATTGTTTTGTAGTAAAGGAAATTATTTTTTGGGACGCCTTAGCAGTGGAGCTAGCGTACAAGAACACGGCCTGGCACTGCACCGGCGGAAGGCGGTAAGCAAAAACTACCATCGTACGGATCAACATTTCTATAGTTTTAAAATTGTTTTAAAACATTTCATAGTTTTAAAATTGCCTTTTCCGCGGCCTAATATTATTACGATGAAAACGTTGCCTCCCTGAAATTCCCAAATGTGACTTTGTCCTAATTTGGCCTGAATTGATATCTAACCTAATCTGAGTATGGCCAGCTCAGTGGGGACTTGTAAATGTTTGTGGGCCAAACCCAAAATATGACTCCTGGGCTCTCGAAATTTGACTTCGCCCATTTTGATCTACATTGGTGGTTCGCCTAATTTGATAACGTAATCCTAATGGTACCTTCCAAATTTAGGCAGTCTGCCTAAATTCGGTCTCTTTGGTCCCAAAATGTGGCTTCCGAATTTCAGTGATAGAAACGGCAAATAAGCAATAGTGCTAAGCAACGAAGCGCACAGAGAAACAAGCGACGAAACATGACATGCTTGCGCATTTTTGCGCCTAAGCAGACCTAAGTGAATCCCTATAATTTTTATCCCCTAGCGTATCTAACAGAATAATAGAGAGATTTAGCTTGCCGTTATCTGCGATCCGCTACCATGATCCGCTACCGCACGTTCCACTGCGCATGCCCAGATTCCCTTGACGCCGATAGATGGCACCACATACTTGTTGTCGGCACAAAGACCTGCCGCATCGGGACCAATCAGCTTGTGCGTCCCGCCCACGCACGGTAGAGGGTGACGGTGGCGGATCGCGGATCACGGTAAGCTAAAATCTCTCTAATGTAACGGAAACGGTACAATATTTTGCACTACGTTGCTGTATAAAGCGCCGACCCAGAGCACGTGGCATATAGTTGTGACTCGTGGTCATTACTGTCACTATGCGTAATGCTTTTCGAACTCTACGCTTTACTTTACTCCTTGAAAAGCTCATACATAATATGCTGTATAATTAGCAACAGTAATAAGTCATGACCATGACTTCATGACAGCAGACAATGGGTTTATTTAAACTTGGCACCCGCTAGCATTTTGCTACTTTGTAAAGTCCCGAGTCAAGCTATGTTGCACATTGACCATGAGCCATCGGGTATGACATTGAATACTGGCTATGAATTATAAAGCATGACAGCGTAAGTAATGACATTGAAGTCTCAATGAAGATTACGTTTTGTTATTCGTGTCTACACATATCATGTTGTGCTGTGTCATCTTACACCAGCTATGCCATCATTTGAATCTCCTATGACAGAAGGTAAAATCAACAACGCTGGCTTTTGACCTGAGCGAAGATATAAGGTTCGGTATGGTTTGTGGGGTTTAATGTCCCAAATCGACTCTAGCTATGAGAGACGCCGTAGTGGAGGACGCCGGAAATTTTGACCCCCTGGGGTTCTTTAACGTGCACTGACATCGCACAGCATACAGGCACCTTGCTTTTCGCCCCCATCGAAAAGTGCCCGCCCAGGCCGGGATTCGATCCCGCATCCTTGGGAGCAGCAGTCGAGCGCCGCAACCTCCGCGCCACCTCGGCGGAGGGGGGGGGGGGGGTGAGGGGAAATATAAGGCGGTCGCACTTAAAAATGCGGGATAACCGATCCGGTGAGGCTACCATGCCAGATGTTTTCGCCACGGAGGTGATACTTAGGTCTGCTCTGTCCACGCGAGTGTGAAACTTTTGTCATTAGAGGTGTTTTGCATTTATGAAGAGACAAATGAATAGGACATTATTATATTAATTCCTGACACATGTGCGCTTTTTAGTTAGAAAACATTATAATAGAACTATGAAATGCTTGTATATATAACTGGGCTTAAAGTCCCGAAGCGACTAAGGCTATGAAATGCCGAGGTAGAGAGCCACCTGGATGTCTTTAACGTTATGAAGATTGCGTTTCCGGAGCGACGCGGAACATGCATCCGGTGCTACTCTTTTGCTAGAGACCCCCTTTGGGGTCACTGCAGAAGGGAGGGGATAGCAGCCGCGCTGCTGACCCCTCCTGAATAGAGCTCTTCCGAGAACTGTTGACACAGCATCCGCGTCGTTCTTCCCCTGTTCATCTCGCATCCCGACAGGGCTACCTCCAGGTTACGTAGTGATTTCGACGCGGGGCATTCCGGGCGAAGCGAACGCGGAGACCGCCATTGGTTCGGCCAGCAGCAGGTGCGTACATTTTTCCCTCGAGTTCCCCCGGCTTCGGCCGGGGCGCCGCGGTTCGTGAACACGGGCTTATCTTGTATGCTTGCTCGAGACCAACAGGCCCGCAAAGAGTTCTGCGCGAGCCTGTTCGGCGCCGACGCTTCTGAGTCGGGAGAGCCTTGTTGGCGCGCTGCTCCGTCACCGTTGGCCAGTGCCAGTGGCGGCGCTCGTTTAGCCATCGACGTGTGACCTGTGTTGTCGAGATGTGCTCCGCGCATTCCTCATTCTCCTTTGCTATGTGTCGGGCGCGCTTTGACCCTCTGGTTAGCCGTGCGACCTGGGAGCGCCCTGAGCTCCACCGCCTACGCGTGAATGACATTTGCATCGTGTAAGCGACGCCGCGGCCCTGCTCTCGGGTCTTGTGGCTGGGCTTTTAGTTCGTACTGAGGTCTGGAGGATCAGTGTAGTTTTTGTGATACAGCTTTTTCGACATTAAACATTTCTGGTTTTAACTTGGGCCTTGCTTCCCTCGGAGCGGAAGCGCAGGCGCATGCATACTGTGCCCTCAGCTTGCTCTGTCGCGAACTCGCGGTATGTGGATGTGGTAGCCGCTTACCATATAACTGCAGCACGTCTTTGAAAAGTAGTCCCACGACGTGCACTAACATCGCGCAGTACACGCGCGCCCTGCTTTTCGCCTCGATTGCAAAATGGGCTCTGCAGCCGGTATTTGATACCACAGCAGCAGTCGAGCAGCTCAACCACTGCACCAGCTCGATGGGGTATATGTCCCAAATAATGATAACTAAGCTCGTATATTTCATACTGCAGATCAGACAGAATTCAACAAGACAAGGAGGCTGGATTCCGTTGTGGCAAGGAGCGATTCTGGAGACCATAACATTTGAGGCGTAAGTAATGAGATGTTAGGAGGTCGACAGTGACAAGGGTATTTGTTATGAACTTTTTGTGAAATGTAAAACCACGGTAAAACATGATGGTAAAAACATTGTCAGTTATATTTCAGTGCTCACAATACATTATCGGCGTATACTTATGGTTGTTCGTTTTCGGGTAAAACTCGTGTCTACCCAGTTTTTGCACCATGAACATGTTCCCAAATAATCGGGTAAAACCCGTTTTTTTTCCCGGTTTCTGGAAAAACAGTGCTCACGGAATTGTAAAAGGCTTATATGAAAACACCAAATCAGAGGCTGTTCTAAGGATACTTTCTGATAAATAGGTTTTTTATGCGAACGCAGTCTTAATGAATGTTGCGTTCGAGCAGCAGTCAGATGCCCAGAAAACGATTGAAAACAGGAAAACCTCTGATGCCAAGCTTCAGTCACCTCGTAAGCGTCAAGCTACAGAAGAATGTCAACGTGTTTTTCATGATGGTTGGTAAAAGCGATCGAGGAAAAGGTGTTTTGTCTATGTTACCTAAGAGCAGTGCCACGTTAGTGAAAACTTGTGAAGCGTTTTGCGCGAAAATCTTCACAAATTGAGGCGGCAACCTGAAACGGAACGTATTAGAGAAAGAAGAAAGTCATTTGACAATGTCGACATTGAGTGCCTTACCCGATCTATTCCAGAAGCGGCTGCTGAGTCAGTCGTTTGATGACTAGTATCACGTTATTGTCGAGGATAATGCACTGGAGGAGGCGTTATAATCGGGACAGGGGATGCATGTGATTCTCCACCCTAACAACCTCTGTTTATTCTCGTGACGGTTGATCGCGGGGGGTTTAACTTGCACTTGCTGGTTTGTATTCATTCTAATCGTTTATCTCAATATTTTTTCTTACCGATTAATACCAGAAAACTCTTCTTCCATTGTTTTTAGTGGCTGCTGGCTGCTTTTTAAGTGTCCGATTTTAGCTTGTTTGCTATTTGCTTAAAGACGAGGTCCAATCTTGGATACTTCATTTTATACGTAGCATAACAGTGCTATGCCACAGCTTTCACTTTCTCAATTATACATATATTTATCGTAGTATTCGAGAAAACATAATTTCCACGTCCGCCGCTATGGACGTGAGTCGACAAGAGTGGCTGAAGGATTCAATTATTAATGCGAAAGCATTACTAGGCTATTTTTATGAGAGTTAGGTGGTAGGATTAAATAAATTAAGGGTTGTGGTTTTTAAGGATGTTGTGAAGATGGTGTGAAAAAGTATTTTGAATAGGAGTAAGTTAATTAATTCATGTCAAAAAGTTAAATCAATCGTACGTCGAAATAGGCATACGACTAATGTCGACGTCCAAGGGATGTGACGTCACGCAAACCGGAAGTGGGCATGTTTCTGATTTAATGAGCCAGATAATTAGGTGATAGTATTTAGAAGTGTGTAATGAGTTTTAAAATGTCGCGTCTGCGATATCTGGCCGCGAGATGTGCCTGCGAGATTGTAGAACGCTGGTGAGGTTTGATGCGTTCAACGGAACGCTGGTTGTTCGACAAGGGGCGCGCGATCTACCGTGTACAGCAAACCTCAGACGTGCGCATTTTGTCACTGATGTTCCTGCAGAGCTCTTGGAACTACAGTGTTGAACAGAAAGCAAAAAATACACTATGCTTTCGTTGGCGTCGGTGGCTGCTGGTTTCCTTTGTATCCTACTTATAACTAGCCCTTCATTTTCGCTTTGTTTGCTGAATGGTCAGTCGGGATTTTATATCGCTTCTTTGGTCTTTCAGAGGCTGTGGTAGCTTAAGACTGTCAGAAAAGGGATGTGTGTGGCACCAGGGACCCATAGTTCGGGGTTTACTGTTTACCAATTGCAAGGTGCTTGTATGGAGATGAACATTCCAAAGACAAGTTGCGGACGGTATCCGATCCGTTATTCCTGTCAGTAATGCTACCAATAACAAAGTCAATCCCTACGTTTGACACACCTTAAGCTTTGCCATCTTTTAATCGCTAGCGGCATGCTAAATCACAGAACAAATGTCTGCTATTAGTCTTCACGAAATACATAAGCTGGAAGTGGTGGGAGCCTAGGGAATAGCGAATTCCCAAAATAAGAAAAACTTTCTTTTGTAACCTTACAGTGCACCACTAAAGGAAGAAAAGAACTTTCCCTTGTGAATACAGATTTCTCTTATCATTTCATTCGGCTGATTTTCCCTATAGTGTCACCATTTTTTCCATTAAGTAATGAAAGGTCTACATTCCTGTTCCTATTTGGCCATTGCAGCGCCTAGGGCCTGCACTCGCATAGTCTAAAAAAAAAACTCAGCTCAGTATTAACGGATCACGTCAAGGAGTCCCAAACATGTTAATTTGCCCAGGCATGCTTGTCGCCGATTTATTTTTCCCCTTTCCCTACAGGAATCTTCGCGCACAAAGAAGAAATAAACAGTGATTCATTAGAGCCATACATCATGGACAGCCAAGATGCCCGGCTAACACGGTGGCAAGGTCCTATTCAAAGAACTGTATTCTTAATAGCTGCCGCTTTGAGGTGGAATTGAATTATATAACGATTCTATTCGATTAAAAACTATTTAATTCCATCGCCTTCTCTGCCATTGGTCACTTAAAATTTGAATCTGGGCATAATACGTTTGCAAGGACATCGCAGGACGTCAGAAGTAAGTTCACGTAGTTGTCACCGCATACGCAATTTTGACGTCATCACTGAGGGAATGGAATAGATTTTGAAATTGCTAAAATATTCCACCCTTGATCACAGGCGCAGCCGCTTAGCCTTAACACGGCGAACGGTGAAGCGTAAGCGCTGCATTAGCCTCTGCATTGTAAGCGAGCATGGACCACATGCATAACACTGCCGCTCTATCCAAGGCCATGTCCCAATATTGGATGCTGAGGACACTGCACATCGCACGTTTTTATTCTTTGATGATCTACACCGTTTATTGAAGGTTATCGCTAAAATTTTGTTTAGTTAAGGCTTTAAAATGCGCAAGAAAATAAAAGTACCATTCCTTTCTCATTAGAACCCAATGAATACATATGCCGCGTCTGTGAGTAAAATTATTCTAACGCATAGCTTGAAACCGCGATGTTTGTTCTATTTGTAACTTGCTTTTTGCAGCTTGCAGTTTGTGCTTGTGTACCGTCTTTGCCAAAAGTAACCAGGCTGCTCCCAAGGCTGTGGGGGAAGCGGTGCGCTAGTGGGGCGTCGTTGGCTTTCGCAACCACCTGTGGCCGCTCGACAGCTCCGAGGTACAGCAGCTGACGTAACCCTACGCCCTCAATCTCGCTCATTAAATATTAAAATCTAGGAGCGTATGATGTGCGAGCTGTGTTTTCACGTGTGCAGAGCACGGAAGTTGCCGAGCGAGGGCGCTCAGTATAGTGGCGGTGTTCGGCAAGTTCGGAAAACACAAAAACTGGTTATAGTTGCTAGATAGTGTTGGCGAGAAATAAAGAGTTGTGCGTGTAGAAAAATAACCTTGCGTGCCTAGAAAATAACCGCAAGGAACTTTTCACTACAATTCGGTTCGTACACAAATACTTACCCACAAGAAAATACAAGACATTTCATAATCAAGCCTTGCATTAATATAACAAAGCATAACCAAGGGGCTATACACACGCTTTTCAATATGAAGGAGAGATAACTGGGGTTGAAAGGGTTAGCAAGCCTCTCGATATCTCTGCGCCCGAGGCGCATAAAGTGAAAGTACGCAAGGCACCGCAAGAAAGCGTACTTAACTTTCGGGGTCGGCCCCGCCGGGGTGGTGCAGTGGTAAGACGCCCGACTACTGTGCCGGAGTTCCCGGGTTCGAACCCGACCGCGGCGGCTGCGTTTCGATGGAGGCGAAACGAAGAGGCGTCGTGTGCTGTGCGATGTCAGCGCACGTTAAAGATCCCCAGGTGGTCGAAATTACTCCGTAGCCCTCCACTACGGCTCCTCTTTCTCTCTTTACACTTTCATTCCCACCCTCCTCCCTTCCCCTACGGCGCGGTTCGGGTGTCCACAGAGCAAGTGTGACAGTTACTGCGCCTTTCCCTTCCTGTGAACCAATTTAACTTTCGGGGTCGGGTACGCTTCTTTAATATACAAGCAAAAATGTCGCGATTTCGCTGCTGCATTTGAGTAGCGGTGTACAAAATTCGAGCGCGCGTAATTATATATCGAATACGCGATTTCCGCTTCAGGGCAGTTATTGAAAAGAGAAAATAGCACCATAGCTATAGTAAGCGCCCTCGATCGGCATAAGCATGCTCCGCACATGTTAAAGCGCAGCCTGCGCGTCATACGCGCCTAGTCATTCGAACAGCGAGAGCGAGAGTGCGAATTCACGTCAGCTGCTCTACCCTCAGAGCGGACGAGCGCCAGCAGCCGCTTGCGAACTCAACACCGCCACACGGCCGCGTGCCTGCTCTTGAAACCTTTGGAGCAGCCTGGTTACTTTTGGAAACCACAGTTTATGTATATGTGCTGTAAATATACACTGTGAAGAGGAAGAAGTGCACAAGGAACATGCCAGTCAGTGGCATCGTGATCGCTGCGCGTGCTGGATCTGCCTGTGTTCGCTGCCGCTGTGTTCGAAGCTGATCTGCTCAGTCCTGCTGATCAAGTCCTGTTGATCCGCTGAATAAACCCCCCATTCTTACATTTGGTGGAGGTGCTGGGTAAGATCTATCCTCTCGCCCTGGAACTCCGCAGCCGTACATTACCACCTCCTGCGATGCCTGAGGACGTCAACCACCAAGCCGTACAAGTTGGCTCTGCCATCATCTGCCCCGGCTCCCTCCGCCAGCGTGACCCCGCCATCTTCAGCGGCACTGACGACCACGATGTCGAGGACTGGCTCACATCCTATGAACGAGTGAGCGTTTACAACAAATGGGACGCGGAAACAAAGTTAAGCAACGTCATTTTCTATCTCACCGGCGTAGCAAACCTATGGTTTCGAAACCATGAAGCGGACATTCCATCATGGTCCGCGTTTAAAGCCAGCTTCTCTGAAGTCTTCGGCCGACCAGCTGTGAGGAAACTCCGCGCTGAACAGCGCTTGCGTACGCGGTCTCAGCAAGCTGGCGAAAATTTCACGAGCTATATCGAGGACGTCGTCGACCTGTGCAAGCGCATTAACCCACACATGTCAGAGGCCGAGAAGATCAAGCACATTCTGCAAGGCATCGATGACGATGCCTTTCAGATGCTGTCGGCTCGAGATATCCGCACCGTCGCACAAGTGGTCACACTGTGTCAAAGTTATGATGAACTGCGAAAACAAAGGGCCATAACTCGCGCGAACACCATGCACTCCGAGTCCCTTGCTGGCCTGACAGATGCATGTGAACATTCTGCGCTCCTACCACAAATTAAGAGCTTCATTCGGGAAGAAGTTGCTCGACAGCTCTCCCTTATATCCTGCCATCAAGAACCTTCCTCAAACCTGGCTCCTAGTTTGCGCCACATTATTCAAGAACAGGTAGCTGAATCTCTTCCTCCAGCCCCTCAACCCATGCCTGTTACAGCGCCGTTAACTTATGCGGCTGTTGCGGCCCGACAGCCACCTGCATATGCTCCACCGCCACCAGCCTACGTTCAGCCGCCTCCTGCGCCTGCGCGAGAACCTGCGCAGTTTATGCGACCGGCTCCAAGACCACGTAATCCCTGGCGCACGACGGATAACCGGCCAATCTGTTACACTTGCGGGCTTGCTGGACACATTTCTCGTTACTGCCGCAACCGTCTCCCGGTGTCGGCACCACCTACTCATGGTTCTGCATACTGGTCTCCGACGCCTCAGTATTCCGCGCCTACCGAGCCTCCAGCTGGCCCTCAGTTCTCCCCAGACCGCTCAGCCATGTCCGACCGCCGTTCACCGTCGCCGCGACGCCGCTCTATCTCTCCGATGCGACGTCGACAGAACGCTTCACATGAGGAAAACTAGAGGCCGCAGTTCCTGAGGCGAGAACTGCGACCCAGTCGAACTTCCCAAGTCCTCATCTGTCGCCGACAAACCTAATTGAAGTTTTCGTCGAGGGTGTTGCTGTCATGGCTCTAATTGACACTGGTGCTGCGATTTCGGTAATGGACGCAAAACTATGTCGCACTTTAAAGAAAGTGAAGACGCCAATTGCGGGACTTTCGTTGCGAACGGCCAGCGCTCAGCATATCAAGCCTTTAGCAGCGTGCACCGCTCGAGTAGTTATTCAAAATTCCCTTTATACGATTGAGTTCGTCGTGCTGCCAAGTTGCTCGCACGCTGTAATTTTAGGCTGGGATTTCCTGTCGCGTCATGCTGCTATTATCGATTGTGCTCGAGCTGAAGTGGGGTTCTCGACTATGCCCGATGCCTTACCAGACGCTGATCAGTCAAATTCCGGTGCTAAAGCCCTCGTCGCCGAAGATATCGACCTTCCTCCCTGCTCTTCAGTGCTTGTTCGTGTCGCTTGTGCATCTCTTAGCGATGACACCGTTCTCTTCACACCAGCCCATACTTTCCTGCGCCGCAAGTGCCTTCCATTGCCCTACGCAGTGCTCGCTATTTCCGCTGGCTTTTCCATGTTATGGGTCTCTAACCCATTTAACTCCCCTACTGCTTTGCGCCATGGCGAATGTCTCGGAAGTATCCAGCCAATCGCATCTCTTCTGATCTCTGAGGAACCTGACGACGCGCCGCACTGTGCCGTGACTGCCCTCAGCCCCCCTTCAATTGCGCCCGCTCCCCCCTCTACAGACTTGTTTCTCCGTTCCATCGATGCCGATCTTCCTCCAGAGCAGCGCACTCAGCTTTTGAACCTACTACATCACTTTCGCTCCTCCTTCGACTCTCATCAAAGTTCTTTGGGTCAAACTTCTACAGTCACTCATCGCATCGACACCGGCACCCACGCACCACTACGACAGCGTCCCTATCGTGTGTCTGCAACCGAACGCCAGGCTATAGAAGAGCAAGTCGACCTAATGATCCAGAATGGCGTGATTCAGCCCTCAAGCAGCCCTTGGGCCTCACCTGTTGTCCTTGTAAAAAAGAAAGATGGCTCTATCCGCTTCTGTGTCGATTATCGCCGCCTTAATAAGATAACGCGAAAGGACGTCTATCCTCTCCCGCGCATCGACGACGCTCTCGATTGTTTGCAAGGCGCCGAACTCTTTTCTTCCCTAGATTTACGTTCCGGGTACTGGCAAGTCCCCTTGGAAGCGGCTGATCGCCCCAAAACTGCCTTTGTAACTCCCGACGGCTTGTACGAATTCACAGTTATGCCGTTTGGCCTTTGTAATGCTCCGGCAACATTTGAGCGGATGATGGACACCATTTTGCGTGGCCTAAAGTGGAAGACATGCCTCTGCTACCTCGATGACATTGTCGTCTTTTCTCGTGACTTTGACACGCACCTCTACCGTCTGAAGCACGTTTTGACCTGCCTATCTGATGCCGGACTGCAGCTGAATTTGAAAAAATGTCGTTTTGCCGCCCGCCAGCTCAACATTCTCGGCCACGTTGTTTCCAAAGAAGGTGTATCTCCAGACCCTGCCAAACTTCGTGCCGTAACAGCCTTTCCCAAACCGACTTCCATCAAAGATCTACGTAGCTTCCTCGGGCTGTGCTCTTACTTTCGCCGCTTTATTAAGAATTTTGCTTCCATTGCTGCTCCCTTGACAGAACTTCTGTCCGGCAGTTCCGACCTTTCGTCGTGGTCACCAGCGTGCGACGATGCCTTCAATGCTTTACGACATATCCTCACGGCACCGCCTGTCCTACGTCATTTCGACCCCACAGCGCCTACTGAGGTCCACACAGACGCCAGTGGTATTGGTCTCGGCGCTGTGCTCGCTCAGCGCAAAGCAGGTTATGCTGAATACGTGGTCGCCTATGCTAGCCGTACACTCACGAAGGCTGAATCCAATTACTCTGTCACTGAAAAAGAATGCTTAGCGATTATTTGGGCTCTTACTAAATTCCGCCCTTACCTCTATGGTCGCCCTTTTGACGTAGTGACGGACCACCATGCGCTTTGCTGGCTTTCCTCACTGAAAGACCCGTCCGGCAGACTGGCAAGATGGGCTCTTCGCCTTCAGGAATATGATGTCCGCGTTGTTTACCGCTCTGGCCGCAAACATCACGATGCCGATGCACTTTCCCGCTGCCCCCTTACAGCTGAGGTCGCGAGCCTTTCCCCTTCCGACGACTCCCCGCCATCGCTTCACATCAATGACATGCCGTCAGCGCAGCGGCAAGATCCTTGGATAAACTCTATCCTCGATTTTATCTCCAATCCTACAGCTGCTTCTCCATCGCGTGCTCTCCGCCGCCATGCTTCCCACTTCGCCATTCGTGATAACCTCCTCTACCGCCGCAACTACTGTGCAGATGGCCGCAAGTGGTTGCTAGTTATTCCCCGGCAGCTACGTTCGCAAATTTGTGACTATTTCCACGCTGACCCACAATCCGGTCACGCGGGCGTCTTCAAGACATACACTCGTCTCCGGCTGCGTTACTACTGGCGGGGTATGTACACCTTTGTACTCAAGTACGTTCGCTCATGCCTCACCTGTCAACGTCGCAAGCCATCTCCTCAACGTTCTGCTGGAGAGTTGCTGCCGTTACCCAGCCCACCACGTCCTTTCGACCGCGTCGGCATTGATTTGTACGGGCCGCTTCCCTACACTGCGGCCGGCAACCGCTGGGCTATCGTAGCCGTTGATCATCTGACGAGGTATGCAGAAACCGCCGCACTTCCATCTGCCACAGCGTCAGAAGTAGCTTCCTTCATTTTGCAGCGATTTGTTCTTCGCCATGGCGCACCTCGAGAGCTGCTCAGCGACAGAGGACGCGTTTTCTTGAGTGATGTTGTAAAAGCCTTGCTCACCAAGTGCAACATAATTCATAGAACCACCTCCGCCTATCATCCCCAGACTAATGGCCTCACTGAGCGTTTTAATCGTACCCTTGGCGACATGCTCTCTATGTACATCTCCTCCAACCACTCAAACTGGGACCTCGTCCTTCCGTATGTCACGTACGCATACAATACCGCAACGCAGTCTACTACTGGCTTCTCTCCTTTTTTTCTCCTCTACGGCCGTCACCCCTCTGCAACAATCGACACCATACTCCCGTATCAGCCAGACATATCAGAGTATACACCTGCGTCTCAAGCAGTCCAGCATGCGGAAGACTGTCGACAAATCGCCCGCGCATTCACGGCCAACACCCAGTACCGCCATAAATCCAACCATGACAGCCAACACTCGACACCGCACTTCTCGTCTGGCGCTCTTGTGTGGCTATGGATACCTTCCAATGCCCCTGGACTGTCTTCAAAATTTCTTGCTAAATATCATGGCCCATACCGTGTTCTGGAGCGCACCTCTCCGGTTAATTATGTGGTGGAACCTGTTACGCCGTCCCATGATCTACGCCGGCGCGGACGCGAGATTGTTCACGTCCAGCGCCTCAAACCCTATTACGACCCTGCCGTCTTGCTCACACCGTAAGTCGCCAGGATGTCTCCTCTTCGTCCCGCGGGTAATTGTGAAGAGGAAGAAGTGCACAAGGAACATGCCAGTCAGTGGCATCGTGATCGCTGCGCGTGCTGGATCTGCCTGTGTTCGCTGCCGCTGTGTTCGAAGCTGATCTGCTCAGTCCTGCTGATCAAGTCCTGTTGATCCGCTGAATAAACCCCCCATTCTTACAACACTTAATATTCGTATTTACGACCAAGTCAACGGTTTGTATCCTTCCGATAGAAGCAAACGTTGAACTCAGCAAAGTTTTGTCCTTATTGCCCGTCTGAGCCTGTGTTGCATATACGGAAAACGCAAGAACGTACTTCTACAATTCGTGCTGCGTACACATGCAGAATGTTATATACTTGTGTCCACTCACGCGACAATATGTTTGGTATGTTACGGTTTATCCAATCAATTTTGGTTTTGTTGCGATCTAAACAGATCGCAACAAACTTATGTGGTGGATTTATATTGCTGATAAAAACTTGGCTAATATTCCATGTAGAGAGTAGGATGTAATGTAATGCAAGGCTATGCACAAAAGGATGACACGAAGACCGAATCGTGATGTCGTGTCTTATGTCATTGTAATATCGTAATGCGATGAAAGGTTAGGCGCAAAAAAGACGACCCGAAAACAGAAGACACGACATGAAGATTCGGTCTTCGTGTCTTTTGTGTTCGTGTCGCCTTTTTTGCGCATAACCTCTCATGGCATTACAAAATTAAAATAAAGTAGCCAAATCTCTTACAGAGTACATACTTACTCAACGAGAGCGGCCCAGCAGAGAACAAAAAGCGAGATCCGCAAAACGACGTTCATCTTTAACAAAACACTTCAGGCTCACACTGAAACAAATTGATGCCAGCAAAGCAGAGACATATAGGACACGTACAGATTTATACGGTTTTGAATACCAATGGCAAAACATAATAGCATACATTTGGCCTACACACCAGCTGATATGACAGCGTCGAGCAAATGCGATAAATGCTTTCATATATGCATACGGTTATAATAAGCGGAGCAGAACCTGCGTCACTCGACATTGCTTTATGCTGTTTTCCTCGTGGACGACTAATGAAGAAATGAAATGTAAATTATATAGATAGATAGATGTATTTATTGAAAGGAAAAGGCAGAGAGGTTGGCCGGAAGAATTCAAATCTGGCTTGCTACTCTGCACTGGGGAAGGGGAAGGAGAGAAGAAAGAAGGTCATGATGGGTGACGATGTGGGAGAATGCATATGAAATACATATAGAGACACAGTAGCTTGTTTTACAAGCGCGAATCAAGTCCACTGGTGCACAAAAAACGGCAAAGAGCACGCACTGCCTGGACACCCTTCCCCTTGTCCTGCCAAGCGCCCAGAAGCAGTTCTTCCGACAGAGGCCTCTTGTCTAAACGCTTCAAGGAAGCCGCTAGCACACTTCTTTCGCGCGAATACGCTGGGCACACCAATAATATATGGTCCACAGTCTCTGGGATGCCACACGTTGAACATTCCGGCGAGTCCATCTGTCCAATTAAATGTAAGTACTTATGCGTGAAAGCCACGTTTAAACGAAGTCTATGTAGTAAGCATGCCTGATGACGCGGAATATCACGTGGAACATAAAATTTTAATGTTTGATCGAGCCTTCTTAGACGAAGGTGTCGGGCGTCTGGCTGGGCCCAGTAAGCTGCTGTAGCATTATTCATACAACTCGTAAATTATATAGCAACATACAGAAGCACTTAACATCTAGCCTCCCGATTTATTGTTTTAATGATAACTGGTAGCAGAAACATTTCAGTGGCGTTCCCAATGCTAAATTGGTTCACAGGAAGGGAAAGGCGCAGTAACTGTCACACTTGCTCTGTGGACACCCGCACCGCGCCGTAAGGGAAGGGAGGAAGGTGGGAATTAAAGTGGAAAGAGAGAAAGAGGAGCCGTAGTGGAGGGCTACGGAGTAATTTCGACCACCTGGGGATCTTTAACGTGCGCTGACATCGCACAGCACACGACGCCTCTTCGTTTCGCCTCCATCGAAACGCAGCCGCCGTGGTCGGGTTCGAACCCGGGAACTCCGGCACAGTAGTCGGGCGTCTTACCACTGCACCACCCCGGCGGGGCATAATCGTATTCTAAGAATATCTTCTTTTTGCTGTAGCCCTAATTGTTATACCAAAGTAATAAAAACTGTTGTCTCATTATCATAGCCGAGATGCGAGTGAGGTGTTTAAACTAGGTTACCACTAGTTGAACCATATTTAAAGAAAATGTCTCCAAAGCGTCCAATACAAGCTCTAAAAACTAGCGCTGTTTCAGAAACAAATTTAAATTTATGTTCTCATGTCCTAGCGTAACATGTGTCATGTCTGTTGATAAACAATTCCTTTCCTATGTGCTAATACCTTGCACCCTAAGATTTTTTCATAGTTTTCAACCACAACGCTGACTATCTGTCCCATCATATGAGTAGCCTCGGACGTATTTTATTTATTTTATTTTATTTACCAAATACTGCAGGCCCTAACTGGGCCCTAGCAGGAGGGGCGAAACTAATACAATGCAATAAAATATGAATTCATCAAAAGTAACATACTAAACACAAGTGACAAGCAAATTACGATAAGAAATGTTCAACACTAACAAGAAAATATACACCAATATGAAACACGACTGTGGTTAAAAAGCCAGCAATTTATCAATAGATTCAATGGACATTATTACATCAGAAGGCAGCTAAAGTGGTTGTGGTCAGACGAGACATTCGTTCTCAATTATGCGTGGCCTTGAAAAATAATTGAGATGTTTGTTGAGCGTACTGTGACAGATCGGCACAGCACCATTGCATCAAAGAACTGTCTTGGGTGCAGCAGACGGGATCTACGCATCTATTTTATTGCAACAAAAGCCACCTTTAATATATACGTAATTAGCAACGTAGGCAGAGACAGAGAGTGACAACTTATTTTTCATTAAGATAGCGTTCCTCTTGCGCTCTTGGCAAGAACCGAGATGGACGTCTGGGGTCAGGCTGTCAAGAACTGCTTATAGTTGTTCACGACAAGAAATGTGACATCTGCCAAAGGAGGAGGCTCCAAGCGTTTCCTTTCTACGCGTCCTATGGTGGCAGGTTTGGGCCTGACCATCCTTTAGCTTCAATTAGGACCCGCGTACATGTTCTTAACAATAGATTTCACTTGAGTGCTGCGTGTATCTACGAAACGTTTTTGCAAGCTTTTTAAGTATGCCACTTGACTTGAGGATTCCTTCGACATGCAAGACTAAACCACCACTCTGCTCGCCAAGGAGGTGCAGTGGTTAGTGCACTCGACTGCCACAGCCAGGTATGAGGGTTCGAATCCCAGTAGCGACGGCCGCTTCAAGATGAAGGAGTGAATCCATTGACACGTATGATGTGCGATATCATTGCCCGTTAAAGAACCCCAGGTGCTTCATATTTCGTGAACCCTCCACTATGGTGTCGCTCATAGCCTAAGTCACTTTGATATTTTTAAGCCCATAAACTAAACCTAACTAAAATAGCATTCTGGTTGGTAGTTTTGAGTTGGCGGCTTCTTTCCTCGCTATGTGAGAAAGAGAGTTTTATAAGCATACGATTGGGCTAATCTCACAGGCCTCTGTGTGTGTTCCCATACCGCATAGTTTTAATCTATCTTTAGTAATCCTTCATGACCCAAACAATTGTTTTTGTTGTGAAAGGATTACTACGCCATGTCTAACAGCTCGTCACTCTGCCCTGTCCGTGTCTGTTGTCACCGAGACGGCCCTGCGCCTAACACAAGAAGACGAACGCGCGGTCACCCGCAGCTAATCCTTTCGTTCCATATATGGCTCAGCAGCGTTGAACCCTTTTAATTTTTGTAACCTTACTTTGCCTCGCTGGAGGTGTATTTTTCGTATATAGTACAATGCGGTCTGGTATTTGTGATGTGCCGTATTTACGTCCTATTTAGTTTTGATTATGTCTTTTGTTGTACACACCCCGTTTTATACTATTATACCATTATTCGTCATCTTTCGTGGGCCCAGGATGTCGATCCCATCTGGGGGCCACACAGAACCCACCTGCCCTAATTCACGACATCTGGGGCAAATAAAGTTGTTTCTCTTTCTCTCTCTCTCATATGATAATTTTATTGCGAAAGCAATACTACGCTAGGTCTAACCGCTCGTCGGCGTGTGCCGTGTCCCTGTCTGTGGTCCCCTGGCAGGAGCGGCCAACTTGGGTCTCTTGTTTCACATGAGACGGTTATGTCAGAATCCGCCTGCCAGGACCTTGGCATTCATGTTACTCTCATAGACCACTAAGGAACGTTCATACGGCTGGGTGTAATCGGGGCTTTATATCAGAGCTGGGGAAGAAGAAGACAAAGAAGTAGAACAAGAAGGAAAAAGAACGTGCGGTCACCTGCAGCTAATGCTTTCGCTCCATATTGGGTGCAGCAGCATTGAAGCCTTCTAATTTTGTTGCGAAAGCAATACTACTCTAGGTTTCGAGCCTCTAGCGCGGCCCGGCCGCACCCAAGTGACGCTGTGACGTCACGGCCCACGTGTCACTAGGGTGAGAGCTGGGCTACCAACTCAAGCGGTCGGCGCAGCGCGGTCGCAGCCACGGCGCCGCGAATGACGTCACACCCCACGTGACACGAAAGCGAGATATGGGCTGGCAGGAGCTGCCATCTAGGGTCTCTCGTTTCACAAGGGACGGTTATGTCAAAATCAGCCTGCTAGGACCCTGGCATTCACGTTACCCCTATAGGCCACTAAGGAACGTTCATACGGCTTGGTTAAAGCGGGGCTTTATAAGTGGGCTGAGGAAAAAGAAAAAGAGAAGAAGAAGAACGCTCGGTCACCTACAGCTGATGCTTTCGCTCAATATTTAGTTCAGCAGCGTTGAATCCTTGTAAATTTTTTTTTATCACTGCACATGCATTTTCACCGGCCTGCCTAGCTCTGCTTGCGAGGGACTTGGAACTTATTTGAGAGTGGTAGAAACTTTGGTTTTATTGGAATAGAAGCTTTATATGTCCAGCTTAATATAGAATCAGATTTCGCGTGTTAAATTATTGCTTCACGGATGTCAATGCATAACGTGTGATACATAGAGAAAAGGGCACGGCCCACTGTGGTTATTTGTTTTCCATTGTCTTCTTACCAAGTGCGACATTAACTTGCCTGCTCCCCGTGTAAACATTTTCTGGTATTACTGCGCAAATGAAGTGACAAGAACAGTCGTGAGCAAAAGTGGTATACAACACTCAGCCAGTGGCGGAGCTCCAAAATACTGCATTACAAGTTCGTCTAGCGACAGCTATATGAATTTAGGGCAATAGTGGTGGTGCCCCATTTTATCCTCATGCATGTGTCGTTATTGTTGTCCCTTTCGCTGTCGATAGATGGCAATTCGATGCAGTTTTCCCAAGCTCTGCAGTGGCAGATTGTTATATACAACTTTTGCTTATGACTATACATTTATCGTCAGTTAAATGCCCCTACCTTATCACTGTTGGCTTGGAATTATCACATAAGAAAAGTCCACAAATGTATGCAAAAGTGTTTTTCCAGAAAATGCAGTTATGCAAAAGCATTGCTGGCGCGAAATTTTTGAAACTTGCATGACAGCAACTTCTCGCTAAGGTAAGCTGGATAGGGCACGAAAAGTAATTTGGAAACTTGCTTTTTAGCTTAAACTGCCATGCTAGAGTACATTTGCAATCAATCTGGCAGCTTGTGTCTGTGCAACTAAAAGCTTGTGTTTATTATGTTATGCAATAGGTACACTTATGCAAAGGTAATGATAGGAAGTATGTGTGCATTGTTGCGAAGAAGACCGGATAGATAAGAATATTCATCTTTGTTGGAAGCGTGTATCTATGTCGATCCAGGACACAACTGACTCGGTTATTTTTCTTGCGGATAGTGTTTATACGGTTGTCCTAACTCAGGGTTCAGTGAGCACCACACCAAGGAATTTTATAGGGTCTACAACTTCAACCCTAGTGTTACCAAGCATGAGATCAAAATTCATTGAGACGGGCTTGTTCTTTGGACGAAAGATAATTTAATTTATTTTCCTAGCATTTACTCTCAACAATTCTTACCCGACCATTCAGGCAAATATTCCAAAAATTGGTTTCCATACAATAAAAGTTCACTTTAAACATCATCGAGCAAAAGCATTGTGAGATCTTCAGCGTAAGCTATAAAAGTTAAATGTAAGGGCATGTAAAATATATCATTACGTACACATTGAAAAATAAAGGGCCTAAAATTCTGCCCTTTTGAACTACAGTAAAAAAAAATAGGTTTTAATGTTGACATGTGTGGCAGAAAGTGAAGTGGAACTCAAGAGACTTCTGATGCGCGTACAAGAAGAGAGTGAGAAGTTTGGGCTTAAACTAAACATTAAAAAGACGAAGATCATGGCGTCTTGCCCTATCAAGTCCTGGACCATCAATGGACAAGAAGTGGAAGCTGTGACAGATTTTCTGTTCTTGGGCGCCAAGATTACCTCGGAAGGAGACTGCAGCCATGAAATTAGGAGACGCCTGCTTCTGGGAAAGAGAGCAATGGTTAGCCTTGACCGCCTAGTAAAGAGCAGAGACATTAGTCTGCCAACCAAGATCCGTATAACCCGTGCTATGGTCTTTCCAGTTGTGATGTATGGATGCGAGAGTTGGACTGTGAAAAAGGCTTACCGCCGAAGAATTGACGCGTTTGAATTGTGGTGCTGGCGAAGACTCTTAAGAGTTCCTTGGACTGCCAGAAGATCAAATCAGTCGATATTGTCGACGATAAACCCTGACTGCTCATTGGAGGGTCAAATTCTAAAGTTAAAGCTCAGCTACTTTGGTCATCTGATGAGAAGAGAGGAGTCGCTGGAGAAAGATTTGATGTTGGGAAAGGTTGAGGGTCGCCGGAGAAGGGTTAGGCAGCGAACGCGATGGTTAGATGGCATTCTCGAGGCATTGCAGATGAAGCTACGTGATGTTAAGAAGATAGTGAGAGACCGGAAAGCGTGGCGTGACATGGTCTATAGGGTCACGAAGAGTCGGACACGACTGAAAGCCTGAACTGAACTGTGTAATCATTGACAACCATTCGCATGCGGGTTTCAAGGTAATTCAACTAAAGATAAACCTATTCCTTGGATTCCATAATATCGTAGAAGACGATGGTGGACTAAGTCAAACGCCTTCGTAAAATCAATTTAAATTCTGAGGACAATTTTTCGGTCCTCAAAGAAATCTATGATCAGCTCCGTTTGTTTATTAAGCGCGAATTCTTTTGATCTTTCTTGCCGGAATCCGTACTGCCTGTAAGAAAGTACCGAGTGTTTTCCTGAAGGTTTGGTTAGTCTGGTATAAATATTTCCTAAGCACTTAAACAGTACAGGAAGAACCGAAATCGGTCTTGTAATAGGACAGTTCCATTTCCACACCGCCCTTATATATAGCTTCAACCTTTGCGATTTTCATTTGGTCTGGAAACGTTCCAGCGGAAAGAGCAAGATTGTAAATGCCTACCACTACCAGTGCGAGTGCGTTAATCACAAACATAAAAGTATTTGAAAGCCGTGCTTGCCCTCTACTCTACTTGTCTTTAGGTTGGTGATTATAGTGGGTATTTCTTGCTCTGTTACAGGCTCAAAAAGACCAACTCGGGAACATATGGCGCTTGATAATCATACCCTGTGGTACCAGTGAAAGAACCGCAAAGATCCTCTGTGAAATTAGAAAAAAAAAACATTTTAGTTCATTTTAAAGCTGTTTACCATATCTTATGATGACCCCGCAGGGGTGGTGCAGTGGTTCTGGCGCTCGACCACTGTTCACAAGGACGTGGGATCGAATCCCAGCCTCGGCGGCAGCTTTTCGATGGAGGCGAAAGGCAAGGCGCCCGCGTGCTGTGCGATGTCAGTGGACGGTAAAGAACTCCAGGTGGTCGAAATTTCCGCAGTCCTCCACTACGGCGTCTCTTATAGCCTGAGTTGCTTTGGAACGTTAAACCCCACAAACCAAATCAAACCAATATCTTATGATGCTTCAACGGTAGTCTTTGCATTAAAATTGAAATTTTTATTCAGATGCCCCACGGTTTAAACGTTTTGCTGAGCGATCTAGAAACGTATGCAAGCTTCGCGCTGCGTAGATGCTTCTAGCGGTGGTTACGGATGCATGTCGGAAGCGGCAGGCGTCGGAACGGTAGCCACAGTCGTTTTATACCAGTTGGCTTGCTCAACGATGACAAGTGGGCTGCCAACTATAGATAGATGGATTTATTGATAGGAAAAGGCAGAGAGGTTGGCCCGAATAATTCAAATCTGGCCTGCTACTCTGCACTGGGGAAGGGGAAGGAGAGAAGAAAGAAGGTCATGATGGGTGACGATGTGGGAGAAGGCATATGAAATATATATACAGACACAGCAGCTTGCTTTACAAACGTGAATCAAGTCCACTGGCGCTCAAATAACGGCAAAGAGCGCGCACTGCCTGGATGCCCTTCCCCTTGTCCTGCCAAGCGCCCAGCAGCAGTTCCTCCGACAGAGGCCTCTTGTCTAAATGCTTCAAGGAAGCAGCTAGCACATTTCTTTCGTTCGCATACTCTGGGCACACCAATAATACATGGTCCACAGTCTCTGGGATGCCACAAGTTAAACATTCCGGTGAGTCCATCTGTCCAATTAAATGTAAGTACTTGCGCGTGAAAGCCACGTTTAAACGAAGTCGATGTATCAAGCATGCCTGATGACGCGGAATATCACGCGGAACAGTAAATTTAAATGTTCGATCAAGCTTTCTTAGACGCATGTGTCGGGCGTCTGGTTGAGCCCAGTAAGTCGCTGTAGCAATATTCATACAACTCTTTAGAAGACACGTCGTATCCGCTCTTGAAAAAGGCACAGCTGTTTGGAAGCCATTGATGAGAGCGCTTTTCGCTTCAACATCGGCCTGCTCATTCCCATGGAGGCCGCAGTGGGCAGGAATCCATTGAAACATTATCATGTGGCCTTGCAGCTGGGCAGATGTGATGAGCTCCGTAATGTTTAGTGCCAGGGACTGATAGGCAGTGTGGCGTAAGAAGTTTTCCAAAATTTGTAATGCAGTCTTCGAGTCCGTGAATATACACCATTTTTGAGGTGGTTCCCCACATATATAAGATTGAATGGAGCCCCAGGGGGTGGCGTGGAGGATTCGGCGATCTAAAGACGATTCTTTACTTGTGAGACAAAAGGAAGCAACGGCATGTTGCTTCCACCGGGGAGCACAAGAAATGGCCTAGTTTGATGAAAGTAGAGATTACATGCCTTCTACTCCTCCAGTGGCATCTGTGGGCTAGTGCCATAAAGGGAGTTTTCAGTCAACGCGCATTGTGGCTCGATAAGTGTAAGTATGCAAAGCGGATATAAGACAAGGGAAAGTGTATATGGCTACTTGCATAACTATTACTTACACAATGGTTCTTTTATAGTCTACTCATCAGCTGATAGCCATGAGGCAGTGTACAAACTACGGTCGCCTTTATACACAAACAACCAACGCAGTGTTTTGGCGTAGTGACTGCGTGCTCGTCACGTAAATTGAAGGACCCGAATTTGATTACTTTGAAAGGGGGGACAATAGCCCTCTCTAAGTTGCACAGAGAACCACACAAGAGCACAGCTAGTCTAGGCCTCCACAAGCGAGCTCGAACAGCGCAGCGGCACTTCGTCGTTCTTCTCCTCGTCTTCGTGATATCCTCGGCTAGTTCATCCTCGTCTTCATAATATCTTCGCATAGTTCACTACAACTTGAATGTTAAAGGTTTTCGCTCTGTCTCTTCCTGCTAGCTCCTAGTTGGCAGTGTGAGGTTCAATCTGATTCACATGGGCAGTAAAGAAATGCCTTAATGGTCGCTACTATCCCCGCTCCTTTTTTGCTTGGCCTCATTGTTGCTACGGGTTCAACGTAGAACCATAGATGGCGTACGCCATGACGTGTATGCTGATGATATCACCTTACGATAACTAGAACAAACATAAGACATATTGAGGGTGCACTCAAAGGCGGCAACACGCAGGCCACCCGTATTATGAAGGTTTCAAAGGGTTCATGAACCCAGCCCTCCGTTCTGAGGGGACCCCAGGGAGTTCAAAATGCGATTTCAAGGTTTCGTCCAAAAAACAGTGAAATCATCTTCCTTATTTGCAATTATTAAAGTTAGATATTTACTGCAATGACGAATTTTTCAAAAGCTGTTCATCACATCATACGCTTAATCTCAAACCAAGCCTCCTATTGTCACGTACTGAGACAAAGACGTAGGCGCAATCGGGGAGAGGAATTGCATCGAAATAAACTAGTTATTGGACTTACCTGCGCCCAATAAATAAGTGAGCAATTCGGTAGCGGCGAAAACATGTGAGCTCGGCGGACATAGAGCTACAAATGCCCACAAAATTCTGCAGCGTTCAGTTTAAAGACGGCGAAGAATCATCTATATAAGCGGCTAAACATCTGGAACGGTGAGGTAACAGTCATGCTTCTTCGTCAGTCAAAGTAAAAATTTTGCGCTCACCCAAATAGATTCAATAATCGAAATATTTCAGCTGGACATGACTGGTTTTGGTTGGTTTCAGCTGGTGTCAGCTCATAAGAGCTGGAAAATTTACTCACTTGTCATTATTACGGTTTAGGCCAGTTTCGTTTTAATGATTTACATGCAAGCTGTAAACTCTGTGATAAAAGAAGCCTCTTATAACTGACAGCCGCCTCAGTAGTTTGTCGGCTCATCTGAGTGGAGACACGAGATTCTCAGGCGGGTCAATGTTGAAGATCTCGTCAAGCAACTCTCCCATCTAAAGGCTAGAAAATTCTTATAAAAACGTAAATACGTTATAAACTTATTTACATTGTAACGAAAAACAGCAGACATGTTATACGAGCATACGCGACTGCTCTTAAACCTGCTTAAGAAAGGAAACACTTTACAGCAGTGTTTTCATTATCTGCGTCGTAATTGTCCTCGTTTCTGATTTAATTTGGTTTGCGCCGTTTAACGTCCCAAAACAACGCAGACTTTGAAAGACGTCGTAAGGGAGGATTCCGGAAATTCAGAACGCCTGGGGTTCTTTAATGTGCAACATTGCACTGCACACGGACGCCGTGCTTTTCGACTCCATCGAAATGCGGCCGCCGTGGCCGAGATTCCACCCCGCATGTTTGGGCCCCGTAATCAAGCGCCCCAAGAACTGCAACCCCCCTGCTGAGCTGTCATCGGCACTATCAGCATCACTATCCTGGCTGTCATCATTATAGTCATGTTCTATATGCACCGTAATTGAGATCGCTACTAAAATCGTTATTACTATCACTAGTTGAAACGGCGTCTTCATCGCTACTATCATCCTTACGCAAGACATTATAAATATGGTCCGTTTTTAATGAGCGCAGAGTGAAGCAGTGGTTTGTGCGCTATTCTGGGGATCGGGATAGGGGTTTGATTCCCTGTGGAGGTAACCGAATTTGAAGGAAAGTCCGTGTACGCGAATAAGAATCTGCATCTGAGAATTTGCAAGAGCCGGCAAGAAAGAGTCATTAACACGGTCCTATAATCACCACTACCTCCTAAGGTCCTGGAGGCGGAGCTTAGGTGTCCACCCTATTTTCAGTGCCCACTCCATTTTGTCCTACTGTCGTATACGGCAGTGGCGGCTTCTGTGTGGAACGAGTTGCGTATTATAGCTGTTTCGCAGAATGTCAATTTATTCAGTGCATTTAAAGTAGAGAAGGTATGTGATATATGCAAAATTTCTTCCTTTCTTTTAAAAGCGGAAATTAAATATAAAATGTAAATATAAAATATGATTTTGTTACTATGGGCAGTCTTTATAAATGTAAATCTCTAGTACCGATTATCTGACCGTTTTAAAGCTTTATTTTGTGGCAGTCCTGTGGACGTCATTTCCTACAGGCATTGCCATTTCGAAAAGGACTAGCGCATGGAATTAGCACAGAGTTCACAGCAACGCACGTTATTTAATTTATTCGATGGCAACGCATAGAACATAATTTCGCAGTTTCTGTCAGACGACTGCACTAATCGAGCTTCAATTTGTTAAGGTGGATAAGGTCACAAAGCCATTAGGCGATTAGTGACGTATTTACGGCAAGGAAATCTGAACAGCTTCTGAGCATGCCCATCTCTACTTTCACACGCAGCCAATCGCCCTGCGCTATCGAATTAGCAAAGAAAACAACCGCTATATAGTTTTATTTTTTATATATTCGCGTTCTGATGTTTGAGAGACGAGGTTATGTGTTCGGTGATTTAGTCGAGTAAATATGGCGTTTGTACTCAGTATTGAGTTTTAAAACGCTTCAAGGCTCAAACGTGACATGAGGCGGGTTAGGGTAGTATCTGTGTATTTGGATGCTGTGCATGTATGACAAAATTTATTCCGTTTATTCTGTGTAACCTGCTTTGTTTTGAATGGGGATTTAACAGTTTTAAATGTGCCAATTTGCATTGCAAATAAATTCTCTTACTTTCATTCCCGGCTCCTGTTTCATGCCTCCGGTCGGTAGTTGATCAGGCGTGGACCTATCGCAGGTTAGCCACCAGGTTCTACATTAGATTTAGCAATCGTGTAAAGGTCTTTGTCCCGCTTCCCACCAAAAGTGGTAACTGAGAGTACAGAGGCGCGCTCTAAACCTTTCAATCTTTCGGTTCGCCTTCTGGCCTGCAAATGAATATTTCTTCCTACCTTATTTTATGCTTCTATTATTTGAGACTCCTATAAAAGCTAATATTAATAACTTAGGAAAAGTACAGAAAAAAGGAATATATTTTATTCATATTATTTTAAGCATACTTCAATGAAGGCCCCATTAATAATAGCTAACTTGCCGGCAATAAGTCAAAGAAACTGTCTCAGCTGACTGAAGTTCTTATTTCGATTAATTAAGAGGGTACTATAAATCTGACCGCTATGAATATATCTCCTTCTCAACTGACTATGCTATTAGGTGAAGATATGCTTTTACTACAACTCTATTTCAGCGCGTAATAAATATATAAGTATTTAGTTTTTCCTAGAACGGCGACTAAATGGAATATGGTGAGTGACCTGAAGTTGTCCAACCTTAAATGACTCTGTTTGCTTTCGTCATTCAATAATATTTTATGAAACAGGTGTCTTTGCTTTTTCCTCTGCGTCAACTTGCTACTGTTTTGCCGATGTATTGTCCGATGTGCTGCTTTTACGTTTTTAATCATGCTAAAAATCGAAAATATGAAATTGTAATATCTATAAATATATAACAAAAACAAATATGAAGCCAACATTGTGGCCTCTTTGCTGTAAAGCTACGTTGGAAATGAATGCAGTATACTATTTTTATTTTAGCCGCGCTCTTTTATAATCAGCATTATGCATTCTGTATCGCAAAAATTTAGCCGCCTTTCCTTGCCTCCAGCCGTACTAGCAGCAAGTAAACGTCCTACTAAGCTAGAGGCACCTCAGCCAATTGGCTGATTTCCTAAGGTTCGGATTTTCTATGAAAAGTTCAGGAATTCTATATATATATATATAGATGATATAAAAAATTAGGAGCACTATCTCTTCGCGCTTCGTGAACTGCACTTGCCATATGTTGGCTAGGCCTATAAAGACGTTAGTGCTGTTCTGCGCTGGGTAAAGACGCCCGCTTCATGTGAGAAATTATGTCCGGAAGTAATGTTGCGCAGGGGTTTGATCTCTGTAGGAACGTTACGATGTATGCACCATACAAAAGCTCTACGGTCAGCTATAGAAACTCTCTTGTATGGTTGGCTATAAATATTTGGCCAAAAATCTTTAGCCGCTCCTATGGCAGTCTCTATGTTTTGCTTTAGTCTATTGTATAGAAGTCTTTAAACTATTCTATAGACTTATGGTTCCCTATGTATTGCAGTCTTTGCAAGGGTGGAAGAACGGGCTAGTTGGTAAATCATCTCGGTCTTTAACCGTTTCCATAGACGTATGCTTGCCTATATAGCATTTACTTTAGCATTTTCTATAGTCACGTATAAACAATACATTGTCAGCTATAGAAAATCCCTTGAAAATCCCTTGTATGGTTGGCTATATATGTTTGACCCAAAATGCTGTAATCTGCTGTAGAAGCCTATATCCCATTGACGTACTTCGGGTGTGTTCTAATGCATTGCAGTCTTCAGCATTGTCTATGGTCAGCTTTAGAAACTTCATGCGCATGTGTGTGCTCGTGCATGCACGTGTGTACATGCGCATGTGTACAAGTAAATGTGGGTCACGCTATATATCTTTGGATGTTTATTTTCAATTCGATGCCTAAATAACTTAAAATAGGCCATAATCCTAACCTCTAAAACTACCATGGGTCAAAGGTATTGAAGATATGAGCCTGATGGTTGAGAAGGACGAAAATGAAGAAGCGAGAGAGCATGGAGCTCGAGAAGCAGTGTGAGCGCAATGTTGGGATTTCGACCTCAGTAAAAGAACGGCTAGCATCGGCTGGTGTGCCTTCTTTCTTGTACAGTGCATGGAGCCGAAACCCGGGGAATGGCCTTGCCACCATCGATAAAAGACTTGGTTATACTTTGCAAGGCCCTGATTCAGGTAATGGAAGTAATTTATCTCAAGTAGTGCAAGCCTGCGTGCTTCAAACGAGCTCTGTCGGCGCAGAAGTCTGGATACATTCCACCGTTTCTGGGAGCTGGACGGCATTGGCATATGTGACCCTTCAACGAGCGCTTGTCAAGACAGCATAGAATTAGAAAGGTTTCCCAAGAGCATTTGAGCTGCAAAATGTGCGGTATCAAGTCACACTAACGGAGAAGACCGTGGATGTTAGCCTCGGTGACAATCATTCGGTGGCGCTCACGCTACAGTACCCACTGGTTCAACGCCTTGGCGTTGGTGCCGACTTGCTTCAAGAGTACGACGCAGCAGTCAGGCAATACGAAGTGAACGGATATACAGGAAAGGTACCTTGCGAGCAGTATCTCGGAGGGTACGTTTATTACATGTCTTAAAAATCTGCAATTCCAGAGTAATCTACAGCAAAGTGGCTGCGCGTCGTCTTGAATGCGTCGTCGCACCCGCATGGTGTCTCACGAGTGAAAGACCGCTTACCTTAGGGACGATATGGTGACGAAGCTGGTGATTTTGCCACTGCACCCGGTAGGCCTCTGCGCTGATGTGCTAGGTGTTTTTCTGCAGTTCGCTTTTTAGCGGCATGACCAAGATGCTCTGCGTTTCTTATGGCTTCAGCACGCACCGCTGCCCGCGAGTCATTTGCTGGCCATTCAGTAATACAACATGACGAGTGTGCCCTTTGGGACAACTGCAAGCGCGTGTCTTTTAGGCGCAACATTACTTCCCCTTTACTACAAGTTGAAGCCTCTCTACATCGTAGAGCTGCTATCCTCCCCTCGTGCTTCTGCGTCGCTGACCTCGTCACTGGTGTTTTGAGTTCCAAAGAAGCCTTTGAGGTATAGGAAGAGGCATACTAAGGAAGAGGCATCGGCTGGTGCGCCTTCCTTCTTCTACAGGAGGTACTGAACGCAGGCGGACTTCCATGCGGCGACAGTGTTCCCACCAGTTATACTAAGACTGGCGCAATCCGCTTCCCATAAAGCATTGCGGTTGATGTCATACGGTTTCTCACTGTATACAGCACACAGATCTTAGTCAAGCTAGAAGGCAAGTCGTTCGAGGGATGAGAACCGACAGTATATGTACCCTCATAGAGGGCTCTATGACTACTGGTCTATAGCTTTTGGTACATACAGTATTCTATAAGCAGCTAAAACAGTTTATATGACTTGCAGTCTGTAGCTTTAAAAGCATGTACATCTCTACAGGCGGCTAAATGTAGCTGTATCACTACAGGTGTAGAGTATCAGGAACATAACTTTTTGAGGTACGTAAAATTGTCCCTCTGGCTTTTAGTCTGTAGCTTTAGAGGCATTCGCACCTTTATTAACATTTATATAGACAGCTAAAGATAACTGTATGGCTAGGCTACTAGTGTATAACTTCTGGATCATACACTTCTCTGTAGCCAGTTAAAACATCTTAAATGACTTGCAGTCTAGTATTAGAGGAATATATATTTGTATAGACAGCTATAGGTAACTGTATGATTACTAGTCTAAAGCTTCAAGAGCATACACTTTTCTATAGCCAGCCTAATCAGTTTACATGCCTAGAAGTCTGTAGCTTTAGAGGTATTCACATTTTTATTGCGAAAGCAATACTACGCTAGGTATAACCACTCGTCGCTGTGTGCCATGTTCGTGTCCCTGTTTGTATTTGTGGTCCCCTGGTAGGAGCTTCCAACCTGGGTCTCTCGTTTCGCATGGGACGGTTATGTCAGAATCAGCTGCCAGGACCGTGACATTCACGTTACCCCTATAGGCCACTAAGGCACGTTCATACGGCTTGGTTAAGGCTGGATTTTATATGTGCGCTGCGGAAGAAGAAGAGGAAGAACGCTCGGTCACCCGCAGCTAATGCTTTTGCTCCATATTGTGTTCGGCAGCGTTGAACCATTCTAATTTTTATACACAGCTAAAGGTAACTGTATGACTACTAATCTATAGCATTAGAAGCATACGCTTTTAGCATTTTCTGTGCAGCATTCAGAACGGTGTCACTCCATTCCCGCTCTACCTTTTAGCACCCACCTGCTTGTAAAATTGGAGGCTAGTCTGCGATAGAGATTAGAACAGATTAAATGCGTGCATCCATCTGTTTTGTTAATTGCAGTTGTAGATATTCATGAAGCAGTCACAAAGACACTACGCCATTCCTTTCTCGACAAAACTAGACGAACTCTAGACACTTAACACTTGCCCAAATTCTGTGCTAGCTTATCAATGACAAAAAGTGGATTCACACGTCGTATTTTTTTATGCGGCGATAAACTGTGGCTCCGTTTAAGCGAGAGCGACAAGAGCTTTTTCCGTCGAAAGGGCGCCAGTTTAGTGACATAGCACAGTGCCAATATTCGCTTCATGTGCCATGAGGACACGCATGCTATGGCGTTAGCTTATAGGCTGTACCCAAGCTTTTACCAAGAATTTTGTTTTATAATTGGGGCAAGCTTTAGGACTACAATTATCGAGCTTGAAAGTGTATGTCTAGGTGATGGTTGTCATCAGAAGCCGTGTTAACTATAATGCTTGTAACGTTCCACCACTTAGGGTTATGCTGTGTTTTTGGCTGTCAGGTACTGCTAAACCGAAGCTAGAAGCCATATGAGAGTTGCATTTCTCATTAGCAACCTAATTGTTGCCGCTGCAGCCGAATGAATTTTACAGCTGTACCAGGATAAAGGCGGAACCACAACGACAGAATTAGCGCTATCGGCGCAAACAGCCACGCGTCACACAGAGGTGCGGGCGTCAACCGAAGTTTTCACGGCGCTCAGCTGGGACTGGCTAGCATCCACAGAGCACGACAGATGCGTATTTTGTGTTACGCATTGTAACAGTCATTGCTAACGCTCCATCTGGCCTTCCACTTTGCACCGTCCGAGAGCAGCCCCAAACATCCTGTTCTGCTTAAGCGACGAGAATTGTATTTTCGGCGAATTAAGAGAGCCATAAATTAGCAAATGCCGCAGGGCTGTAAAGCAAGCTATTTGGGGTATTGAGCAGTTGGTGTAGTTGTTAATAAACTGACTGTACGCTATCACTTAAAAAAGCCTAACGTGCAAGTTATTCCTGTAAATGTAGCCCTGGTTTTAAAGATACGGTGTGCGTGAGCCCACTCCAATGCGCAGAGCTTTTAAAACTCGTCTATCCTAAACCTTCAATGTGTTCTGTACTCCAATGTTCTTTATTTAGCACTAACTAATTAGTTGTGCCTTCATTTAATGCCTTGAGAATAAGTGTACATGCAAAAGTTCTACATCGCCTCGAAAAATGGCCGGACGTTGTTTCCATCAAGCTACGAGTAATGTGGCTTCACTTTTTGGCCTTCGAATTGAGGAAGCTCTCATGTGACTAGCTTATCGCTTCAACCACTGCCCAGTGCGCATAAAATGCTTCGATGAAGAGAAAAGAGCTGTGCAGGGGAGAAAGAATTTTGTTATCTGAAAAGAGTTTCTGATATTGAAAAGGAGCCGCTGTCCACGTGTAAGCTTTTTACTGCGCGAGACATCTTTTTCAGGCAGTAAATAATACTTTCAGCAAACAATATCTTGGTGGAAGGAACAAAGCTCGCCCTTTTGTGCAAATGTATTACCACTGGTACGTTCACACGTTTTCCCGAAATCAATAATTAACAAGATATATAATGACACATTACTAACACTGTGTGCCTCGCAGACCATTCAGCGCACTATTTTGCCGTAGGCCGTCTCTACTAAAGGGGTGATTATGTCCCACTATCTGCTTTACTCTCGTCTTGTCGAGGTTGTCTGCCTGTGTGGATTTTTTCCCTTTACACGGTAATTCCCAGTGCGGCCTAAGGCCTTCTTGAAGGCTGGGACTATCTGAAAAGTTGTTGTTGGTTATTCTTGCTCAACCCAAAGGAAGGAAAATCTTCGGGGGGTTCTTTTTGAACATCAATAATATTATTGCTACTATCATCACATCTTATAAATGCACCGTCAATGTTTTATTTCTTATTTTTGTCTGCAGCAGTAGCTCATCCTCGTTGTCCGAAGTGCATCTGATGCCGAGGAATGTGACCATTGAAGGCGTAAGGATGCGGCACTTGATGCATGTAGCACGTTCCGTAAAGGCGGTGGTTGGGCACACCAAAGCAGGGACACTTCGGCGGGCACTGAATTATTGGAATCGTGGGGTCGCACTGCATCATGAGCAAGAAAAGGCAATTAAGTTATACTTTTATTCGAAGAATGCACATCCAGAGGGCACAGGAATGATTTAAAAGTTAACTGCACGTTTTGGGAACAGTAGTAGCAGCTGAGTTTGGATATACAATTTTAGATTCCCGGCGTTGTAATTTATCATTGCTCTCCACTGTGCTACTGAATATTTGAAAAGATTAGTCATCGACTAATTAGCACTCATTTTGCTTCATTCAAGCCCTAATTGTGGCAGGCTGCAATGCTTGGAAACTTATTTTTGCATTTTTTCGTGTTGTCAAATAACATACCTAACAACAGGCATTTCTTCTTTTTATGGTTCAAAGCAACGGTGGGGTTCCTTCTGCGATGTTAACGTTTATATTTGAGCTGGTAAAGAGGACGTAAGCTATGCAGCCAGGAATATTTATTAGCAGCCTATTATTAGGCCTCGGTTCACAAATAGTGGCTTAAGACGGCTGAAAATCCGATCGTGCGTTATTGGTAGCCTGAAAAAACAGTGATGTTCGTAAGCTAGCCTATCTATAACCTTCCACTGACCAGTTCACTAGCGCGTGCATTGCTATCCATTATTTTATAAACGCTTCGAATATATTTTTTCAAAATGAAACGATATGAAGAAAAAAGCAGTGGCCTCGCAAATTTGTCAATGTGATCTCTGAAGAAAGCGAGCAGACTCAGCCTGTGCCTGTTAATATAATTGAAACGAATGTACTAGTGCCCACAAAACAAAGCGGAACACGAGCTTGGGAGAAAAGCGGTCTCCTTCATCCTGGCTGCTGATGAGATGAACATAAAGTATGAAGCTGAACATCCTGGTGACTCCCATACATCGAAGCTATACGCAGTCGCCTACAGGGTGTGCCACGAAACGAAAGTTTGTTTTTTCGTGTGCTCCGTTTTATTTTGGGGGCACTAGTACATGGTATCGGAAATTCTCCTGTGCTTCTAGTAATACTGAGTCAAAAACAGAATAATATTCTTATCTGGAATATTGCGGAAGGCCAACCCTTGACGCAATAATGCATATTTAAAACGCCATGAAAGTCGGCTGTATATTTATTCACATTTTTAGATAACGATATCGCAGAACGTAATTTTATATACGTGCTTGCTGAAACATGAAAATTTCGTGTTACCCTGAAGACTAGGAGATGATGTTTTCGAGTAGCTGAATATGCACTCGTGCCCTTGTAATTCCTGACAATACATATAACTATCGTGCTCGTTTGTACTCAGGTACCAGTTTTGGTGTAGCCCTGCTAGAGCAAACGTTTCCTCTTTTATTATCACAGTATTACAACTGTTGCACCTAAACTTCATGGAACAGAATTCGCTGAGTGGTAGAGGTAGACGTGACTGGGAAATGACCAACGCCCCATTTCGTTAATTGAAGCACCCCAAAACGACCACAAAAGCAGCAATCGAACACATCCAAACATAATTATTCATTGGCCTGCAAGGTCATGATTTAGTTCTTGCACTATTACGTAAGGGTTCTGAAAAAGTAATTACGCTCAAAAAGAAAATGTTGAACCGTGAATCAAACGGCGTCGTTTGGTTCCTGAGCCGGAGAATGGTACTCTTGGATATTCTACGTCTAACCACAGTGGAGGCCACAGTACATGGCAGCAGCACTTTGTTTCCAGCTTCACAATAAATTACACCTATGCAACAATTCGTCATCTAGCACAATGCGCCCACCCGAGTCACGGTCAGTTCCTCTTGATTTTGTGCACGTTCCTTGTTACTGCGGTTTTTAGTAAGAGATTAATCACTTACTGTCCTCCATCCAAGCGCAGCAGTACGGCTCCAAAAGAAAGATATAAAGCTTTCTCAGAAACTTCGCATGTAAACGAAAATTCGTCCTTGTCCGAGAATCGATTCCCGGATTACCGCCTTTCCGGGGCAATCGTCCGTAAATATTCGACCATTACTGTGGTTTTAAGTGCACCCACCTCATGTCCCTAGCATTTACGCGCCACAACGTAAGCGTACATTTTAATGCCTGCCTTTAATGTGTACCACGAGTACAATTCATACCGCATCACACGAGCGCCCTCAACACTGCCAATGCGTCACGTACGCATACTTGACGACACCATCCTGCACCACCTCACTTAATCAGCACTACTACTGCCACGTTTTCTAGAAGTTGAAGCAAAGCACTCTCGGACTGAGCAACTGAAGTGAAATTATGAAAGGCAGGCAATCCAGCGAGGACCTCCGAACCAGTATAGCTTAAGCTGAAGGCATATCACACGTCGGCCTAATGGCATTGTTCGTACTGAGATTTGGCTGTTTGTGGCAATCACTTTAATTTCTGACGCCTTGTAGGTCGCGGAAGAGTTCAAGTAATAATATACAGAGCGAGCAATTGTTGGGTGAATACGGTGATCACGATCTTCTTTCCCAATATAATCCATCAATCGACATTTAGCAGTGAACTAGAAGCTGTTAAAGTTCCTAGCGTGCGAACACACGCATTATAGAATACTCCTCGACGCCTTATCTTGGCAGTAGAGCGGTGGCGGCAGATTCAAAATACGCGTTCTCCTCCTACTCAATCGAGTATCGCCCCCACTTCGAGTTAATAGCATGTGCACTCAGTGATTAAAGAAAATTTCTGACAACTAGTAAATTTCAATACTGGAGATGAAAGAAACAAGTAATTGCACAGAAAAATATTAATTTACATGGCACGTCTTGCTACACAGTGATTTCATGATATGACACCAGGGCCCGTATTCCGAGCTTGCGTCGTTATCGAAAGTGTCGCTATGTCCCGACCTTGAGTCATCTGATAGGTGGAAAAGCGTGAACATGATGCTACCACCTCTTCCGGTTCCGTAGTGATTCCGGCTTTTCGAACAAACAGATCACTCGAGGTCGCGTGAGATAGCGACACTTCGATAACTAAACAAACTCAAAGTACCCGCCCAGGCGCCCTGGAGATGGTTTGAATAAAGTGCAAGAGGCAGGCTGCCAAGTGAAAGCGGACTGTTTTGCGGACTACTACAGTTACGGACGCTCCTGTCTGGTTACCTGCCGTTCACTGATAAGAAATCTGTCGCCACAAAGAACAATACTTCTACTTTATAAGGAGTAAAAAATCTGTTTCGAACCTCATTTACATACAGTTATCGATCAAATCAGTAAGTTATCATCAGAGCAAAGTAAAAGTATGTTCAGATGGCATGCAGCGTCAATGCTGGCGCTTGACAAAAGCTTGAGTTTGAAATAGGGGAACCATTTCATTGCTTCAGAATGCAAGAAATATCAGAGTACCATGCTTCCACACGTCCTCATAGGTAGACGATGTGGCACAGGCTGTACGGGTGGCATTTCAACGGTAATTTCTACATTTCCTGCCCTGCATCAGAGATAAAAAAAAAAACATTGATGATATTATTTTCTCCTCCACGGGACATCATACAGTTTTTGAATTTATAATCCCCATTAACATACAATACTCTTGCTTAAAAAAATGATGGTAAAAAAATACGAGTAGAACTATATATCTGCGTGAACATAGTCATTGCCAGTGCACGGCTGAGACGTATTTGCGTGAGTTGTTGCCACGCGAGGAGGAATGTTTCTTGTGCCGCCGTGAGCACTTTGGCCCTATTACTCGCCCTATTCATCCCGCAGTGTATTTTGTTCTGCCGCTGTAAAGCCTTGACCTTATTTATGCTTTATTTTTGGTGTTCTATTGTCGAGCGCATGAACAGAATGTTTCCAATGCAGTAGCGCCCGATGTTTGCTTTTATTCAATACTTTTTCGTTTATCCGGAATAAACCTGGGACCATGGCTCGCGCGGACCCGTTTTTTGAAGGCGAGGCGTTCAACACATACGCCATCTCGTTAAATATAGATACCACAGCCGTTCCAGACAAGTTGGTGAAACCATCGGACAACGAGGAATCAGACTAGTCCGTTGCCGAAAAGCTTACTAAGCGCGGAAGCGTGCGAAGGTCGTAGAGGCAGCATCGACTGCGGCTGCAGCCGATGACTGACGCTCCTGAAAAATGGTTCAAGGAGAGTTGAGCTTCTACATTTCTTGTTGCCCATTTTTGAGATATAATTAAAATTACAGCGTTGGGTTCCGGCTGCCACCGGTGTCACTATGGCGGCGAAGGAAACATTAAAGGTCAAAATGCCTACTTTTAAGAACGTACAGAAATGCTTTTGCGGAACGAACCAGCATGTACCGATATATGAAAATATAATTATTGCCTTGCGGAAATTAGTGATTATAACAATGCATAATGCTTCAATTTCCAATTACGTTGCATGATGCATAAAAGATTATTGTAGTCTGCAATAAGTGTTCTTGCTGTAATCGAATGAGTCCTGTCAAAGCGACAATGAATAAATTTTTGCGTTTAAAAATTCGACAATAATGGCTTTTTCAGCCTCCGCATAGAATGATTTTTCCCAGTTTGCAAGGCCGAATGTATGCTCAAGGCAGACGCAACGTACCATAAGGTTTTGAGGAGATGAAACGATAGGGAGAAGTTTAAAGATGAGTCACATGTCCTAGCTCTATGTCACCGATTGGGTATTATTTCGATTTCTTGAACTCATTTCAATCTCGCCACAGTACAGATGATACTATTTAAGAATTGTAATAAAACATCTTCCACAGGAGGCTACGCCGCGAACAATGAGCAGAATGTCCAGCTATTAGTCGTGGCTTTTTCCAGTACATGCACGAGCGTCAGAGCGAGCGTTGTGTGGTTGTCGTGCTTGTCTTCCTTGTGAGTCAGACGCGGAAGATTCCGCAGCCGAATGCGTGCCCTACAACATCCCCCGGGCAAAAACGCGTCATCCTGGCGCTTATGGCAATGTGATGATACCGAGATCATAGTATGATTTTAGGCGGTTACTGTGTTTTATTCGACGCTTGCGGCACGGTGGTAAGTGGGCGGCGTGAGGGGTTCGATGAGATAGTTTACCGGGAATGCTTAGTCGAGAATGCGGTAGGGCCCTGGTACTTCCTATGGTGTGAGAAAAGGCCGCAACTGGAGAAAGGTACCCATAGCCAGAGTAAAGAGTCTGGACGATGAGCACGAAGAACTGCAGATTGGATTGGTTTGTGGGGTTTAACGTCCCAAAGCAACTGAAGCTATGAGAGACGTCGTAGTTCAGGGATTCAGAAACTCCGACCGCCTGGGGAACTTTAACGTGCAGTGACATCGCACAGCGCACGGCCCCTTACTTTTCGCCTCCATCGAAAAGCGGCCGCCGCCGCAGGAGTTCGATAACGCTTCTCCAGGCGTAGCAGCCGAGCCCAGTAGCTGATGCACCACCCCGGCGGTCCTACTGCAGATGATCCGCAGGTGGTTTTCTGCTGCTACTTCTAGGCGTGAGGAGTGAAAGACCAGGCAAGCTGGCGGCATTATTCAACATAAGTTGCATGGGAAAGTTCCAAATTCGTAAGCATTTGGTCGGTATTCAAGAATGGTATCTATTGTACAAGAATGCTCACGGCCGTACAGGAGTAATATGGAGAGATTCCGGTGATTGGTTTAATGGAAGAAATTGAGCATAGGTATTGAATGTGAGAACGCGATCCCAGTGTAGTGGTCGGAAGCAATATACATTGACAGTATGTCGCCGTGGTTGCTGCTGGAATGATGTTACATTCCCGAAGGAGAGCTACTGCAACTTCAGGTAGGAAAGCGGGACCTCTGTCACTCGGCAACTCTTTGGTAGCCCTGTGTTTAAGAATGATACAATGGAAGATGAAGGAGGCAATGTTGAAGGCTGTAGGGAATGGTGAATACGACGTTTTGGTGTAACGTGTAAGGTGATCTATTTCGACTATGATTCGGCGATTGCCGGTTGATGTGGTAGAAAGACGGCTGTCAGGTCAATTGCAACACGCACAAAGGGCTGGGAAGGTCCTGTGCCGCAAAGGAGCGGCGGGCTGGCGAGGTTGGCTTTACGGTGCTGATATTCGGTGCAGGACTGGATAAACCGGCGAACATAACGCTACATCTAATGCCAGTAGTGCAGCTGTAGCAGGCGGGTGAACGTTTTCAATAGGCCGGCGTGAACACAGTGGGGATCATCGTGGCAGCAGGAGTAAACTGCAGAACCCAGGTGAGTCGCAATGACAAACAGCACCTTGCGATCATACAGGAAGTAATGCCTACGGTAAAGAGCTTGTCTCTGATGGCGAAATGGTGGGAGTAGCGAAAGAGAGCACGGGGAGGTGGTCGTGACGAGCAGCCAGACAATAGATCTAAGAGTGAAGCGATCCATGCCCCTCTGAGTCGCTCGGAAATCGTATAGGTGGGCTCAAATGACGAAGTGTGCAGGACGGATATAAAAGGAGATGCTTCAGACGGCAGGGGAGAACTCTTTCGATTTATCGATGACGGAATAGTTAGCTTCAGCCTTTGTTTGGGTTTGGCTGGCGTAAGCACAACATACTCGTCAAAGCATGACTTCCGCTGAGTGAGTTCTCCGCCAAGGGCGACGCCGCTGAAATCAGTGTGAATTTTCGTGCGAGAAAGAACAAAACCGCACAGGATTGTCGGAGTTGTCAAAAGGTACCGTTATGTCGCGAAGGCTTTATGACAGGGTGGCGACCAGGCTGGAACGTCGTGGCTGGACAGAAGAGAAGCTTGGTAGAGGGTCGATGATAGTGGCGCGAAATTGCGAACGAAGCGGCGGAAGTGGATAACCTGCGGAGTTCTTTCGCAGTAGTGTGCCTGGGAAATTCTGCCGTAGCTCACAACTTTGCTAGGTCCGAAAAAACGCCATCTTACGAGAGGACAGTCCGATAATGGTGAGCTGCCGAGCCCAGAAGTGGCCCCACTTTAAATTTAGGTGAAGGCCAGCGTTGGTCAGGCATCGCACAACAGTATCAAGGCACTGGAGGTGACATGAAAAATATGAGAAAAGATTACCCCATACAGATAACAAACGCATGTGTGCCATTTGAGCCCTCTGAGTAGGTTGCCCATCAAGCGCTCGAGTGTGGCAGGGGCATTGAACAGGTCGAATGGTATGAAATAAAATGCATACAGCCTATCGGGAGTGACAAAAGCGGTTTTTGACCCATATGCACATGGCAGCAGCCAGAACGCAGGTCTAATCAAGAAAAGAACTTAGCGCCCTGCAGGATGTTGAGGGCGTCGTCGATACGAGTGATAGGATTAAACCTCTTGCGGGTGATCTTGTTCAATCTCTGGTAGTCTATGCAGAACGGGATAGAACCGTCTTTTTTCTTTACCAGGACACCTGGAGACGCCCAAGGGCTGTGCGATGGGTGGAGCACGTTACGGTGGAGCATGTCGGTCACCTGTTTGTCAGTGATGCAGGACTGTTAAGCTGAGACGCTGCACGGACGGTGGCGCAGACGGGCATGGGTGCCGATATCGATACGGTGGGCAATGATTGTTGTGTGGCCCAACGAAGGCTGCTGGAAATTGAGGGAAGCTAGGAAACTATAGGATGGTGACAAGTTGGGCTCGTGGCGTCCGGTCAGCATCGATAGACCTGTGGAAAACATCGGGGGAAGATGGAGTGGAGGCAGGAAGAGGCGTTATGCCCTGATGTGATGGCCGGTGGTGTTAGTGACGAGGGGTAACGGGGCGGTGGGATCCCGCAAGGCAGCGATACTAAGCGATTCCCTTGGAGTTAAGTGGTAGGCCTGGTGCAAGAGTCACAAACTTAAATAGCACTTCAGCTGCGAAAAATTGTCAGCACGGCATGCGGCAGGAAAACGAATTTCTGGCGAACGCATTGTAACGAGGGTGCACAAATGACAGTGGCGCAATTATAGTAAACTGCAATGGCGTACAAGCACTGGGAAGAAAGGCAGAACGTCGGTGTACTTTGAGACGACCACGGTCGTGGCAGCAGCTCCTTTTACGCCAATGGGAGCGCCACTGAGGGTTGATAACTCAAGTTGAGGACTGCCGCAGTCTAGTACAACGTAATGAGTGGAGAGGAAGTCCCAACCCAAAATGACGCTGTGAAATGAGCGGGCGAGGACGATGAATTCTGTCGTGCATGGAATGTCTTCGATGAGAAAGCGTGGGTGCACGCGGCTAATTGTCAAATTTTCTGAGCTCTGGCGTTGCGAAGAGAAACAGCAGAAAGCGGTATCATCACCCTTTTGGCTCTGGAACAGTTGGCGTAGCTTAAAACCTAAACGTAAATCAACTGAGCTTAGACATGCAGATACCTTTATTTTTCATATCATATTTAGGTACCTTTCATTCGCTTGTTGACGCAACGTTTTTTCTGTGAGCTTTGAGACTGCTCGAAAATCGCGCCCATGGTCATGTAGCTATCACGTCAAGACCTTAGAACCTAGTAATGATTTTTCGCTCACTACCTACCGCGGAAAACACGGAGACGCCGGTAAATTTGCGATTTGCGGCCATTACGATATCGCATAAACAGTGAAATCTGCATTCTTCTGAAGAGGTACGGGTTTGCCAGTGCGCCTGACAACTATTACGTAGTTGTTCCTTCACACGCGCTCTACTCACCCCTTAGATGTCGGCATTAAACCTGTTATCATTGCATTAGCTTAAGAAAGGTCATCAGAGTGATAATGCGGTAGTATGTGTTAGTTGGCTGCTGATACAGCTTTGCTGCGATAATTATACATCATCTCGAGACCACGTGTCATAATCGAGCTTCCAGGACCTTTGACAGATGTGTTTTGATGACTTTGCTCTGTTTAGTTACTGAGGTTGGTGACTGTCATGACATCACATGACATTGCTGAGTGCGCATGTACTACACTGGCAATTGGCAGATGTCAGTTTAGATGTGTTGGTCACTTGTCATAACCGACAGCGGCTGCTTTAGAAAACCATGCGCGATACATCGGGATTAAGGCAAATGCGAGAAGCTTCGTTTTTTATTTTGCTTAAATTTCCGCTTAAACAAACGCATTAGCGATTTGTCGTAAACTACAGCAGTTTGCCAAAGTCCCTTCGATGTAGAGCACTATAAAGCCTTGCTTTATTTAGCCTGCACGAGGGTGTCTGCATACCCGAGGAGTAGCATATATGTTCCAAGGGCTCCAATGAAATCGATTCCCTTTTCTCAAGTATAATACGGAAGAATAAGGCATATGGTCTCAGCTCTGTAATGTCTGAAACCAAAGTGAATATTGAAGTGCTAGTGCATTTGATTCGCATTTAGTCTACGCTCCGCAAATTCCCAGGAATAACTAGCTCTCACTCTACAAGCAGGAACCCTGTTGCAGTTTTTGAACACTGCTAGGTATAGAGCTTCTGCCAAGTCAATGTGATGCCCTAGATTGTTTATTATAGACGAGTCTCTAAACTAGTATTGGATTTCAAACGTAATCTGCAGTAACGTATTGTACCCAGGATATAGAATATTGAAAATAAAAGCTGTAAATGGCACCTGTAAGACGCCACACCTGGACTGCGCGCCTTTAGCGAGTAGTCGACATAGTATCTGGTGTAACCAGCCATCTGCCAACCGTCGTAGAGAATAGCTGAGGGAGGCACCCCATACCATCTTCCAAGGCTAGAAAAAGGTGGAATGTCAATGAAAATACACTCCACGAATTTGCGCGTGAGGGAAGAGAGTAGGAGTGGCAATGAGTGGCATAGCGGCTTCGGATAAACCGCGAGATCGAAAGAGTCTATGCCTGCACGTTAGCTGCCATGAAAAAAAAAAAAAAAACTGCGAGTTGCGGCCCAGCTTGTGTCCTCTGAAATAAAAAATAAAACATGAAAATAATTTAGCTTTGTCCCCACTAGAACTCCAACAGAAGGGAATGGACGTTACAGCAATAGTTCAAATGCGGACTGGGACGGAGGAGTGAATGGTCACAGGCACACTCGCAGCGCCCTCATCCGCCGTGTATACAGTTTTCGCAAACCAGTTGCAAGCATAACGAGTAAGGTTTTCGCCACGCCAAACGTTACCATATCGGAGAAAGGTAACTGGCACATCGGATCAAGCATCTGTTAAACTGCCGTCTCAGAACACACTTTCCTGCCTGATTGCGTCAACGGTACACCATCTTCAAGAGTGAATTAAATTAATTTCTCACAAGCAAGTCTGAGTGCCCGAAATCACATGCCAATCATGAGTGGACCAAACATGTTTGCACTGTACAGGAGCCAGATGCGACAAAATGCTTGCAGGAATTTCTGCCTCATAGGAATGTTAACTGGTTTGTAGGCGTTGTAGTCATCATTGCTGGAATTACAACCGCTATCTTGCGGTCAGCAACTGAATCTAAAGCGTGCGAGGGACACTGATCTGCATCGGTGAAAGATGGATGTATATATTTTGAGGATGTAGCTATGCAATTTTGCGGTCTAAGCTTCAAGAGTTAGGATTACATCACCGCGTGCCTCTCTGCGATCGAGGAAATCGAAAACAAAGTTGACTGCAGTGTGTGGCGCCAGACTGACCTCTTCGGTGTTTTGGTCAAGTATTTGTTACAGTATGTTATAACAGCTATTATCGTGATTGCAACGCATTGTTACTCCGAATAACCTAATAAAAGGTAATGTGTTCTTGAGTGCTACTGTAAAAGAATTAACAGCTGCACCTTCAAATGGTTTATGCTGCCACTAAAATCGTCGTCCTACCTGCCTACTGACATAATCAGCCGCCATTTAAGAGCTCTGAAAATGAGGAACATAGCTTTAACAAAGCGAAAGTATATTACATTTCTAAACGCAGCAAAATTTTCGGACACTTTAAAGATTGTAGATAGCAGCCGAGACTCCTTTTTTCCTTTATGTTTTCTACATTTCAGCCGTATTGTAAGTGTATTTCATCAGCTGTATTTCCACCAACTGCAGTACGGCCTTCATATTTAATTCAGTTTCACTAACGTGGCAGAAAACGTAATGCGATGGCAGCGCACAGCCAAGATGTACGTCCCAGCGATCTGCGTGGCACATGTGAATCCCAAACGCGCTTTGCCGCTCGGCAGAGTTGGCCAAACAAGGTGCAATTGAAGCTTTAGAAACTGGCCCGCCAAAGAACTTTTTTGTTTGGCCTATTGGTAGCATATTCAATGTCTTTCGCTCCGTTCAGTTGGTTCCTCTCTATATGCCTCGATATGCAGCAGCACTGGCCAATCTGAACTTGTGGACAAGACGGCCGGTTTTTTAACCCTTTGAGGCAGCACTGTTTCCAGGCCACGTTGGTCGCGCTAATATCAAGTCTTAACACAAAGGCGATTCTTATGTTGTGCGGATTCGCAACACGGAAAAGATCTCCAGATGATACAATTTAGTTTTGAACCAAATGGCTTTTGATTCATCTTTAACGTTTTCTCCGTTACCTTCTGTATCCTGTTTCTTATCATCTATCGACGCATTCCAGGAACACATAGAGAAGGTCAGTTCTGAGCCTTGACCTTCCTGGAAATCAAGACTTCTCCTGACGGCATCCACAAACCTCGGTGAAAATTGTATTAATGGCTCATAAAGAAACAAGATACCTAAATCATGACACCTGAAGCTGCACTGGACATTCATTGCGTCAAATTGTTAAATAATCAACCATCATTCTTGTATAACGCATGAAAAAAAATCATTATACCAAATCGTCTACACTGCCCCGCCGGGGTGGCGCAGAGGTTACGGCGCTCGACTACTATTCCCAAGAAAGCGAGATCGAATCCCGGCTTCGGCGGCCGCTTTTCGATGGAGGCGAAAAGCTAGGCGCCCGTGTGCTGTGCGATGTCAGTGCACGTTAAAGAACCCCAGGTGGTCGAAATTTCCGGTTATGTGATGTTAGGAAGGTAGTGAGAAACCGGAAAGCGTGGCGTGATATGGTCGATAGGGTCACGAAGAGTCGGACACGACTGAACGACTGAACTGAACTGAACCATTCCATATTGAAGAATACCTCTTGCAAAGTTTCCGCAAATGCAGGAAAAACTTCAAATTTGAGCAGGAGCAGGATGAGACACTAGAATGTTGTCCACTTTGTGTATTCATATGGCCTCCATAATTTCGAATCTTGTTTCTTTTGGCTATACGTGAACTTTGCACCCTATGAGTGTAGAGACGCAGCCGATCGGATAATCTTAAAGCTACAATTCAAGATCATAATAACTATTTTTATTTGCGTATAATGATTCGGACTGCTGCGACACCGTATAGATTCAGGAGGCATGCTGAACAAAGTTATGTGAGTTCGGACGGTGCTTCTTGTGCTTTTCTTTCTTGGGTCACCTAACTCCGTCATATCCGTTGACATGATGCAGACCAGTATGGGAATGCTACGGTAAAGTCACAGTAGCGTATTTTATAATAAGGGTTTATTTACGTATTGACGTCCACACAAACATAGCCATACGACAACAAAGGAAAGGTACACAGCTTTCTCAGAAACGTCGTAGTTAACGAGAAATGTGTCCTGGGCCGGATATCTCAACCGGGACCACCGCCTTTCCTGGGCAGTCGCTCTACAAACTGAGCTAGCCAGCACAGTCAGTAGATGAGATGGTGGGGCGAAAGCGAATAGATCAATATTCGAAGTGGGAATGGTGTCGGTCGGATATTTAGGGGAAACCCAAGTTGGAGTGGATTTGTATTAATGAAGTAAAAATTTACGTCGATCCAAGCGCAGCCATACGGCTACAAATGAAAGCTATAAAAGTAGTTTTCTCAGAAACACCCTAGCTAAAGAAAACATTTCAATAGCACATTTGACCAATAAATTGCAATGAGGGGAAAGCGTGTGATGCGAAGTAGTCCGAAGTCGTCCACAACGGCATTGCTTTAACTCTTTTTCACTGCCCCTTCCTCCTTTTCTTTACAGCTCGGGTAAGGTATCCTATTAGAATTGTGACAGATACTACGGCTTTTCTTTGCTATCAAGCAATTTGAGACACTGCTGATGCCTGCTGTACTACGTCTATTTCTATATGCTCAGTGGTGCAGCGTTAGAGGAAGTGCCAAATGAATGGCGCCGCACGGACGCCTGGATCGAAAGCCCGGCGGGATCAGCTTCCTATATGTGTGATCTGCCTGGTGACGTCATCACTAGCCCTGACGCTATGGCCGGATGTGATGTCATTATTACATCTGGTTTTTAGACATGGCCAGATGTGACGTAATGATGTGTCACATGTGGTCATGACGTCATGGCCGATGACGTCACCATGTGATGGCATCATAGTCATCTTATTACTCATGACTATTTAGTCATGACTAATGACTAATTAAAACTAGTTAGTGACTAGGTAGTCACTAGGTAGTACTGTTTAATAACTATTTAGCCGTTAGTTGGTACTGGTTAGGGACTAGGTAGCCATTAATCATTAGTACTAGTGAAGGTGTGACATAATCGTGGTGCTTGGTACAGCTTCAGTGGCGAGGCGCTGCTGACTGCACTTCAGGCGTTTCCATAGTCGTTAATTACTATTCCCAATTAGCTAATTAGTAAACTACCCAATTGTCTAACTACCATGGTACTCATTACTACTCAACCAATTAACCTGTTAACTGTTTCAATTAGTTACTATTTACCAATGTCCGTATATGGTGCGCTCTCGAAAGTGCGACTACCTCTGCCGACAGCCTCTGCCAAGAGCTCCTGTTGACAACGTTGAGGCAATAAAGGCGTTCGCCTTAAAATTCGCCTGGTGCGGAGATTGAACCAGGGACCAACGCCTGTCTGGACCGCTCACTCTACCAACTGAGCGAATCAGGATAGTCAGCAGGCAACAGCGAAACGCTCAATAACTCGAATAGCCTATTCGATGTTACGACACGCCTGCGTCATTTTTTTACTAAAGCAAATTCGCCCACTTTCTTGCTTCTGAGCGTGGTCAGTTTTGCACATAGCTATTTTCGGCTGTCCCAGATATAATAAGCGATGATTTCTTATTAATATAACGGATAACTTTGCCCAGGTTTTCATCTTGGTGCGAGTGATCTCCAGCTTGCTTTACCATGTCTGGTGCTTTGTGTGCATTCTACTCACAACTAGCCATACGATTTCCTCATTAGCTTAAAATATTCCATTCAGCGTACTTCATTCCTACTTAAACACATTGGGATATATACTACTATGTTTAATATCACCCAACGGGCACGTAATAAAAAACAAAAATTTAGGCACATAGGGAAATCGATATGCACTCAAGCATCGAAACTCGCTTTATAGACATACAGAAATCTGGAAGTAATATGCACAAATACCCACCGTGTTACACACTCCAGAGAACTTTCCAGAGAACAATGAAGCAAAACCCTTGCTTGTGTCATCAGTGGCGAAATTAAGAAGTACCAACAAAAATACAACGTGATATCTTACAAATCTCGTCCCGCAACCATTCTGGTATACCATTTGCATTTTCATTCAGCATCCATATGTCAGTGAAGCTGGAGATTAGTTATCGATAGCGATTCCGACAGGTCGTATACGTACCTCTAATTATATGCCATTCATTGTAAGCATACGTGTCTGTAGAGAAGTGGCGAGGCTGCGCCTTTCCTCTCCCCTAAAACTGGGCAAATTTATTTATTCGTAATACCTATATCCGCTCGATGACATCAATTTGGGGGTGAGGTATAATTACATCAGGAAGCAAGAGTAAGTAAATCAGAAACAACATGCAAGCAAGATGAAAGATACTGAAGGTGATTAACACTTTTCCCAATTCTGTGCCAATATTTCACAGCTAACTCACAAAAAAAAACCATGCCAAGCGATGTCGTAAAGTGCCCTCCAACATCTTATTAGTTTGCACGCAGTTAAAAGCTTGCTAATTTTTAAAAACGAAAGCGGGTAGGTTAAGATTAATTTAAATTTCATTCGATATGGGAGGTACGATTGCGCACTAAAGTACCATTGGGATCTGAGAAACGAAGGCAGTACTTACTCCGCAATGGTGAGATAGAGCAATAGATAGACATGGGCGAGGAAAATAAGGTTCATTTTCTACACTTATAGGCTGTACTCGTTAAAATCGAATACAGTACTTTGAAGAGATAGCGGAAATGTAGGAGTATTAATTCTCTTTTAGCGGCGCTGATATTGACTCTAAACTGGCTTGAAATAAGAGCCCGTGATACTCTTTGTTTAACACGTCAAACCTTCAATATATGCGAAGGATTTAGCAGGTGTCAATACTGTTTTGCTTGTAATATCAGAAGAAATTCGACCTGGTGGTATGTAATTCTGATCTCTTTATAAGGGGTGTTTTAACACTCAATAATGCCTATATGGCTAATATATATTCAACAGGGATCCCTTTGTATGCAAACGCAGCTAGTATAACAACTTGTTTTTTTTTTTTCTTGAGTCTTTTGGATTCTTTAATTCCCCTATATCTGAATAATTTGTCTAGCACTACCTTATACGCTCATTAATTTGTCCCCTTTTTCAACCATTCTTACATTTTTAGCATAAAAAGATGCGGTATCCGGCTAGGGGTTGGGTCATTTGTCACCGCCGGCCTCAGAAAAATGAGGACGCTCAATGGCTGCATTAAAAACTTGGGACTATATGCTCACTCTTAAGGAACATGCTGTCACTAATTGCTACTTTGCATGAAATGCCACGCGACATGCATATAAACCATTCTTCTTGCCAAGCCCTGTGAGCTGGCACGCTGCTCTTTAATGGGTCAACTCACATAGGGATAGGTATTGCGTTGAAATCTCAACCGAAGTCTGCTAACATTTCCAATGCGGGAAAGTTTCTTCATTAAGTTAAAAGTTTTGCAATCTTGAGAGAGGAACAAGGAAAGCTAAGCGTCGGTAACGTAGACACGTCCATGCAGATTGCTTAAAGCGAGTTTTTATAGGTACCTATGTCAGGTAGGGTTCCACGTGGCTATCAGCTTGCAGCTGTATTCCAATCAATATGGTCGATGTGATGCAGACAAAATATAGGGTCAATTTATAAGTCTGTATTGTAAGTCTGTTCGCACATTTGCGAACGAGCATCCGTAAATGGACACACCGACGGGAGGCTTGAACGCTGACCCATCATACCATATAGGCGGATAGGCATGTATATGTGCCAGGAGCCCCAGCTAACATGTACCACTGATTAAAAATAAAATATTTGAGGTAGGCCAAGAAAACTAGTTGCATACATCTACAAGCTGTTTTGCCCAATAATGTATTTGTTTGGCTATTTACTAAATGGCGAATATCGTTAATGTTTCGTTTTTATATGTTCAATTTAGAGCGTCAATGTCATTGGAAAGTTGAAGAGCCACTTCTTAAGTCCCTCTTACTACATTCTTACAATATATGTACGACGCCATGATTTCAATTCTTAAAACACTGGTACTGGAGTGGCGCAATGTTGACAACAATTAGGCGCCCAGTATTTATGCTACTTTTGCTAACAGTGACCAATTCTCGTCGGAATATAAGTAAACTTTTCTATCAGGCATTATATAGCATCATGATAGTTGCTTGCTTTTTTAAGAAGTGATAAGACCGTGTAAACTCGTATGGAAGTGGGGTGCAGTACCAGGACACACATTCTCATCAAGGCAGATATCTGGAATTAAACAAATGTAGTTTGAAGTTGTTTTCAATATTGTTTGATTTTGATAGTCGAGTGTTAACCCTTAGTACAAGAGCATCTCCATCGATATGCTGTCTGCCATGTGCCGACGGGTTATGTGAAGCATACGCACATATTAAAGAGCCCGTGTGCATGAGAAACACAAAATATAAAATCATCCCTTAAAATGTGCTAAAGCATGTCAATATATTCTTTTAAGCGGCTAGACACGACCATAAAATATTATTTCGCTCAAAGACGACACGAAAAAAACTATACCGCTCCCGTCTGATCTGTCTACTGAGTCACCAGTGCTTGCATTTCAAAAGCAGCCAAGTAAATCATTGCAAAAAACATTACCGTATACTCAGGCTCTAACATTCAAGCTCCTAATCTTTCCTGAAGGCGACTGTGGTGCTAGCTGTGAGGCGCTCGATCGCAAGGATTTTGACGGACAGCGCTACCCGCAGCCCGTTATTGATGATGCCGGGAGAACGTTGGAGCATATTGGGGCCTGATATTAATATACTCATATTCAGACACCAATTTTAATGCTACATTAAACAGGCACTATAATATTCCGCTGCAGAATGACAAAAAGAACCGGGTAATTCCTGAAGCACTCCGTGTCGCATATAGGATGCCAAGAAACATGAATGACGTCGTAGCTTCATCAAACCTAAACAATGAAAACTTCTCAGGATGTACACCTTGTAGTAAACACCGCTGTGAGGTTTGTCCGATGTTTAATGCCACTACGATGGTACTATGTACAGCATCCTTTCTTTTTCTTTCAGAGTCACATGAGACTTTATCGGTGACCAGCAACGCAGTCTGCTTCTTAATGTGGTGTGTGCCGTGAGCAACATTTTGGACAAGCAGAATCTCCTTGCCAACAGATGTAAATAGAAATTGAAATTAGTTTGACGGTTTCAGAGTCACGCTACCGCAGTCAGGCTTCCAAACGCATTACAGCATTGCAGCTTTTGAGTCATATACAATACATGAATTCACCACCTAGAATACTAAGATTAATGACAGCGTTAATAAACTCTTTTCTTCTTTTGGGTCAAGTTCATTGCAGTTACAATGCCATTTCGCAATTGTGTCATGATGAGGGTTTGCACATGGTTTCATTTTTACCAGACGCTTATCTTTTTTCTATCGTTATCCACTGTCGCATCACGTTCTTGCGCGTGATTAAGCACTCCCGTGTTGACGAACTTGTAGGTTGTGATGTATCTTTATGCTTTGATCAGTTTTGGTGCTCTTAATTGCTGTCCCATACCGTGACGTTTCCAAATAAGAGGCTTGCTTTCTATTCAGATGGACGCTTTCAAGCCGTCATGGCATGTTTTCTTAAGCAAAGCTAACACGACTACAGTAAGGGTTTCATTTACCCCTACCGTTTTTTAATTTTTCCCCTCCGTTGTAATTGGCGTTTTCTCCCTTTTCGATCACGCACTGAACATTCCTACACCTGCGCTTTTACCTATGCTTCCCTTTTCATGTTACAACTCTGTGTCTTTTCGTTGTGCTCCAGAGGAACAAAGGGGTCGACGGAAATGCAAGCACTCAGCAAAATGTGCGCCTTCCCATATGGTTGTTGGCCATGCACATGTAAGGTTTTGGCAATATCTATTTTCTCTAGCATGGCACCATTCCTACCTACTGTATTTCCCTGATGTGCTCGCGTGGCAGTGGCGATCTCTTTTGTCTTTTGGTTGTTTTCTTTTTTTGCCTCTATTTTAGTATTGTCGTTTTTATTTGAGGTGCTCTTCGACGCATCGTTTGCACTGTTGAAGCCTTCAAGAAGAAGTCTGGGCGAACTGCAGATACATTAAGGGGCTCTGTCACACAGGAAGCTGCTCTAAGGCGATCCCGATATCACCTGTTTGGTGCGCGCGATGCACGCTGTTGCGGCGCTATTTGAACAACTTCCCTCGAATACGTACGCGAAGGCAGGTCAGTGAACAATATATAATTAGTGGCGAATTGCAATTTTTCTAAAAAGCCACCAATAAACAGTGACACATGAAGTACTAATGTGAGACATTTTAGTTTCTTTGAGACGTCATCATCATTGCAGATGCGTTATGTACGTCTGTAGAATATTAGGTATTGTTATAACCATACTGAACATTATTAATATAAACAGCGCGAACACGAAGACAAAGGACAAGATAAAAGAAAGCCACAGTACAAGCGCTGACTCACACCTATGCCTAAGCCTTTTACTCCAAGGCCCAGAAAAAACAAACATGAAGAAAACGAAACAGTTACGTGAAACAACCCCTGGGTTCACCTCCTGCACAAAAAATTACTTAAATAAGACACCTCTTTGCTTGAAAGAGCAAGAGAAGTCTTGCTGACACACTTATTGTCCGCTGAAATAAAATGATTCCACTATCTCTCTCGTCATCTTCTCTTCGTGGCGATACAAAATCCTAACCTTGTCAAACTTAGGAGTGCACTTTTTCTTCTCATTTTTAGTTATCTAACACTCTTCTTGCTTTTATTATTTGCCTAGCATCTAAGGCTTTCGTATTAACGTCCTTCGTTGCTGGCGGCAAGTCTGATTGCTTTTCACGACAGCCAATTTCATTTTTGTCCTGACTGCTATGGTTACTGTAGAGGTCCGTTTAGAACCCTTCGGCGACCTTGATGATCTTGTCCATGCTAGTAATATTTCCAGCCTTTTTCATCGGTGAATACATCTGATTTTTGCCAATGCCCAATTTCCTCTTTGCCACTTTCAGGCTACGGCCGTTCTTTCGAGCACGCTCAATTTTCCCCATATTATACTTCCGCGCTGTCTTTTGCGCTTGCTATCACAACGATCAACAGTGCACCCTTGCTGAATTGCTGAAACATTACACGCCTGCGTCAAAGCTATATCGGCAGGGCATGTATCGTTTTGTTCGCTAGTACGTCCGCTATTGCGTCAACTGTCAGTGTCGCAAGAACCAACCGTGGCCTCCAGCTCCCGTGCAGCTTATATTGTGCCCATTTAGACCCCCGCACGTGTTGAAATGAACATTTACGGGCCTCTTCCCCGCTCTTCGCCGGGAATAGGTAGATCAGTGTTGCCATCGACCAACTTACTAGATATGCTGAAACTGCGGCCTTACCAGCTGCCACATCCCGTTAAGTCACTCATTTCATCCTTGAGAACCTCATCCTGTGTCTCTGTGCACCGTAGGAATTACTTAGTGGTCGTTGTTGCGCTTGTTTGTCTGTTGTCGTAGGAAACATTCTTGAAAAGTGCAATGCTGTTCATCACACGACGTCTACCTACCATCCCCATACAAACTGAATGGTCGAGCGATTTAATCGCACCATCGGAAACATGATGGCAATGTATCTTTCTTCCACCCACTCCTATTGGGCCCGTGTGTTACCAATTATCACCTACGCCTGTAATTATGCTACGCCAGTGACTACCGATTTCTTCCTTACTTCCTTCTGTACGGCCAGGAACCTTCTTTCGCAATGAACACGATCTTACCTTACCATCCCGACGTCTCCAAATTGACGCCGATTTCTTAAGCTGCTGCCTATGTCGAAGAGTGTCGTACGATCACACGTCCAATCAGAAATTAAAAACAGCACCTCCAGAAACACAACCCCGCCAGTTCCACATGTCTGCCACCTGCTTATAGTCCCGACTCGTTGGTACGGCTATGGGTGCCCTGTTCTACCTCAGGCCAGTCGCCCAAGCTTCTGAGTCGATACCAGAGAGCCTATCCTGTGCTTCAACAACATTCCCTGGTTAATTATCTTACCGAGTTCTCCACGTCTTCAAAAGACCACCACCGCCAAGGACATGAAATTGTCGATATTGAGCGCCTCAATCCTGTCTATGACCTTATAATCGCGGCTTCCGCTTAATCTGCCAGGCTAGCGTCTTTTCAAAGGGGGGTGTTGTAAAAGAAGCAAGCACAGCAAAAAGGAGACATTGCCGAAGATGACGAAGTTGTGCACAAGGCAAAGCGGACGAAGTTCGGGCTCTGACTGTAAAACGCTGGCATTCCTAGCTGCAACGATAACACCGGTATTGAAGTGAAATCTACCTAAAGTGCCCCATTACAAAAATAGTAAACATTCACTTTTAGTTGAGTGTTCGTCCTAGAGAAGTGCCACGCTTATTCGCGAGATTCTGCGGGATACCGCGAGATTGTGATGTCGTCATATATTGACGTCAACGGCCATGACCAGCGGGACGTCGTGACAGATGAAACGGGATTATGACGTCTCATCCCATCACGTATAACTGAAACTAGTGTTGTAGTGACATCCGGTCATGAATGGTGACATCACCCAGCAATTCATGCAAATATGAAGTTTTGCCCGCCGGTTGTACGATCCAAACTTCCGTGCGGCGCCTTTCATTTGGTACTTCCTCGAACGCCGCACCAAACAGCATACAGAAGCAGGTGCAGTGAGGCAGGAATCAACGGTGTTTCAAACAAAGGATCGCCTTATCGCACGCTAGTGTGCAAACACAGCACTGTCTGCTAAAACAATAGTGTCCAACTCAGAATGGCACGCAGGTGGCAATTCAAAAAGACTGATTTAAACTTTGAATGAACAAATACCTGACCTGAATAAGCAGGGTTCATTGGGCAATCTGTCGGAATATAGCTATCGGCCTAGCGAAACATTTAAGAGGCGTATAGGTAACCGTTAGCTAAATAGCGGCCGCATATCTGCTAGAATTCTTTCTTACTCGTTCTAAGGCAGCTCTGCCTGTTAAACCGACAGTCCTAAGTCGTAATGGTATACAGGTGGCAATGTAAAAAGACTGATTTATCCTCCGAAGGATCAGATACCTGAATGAATGAGCTGTGCACAATGGATGATATGTGGGAATAAATGCATGAGTGGCGCGTATTTCACAGGCGTATCATTAACCATTAGTTTATTGGTGGCCGCATATATTCTAGAATTTTATTTTTGCTTGTTCTAACGCAACTCTGTCTGCTGAAACGACGGTCATAAGTCTGAACGGCGTGCAGGTGGCAATGCAGAAACACTGATTTAACCTCTGAAGGAATTGACTTCAATAAGCAGACTTCACTGGGTAATCTGTGGGAATATATCCATGAGTGGCAAGTATTATTTAACAGGCCTATCGGTAACTCTAGGCTCAATGGTGGCCGCATATCTCCTAGAATTCTGTTTTTATTCCTTCTAATGCAGCTCAGTCTGCTAAAACGACAGTCTTAATTCTGATAGATATGCAGGTGTCAATGCAAAAAGGGTGATTTAACCTTTGAAAGAACAAATACCTGACTTGAATAAACAGGGCTCATTTTGTAATCTGTGAGAAAATATCCATCTGTGGCACGTATAATTTTCACAGGCGAATCGGTATTATAGTGTGTTATTTGTAAGCCTTACTATTTCAAGAAGGAGTTGAGTTACTACGCGTAGCGTTCCAAAGTTGACATTTACTTGTTTCCGACTACTCAATAAAAGTGTGGATGCTCAGCGTTCAAGTTGCAATATTAGCACAATGTGATTTGGTAATTGCAAGTACTTAGTCAGTGTTTCTTGCTGCAATGTTCTTTAAAAGCTCAAACAAAAATATTCATGTCCTTGTTGTTCAAAAGAGCAAAAACAAAATGTTGCGCTGTACCGTATTTCGACATTCCTTATTTGTTGGCGGTCTTCTCTGGAGCGATTGGACTTTGCATGCCCTGTAATAGGAAGGAACAAAGTAATTATGCTGTTTTGGAATTTTCAGAGTAGCAGTACCTGCTTTTCTTAAAGCCTGCGTGTAAATCTTCACCTAGCCACTGTTCCAAGAGCGTGTTTAAAGGCTTCGTACAGCTGTATATTCTGGGCTAAAAAGCGCGACGAACGTATTGTCTCCCTTTAAATTATGCTTTTATCGTCACGCTTTGCAATGCTCGTAATATACCTCATTGTGCTACGGTATCTGGTCCGTGTGCCTGCAGAAATGAGGGTGCAAGCTGTAAAATATGACTGAGAAATGTTCGGAAGCGAAGGTACCAAAACAAGCATCTTTATACATCTTGCAAATCGTATTGCTTCAAGAGGACTTCCAAACCGCGCACCACATGTACTAGTGTGCACTATTACTGACTTAAGCTGCAGTTCTGTTTTGCTGCAATGAGGTCAGATTATTGTATCCTTGTGTTATTTTTACTAGCGTATATCCACACGTTTTCAAAAGCATGAGAAGTTTCAAACTTTCGAAAGCAGCCTTATCCATTTTCAGGAGCTGAAAAAGTGCGATAGTTCTCTAGCGACATAAATGTTACCGCTATCGCTGCTTTTTGGTGATATGCCATTTTACTTCAAAAACGTCAATGCTAACATGAGCTGCAAATTATGAAAACTACTCTGCTATTATTAGCCTGGAAAGTTTTTATTTGGTTCCTTTCATTATGACATAAATCTTACCCGTTTTCGTAATAAAATACTTTTTCAGAAGCTTTACTCAAGTTCGTTTACTAAAGTTATGTTTCAGAATATTTTACTTTAGATTATAGGAAAGCCTTTGGGACTGTCTCACTAAGTAATGCTTACTGCAATTGCACTGCAAGTGTCTAATTAGGTGCATTTTCTAAATTACGAAACCAGAAAATCTCTGTCAGACACACCGATACGTCCAATTGGAACTATTTCAGCTATCTTGTTTTTAGCAACAATTTCTTTGTGTGCTTTTATTAGTTTCGTTGCTGCATTCGCCATCAGATTGCCTGGTGCCCAAAGGGGGTTAAGGTAGGAACACAATGTTTCAGTAGGAGTGAAGTTAATATGCAACAGTTTGACTGCTAGATGCAGTGCTCTGCGAGTGTTCCTTTGAGCTCAGGACCTCCGTAACGATATCACCGTTTCTACCAACTAGTTTTTTATATTTCAGATTATTTCTTGATTTCAGTGCAAAAGCATCAATTTTCGCTATTGTCCCATCGCAATTATCGGACTTGACATCTTTTATCGATGCATAGTAGTTGGTTCTTTGTGGTGACATTACCTTTCCGACATTATCTCGGCGCCGTTCAATTAGAGATCTGCGCTTCTGACGGAAGGCAGGTTTCCATTTGTTAAAATTTGTTAAAATTGCGCTAAAACGAGCATGCATGTAGACTCCACCTGAATATCTTCAAGCAGACAGTGAATATTCAAATTATATATCAGCTAAACTCCCATGCAAAAAGTCTAATTCTTGCATGTTTTGGAGGCATTTCTAGGAATAGGCTGCGCGCCGAAATTAAACGAAACCGTCCTCGGTATACATAGACATTCTTGTCAGCTAAATGCATTTTGCTGTGGAAATGTGCATGAATTTTTGACATATCTTAGCATGTAATTATAGCAAATAATATATCTAATACTTTCCTCTACACAATTGGGTTTAAATGTTATTTATACTCAAGTGAAACACCCCATTGTTTTAACGCAAATATAGGTTTTTCTTGTGAGCGCACGAACATTTGCTATGGGCCGGAAGGTTCTATCACACCCGTCATGCTTTTAACAGTCTCGTAATATCTGCCACAGTTATATAAGAATTTCAATGACGCTCTGAAACGATGATCCTCTTTGCCTCGAAATACATGGGAGGTTGGTGGAATCCGTTGATACCGCGTTACCAAATAACGATATGAGATGCAAATACGATTGGTATGAGGGCTTGGATTTAGCTAAATCTGGCCTGGCAAGTTGCAGCTTCGGTGATAAATACACAATTCTAAACTCTGGTTAAAGTTCTGCAGCCGCTAGGTCCTTTAATTAGAAAACATAACCTCAATTGTACGGGATGCACTGGGGCTTCAAGACTTAACCGCTACGCCCAAGGGAAAGCCCTACCTAGTGGTTCCACCGCAGAAGTCGCCAAGTTCTTCGTAGAACGCGTTATAGTGCGATACGGCGCCCCCGAAGGTCCCATTACGGAGAGGGGAACATCATTTACGGCAGCGCTCCCGCAGGACATCTTGACCTACTCATACAAAGCCCAGATGGTCAACAGCATACAATCCACAGACCAATGAGCTTACAGAGCATCTTAACAAAACAATTGCGGACATGATTGCTATGTACGGCGCAGCTGTACGCAATACCTGGGACACCATCCTGCCGTACGTCATCTACGCGTATAACACGGGCATGTTATGTACGCCAGGGAGCTCACGACGATGCTCGAAGCGATGCTGCCGCACGGTACAGAAAACAACTTAAACGTCACCGCGTATCTGCAGCGTGTTGAGGAATCCCGAGGAATCGTGCGGATGCGCTTCAAAGACCAGCAACGCACTGACGCCCGATAATACAACTTGCGATGATGCGATGCAAAGTACCAACCAGTGGATCACTTTAGGGCTTTGACGCCGATACGCCGTCGCACACTTAGTGAACAGCTCTTGCAGAGGTACTTCGGTCCTGTCCTTCAGTGCATCGGACAGCTTAGCTATGAAGTTATCCCTGACGGCACGACCACATTCCACCGGCGCCTGGCGCGCACAGAAATTGTCCATGTTGTGAGCCTAAAGCCTTATTACGCGCCTTAAAGGCACTAGTTACTTCAATTTCTCGTATTTTGCTAACCTTTCTGTGTTTATTTCCTAAGCATCGTGGCGACGGCTTTTTGAGGGGGCAGTCATGCGGCGAAGTATTCAAATATTTATTTGTCCTCTTTTGACAGCCGTCGGCATGCGCTCTTATTATTGTGAATTAGCGCGCAGATCAATTTTCTTTTCTTGTTTGTCCATGCACCCTGTCGTTATCACTTCATCATGATACGTGACGTTATTACTTCCTGTTTGTGGATGATGATTCGAGATGTATCTCGAACGATTTCAGCCACGTGCTGTATTTCTGCAATGTTCCAGGCTATGCCAATCACTGTTCGCGGTTTTATTGACGTTTCCTTGCTGCTTTTAAATTGCGCGCTGGCGAATGAGACGGCATTCTCAGTTCGACGACCGACGAGCACGTTTGTTCTTATCGTCACCGCCGATTCTCTTAGTTCTTTTGCGGGCGGAAGTAAGCCCAATAGTTTCCTTCAAGTGTGTCTTCACTTGCAGCTACTGTGCTTGCCACTATTACGTGACAGTATTACCAACACACACACTCACAAAAAAACCAACGCTGGAGGCCATACAGCACATATATTTTGACTGCAACAGCTCCGCCTTAGATATTTTGACTAAGCTGTAAAATACACAGCCCTTAAGGCATTAGGAATTTGCCTGTTTCCATGCGAGGAACTGTTGGTGTGCCGTAAATACATGTTAATGCTCACGTGCTCGCCCAATGTATGGAAGTCATAAATGGGAATCAGGTACGAGCATACAGGTACATGGCCTTCAGACAACGTTTTGCAGTGCGTGATATATAGAAAGGATATTTGCACGTTCAAAATGAGAACTGAGATTGCGTAAGTATACAGGATGTACTGGTTTCTATGAGGGTATTTTAACTGCACTGGTTCAAGGTGTGTATGTCCAGGGCTTTTAGCTGCATGTAGTTTCATTTTGGCGTAATATTTGTGGTTCTTAAACCGGGAATGTAAAAGGCGGTGAGCTCAAATTGCTAATGCAGTGGTCAGTGAAGAGTAGTATTTGCGCCGAGCCGTGATCAAGGCAGATTCGTTTCCTTGAATTGTTTTACTACGCCATATACAGGTCGTTCAATAAAAAGGCGTCACCGTAACACAATTTAGAAAACGCGGGTTGACAAAAATGTGCACATAATTTAAGATTAAATTGGACACACCTCTTCAAGGACTCAGGATGATCTCGTATCGTTTAACTTCCCACTTAGCATGCGTCTGCCAGCCAAATTGGAGGCTGCGGTGCAATAGGGACCCTAATCGAAAATAGATTTCCAAATGTGTCCAAGTCATTGTAAGCGTGTGCGTATAGCCAGAAGTGAGACAGATACTACGCCTTCCTTTCTCCAGAAACCAAACTAACGGGTCCCTGATCCTTCCCCTGATGGGGCTGGGGCAGGTAGGCCATCACCGCTTGCGGCGGGGGTTAGCATGCCACAGATTTTTATCTGTTCTCGGCCGTCACTGCACCAGCCACCGCTTCGGTGGGGGTGGACGACGGCTGTTGTTGCGGCGCGCGTCTTTTTCTCCCTGTTCTTTTTTTTCTTTCTTGTCTATTTTCTCTTCTGTCTGCACGAGGCAGCGGAGGTGGTTCAGCTGCAGAGCCAGTAGCAGGCTCGTGCATTTTCTTTTCTTTCTTCCTAGAGCCACAACAACAACTAAATGCGTTTAATATTATGCCATACTCCGTGCCATTCTTTCAATGCCAAAAAATCTCAAATGACAAGAAATTGTTAAAGGCCGATCGTTAAAGTTTAGACGTGATTATTATTCATTGCATTCTAGGCATTGTGATAGGGGCTGGGGTAGGAGGGTGTCTGCTCCCGACCCTACGGGGCTGGAATGGTAGTTCAGTGCTGCTTGCGGGGGTGGCTAGCCGGCTACCGGACTTTTATCTATTGTATGCCGTCATTTCACCTGCCATCGCTTCGGTGGTGGACAACAGCTGTTGAGACGCGCGTCTATCCCTCCCTCTGCTTTTTCTTTCTTCTCTATGTTCCCTTCTGTTTACACGAGGCAGCGGAAGTGTTTCCGCAACAGAGACAGTGGCAGGACCGTGTATTGTCTTTTCCTTCTTTCTGCAGTTGCAATAAAAACAACATTGTGGTATTGGGGTGCTGTAACTTTCGCGCATTTTTTGTAATTAGGCGCGTCCTGCTGACCCACTAAAGGTGCACCGCAAATGAGAGATTAGAAGGAACAATAAGTGTCAACAAAGCATTAAATAAGTTGCCTAACAAGTAAGCAATGAACTGATAGGTCTAGTGCCTCGGAAAAACATGATACGACAAACTGCGGAAACAAATACTTTGAGCACGTTACCGTTCATATGAACACCGCGATAGACGTGTATATTTAAACTGGAGTATATATAACAGAACCGTATATTTAAATGTATACTACGTAGAGCAAAAGTAAAAATGAAATTAACAGCAAGAACATTCACTGCCCCTACATAGTGGTAGCGTCTCCTCCAATGCCCTTGGATTGATTGATTTTGATTTATAGGAAGTGATTAATACTGTTTCTTGGGCTAGTTGGTTAATATTTGTACTGTAAAAAACTGCGCCGAAATAAACACATCACAAGAAAGAAGACGGGACAAAGGCGCTACTCACAATTGAATTTATTGAAAACCACGAGTGATCTTATTTAGGCGAAGTTTCCAAAGGGAAAGAAGGATGGGGAGAAAGATAGGGGAAATCATCAAACGACCATCGAGAACGCAAGGAAAACTCGGTTAATGGATAACAGAATCTAAAAACCTAATTTCGGATGCCAGAAGAGATAATGAGGGGACGATGATACACCTGCTGTCAAACTTCTTAATGTAGAAAGCCTCCAAACTAATACGTGCCGTTTTATCCTTACTCTTTCCAAGAATCTTGGTCTCATTCAACCTAGCCCCGCATCCGTTGCAGTTGATTACGTGCGCAACCAAATGTGCGTACTTGTCTTTTAAATCTGACAAATTTCGTCCATGTTCCCCCAAACGCTCGTTGATGCATCGGCCAGTTTGGCCTACGTACAACTTTCCACACGTCAAGGGAATAGCATAGACCACTCCAACAGAACACTTTGTAAACGGAGAGTCGTGCTCTATCTGGCAACCCCCTTTTCTTGGGTTGCAAATTCGGGGGCACAACTTTCCCAACTTGTTAGGAGCCGAAAAAACGACGCTCACGCCATGCCTGTTGGCCACTTTCCTCAGGTTGTGCGAGGTTCTGTGCATGTAAGGCACAACAAGCGGCTTCTGCGTACTCCGTCTATCCTCTCCAGTACATCTTCGCATACCGCTTTTGATCTTTTGAAGGAGGGTCTCGCAAACTGCAACCAACACAGAGCAGGGGAACCCAGCCGATAAAGCCGGCTCATCTGATTATGGAAGCTGGTTTTCAACTGATGCGGGCACGATTTCCTGAGCGAAGACTCTAAGCAATGTGAAGCTATTGCTCTTTTCACAGTTTTCGAATGCATAGAATCATAAGGCAAAAGATCTTTTTTAGCACGTGGGAAATAGCCCCCAGCAAACGTGCCTTTCAAGGAAAGTTAGTTTCAGGTCTAAAAACTGTAAAACGTTAGTGTCGGGTAGTTCATGGGTAAAAGAGAGCCCAAGTCCATGTTTGTCAAAAACACTTAAAACATCACCTACTGTTGAGGGGTAGGTGATGGAAGTCTGCTGTTTTAAAAGCACTAAAAAATCGTCAACATACCTAAAAACATGTAAAACCACCCCCCATGCAAACATTTATCTAAAGATTTGTCAATCTTTGTTAAAAAGATGTCGCAAAAAAACGGGGCCACGCAAGACCCTATACAGATACCATTGCGTTGCAGATAAGGCAGATTGTCAAAAAGAATAAGAGTAGAACATAGGTAAAATTGCAATAAATTGATAAAATTATCCACCGACAATCTTGAAGAATTCTGAAAAGACACGTCGCCGTTTGCTTCAATGCACTCCTTTACAGCCAACAAAAGCTGGTCTTGGGGAATAGAGTAAAACAAGTCTTTAACATCTACTGAAAACCCAAAGCCAATATCGTCAGTACTCTGTAGGTACTCAACAACATCAATCGATTTTTTGTCAGGAAGGGATCGTCCAAAACAAGTGATTTGAGATGCTTCTGCAAAAAGCCGCTAACGTTTTTTTGCCACGAACCGCCCTCGCTGACAATCGTTCGGAATGGTAGTTCTGGCTTGTGGGTCTTGGCTGTAAAGAAAGCATTTAGGCTATTACCTCTAGATTTATTTATATCCCTAGCAAGCGCTTCCAAATTTAAATTTTTACAAAATTTAATGAACTTTGTCTTAACTCTAACAGCAGTTTTCTTAACCTGTACAAAGTTCTTATTGACCGTAGCACGTGCTTTCTCGTTATACAATTTTTCAGGCAAAACAACAAATCCCGTCTCTTTGTCAGCTTAAACAAGCTTTAGGCTATTCTGCCTAAAGAAGTTAATGACACCTTTCAACACTCGATCAGTCTGGACACTTTCGCTGTTTGATGAACAATTCCGCAAACAGTCCACCCCCTCCAGAAGGCAACGGTCTTGGTCCTCTTCATCTCTTACTTTAAGGGCCATTTTTCTGTTTGCAGCGATCAGCTCATGTGCCGGGACATCAAGCTCCAAACTGTATTTTGGTCCTTTTTCAAGAAGTCGCATGACGTTGTCTGGCACAGAGATGTCCCCCAGTACTGTTACATTTCTCTTAATAACTGGTGTCTTCTTCTCCCCCAAGCACAATAGCAGCTGGTTCAAGATCCTTCTCCAATGAAATTCTGTGAGTTGAGCAGCTGTTTTCTTCATTGCAGATAGCGTTTTTACGGCGAGCCAATCGGGATGACCATGGTAGCACAACATTCGCAACCAGTCTTGGAAAAGACGAACTTGTCGCCAAAGCTCTGAGCGCATTAGTTTACATATTCTTTTGATATGTCCCCACGACGGTTTTACAGGGCCGAAGAGAGCACTTACTTCTTCGGGAACGAGCCCCTTGCGCATGCAGAAGGCATACCGTCTTGCTTGGCAGGTTGCGTCCACGATATGCGTCAATAAAAGGTCCTTAGTTCGAGAAGAAGGCGGAACACAAAAGAAAGGGCCCACTGTAGAAGAAAGATACTGCATTAATACCTATATAAGATCACTCGTGGTTTTCAATAAATTCAGTTGTGAGTAGCGCCTTTGTCCCGTCTTCTTTCTTGTGGTGTGTTTATTTCGGCGCAGTTTTTCATAGTACGAATATGAACCAACTAGCCCAAGAAACGGTAATAATGCAGTATCTTTCTTCTACAGTGGGCCCTTTCTTTTGTGTTCGGCCTTTTTCTCGAACTAAGGAACTTTTATTGACGCACATCGTGGACGCAACCTGCCAAGCAAGACGGTATGCCTTCTGCATGCGCAAGGGGCTCGTTCCAGAAGAAGTAAGCGCTCTCTTCGGCCCTGTAAAACCGTCGTGGGGACATATCAAACGAATATGTAAACTAATGCGCTCAGAGCTTTGGCGACAAGTTCGACTTTTCCAAGACTGGTTGCGAATGTTGTGCTACCATGGTCATCCCGATTGGCTCGCCGTAAAAACGCTATCTGCCATGAAGAAAACAGCTGCTAAACTCACAGAATTTCATTGGAGAAAGATCTTGAACCAGCTGCTATTGTGCTTGGGGGAGAAGAAGACACCAGATATTAAGAGAAATGTAACAGTACTGGGGGACGTCTCTGTGCCAGACAACGTCATGCGACTTCTTGAAAAAGGACCAAAATACAGTTTGGAGCTTGATGTCCTGGCACATGAGCTGATCGCTGCAAACAGAAAAATGGCCCTTAAAGTAAGAGATGAAGAGTACCAAGACAGTTGCCTTCTGGAGGGCGTGGACTGTTTGCGGAATTGTTCATCAAACAGCGAAGGTGTTCAGACTGATCGAGTGTTGAAAGGTGTCATTAACATCTTTAGGCAGAATAGCCTAGAGCTTGTTCAAGCTGACAAAGAGACGGGATTTGTTGTTTTGCCTGAAAAATTGTATAACGAGAAAGCACGTGCTGCGGTCAATAAGAACTTTGTACAGGTTAAGAAAAGTGCTGTTAGAGTTAAGACAAAGTTCATTGGATTTTGTAAAAATTTAAATTTGGAAGCGCTTGCTAGGGATATAAATAAATCTAGAGGTAATAGCTTAATCTTCTTCATGGATCACTGCCTTGTCGTGGCGGAGGGGCTTGCGAAACTCGATGAAGTCGTGAGCTCTGCTGTGTAGGGCCACCCAAGATAGACAGGTCACGGCAGAGAGTTCTGACAAAATGTGATTCACTGGAGAAGGTAATGGCAACCCACTCCAGTATTTCCTGCCAAGAAAACCCTATGGCCAGTCACAATACCATTAATGATATGGCGCCGGAAGATGAGCCCCCCAGGTTGGAAGGCGTCCTACATGTTACTGGGGATAAACAAAGGGCGATTCCTAGTACCTCCAGGACGAATGAAGCGGCTGGGCTAAAGCCAAAAGGACGCTCAGTTGTGGATGTGTCGGGAAGCGACCGGAAAGTCCGATGTTGCAAGGAGATGTATCACATAGCAACATGGAATGTAAGATCTATGATGCAAGGTAAACTGGATATCGTCAAGCGAGAAATGGACAGATTGAACATTGATATCTTGGGTATCAGCGAGCTCAAGTGGACCGGAATGGGAGAATTTAACTCCGGCGACCATTATGTCTTTTATTGTGGGCACAAATCCAAGAGAAGGAATGGGGTCGCTCTCATAGTAAACAGAAGAATGGGCAAAGCAGTGCTAGAGTACAACCCCAAAAACGACCGAATGATTTCACTTCGGATCCAAGGTCACCCTTTCAACATAACAGTTATCCAAGTCATTGCACCGACCACTACTGCTGAAGAAGCTGACGTTGAGAGATTTTATGCGGACCTACAATGCCTTTTAGACCGCACCCCATCATCAGACGTCGTTTTTCTCATAGGAGATTGGAATGCTAAGGTAGGGAGTGAAGAAATATCCGGAATTACAGGCAAGTTCGGTCTTGGTGAGCCAAATGAAGCTGGGCAGAGGCTAGTAGAGTTTTGTCAAGAAAACAACCTGACAATAGCGAATACTCATTTTCAACAGCACAAGAGGCGCCTGTACACATGGACTTCGCCGGACGGTCTGTACAGGAATCAGATCGATTATATTATTTGCCGACAGAGATGGAGAAGCGCTATACAAGCAGTAAAAACAAGGCCTGGGGCCGATTGTGGCACCGATCATCAGCTTCTTGTTGCCAAGATTAAGCTTCGATTGAGGAAAACGCAGAAAACTAGAAGGCCTTTCAGGTAAAATCTGGATCAAGTTCCATTAGAATATGCTGTGGAAGTGAGGAATCGATTTCAAGAATTAGGTCTAGAAGACAAAGAGCCCGAAGAGATGTGGACTGATGTTCGTGATATAATACAAGAAGTTGCTACTAAGGTAGTTCCAAAGCAAAAGAAATGCAAGAACGCAAACTGGTTATCTGAAGAGGCTTTGCAAATAGCTGAGGAAAGGAGGATGGCAAAAGTTATGGGGGAAGAGAAAGATACAAGGTTCTCAATGCGGATTTTCAGAAAATTGCAAGGAGAGATAAGAATGCCTTCCTGAACATACAGTGCCAAGCAGTTGAGGACAACAGCCAATTAAGGAACACAAGAGCTCTGTATAAGACAATCAAAGATATCAAAGGAAGCTTCTGTGCTAATATGGGCGTGATAAAGGACAAACGATGCAAGGACCTCACTGAAGCCGCAGAGATAAAGAAGAGGTGGCAGGAATACACAGAAGAACTGTACAAGAAGGACCCGAATGTGCAAACCCAACATAAGACGGTTGTGATCACTGATCTCGAGCCGGGCATCCTGAAGAGTGAAGTTGAATGGGCCTTAGCCAGCCTTGCTAAGAACAAAGCTAGCGGAATTGATGGCATTCCAGCTGAGTTGCTTCAAAACCTCAACCATGACGCTGTTAACATTCTGCATACATTATGTCAGAAGATTTGGACAACCCTGCAGTGGCCACAGGATTGGAGGAGGTCAGTTTACATCCCCATTCCAAAGAAAGGCAGTGCCAAAGATTGTTCCAACTACCGCACGATCGCGCTTATTTCGCATGCTAGCAAGGTGATGTTGAAAATCTTCCAAGGTAGGCTGCAGCAGTACGTGGATCGGGAGCTTCCGGACGTGCAAGCTGGGTTTCGCAAGGGCAGAGGAACTAGAGACCAAATTGCCAACCTTCGCTGGATCATGGAAAAAGCAAGAGAGTTCCAGAAACCCATTTACTTCTGCTTTATTGATTATGCGAAAGCGTTTGACTGCGTAGATCACAGCAGATTGTGGCAAGCTCTCCAAGAGATGGGAGTTCCAATTCACCTCATCTGTCTCCTCAGGAACCTGTATGAAGGGCAAGAGGCCCCAGTCAGAACTGGGCATGGTCTTACTGATTGGTTTCCGATTGAGAAAGGAGTGAGGCAAGGCTGCATACTGTCGCCCTGCCTATTTAACCTATATGCAGAGTGCATCATGAGGAAGGCTGGTCTGGACGAGTCTTCAGCTGGAGTGAAGATTGCTGGAAAACGTATCAACAACCTTAGATATGCGGATGATACCACTTTAATGGCAGAAAGTGAAGCGGAACTCAAGAGACTTCTGATGCGCGTACAAGAAGAGAGTGAGAAGTTTGGGCTTAAACTGAACATTAAAAAGACAAAGATCATGGCGTCTTGCCCTATCAAGTCCTGGAGCATCAAGGGACAAGAATTGGAAGCTGTGACAGATTTTCTCTTCTTGGGCTCCAAGATTACCTCGGAAGGAGACTGCAGCGATGAAATTAGGAGACGCCTGCTTCTGGGAAAGAGAGCAATGGTTAGCCTTGACCGCCTAGTAAAGAGCAGAGACATTAGTCTGCCAACCAAGATCCGTATAACTCGTGCTATGGTCTTTCCAGTTGTGATGTATGGATGCGAGAGTCGGACTGTGAAAAAGGCTGACCGCCGAAGAATTGACGCGTTTGAATTGTGGTGCTGGCGAAGACTCTTGAGAGTTCCTTGGACTGCCAGAAGATCAAATCAGTCAATATTGTCGGCCATAGACCCTGACTGCTCATTGGAGGGTCAAATTTTAAAGTTAAAGCTCAGCTACTTTGGTCATCTGATGAGAAGAGAGGAGTCGCTGGAGAAAGATTTGATGTTGGGAAAGGTTGAGGGTCGCCGGAGAAGGGGTAGGCAGCGAACGCGATGGTTAGATGGCATCCTCGAGGCACTGCAGATGAAGTTATCTGATGTTAGGAAGATAGTGAGAGACCGGAAAGCGTGGCGTGACATGGTCAATAGGATCACGAAGAGTCGGACACGACTGAACGACTGAACTGAATAGCCTAAATGCTTTCTTTACAGCCAAGACCCACAAGCCAGAACTACCATCCCGAACGATTGTCAGCGAGGGCGGTTCGTGGCAAAAAAACGTTAGCGGCTTTTGGCAGAAGCATCTCAAATCACTTGTTTTGGACGATCCCTTCCTGACAAAAAAATCGATTGATGTTGTTGAGTACCTACAGAGTACTGACGATATTGGCTTTGGGTTTTCAGTAGATGTTAAAGACTTGTTTTACTCTATTCCTCAAGACCAGCTTTTGTTGGCTGTAAAGGAGTGCATTGAAGCAAACGGCGACGTGTCTTTTCAGAATTCTTCAGGATTGTCGGTGGATAATTTTATCAATTTATTGCAATTTTACCTATGTTCTACTTTTATTTTTTTTGACAATCTGCCTTATCTGCAGCGCAATGGTGTCTGTATAGGGTCTTGCGTGGCCCCAGTTCTTTGCGACACCTTTTTAACAAAGATTGACAAATCTTTAGATAAATGTTTGCATGGGGGGGTGGTTTTACATGTTTTTAGGTATGTTGACGATTTTTTAGTGCTTTTAAAACAGCAGACTTCCATCACCTACCCCTCTACAGTAGGTGATGTTTTAAGTGTTTTTCACAAATATGGACTTGGGCTCTCTTTTACCCATGAACTACCCGACACTAACGTTTTACAGTTTTTAGACCAGAAACTAACTTTCCTTGAAAGACACGTTTTCTGGGGGCTATTACCCACGTGCTAAAAAAGATCTTTTGCCTTATGATTCTATGCATTCAAAAACTGTGAAAAGAGCAATAGCTTCACATTGCTTAGAGTCTTCGCTCAGGAAATCGTGCCCGCATCAGTTGAAAACCAGCTTCCATAATCAGATGAGCCGGCTTTCGGCGGCTGGGTTCTCCTGCTCTGTGTTGGTTGCAGTTTGCGAGACCCTCCTTCAAAAGATCAAGAGCGGTACGCGAAGATGTACTGGAGAGGATAGACGGAGGACGCAGAAGCCGCTTGTTGTGCCTTACATGCACAGAACCTCACACAACCTGAGGAAAGTGGCCAACAGGCATGGCGTGAGCGTCGTTTTTTCGGCTCCTAACAAGTTGGGAAAGTTGTGCCCCCGAATTTGCAACCCAAGAAAAGGGTGTTGCCAGATAAAGCACGACTCTCCGTTTACAAAGTGTTCTGTTGGAGTGGTCTATGCTATTCCCTTGACGTGTGGAAAGTTGTACGTAGGCCAAACTGGCCGATGCATCAACGAGCGTTTGGGGGAACATGCACGAAATTTGTCAGATTTAAAAGACAAGTACGCACATTTGGTTGCGCACGTAATCAACTGCAACGGATGCGGGGCCAGGTTGAATGAGACCAAGATTCTTGGAAAGGGTAAGGATAAAACGGCACGTGTTAGTTTGGAGGCTTTCTACATTAAGAAGTTTGACAGCAGGTGTATCATCATCCCCTCATTATCTCTTCTGGCCTCCGAAATTAGGTTTTTAGATTCTGTTATCCATTAACCGAGTTTTCCTTGCGTTCTCGATGGTCTATTGATGATTTCCCCTATCTTTCTCCCCATCCTTCTTTCCCTTTGAAAACTTCGCCTATATAAGATCACTCGTGGTTTTCAATAAATTCAGTTGTGAGTAGCTCCTTTGTCCCGTCTTCTTTCTTGTGGTGTGTTTATTTCGGCGCAGTTTTTCACAGTACTTATAGGAAGGGAAAGGCGCGGTAACTGTCTCACTTTTTTTCTGTGAACACCTCAACCGCGCCGTAAGGGAAGGGTGGAAAGTGGGAGTGAAAGTGGAAATAGAGAAAGAGAAGCCGTAGTGGAGGGCTACGGAGTAATTTCGACCACCAAGGGATATTTAACGTGCGCTGACATCGCGCAGCACACGGACGCCTCTTCGTTTCGCCTCTATCCCCCTTGAATTGCCGTCTTGACATATTTCCTGCTTTCATCACACGATACGTGTACATAGACATATACATAGGCGCACTGGCGTGGCGTATACATAGCGCCGTGGCCTGTAGCATGTACTGAAGCCTGTATTTTCTTTCGGGGTATAGGGCTAGTAACGCAAGCCACATTGAAACTTTGGATATCTTAGAATGTGATGATTTTGGCTAGTAGTTCATTAACATGATCTTCCACAGGGCTTGCGCCTAGTCTTTTTCTTGTTCGCGTTATGTAATCTTGATGTATAAAGTATCAACATTCTGTAAACTTTGCAGCAAAACTCTTGACTCGCTCACTTACTCATCACCGGTATTTCTATTCGTCGCCTTCTTGAGCGATGATTTTAGGGCGAAAAAATTTCTTGCTTCATAATTGGCGTGGGCAGAAGCTTTGGGGAGAGCGTGTTCACAAGAACTGTCAATCATCAGTTGCATGAGTAATCGAAATCGTAATTGATTACGATATCAGGCAATTTGACCAACTATTTGCCCAATCAAATTGGCCTATTCTATTGCCAACTCGATGGCGACCTCCAAGACTGAATGGGCCACCGTCAAAAATTGGCCGCCTTGACACCCGAAATTTGAGAGCGACAAGATTGTGCCAAAATCGATGTCTAACGCAATTCGATTACGGCAAATTGATTAGTGACCTTGAATCTGTGATTGGAAATCTTCAAAATTCACTTCCTCCCCCCCCCCCCTAGATTTCCAAAATGTGACTTCGTGAGCAACTAACCAAAATCGATGTCCAACGTAATTCGAGCATGATCTTCACATTGGGTTGGGCGTCTTCCAGTTTTAGCCTCCCTGGACACAAACATTTGAGCGGTCCGTACAAAACATGATGTCTAACCTTATCTTACTACAGCCAACTTAGTGGTGACCTGCCAATTTATGAATGCCACACATGAAATATGGCCTCCCTGAACGCCCTAAATTTGTCTTTGTCCTAATTTGGTCAACATTGATGTTTAAGCTAATCTGAGTATGGCCAATTCCACGGTGACTTGTATATATTTGTGGGTAACGCTCAAAATTTGGACTCATGTGCTCATGAAACTAGATTTTGTCCGATTGTGACCTAAATTGCTGTCTCACCTAATTTGATAACGCGATCCTGACAATGCCTTCCTAATTTGGGCAGTCTGCCCTCAAAATTGGGACTCTTTACTCTGAAAATTTGGCTTTCGAATTTCAGTGATAGAAACGGCAACTAAGCCACAGCACTGGCAACGATGCACACAACCAAACAGGAAACAAAACTCGACATGCTTTCGCATTTTTGCAGTTAAACAGACATACGTGCATCTCAATAATTTTTATCCTCTAGCGTACCTGACGAATTATTGTAATTGGAGCGTTGCATTATTCTACATTACGTTGGTATGTAAAGCACTAACCAAGGGCACGTAGCATATAGCTATGATTCATGATCATGACTAGGTCGCCATGATTAAGCGTAATGCATTTGAAACTCGACGCATTGACATTACGTTACTCAGTCAAGTACTCACACATTCTGCGTAGCTTAGTATCAGCGATCCTTCATGACTATTATTTCGTATCTCGACATTAAGTAATGGTTTTATAAACTCGGCATTTGCATTGTGTTGCTGTGTAAACTCCCGAGTCAAGCTACGTACACATTAACTTCGAGCCATCAAACATGACATTGTATACTGACTATAAATTATCAGGTATGACTGAGCGTAAGTATTGGCATTGAAGGCTCAAAGAAGATTACGGTTTATTATTCGTGTCCACACATGTCATCTTGTGCTATGTTACCTTCCAGCAATTCCATCATTCGAATCTCCTACAATGGACTGTCAAAACCAACAACGCCGGCATTTTCCCTGAAGGAGAAGGCTGTCACATTAAAAGACCTGAGATGACCAGGCCTCCAAGACTAGAGCGAGGCTACCACGCTTGAACAGACAACGAAGGACGGGCTGCGCGTTTCGCCATTCACGTCATCTGTCCACGCTACAGTTAAAAATTTTCGTCATTATAGATTTTTTTTATTAATGAGGAGACAAATAGGAAGAAAAGGTATATTTCTTTCTGACTTTATTGTGTTGCAGTTAAAGAACAGTATAACGAACTTCGAAATGGTTGGTTGGTTAGTTGGGTTTCACTTGCAGAAACGACTAAAACTATGAGAACCCTGTAGTGGAGGGTTGTGGTAATTATCACCACCTGGGGCTCTTTACCGTGCACTAACATCGCACATCGCACATGCGCCTTGTTTTCACCTCCATCGAAAAGCTGCCTCTGCAGCCGGTATTCGATAGCGCAACCTTGGACAAAGCAGTCGAGCTCGTCAGCCACTGCACCACCACTGTGGGGTAGAACTCAGAATTGAAAATGCGTCTTCAACCATAATGAATACAGGGCTCATATATTTCACAATTGAGATCTGCAAAATTTTCATAATGCTAGGAGGGATTCCGTTTTCAAGGAGGGATTCTCTAGTCATAAACACTGCTACATACGTAGCAATGACAATTATAAATAGGAATTTTGCTATGAAATTTAAAACCGCAGTAAAAATAGGTTGGTAACAGCATTATGAGTTTATATGCCAGTGCTCACAATCCATCATCAGCATATACTAAATGCCAGCGCTAGCCTACGTACTTTTTTGCGTATGATAGCCGACTGCTGGTTTTTATTCCGCATAAAATGTCGCATGTCAAGATTACATATACATATTCAAGAAGGAGTGTCGCATACAAAAGTTGCAACAATTACATCAGCAGCTACTATGGCTCGCTCTAAAAATAGTTTGCTCGATGCTGCTTTTTTTTAAAGCGAAAGCCTTTATGAGACTCATAACCGTCCTTCCGTCCTCAGAAAGTGACCGCAGATGTTTTCGCGAGATCCAAATGCTTCCGCGGGATATCGGCCAGTTTTAAAAATAAAAATTATCCTCCACCGAAAATGGAACTATGTCCCGCTGGGCCCGTGCAAAGCATATCTTAGTTCTTGTGTAGCGTTCCTGCTATCTCCATGGTAATGTAGGGGCGCAACGAAGAAACCTTTATTCCGGTCGCAAGAGGGCTAAGGAGTGCGCTTGACGTACGCCATGTGCCGCAGCCTATGAAGGGCAAGCTCTGAAACGGGCGCGTGCCGTCGCCACCGAGTGGAGCTTCTCACCTCGAATTTGGCATGGAAGTAGCCATGTGAATTATTACAAGCAAACACTACATCGAAGCGGCCCCTTAGGGTTTCGCCGTATCACTCTTAGGGATCTTAAGTGCCTCAAGAATATTTCTATTCTGAGTAATATATACCACTATTATTGTTTTCTTGGTGGATTTTCCTTGCGTATCAATCTCATAATGAGCGCCTCATTTTCCCCTCGTTTGTTTGCAGATTAGCCCAGCGAGAACATCGTTCCGGAGGATTTGTTTTGGCAGCTTAACTAGGACCTCAACAGCCTTCACCCTCCTCGTTCGAACACGTTCTACGTGGCACTCGCGGTTGCCAAGGCACTCAATGGGGACCACTATCAACGATGGTGGCGCTGGCGAATACTCTCAAGGATATGTTACACGGAACGTACATATTTCTAACACATTAAATGGGCCTGTGCTCAGTCGTTAGAACATCAGACACAGCATAAGGTGATCGTGTATTCGGATTCTACCGGCTTTATGTCGATGTTTTTTGTCTTTATAATCATTTATCTCATACAATTATTCTTGACACTGATGAACACCAGAAAACTGTGCCTCCAGTGCTTAGGTGGCTGTTGGCTACGTTTTAAGTGTCTCATAACGAGCGCCTTATTCTAGCTTGTTTGCTATTTTCTTAAAAAGGAGCTGAAATCGGAAGCTTGATGCAATACCCTAGCGAAAAACCCTATGAGTCACAATATATAGATTTCTCATACTAAACTCATACTAATATCGTATAAGCCTCATATAATCTCATACAGATATCAAACGACGTATGAGAACTATATGAGATTGTATGAGGTTTCTATGAGTTTAGTATGAGAAATCTATATGAGGTTATTGTGACTCGTACAATTTTTTTCACTAGGGTAGGTAGCTTAAGATTGTTATCCAATGGTTGTAACCACCCCGTTCTTTCACGTTTCTTGTAGTGCTGCCGCTAGAACCAGCTCCTCATCTGCCGATATGGAAGAGGGTGGATGCGTGTGCCTTAATGACTAAATTAATATCTAGTCGTGGTCAACACAAAGCAAAAATACACTATGAATTTATTGACGTCAGTCATTGTTAGTCGCATTTGTAATCGGCTTATAACTAGCGCTTCGTTTCCGCTTCCTTATCGTTTGGTGTTTCAGATACTGAGGCAGCTTACGACTCAGACAAACGGTATCTGTGGGACAACAGGGGCACCCATCATGGGAATATTTATTTACGAATTTCAAGATGCTTGCACGGAAAGGATCCTCTTAAACATAAGATGTGGACAGGATACGATCCGGTAATCCTGCAGAAAACTTAGCAATAACAAAGTCGATTCCTGCACTTGGCCACTTTACGTTTTGTCATGCATTCTTGGTACCTCGCTACAAAGATACTGCGATTAGCCTTCACGGGATACTTATGATGATAGTCACGGGAGCCAAGGGAACACAAAACTTCTAATATAATGAAACTTTGTTTTCTTACTTTGCAGTGCAACACAGCATAGAGAAAAATACTCCCTTTTGTGAACTCACATATGCTGCCATCGTTTGATCCAAGCTCTTTTCTGAGATAGGGTCATCATTTGGCCGTTCAGCACTGCAATGCCTACGTTCCCTGTACTATTGGGTTAGCGGACCGCCTAAGGATTGCACTCGCACACACTGACTCTGCTCAGCCTTAACGTATGGCGGCAAGGATGCCCCAAGGAGTATTCAATTTGTTCGAGAAAGCTCACCGCTTAGATATTTGGCTTTTTCAGACACAAATTTTCACACGCAAAGTAGTAGTGAACAGTGAGTAATGTGAATTGTTCATCATAAACAGCCAACATTGTGCAAGCGCGGCTAACAAGGTTACATATTCCCACACAATGATTTGTATTCATGATGGCTGCCGCGCATTCTTAATACTGCGAACAGTGAAGCGTAAGCGCCCTGTATCAGTGTCTGTGTCTTTTCTATTAGACCTATAGATGTGTAAGAAAACTAGGATGCTTTGCTAGATAGCATGGATTAACAGCATGGCAGTGCCCCTCTGTTCAGGGGCGTGTCCAAACCTTGGATGTTGTGGCTATGGTACATGGCGCTTTTTATTGATTGACGCTCTTCGTCTTCCTGCGAAGGTTGCCACTGAAATTGTTTTGTCATGCGAGGCCTTAAAATACACAAAAAATAAACATACCAAGTTTATACTGGTTACAATGAGCGTTAAGCTAACGCTTTAATCTAGGGCAGAGCTTAAAATTACCGCGATGTTTGTTCTCTTTGCAACTTTGTTTCTGAAGCTTGAAATTTGTTTTGTCTACATGTGCATATGGTGTAAATATATATTTCTTTTTCACATTCTACGAAGTGGTCAGCAGTCTTCATCCTTCCGAAAGAAGTGAACGTCGAAGTAAGCAAACGTATTTCCTGTATTTCCCAGATGAGAGCCTGAGTTGGATACACAGAAAAAGCGAGACCGTACCTGTCACATTAATGCTAGGTGCTTATGCAAAGCAGTACACATTCGCGTACATTTGCGCGAGAATACGTCTGCTATCTTCATGTCAATCGAACAATTTTTGTTGTGATATTAATAGATCGATGTGGAGGATTTGTATTCTGGATAAATTCTTGACAATATACAGAGTACGTTGTAACGCTATGAAAGGCTAGGCGCAAAAAGGACGACACGAAGATAGAATCACCTTGTCGTCTTTTTTCTTCATGTAGTTCTTTTTGCGCATAGCCTTTCACGCATTAGAGTACTCAAGCAAAACAGTCCAAAATCTCTTACAGAGTACATACTTACTCCACAAGAGCGGCATAGCAGATAAGAAAAAGTAAGATCTGTAAAAAGGCGTTCATCTTTACCACACGCTTTAGGCTCTCACTGCAACAAATTGGTTAGACCAAAGCTGGGGACTTATAGGACACGTACAGATTTATACTGCTTCGAATGCTGATGGAAAAAAAATAATAGCATACATTTGGCCTTGACCTGAGCTGATTCGACAGCATCGACAACACGTGATAAATGCTTTCAATGAATAAGGTTATGATAAGTGGAGCAGAGCGTTTGTCATTTGACATACTTTATGTTGTTCATCTAATGACGAATTGAAATATAATTCATATCGCAACATACAGTAAGATTTACCATAAAGGCACCCGATTTAACGTTGCAATGCCTAACGGTATCAAACATTTCTACATTTCTATGCTGTTACCAGTACGCATAATCGGGTTATAAGTATGTTTTGTACTAGCTGTAGCCACATTTTCAAACACAAATTCAAATATATTGTCTCATTATCATAGCCGAGATGCGAGCGAGGTGGAGAAAGGTACCAGTTATTCAACCATAGTTCGAAAAAACGACTTCCCCAAAATATAAAGTTCCGAGAACCATACCTCGCCAACTCTCCTAGCCAGTAGTATCGTCGAAATGCAAGATCTAAATGAACCCCAAATTTAAATTCAGGTTCTCATGTTCTAGCAGGCTGTATGCTACGTCTATTGACAAAATATTGATTTTCTACGCGCTAATAACTTTTACCCCATAAATGTTTCATGTTTTTAAAAACGCTGACTATCTGTGCTTCCATCATGAGTTTCCCCTGACGTATATTATAATGATAATGGTCAGAGAAAACGTTCGTTCTAAATTGTGGGTGGCCATGAGAAATAATTGTGATATTTGCTGAGCATCCTCTTACAGATCCGCGGAGCACCACTGCATCATCTAATAGTATCTGGTGCAGCAGACAGAATCTACACGTCTACTTAATTCTTAAAAAAAATCATTTTTCCTATCTTTGTAATTCCAGCCCTATCATGAAACGAGGTAGATAAAGAGAGAGAGTTTGGTTTGGTTTGTGGGGCTTAACGTCCCAAAGCGACTCAGGCTATGAGAGACGCTGTAGGGGAGCACTCCAGAAATTTCGACCACCTAGGGTTCTTTAAAGTGCACTGACATCGCACAGCATTGCTTTTCGCCGTCAGCGAAAAGCGACCGCCGAGGCCGGGATTCGATCCCGCATCGTTGGGAGCAGTAGTCGAGTGCCGTAACCATAGCGCCACCCCGGCGAAGCTAAAGAGAGAGAGAATGAAAGCTTATTCTGCAAGAAGATAGCGATCCTCTTGCTCCCTTGCTGAGACCTGAGATGGACGTCAGAGATCAGGCTGGCAAGCACTGCCTAGAATTGTTCACCAGAGAGAAATTGGCATATGCCGAAGCAGGAGCCTCCGAGCGTTTCCATACCATAAGGTTTGTGATGGCGGGCTTGCCGCATAGTTGAGAGCAAGGATTTAATAAATTGAGATACGCTGTCGCAAGTGCAGAGCTTTTGTTGCGACCGCGCTTACAGCCGCCGCCATGCGGTATAGCCTGCTTCCCGATGAGCGAAATGTATGGAGGAGCTTACTATAGTACGAATTAAGCTTACTGTAGTACTTGCGTATCGACAGATTCATACAACGAGATTCAGCTCGTTCCCCGCTGACAAAACCTCGAGCTAGATGTGAGTGGCCTCGTTTCCAGAGATGCGGGCGTGGGCAGGTACTCATAGCAGATATAGTTGCTTGCCATCGTTTGACATTGCGATAAGAATCTTTTATGGAATGAAAAATGTACGGCCCTTCACACAGTTTTATGAAAACGGTTTTATTCACTGAGAAAGGTGTATGTGCCTTTCTGAAAAGAGTCTAGGGCTATTGCAGCTTCGGCCTGTTTCGCACGGCCAGGGGCCATCATAGTCAACCACCTCGAGAGATGATCCTCTGCAAAACACGAAAGCGTCTATGTCTCTAACATTGCACTGTGTCGTATCAGCATACACGGCACTATCGCCCCCATGATGTTTCGTGCCCACCGCCTTGCGCCTAGCCGTCCTCTGGCTTTCGTTACCACAAGCTTACGTTGTCTTGGGGATAGATTAATTTCCACCGAGTACTTCGTGTAGCTGCAAACGTTTCGTTTCAGCCTTTATTAATTATCCCACCTGTCTTGAGCACTGGTTCGGGGCGCAAGGCTGTAAAGGGAGTCTACCCGCAGTGGTAGCGCAATGGTTATGGCGCCGCAGTGCTGCGCCCAGGGATGAGGGATCTAATTCCGGCAATGGCTGCCGCTTCGCGATGGAGGCTGTGTGCTCTGCAATATTAGCGCATTTTAAATAACCACAGGAGCTCGAACATTCCAAAGCTTACTACCACGACGTGTCTCATAGCCCGAGTCGGTTTGGGATATTAAATGATACCTGAAAACCAAACCAAAGTAGGATGATCGGTAGTTTTCAGTTTGCGTTGCCTTTCCAGGTAACGTTAGAGAGTGGTTTAGGAGTACATGAATGGGTATAATATAATAGGTCTCGGAAAGTGTTCCCCTCTAATTCATTTTCATCTATCGAGGTATTGACTATAATCGAAAACATTGTTTTTGTATCCTTACCTTGCCTCACTTGTAGTCGAATTTTCGTATATAGCAGAGGACGTCGGATATATTGTGATGTGCTTTGCTTACATCTTATGTGGTTTTGAGAGCACAATATTCATTATGCCTTTTGTTGTAACCACACCTTATTATGCATATACCATTAGTCGTCATCTTTGAGATGCCTATTACGATAATTGCACCATTTTTACTGCTCTGCCTAACTCTGCAAGTGAGCGATTTGAAGTTTTTCCAGCGTGATAAAAAGGGTGTGTTTTTGGAATATAGTTTTAACCTTCAGCTCACTATCCAATCAGGTTTTGCACGTTAACTTCTACTTCATTTATGTCACTGCATAAAGTGTGATGCTTAGTTGCGGGTCCGTAGCTCTAGACTAACCAGAAATCTACATTATGGCATCCGAAATGACGACATTTCGTGGTATTCTTCCGAAAATAAATATTATGTATTTATCGCCAAATAAAAGTCTATCCTAACATTGTTGCCTTGCCGTAGTGACTTATGATAATGTCGACAAATGTAAGCAAATGAAGTGGATAACAGAAAATGTGTTTTACAGAACAGCTTCTCTGGTACTAATATTTTTGAAACTTACATGACAGTAACATCTCGCTAACTTAAGCTGCATAAAGAACAAGAACAATTTTAAAACTTATTTTTTTTGTAAGTTGCTAAGTGTTCGTTTTTGAGAACTCTGAACTCAGGGTAAAATACACTTTAGCTCAGAAAACTCACAATCTCTAGAATGCGCTTCATATACACTGGTAATTCTATGCTGCTGTATCAAAGGTACTGGCCGTTTAACCGTCGTACCAAGTCATTAAATTTTTTTTCACTTGGTGGAGGTACATCAGAGGCCCACAATACTCCATATGCACTGGAACCTCTCAGCCAAACGCCGACTGCCGCAATGACGCAGCCCACCCCACTGCACCCAGCTCTGTCTGTAGGCTGCACTGGTATACCTACGTAAACGGGACCCCGCTAACTTCTGTAGTATCAGCGATAACGACGTCGATAATTGGCTGTTCGCCTACGAACGGATCAACCGTCGCAATCACTGGGACGACAATCGCAAGCTCAGAACGTCACCTTTTACATGAGCAACGTAGGCGATCTGCGGTTCCGAAACCACTAGTTGCATATTACCACTTCACGTAACTTAAGTTTTCTGAGGTCTTGAGCCGCCCCGCTCTTCGCAAACTCCGGGCCGAACAGCGTCCTCGGTTGCGAGTGCGGGTGGCCGGTGAAACGTTCCCGAGTTACATTGCGTATATTGTTGACTTGTCTCGCCGCGTTAACCCGACCATAACAGAACCCGAAAAAATATGTCATGTCCTTGTGGGAATAGATGACGGCGCCTTAAACATGCTCATCGCCAAGGATCCCACCATGGTCAAGGAAGCCTACGATTTCGCCAAAGTTATGGCGAGCTGCGCAAAAGCTTGGTTTGAATCGCCGCCCGCTGAAGCTTCGCTCGCTGGATTAGCCGCGGAGCGCGAGCCATCTGGCCTCTCCACAGATATCAAAGCTTTTGTGCAGGAGGAGGGCGCGCGACAACTGTCTGTGTTGCCGTCTGAGACAGAGTCACCAACTGGCCTTGCTCTGGAGCATCGCCGTGGAATCCAGCGACAAGTGTCAGACGCCGTCCCTAATTCTGGTACACAACCAGCTTCGATGACAACCCAACTTCCCTTCACTGCGCCTACAATTCCATCTTCTGGCGTTCCGCCGTTTAGGTACGCTGAAGTATTCGCGCCGGCTCCTGTTCACGCACTGCGTCGCACATATGTCGCCGTCGCTTGCAGTCCCCCTCTAGCGCCGGCATGTGCGTATGCTTTGCCCCCTGTGCGTTCGACACTAACTGCTTTTGCTCCTCTTCTGCCTCAGACCTCATATCATCAGCGACATCCCTGGGCACATTGCACGTTACTGCCGGTGCCGTTTATCTACGAAATTTGCTGCATTACCTGCGCCAGCGTTTTGGCCCCCGAGTACCCAGTCCCACCGGCTCCGCCAATAGCTTGTCCTGATCGTTCGGACGTATTCTTTCATCGTTCGCCCTCAACCCCGTCGCCGCTCCATTTCGCCAATGCGCCGACAACCCGCTACCGAGCTAGAAAACTAACCACAACAGTTCGCTAATCAAGAACAGCGTATTCGACATAACTTCAAAGTCCTCGTCTTCCTCCCGCGAATTATATTGCTGTAATCGTTGAAACGTGTTCATACTCGTGCACTCGCCGACACCGATGTCTCTGTATCTGCCATTAGCCATGAACTCTGCTGCTCCCGCCGAAATATGACATGGCCGCTCGTGGGACTATCGTTTCGTACCGCATCCGCTCCAGTATACAGCTGACAACTGTCTGCACTGCTCGCGTCGTCATTGCTAGTGCCTTGCACCTCATCGAGTTTGCCGTCCTCCCCGCGTGCTCTCATGATGTCATTCTCGGCTGGGAATTTCTGTCCCAGCATCGGGCTATCACTGACTGCACTGGATATGAAGTACAGCTCATTGAATTTAGTGATGCACTGTCTGATGCTCTGCTCCACAAGCGTGTGCTTGTTCTGGGCCAAAAATGTTCGTCGCCCAGGAAAAAACCATCCCACACTTTATTGCTGTTCTGTTTGCCCTCCCTCCTTCTTCCACCGCCGCCAAAGTGCTCTTTGTGACCTCTGACGTTGTTTGCCACTGTCATTATTGCCGTCCGTTTGTCGTCCTTGACGTGTACAACGGCGCCAGAAAAAATTCGGATGGCCAATCCTCTCGTGTTTTTCGCTATGTAGTTTATGCTTTCACTCCAACTCGTGTGGCTTTCGATCAGCTGCAGAGGGCCCTTTTTGACCTTTTGTGGGCAGTGCCCTAGAGCCTCGCCCCCGAAAGAAAATTTTGAATCTTTCACACCAAATCCGCTCCTCAGTCCACACCCCACAATCTTCCTTGAGCCGCACGACGACATTTTCCCATCTCATCTACCCTGGCGCTCAAACACTTCTCCAATAATGACCGTATCGTGTGTCCCCGACTGAGCGCCGTGTTACTGCCGAACAATTCGACGACATGCTGCAAAGCGGAGTAATGAAAGAATCTTGAAAACTATGGTCGTCTCCTTTGGATTCCAAGGGAAGGTAAGCATAACAGGGGCAGCAGAAAATTAGGTAGGTTGATGAGATCAAGACATTTGCAGGGGTCAAGTGGATGCAACTAGCACAGGACCAGGGTAATTGTATTAAATCGGGAGAGGCCTTCGTCCTGAAGGGGGTAGGGGTCCGGCTGATGATGATGACATTTCCCACCTGAGCACCCTAAGACCGCTGGGCAAGTTACAGAGCCTCAAGAATACTGTCAGGTCTTCAAGAGTGCGACGTGTGATAATATATTATTTAGTTCACACGAAAGGAAAGCGAAAAATCTGTCACAACCTTCATCTGGACACCTGAACCGTGCTATTCAAGAGGGAAAGAAGGGGGAAGTGAAAGCGGAAAAAGTGGAAAGGGTGCCGTTATCTAGGGCTCCAAAGTAATTTAGATCACCGGGGGAACCAGCACTGACATTGGAGAGCACACGGTCACCTCTTCATTTCGCTTCCATCAAAACGCCACCGCCGGCGGTCGCGATCGAACCCGGGTACTTTGGCACAGTAGAAAGTATCAACCACTGCACTACATTTTTTCTTAAGTGCCTTCTCAGGCACTAATTTAAATGTTACAGACACTGCTAAATATGCCAGTTCAAGCAGGCGTGGCGCAGTGAAATGTTTTTCAATCCAACCAGTTCTTCAAGAACAGCCATCCATTGCGGCTGCTCCGTTTGTACTCGATGCACCTCCGCAAAGTATGTTGCACTCTAAATAAAATTTTCACGGGCAGAACGAACAACAAATTCGGCATGTCTCACTGCCATTCTTGTGCTAAACAAACTGTCGAGGCTCTGGAGTACAAACATCTCATGCGCTGCGTCATCTTCTTTCTCTGCCGTTAAAGCATGATTCCTGAAGGCGTTATTGGTAGTTGCTTTATAAATGTTCGTTGTAATATGTCCCAGAAAGAAGATCTGGTCCCAGCATTCAATAAATGCATGCTGAATGCTTTCTGTGTTTTTTTTTGCATAAACTGCAATTACCTGTTCAGGATATAAAGATTCATTTTTTTTTTCTTGAGCCACGTTCTGAGTGAAAAAGTTTTAGTGTCCAGCTTGAAGAAAAAGGTTGTAGCAGAAGCTGTGGAGGCATCCTTTTGACTCTTTATGAAACGTCACCTCCTGGGCCTGCTCAGTTCGTCGCTCTAGAAAGAGGGACTGGCATCATAACATCAGTTAACTATTTCTACAATTTAATTTTGTTAACCAAAGAAAAGTATGCGATATGAAACAACAATGTCATGCAAAAAACCAGAGACTATATTTCACAGCATCACTGGTGGTAAGAATGAAATTAGGTCTATGCGTGCCCCGTAATTGTTTTTCCCGACTTGAACCTCGTACTCGCGGTCACTGTACCGTACTCTAGAAATGAAAACGAAAGCTGTATTTTCTGCTCTGTCTGATGTGTCCCGTGTATCGCGTCAGAAGGGCTTATGATCCGACCTTCACTTTTAAACCACAGTCAAGGAAGTGGACATATTTAGCTGACGTATGAATTGTTTGAGAACGCGTGTTAACTGGTTAATAGACATACCAAATACATTTTGCATTATATCATCAAAGAAATTCTATACACTGTATGAAACACCATGAAAGTAGCCCAGATGGTTTTATTACAACCTAACGCTCCAGACGCTGTAAGGCTAGATTTGTTTAATGTACTTGTAGGTCTTGAGGGAAATATTTGGTATATGTATGTCCTATAAATTGAAATTCGTGTACTAATACAGCAAGTGATACAATTGCTGAAAGTCAACCGCATTTCACACCCTGAACTCATGGCATCAGTGATTGGTTACCGATTGCAGTATGGTGGCTTCTTCTCTTAGCCTTTCGTGTGAGGTTCTTGAGATTAGGAAACTTCAGTTAGACAGGCTTCTTTGTGTCGTTAGTCTAACTGGCTCCTGCGCGGTAATGTGTTCAATGTTCGCTGCCTTCTGTTTACATGTCTAGGATTACCTTTTTTCCACCCGAAACATATATTTATTGAGTTTGCACCGTCGACCAAGTCGCAGACTCTAATTCATTGCTGACTGAGAAGAAATGAACCTTGCGAACAAACGTTTGGCGTGAGCTCGACCGCTATGTTGAGGTTCTCGAAGCTTTACAGTAGGCCGTTCTGTTTGGGTATTCGTAACTATTATTAGTCATGATCTCTTATACTGAACTAACTAGCCTAAAAGAAAAAAATCTTAGCTCTGACTATATAGTTATTTTATATATTGTAATCAATATTTCTGGTCGTTTGTATGGGAACTCATAACTAGGATGACACTTCATACCAGCAGGATAACCACGATGACGCAGTAAATGCAAATCGTAATGTAAAGCAGAATAATCTCTGGACGTAGATTTCCGGGTCAGACCTTTATTGAATATTGGCTTGAATTCTTGCAACATCCTTCTGGCTGCCGTTAACGCTAATTTCGCAGTGCCGGTGTATATTATTTATGAAGTAGACAACTAAGTCTACATGGAACTTGGAGGAAAATGAAAAAAGTATCAAATATTTCCATTGAAACGAGTCCTGTAGCCGCCTTGAAACCAGCTGTGGTTTCCGCAGTCCACATATGTAACCACTGCTTGTGAATGATGACAACAGCCGGGCTAATCCAGAATTTTCAGAACAAATTTTTTAAATGCTTTCATTAATTATAAAATGAAAAATCTGTCAAAAGCGGTCGTGAAATCTCGCTGGAGCTCATAATTTTAAATCTGCAGTTGTGTTCGCAAAACTTGATAGTTCGTATATTTAGCTTTTTCGCGAACGTAAATCATTAAGTACTGTTCAGAGAGATATGCCTGCAGCGAAATTTTGCTCTTCCTTTGACAAGTCATCTCAATCGTCGGTCATGCAGAGGTTAAGGTTTTCTTCGCATTACAGCATTCTCATGGAATGCTGGCGTGGCTGCTGCTTTTAACACATTATGAGCGAACAGTATCACTCTGAAATAATTGTACTAAATTCCTGAAAAAAGGCGGATCGGTATACGGTGGTTTAAAATTTTCCCGCTCATAATAGTTGCCTCCACGCACATTATATTGTTGAAAATGTGTAGTATAAGCATTAAAATTAGTCATTATTTTTCCAGCCAACTGTTGCACATTACAAACCGTTGGATATACATATATTATAAACACGATTGCACACCTTTGGGCGCTTGCTTATTGCTTTATAGTACACACATTAATAAAGCCACAAAATTGTAGGGATTTACGGTAACAGATTCGAATTATATATAACACTGTGTTGTTTCAGTTAACAAGGCGCCGACTTCTGATTCGTACGACAGCCTGCAACTTAAAATGTGGAATACAGTTTTTACCGTGCAGGGTATCCTAAGTGTTAGAAAACCAAATCCCACCAAAAAACCAAAATGCGTGAAAAGAGATTGCTGTCGCCAATACTGCTGTCACATAATTTCTTTAGATTAGGTATTCTAGGTGGCCCGCAGAGAACACTTGTCCTAAAAATTATTCTCAATGCGCCAAAGATTGAAGTTGTAGTTTCGAGAGATCATTTTCGACCGTACACAGTTTTCTGTAAACGCACTCGCTTTCCTTGGATACTAGCACTTACCCGTAAAAGAAAAATAACAAAGAAAGCATTGATGAAAGCGGTGCTGTTCCATTCGTGCTTTTAGTCTCGTATAAATATTACACCAGATATCTTGCTCACATATGTGAGCAACTTATGTGATGCAGGGGCCGTAAGGAACGCGAGGAAAAAAACTGCAGACGCTTAAAAGTGCCATGAAAGTTTGTATCACTCCAATCAGTCTTACCACGAGATCACATTACTTGCGATCAAGAAGCAAACTACCAGTTGGTTTTGTTTTTTACTGAACTACGTGGGATACTCATTAAAAATATAGATTTCATCTAACATGGTAACAAAATCTTAGATTTTATTTCATTCAGGAAATTACGTCCGTCTTAAGAATTTATAATAATTATCCATATAGTTTTAAACACGTTGCAGCGCGCTTGAACTTTGATTTCTCATGCGCTTCCACCCCTGGCATTCTATATACTTTCGAATGTTTCATATTGCTTCGCGTTTGTAGTATATACGAGCCGAGAAACGTTGTAGAATATTGTGAACTTGCTGAAAATTTTTTCCGGTGCCGAAATATAAGAGCAAGTAGGCAATACTTAATGAACGATTCAGCAAAAACATTGGTAATGGAAAAATGTTCAGGCATATATGAGCTTTTCAAGCAACAATAGACTTGTTGAAAACTTTTGTTCTCTCCTTTTGTTCCAAATCTAGGAAGTCAGTGTTTTCTTTTTTGTCCTCAAAAATTAGTGGGTGTAAGAGACCTAGATCAGTTGCCCAAGCACGCCCGAGAGCACTAAAATAGGGTTTATTTATAACAATTTTATTAACGATGCGAACGTAGCCTGGTAGAAATATTGTTTGGCATTCTCTGCCGCCCATATTGAAATGGCTGCGGTTAGGTGAGATATCAAGGAAGCAATTGTGATGTAAACAAGCATAAATCGTAATCAAAGTGTGATGAAATAAACTCCATGGGTTGGACAAAATGCAAATGACACTGTAACATTTCAAAAGTATAGAGTCGCACAAGCTGGGCATAGTGCCCGCCTGTGCTTAGCCCATGTGGGCAGTCCATGCGGGGATCATGCGTTTTGCAACTGGTGCTACGCAGGACCTCTAGTGGGATTCCCAGAGATACCCATTAGCTTCGATTGCTTACCAATATGGGGAGCCCAGATGTGGCTGCGTGCATTACCCAATGTGAAGAGCTTATCACTATTCCCGTTGAGTCCTATATTTTACTGATAGGGGCAGTCTAGTAGATTATCGTTCTGATACCTATGCCAGTTAATCCCAGCAATATCTTAAAAGTGTACATACGCTTCTACTTGAGCGAGACCAGTTTGGCGTTGCCCATGGGTCGATTTTCATTAATATGGTGATTTTAGCAGATGCAATTTCTGTAAAGTGTTCAAGTTAAGGATCTCCGGGTGTGCCGCTCTATAATGGCTGGCAAACACACAAATTAAACGAACAGTAAGTGCAGGCTCTGCGTCACGGATTGAAGCCATCAAGATAGTTTCCAATGGAAGCAGAGAAAACAAATGAGAGAAAGCTCCGGCTTCCGTTCTCGAAATCGCCAACAGAGGATGACAATAAAAAGACAACGAAATGTGGTTTGGCGCAAATGTTTGAAGCGGCTGCAGAGCAAGGATCGAGAAAAGTTAAAAGCGAAACAAAAAACATGGGAGATCCAGAACGCTTAGCTATTGCGCATCAAATCAGGCAGTAGAAATACACAATAAAAAACAAAACAAAATTAGGACACGCGAAATTGGACGTACAAGATACATGCACACAATAGATGAAAAATATCACTGCACGCCTAATTAAACTACGGCTTCTTTATCGCATGCGGTGAGAGGGGCTAATGTTGCTACTTACTGCTACTTACTTTTATTGTTACATACTTGTTGCGCGGTCAGTGCCATGCTCAGTTTGCTACACGGAGACAAAGCTTCTAAGCAACTAAAGGCGTTATGGGCGCTGCACCCCGATGGTTTCTGGAGTTCTTTTCCTAGTTTACCTCATTTCTAGCAAATAATAAAAAAAACTTGAAAGCTGGCGTAAAATAATTGTGTGCTCTTCTCTGCGATGTTGAGATTAGGCTGATGCTCAAACACCCTTCATGCTTTCTTTGTCCAAGACGCAGCATAGCACCAGCGAAAAGTATTATAAGATGCTACTGCAATTGCCAGAAAACGGTCCAGCAGTGAAGCTGTCCCTACAGCATCTTTTGATTTTTTATTGCTTTTGGTAATTATTTGCCACTAAACATATCCGTTCATTCTTGCTGGGCTAGCGAAATATACGGAACAATTTATATGGCCAAGGTTCATCTGTGATTTATGATTTACAGAAACGAGAGCTCCCTAACAACAAACTCAATTACCGTTTTTTCACCATGTTAGTTTTATGCTGTATAAGTGTGCTGGAGTGGCTCAATCGGTCCGCTGTTAGAGGCCCATACATTCTGGGATAACTCTGCTATGTTGTAGAGTATTGTTCTGCACATGGTTGATGTAAATGGTATATGCTTCCGCTCCGGAGTTCAATATCTCCTTATAAATTTATAGAAAGTAGTTAAATTGTACATAGAAAATCAATGGGCTGCGCTTTTGAAAATACATGTAAGGTGGCTGTAGATTAGCGTAAGGTACCTGATCAATTTAGTAATATTGGTGGTCTGAGCTTCCGATGCGTCCAAAAATTTTGCTTCTGAAGTTCATCCTTCTCTCAATATGGGGAATTAAGGCTTTCTAAGAGAATCGGAGTCAAATGTATTTTAAGGAATTGTGAAATACTCTAAAATACTTTAATGACCTCATTCGATTTACCTGCTCACTCGAAGCAGTCCACAATACCAATATTTTGTTAGAATTCAAACTTACTTATGCCGGGGCTTCATAGTTCGATTCATGACCAGGAGTCTGATAGAATCTTTTATCCCTATTTATTTCAAAGTCAGTAATAGTTAATATCGAGAGTTTTGAAGGTTAATACTATTTACAGCTGGGTTAATGCAAAATTCCGAGAAGAATTACTTTTAACTGCATTCGTTATTTCGCATAGAAAAAATCAGTCAGAGCAGTCATGAAAATTCGCTGGAGCTCATTATTTAAATCTGTGGTTCAGTTCGCGAAACTTGATAGTTGCTATATTCAGCTTTATTCGCAAATGTAAATCTTTAAGCACTGTTCAGAGATATGCCAGCAAGGAAATTTTGTCTGCACTTGACAAGTCATCTCAGGCGTCGCTCATGCAGAGGTTTTAGGTTTTCATCTCATTATAGCGTTCTCATGGATTGCTGGCGTGGCCCCTTTTTTAACATACTGTGAGCGAACAGTATCACTGTGCTATAATTCTCCTTAATCTCTGAAAAAGGGGGCACACTATTCGGTGGTTTAAAATTTTCCCACCTGAAATAGTACATCCAGAGGCAATTTATCGTTGAAAATGTATAGTATAATAATTAAAATTAGTCACTGACTTTCCGGCCACGTGTTGTACAATTTAAACCGTTGGATACACATAATAGATGCGATGGCACCCCATTTAGGTGCTTGCCTATTCTCTAGTGCACACCTTATTAAAGACAAACAGTTCTCCGTATTTACGGTGGCAGATTCTAAAAATGAAGAGCCCTGTGTCATTTCAGTTAAAAAGGCGGTGTCATTTTTTTTCGCACGGCAGTCTACTACTTAAAGTCTAGGCAGTCTACTACTTAAAGTCTGGAAAACACTTTCGCACGCAGAACCAACTTTTTGGCATCTCAGTTTATCCTAAGTCCTACAAACAGATTTCGCACGAACGAACGAAATTGCGTGGAAATAGATTGCTTTCGCAGATATTGTTGTTACATATTTTCGTTGAAATTAGTTACTCGAGGCAGCCTGCTCATATCGCTTATCCTTCTAAATATACTCAATGCGTCCGAGGCTAAAGTGATAGTTTCAAGGGAATATTTTCGCTTCTACACGTTTCCCTGTAGATGTACTCGTGTTAATTGTATACTTGTATTCACTCGTAAAAGAATAATAATTAGAAAGCTTTGGAAAAAGCGCACTCTTCCGTTCGTCCTTTTAGTCTTGTGAAAAAATTGCGCAATATATTGCATGCATTCGGTCACGCAGTGGCAGTAAGAAACGGGGGGAAGAAATTGCAGGATGCAATCAGTCGCATCGCGAGATCTCATTTCTTGCGATCATGAAGCAAACGTCCAGTTGGTTTTGTTTTTTACTCAAGTACGTGGGATACTCTTTGAAAACATAGATATTTTTTCTCATATGATAGCAAGTCCTTAGATATTTATTCCATTTAGTTAATTACATGCGTATTTATAATTTAAAATACTATTCCAAGTAATTTTCAGCACGTTGCAGCTTGCTTGAACTACCGTTTTGGTGCCCATGCCAGTTAGCGATGAAATACCTGTAATGTGCCCATGGGGCTTCTACTTCGGCGAGACCGGCTTGATGTTACCCATGTATTACACTTATGGGTCGATTTGGGCCTTATACGATTTTTGTTACCGTATGCTTTTGACAGATACTCATCCTAAGAAGCGTTCAAGCTCAGACTCTCTTGGTGTGCCGCTCTACAATGGCTGGCAAACAAAGTAAAACGAACAGTTAAAATACAGGCTATGCGTCGCAGATTGAAGTTATCAAGATAGTTTGAAATTAAAACAGAGCAAATACATGAGAGAATGTTTCTGTTCGTTTTCTAAATCGCGAGAAGAGAGCGGTAATAAAAAGTAAATGAAATGCGGTTTGGCGCCAATTTTTGAAGCGGCTGTGGAGCGAAGTTCGAGGGAAGTTAAATGCAAAACAAAGATCATGTTGAGATACCAAAACGCCTAGCTCAGTCAACGACTCGATGCGCATATATATAGATTGTGGGACAACTCTGGGATGTTGTAATTTACTGTTCCACACATGTTGATGTCAGCGGTATATGCTTATGATGCGCGATTCAATCTTGCTTATAAATGTGCATGCGCTCGCAGCGAAGAGTTAAATTGAACATAGAAAATCAATGGGCTGCATTTTTTAATATACATGTGAGGCGGCTGTAATTAGTGTAGGATGTATGATCAACATAATAATTGTGGTCTAAAGTCACAATGCGTCCAAAATTTTGCTTTTGAAGTTCATCCCTCTCTTAAGATGGGGGATTTAAAGCTTTTTAAGGGAATCAGAGGGTATATTTTTAAATATATCTTGGGAATTGCCAAATGCTGTAAGATACTTTAATGTCTTATTTGGTTGACTTTGCTGTCTCGAAGCAAATACAAACTGCAACAGTTTCTTGGAATCCAAACTTAATTATGCCGGCGCTTCGTAGTCATGATCAGGAATCCGATAGAGTCTTTTATCCCTATTTATTCCAACGTCAGTATTTGTTAATATCCGGAAATATGGAGATTAAAATTAATTATCCTCTCCAAATTTCCCTGAAGAGAAAGTAAAAACTACCGGCCAAACAAACACAAAAATTAAAAACTGCAATAAGAGAAAGTGGCTTTATTAATAATTTTATTCCACGGAGTGTGTCAGAATTAGTCGGTCATCCTCTTGGTCCGAAGGGCATCGGATGACGAGGGAATCGAGGATTGAAGCCGGGACCTTGCGGTACTTGAGGAAGGTAACATGTTCCGTAAAAAGGGTGGTTTGGCATCCTTATGCACGGACACATGGCTGGGCACTGAACTACAGGAAGCTGTGGGTTGCACTGCATCGCAAGAAAAAGCAGGAAGAATAAGAATATCAATTGGTTCCGAAGAATGAAAAAACGCAGCATATTTCACACCTGTTTCTGGCGACACCTTAACTGCGCCATAAAGGAAGGGAGGAAAGTGGGAGTGAAGGTAGAAAGAAAGAAAGAGGAGACAGAGTGGAGGGCTACGGAGTAATTTCGACCAATTGGGGATCACTAACCCATTTGGGAACACTGTACTTGAAAAAGTACAGCTACAATTCAAGTTCTTTTAAATTAAAAATGAGTATATTGTTTTCAGTAGTTCTCAATTTCGTCGGCAGGGAGGCAGCCAACACTCCTCAATCAAGCAAGAGCGTTGTTGTTGTTGTTGTGGCTGTAGGAAAAAGGAAAAGAAAATGCACGGGCCTCCTACTGGCTCTGTAGCTGAGCCACCTCCACTGCCTAGTGCAGACAGAAGAGAAAATTTTGAAGAAAGAAAAGGCAGAGGGAGAGAAAGACGCGCGCCGCAACAACAGCCGTCGTCCACCACCGAAACGGTGGAGGATGCGATGACGGCAGACAACACATAAAATTTCTGTGGCAGGCTAGCCCCCGCCGCAAGTGGCGGTGACCTGGCTTTCCCAGCGTTCGCAGCGCTCCTAGGGGTATATGTCTACGATCAACTGCTACCAAACTTCGTTCCCGCCAACAGCTCAGGTAAGCGCTTCGTAAACTTGTTTTCCTGGTTAGAAAAATCAATATTTCGCGACAATTATTCGCATATGTCTTCAAGAAGAGCGTAAGTAAGCACTGAGTTCTTTGAAATTGTCATACCTTTCGCGCGTTTTTTGTAATATCAGAGCAAACCTTGCTGTACTATGTATAGTACGCCGGTATTTCTTTAGTGCAAAATGGCTGTCGCTCTTCTAGGCAGCCGATACCATGAATCCAGTTGTTTTCTTCGGTAAGAAACCGTTCTGTCGGCTCAGCGAAGCACTCTAGATTGCAGCAGACATTGCATTGCAGATGAAGTTGATGTGGTTATAATTCCTCCAGACCCATCAGCAGAAAGAGATGAAGGGGTGGACGACGAAGACTGCGTAGATGCTATGCCAGTGAATGAAGTTTCTGGTAAGAACTATTTTTTCTGTTTAGTGTGGTAGCATTTGGTTTGGCACCTTGCGTATTCCCAATATTCGGCGTCAATGACCGCGCCACCAAAAAAAAAAGACAATCTTTTTCTTCGTAATTTCCATCCGTATCGGATGCAGTATGCACTCTGAATATTTGCATCAGTTTGGGCGGACGTGTCCGAGTGTTCTACGATCCACTTTCAAGTGGCAGTTCACCCTGCGCGGAAGCAGGTCTTTTGCACGGATTTACCGATGGTATTGCTTCCTCCTTTGAGCTAAAAAGACTATTAGGCATAGTTTTTGCAGCCGTGAACTGGCCCAAGGATCAACCTGAGTATACCTGGGAGAATTCAACTACAGGGCCAGCGGAGAGCAAGGCGATGTTGAGATCTGTCTGCAGCAGTTATACTCCGAGTCAAATATTGAGCACCATTCTTGATGACCAAATAGCCACTGATATAATAATACAGAGTGGCAACCAGCAAACTGCGAGCCTCCATTGCAAGCGACGTTGTACTTGACAAAGGAGGCTACTTTCCAAACAAATTATAAAAGCAACTGGGGTGCCTATACTGCCACTGGAGATCGACGTGGGCATGTAAGAAGTGCAATATAACGCTTTGTTTGAAACATGAATGCTTCAACAGTTTCATGCGCCTAAAAAACAGCATGGAGCGAGTGCTTGTTTCGCAAAAAGAAGAATCCATCGTACTATAAAAAGTACACCTCTGTAACTTTTAAAGGAATAAGGCTATATTCTTGCTACTCAAGCAGTTGTTATTCTCCACAGAAGAGACATCGTGCACCAGAAATAAAGAGAATTGTTCGCGATGATGTTTCTTGATTCCAAATGGGTTAAAGTGCGCTGACATTGCACAGCGCACGGAAATTCAGTTAAACGTTTTGGACAAGAATATACATCCTAACCCCCCTGATGGTTCACTGCCTTGTCGTGGCGGAGGGGCTTGCGAAACTCGATTAAGTCGTGAGCTCTGCTGTGTAGGGCCATCCAAGATAGACAGGTCACGGCAGAGAGTTCTGCCAAAATGTGATTCACTGGAGAAGGTAATGGCAACCCACTCCAGTATTTCCTGCCAAGAAAATCCTATGGCCAGTCACAATAGCAATAATGATATGGCCCCGGAAGATGAGCCCCCCCAGGTTGGAAGGCGTCCCACATGTTACTGAGGATGAACAAAGGGCGATTCCTAGTAGCTCCAGGACGAATGAAGCGGCTGGGCTAAAGCCAAAAGGACGCTCAGTTGTGGATGTGTCGGGAATCGACCGAAAAGCGACATAGCAACATGGAATGTAAGATCTATGACGCAAGGTGAAATGGATGTCGTCAAGCGAGAAATGGACAGATTAAACATTGACATCTTAGGTATCAGCGCGCTCAAGTGGACCGCAATGGGAGAATTTAATTCCGGTGACCATTATGTCTTTTATTGTGGGCACGAATCCAGGAGAAGGAATGGGGCCGCTCTCATAGTAAACAGAAGAATGGGGAAAGCAGTGCTAGGGTACAACCCTAAAAACGACTGAATGATTTCACTTCGGATCCAAGGTCACCCTTTCAGCATAACAGTTATCCAAGTCTATGCACCAACCACTCTACTGCTGAAGAAGCTGACGTTGAGAGATTTTATGCTGACCTGCAATGCCTTTTAGACCGCACTCCATCATCAGACGTCCTTTTTTGTAATAGGAGACTGGAATGCTAAGGTGGGGAGTGAAGAAATATCCGGAATTACAGGCAAGTTCGGTCTTGGTGAGCCAAATGAAGCTGGGCAGACGCTAGTAGAGGTTTGTCAAGAAATCAACCTGACCATAGCGAATACTCTTTTTCGACACCACAAGATGCGCCTGTACACATGGACTTCACCGGATGGTCTGTACAGGAATCAGATTGATTATATTCTTTGCCGGTAGAGGGAGAAGCGCTATACCAGCAGTAAAAACAAGGCCTGGGGCCGATTGTGGCACCGATCATCAGCTTCTTGCTGCCAAATTTAAGCTCCGATTGAGGAAAACGCGGAAAACTAGAAGGCCCTTCAGGTATGATCTAGATCAAATTCCATCAGAATATGCTGTGGATGTGAGGAATTGATTTCAAGAATTATATCTAGAAGACAGAGAGCCTGAAGAGATGTGGACTGATGTTCGTGATATAATACAAGAAGTTGCTACAAAGGTAGTTCCAAAGCAAAAGAAATGCAAGAAAGCAAACTGGTTATCTGAAGAGGCTTTGCAAATAGCTGAGGAAAGGAGGGTGGCAAAACTTATGGGGGAAAGAGAAAGATACAAGGTTCTCAATGCGGATTTTCAGAAAATAGCAAGGAGAGATAACAATGCCTTCCTGAACATACAGTGCCAAGCAGTTGAGGACAACAGCCTATTAAGGAACACAAGAGCTCTGTATAAGACAATCAAATATATCAAAGGAAGCTTCTTTGCTAAGCTGGGCGTGATAAAGGACAAACGAGGCAATGACCTCACTGAAGCCCCAGAGATAAAGAAGAGGTGGCAGGAATACACAGAAGAACTGTACAAGAAGGACCCAGATGTTCAAACCCAACATAAGACGGTTGTGATTACTGGTCTCGAGCCGGGCATCCTGAAGAGTGAAGTTGAATGGGCCTTAGCCAGCCTTGCTAAGAACAAAGCTAGCGGAATTGATGGCATTCCAACTGAGTTGCTCTAAAACCTCAATCATGACGCCGTTAACGTTCTGTATACATTATGTGAGCAAATGTGGACAACCCTGCAGTGGCCACAGGATTGGAGGAGGTCAGCTTACATCCCCATTCCAAAGAAAGGCAGTGCCAAAGATTGTTCCAACTACCGCACGATCGCGCTTATTTCGCATGCTAGCAAGGTGATGTTGAAAATCCTCTTAGGTAGGCTGCAGCAGTATGTGGATCGGGAGCTTCCGGACGTGCAAGCAGGGTTTTGCAAGGGCAGAGGAACTAGAGACCAGATTGCCAACTTTCGCTGGATCATGGAAAAGGCAAGAGAGTTCCAGAAACCAGTCTACTTCTGCTTTATTCATTATGCGAAAGCGTTTGACTGCGTAGATCACAGTAGATTGTGGCAAGCTCTCCAAGGGATGGGAGTTCCAATTCACCTCATCTGTCTCCTCAGGAACCTGTATGAAGGGCAAGAGGCCATAGTCAGAACGGGGAATGGTATTACTGATTGGTTTCCGATTGACACGGCAGTGAGACAAGGCTCCATACTGTCTCCCTGCCTATTTAACCTATATGCTGAGTGCATCATGAGGAAGGCCGGTCTGGACGAGTCTTCAGCTGGAGTGAAGATTGCTGGAAAACGTATCAACAATGTTAGATATGCGGATGATACCACTTTAATGGCAGAAAGCGAAGTGGAACTCAAGAGACTTCTGATGCGCGTACAAGAAGAGAGTGAGAAATTTGGGTTTAAACTGAATATTAAAAAGACAAAGATCATGGCATCTTGTTCTATCAGGTCCTGGAGCATCAATGGACAAGAAGTGGAAGCTGTGACAGATTTTCTCTTCTTGGGCTAAGATTACCTCGGAAGGAGACTGCAGCCATGAAATTAGGAGACGCCTGCTTCTGGGAAAGAGAGCCATGGCTAGCCTTGACCGCCTAGTAAACTTCACTCTGCCAACCAAGATCCGTAGAACTAGTGCTATAGTCTTTCCAGTTGTGATGTTAGACTGTGCGAGAGATAGACTGTGAAGAAGACTGACTGCCGAAAAACTGACGCGTTTGAATTGTGGTGCTGGCAGAGACTCTTGAGACTCTTGGACTGCCAGAAGATCAAATCAGTCGATATTGTTGACCATAAACCCTGACTGCTCATTGAAGGGTCAAATTCTTAAGGTAAAGCTCAGCTACTTTGGTCATCTCATGAGATGAGAGGCATCGCTGGAGAAAGATTTGATGTTGGGAAAGGTTGAGGGTCACCGGAGAAGGGGTAGGCACCGAACGCGATGGTTAGATGGCATCTTCGAGGCGCTGCAGATGAAGTTATGTGATGTTAGGAAGATGGTGAGAGTCCGGAAAGCATGGCATTCATAGGGTCACGAAGAGTCAGACACGACTCTTCGTGACCCTATGGACAAACAGCGGAATAAGTTGAACAAACAGCGCAATAATTATTTGTCAGCTAAGTGAATTTCAAAAGAAAAACCGGTTGTTTAGATTCCATACAAAATTTGAGGTTCTCGAAATAGACAAATAATATTTCCTCACTTGAATTACGCTGCTTATTACTATACGTACTTGAAGAGCTGCGTCATGAAATATTGTAGCGATCGCCAGATTATTTGATGGGGTTTGAGAGAGAGGTATGTGGTGGAGCATATAAGAGTCGTTGTTCTCGGTAGCGAAGTGTTATATCATTTTGGATGAGAAGTCTGTCCCATGCCCCGCTCGGTTGACGTGCGATCGACGATTGGGCTGCCTCGTTACCGGGGTCGCCTGCACGGCCTGGTACACAAACGATGTGAATGGGTAGGGGAGCTGTGGAGCTAGAGGTTAAGATTTGATGGGCGATTGGGTTTATTTTTCCTCTTGCGAAATTTTGAATGGCGGGTATAGGATTGCTGAAAATGAGTGCGACACTGGAAGAGGGGATGGCTAGTGCTATGGCTGCCTCTTCGGTTTCTGTCGACGTTTTGCTTTTACAGAGGCAGAAATTATGTGATTGAAGTTATAAGAAATCACACCGATGACATATGCTGAGGGGTGACTGTATTCTGCCGCGTCTACGTAGGCCGCTTTAGTGTCAGTCGCGTGGGCTTTGTGTAACGCCTTGGCTCGAGCTTCTCTTCGTGCCTTGTTCTGAGCAGAGTGCATTGTGCCGTCGTCACAAAACGTAGGCGAGGGCTCCCCGGCAGCCTTTCTCCGTGGGTTTTTATGTAGTCGAATTTTGACGCACTGATATTGTGATGGCACCTCTTTCTCGCTCCCATTTTTCTTTCTTTGTTCTCTATTTACTCTTCTGTCTGCACGAAGCAGTGGAGGTGTCTCAGCTACAGAGTTAGTAGCAGGCACGTGCATTTTCTTTTCTTCCTATGTTCGTAACAGCAACAACAACTAATTGTGATCGGTCGTTTCGTACGCTTCAACTGTTGTTGTGGCTGCAGTAAGAAGGAAAAGAAAATGCACGGTGTTCTGCTGGTTCTACAGCTCAGTTACCTGATTAATTGATTGATTTACAGGCTAAGAGAAAGGCGCGGTAACTGTCTCACTTGTTTTCTGTGGACACCTCAACCTCGCCGTAAGGGAAGGGAGGAAGGTTTGAGTGAAAGTGGAAAGAGAGAAAGAGGAGCCGTAGTGGAGGGCTGCGGAGTAATTTCGACCACCTGGGGATCTAACCAACACCACCTAGACGAACTTCGTCTAGGTGGTGTTGATCTAACGTGCGCTGACATCGCACAGCACATGGACGCCTCTTCGTTTCGCCTCCATCTAAACGCAGCCGCCGAGGTCGGGTTCGAATCCGGGTACTCCGGCACAGTAGTCGGGCGTCTTACCACTGCACCACTCCGGCGTGGCAGCTCTCTTCTTAATCTTACATTCAAAAGCTGTAATAGATAATGCCACAATCATGTGCGATTGTCATCTGCTCATGCGCCCAGAGCTTCGCTCCCACCTTCGCCCCCGCCTGGGAGCGACGCTCTGGGCCCACACACTATTTTGGAAATAATAGTTGTTTCTCTCTCTTTCTCTCGTCTGTCGTGGTGGCCGTCCAGTTATGCAGAGCTCTGTACTGCAGTACCTAACGGAGCACGAGAGGGGACATCATGCGAGGATGTAGTCGCACCAAAAACTAGCGCTATTGAAAATAGTTCTGGTTTGAGCTACAAAGGATGCGCTTTCGTTATTTCAACGAGTCACAACCGAGTCGAATTTAATAAAGATGATGCAAATTATTTTTGATTAGTCCAGCATGTTTTCCTGTACACAAGCGTGCCACTAAAAGCGCCTGTTCCGCTCACCTCTCAACGGCCGCTTGATTGGGCGCTCGAAACAGCGCATGTTACACTCCAGGAAAATTAACTGAACTTATCAGTTTTTCTCTAAACACAGTGCAAGTGTGGATATTGATTTTAAAACGCAGAACGAGGGATGGGGGTCATAATCTTTACGGCGTACCCGGTCTTGATGACTTGTTCTTGGCAAGCATTTCGCGTGAACGCGGGTCGGGTTGTCCAACTTTAGGCGAAAGTCCGATACCGACTTCGGACAAAGTCATCGTTGCAGCAATTCAATTAATTTTCGGATGCTGTGGCCCTGTAAATAATCGCCATGCAGCAGCACAAGAATATGGTGATACACGCACTATTCATATATTTTCTTTCCCGAAGTTGGGGTGCCTAGGTCGTGTGGGGCGACATAGTATACAATACTTCGCGGTGCCTTCTCTTTTCAATAAAGCTGCAGGTACGGATCGAAAATACGCGTTCATTTCCAACGCAGCTGAGTACCGTCTCTTGTTAATAGTTTCTTCTGAAAATGCGGGTATATGTTAATCATCCAATCTTTAAAGCAAACTTTCAAAACTAGTGGCAAGATTAAGGAAGCAAGTAGTTATGCTAAATGGACAAATTTTATTGGCACGTCTTATTATACGAAGGTTTAATGAGATCGCGCCGTGCACCTCATTGATGATTTGAACAAAAGAATCTGGCTGCAAGCGGAAATAAAGTTATGTACGGTCCGCCCCGGTAGCATATCCCTTATAGCGAAGAAATCTGTCAAAAGCCATAACAATTTTTCTAACTTTTACGCAGTAGAAAAATTGTTTGCGAATCTATGTTCTAACACTTATATATCAAAGGTGTATGTTAGCAGTAGAGCAAACTGTAACTAGGTTCGAGAGGGCATTCAACGTGAATCCTGACAATTGAGGAAAACTAGCGGAATGCTTTTCACTGCCTCAGAATGCAAGAAAATATTATCGTACCATGCTACCACACATTCTCATAGGTCGAACAGGCTGCATAGGCTGCATAGGCTGCATAGGAGGCTGCACATTCGGCTCAGGTGGTATTCCAATCTTAACTTCAATATTCCCTGCCCTGTAAGACAAAGAGGATAAAAAGATATAGCAATTATATGTTTTTAAAAGCGTGAGATAGTGCCCTTTGAAATCACATCCCACATAACCCATTAGGCCTGCTTAAGAAATTGATGAAATTCGCGTCTAGCGATAGTTCTGAGTGATGATGGGCTTTACGTGCTTATTCATAAGTGCGGGTAGAACGGTTAACAGTAGGCAAGTCGTTTCTATCGGCTGTAAGGATTTCTTTCACCGCCAAGCGCATTTTTTAGTGAATACGAAAAAAATCTGATAACGACTGATTTTCACATGCCAAAATTTTAGAATAATTATGTCCTGTTTGACAGCGACAAGTGCAAAACAAGGAAAAAGTAGATAATTTTCAGTATTTGAATGAGGTTGGGAGTCATCTTCAGGAAGAAGATAAAGGAGTGGCGAAACAGCCATGCACTTTGAAAATATTGCACAAAACCATCCTAGCCTAACTGCAGTGAAAATAAACCTTTGGTCGGCTTCACTCCACCAGCTAACGTAATGTGGAGCAAATGCGCCCAAAATTTGGGTTGCCGTCATTGTATAAGAACGTTTTCAACTAATTTATATCGTGGTCCTCAGGAATTTTCGGTGTCGGACAAAATAGTATTTTCGGGGAGGACCAAATCCATTTTGAACGGGGGTTAGCTCAACTTTGAAATTTCAATTCTGGAAAGGCGCAATAATTAGGCATCGGCTAACGAATTGCATCGGGTAAGCCAGGTCAATCAATCAAATCATCTCTCACGTTCTGAACGACTTCTGGACTCGCCCGGAGCCGTCGTTGGGACATAGTCGTGGCGTCAGGGATGACCTCGTAGTCAAGCTGTCCGATCCGTCAAAGGACTTGTTAGGGTCCGAATTATCACCGCAAGGGCTTTTCACTCACTCTGCGGCGGCGCATCGGCGTCCAAATTCATACTTAGTCACCTGGCATGTACGCGTCGTCGCGTCGTCGCAAGCTGTATCGTCAGGCCTCTGTGTTTTGCTGGTCCTTTATGAGCAGTCGGGCAAGCCGCCGGGCTCCCTCTGCACGCTGCAGGTAGGCTGTGACGTCAAGATTCCCTTCGTCGGTTACATGCGTAGCGTTGCGTCGAGCGTTGTATTCGGTTCCCTGCCGTACACAAGCTTGAACGGGGGCGCTCTGGTTCTCTCCTGGACAGCTGTGTTATACGCGAAAATCACGTATGGCAGGATGGCGTCCCAGGCCTTGTGCTCACCATCGGCGTAAATTGCAATCATGTTTGCGATGGCTCTGTGGAGGCGCTCCGCAAGTGCTTTGGTCTGGAGATTGTAGGCAGTTGTTCTACGGCGTGGCTCATTTTACTGTTGTGCAAGATAGCCTGCGTAAGCTCAGCCGTAAACGCAGTTCGTCTATGCATTATGAGCACTTCCGAAGCGCTGTGTCAAAGAAGAATTTGTTCGGCAAAAAACATTAGCACGTTCTGCTGCGGTACGATTAGGCAGGGCTTTAACTTCGGCGTAGCGGGTCATGTAATCGGTTGCCACGATGATCTACTTGTTCACGGCTGATGAAGATGGGAAGGCGCCAAGGAGGTCCATCTCAATTTGTTTAAAGGGCTTAATCGGGAGCGGTAACCGGCTCAGTAGACCACCGATTCCCGTTGGGGTTGTCGTGCGTCACTGGCACTCATGGCACGTTTTCACATAATGAAGAACGCCAGCATGGAACCGTGACCATAAGATTTCTCCTGTATCTTGTGCAGCATGCGCATAAACCCGAGATACCTTCCTGTCGGCTCATTGTGCAGCCCCTGCAGAATCTCGTGTTTGAAGTTCTTGGGCACGATAAGAAGCTGCGCGGTTCTGTTGGCTGCGAAGTTCGTTATGACAACGTCATTGCTCAAAGCGAATGGCGGTTATAACGCTTGAACACAGCAGGAAGAATAACGATCTTTCCTGAGAGATAATTATCCAGGTCGTCGCTCTGGATCCACGCGCTTTTGCTGTGCAAAGCTTCTGGCGCTTACCAGTTCCAAGAAAGTGTCTTTGTCGTCTTCTTTCGGCGGCACATCAATGGGGGCTCGTGACAAGCAGTCTGTATTGGAGTGCTTGCGGCCGGACTTGTAGACGACTGTGATGTCAAATTTGTGAAGACGCAGGCTCCATCGCTCAAGGCGGCTGGAGGGAAGTTTTAAATTGCCGAGCCAGCACAGATCATGGTGATCGCTCACAACCCTGAATGTTCGCCCGTAGAAATATGGGCGAAATTTTTACGTGGCCTGAATGATGGCAAATTATTCTTTCTCAGTTGTCGAGTAACTGGCTGCTTCAGCTTTTGACAGAGAAGGGCAAGCGTAGGTGATAACTTTCTCGTGTCTAGCACTCTTCTGAATAAGAACAGCTCCTAGGCCCAGACTGCTTGCGCCAGCATGAATTTTGGTTGGTTGGTTTGTGGGGTTTAACGTCCCAAAGCAACTCAGGCTATGAGAGACGCCGTAGTGGAGGACACCGGAAATTTCGACCACCTGGGGTTCTTTTACGTGATTTTGTGTCGGCGTTTTCATCAAAGAGGCCTAGGAACGGAGGGGACTATAGGCGGCGCCTAATTTCGGCGAAGGCTTCTTGTTGTGCTTCCCATTGAAGAGATACGTCCGTCATTGTAAGCTGTGTCAATGGTTCGGCAATGTGTGTGAAGTCACTGAGAAATCTACGATAATAAGCGTACTGTCCACGGAACCTACGCACGTCTTTCGTGTCATCAGGCGGTTGAAGCTGCAATCACAGCTATTTTCTGTGCGTCTGGGCGAACACTTTTCTTGATAATGATGTGACCTAGGAACCGCAGTTCCTCGTAGGCGAAGTGGCATTTCTCCAATTTTAATGTTAGCCCGGATGACTTGATAGGTTCTAAACACTGTCCAAAGCCTGTTTAGGTGACTTTCAAAACTCGAGAGGAAGACGGCGACATCATACAAATATACAAGACAAATATGCCACTTCAAACCCGCCAGCATAGTGTCCATTACTCGTTGAAACGTCGCTGGCGCGAAACAGAGGCCGAATGGCATCGCTTTGAAACCGAAACTGTCGTCCGGTGTGATGAATGTGGTCTTATCGCGATCTCGTTCGTCAACCTCAATTTGCCAGTAGCCGCTCTTCCGGTACATAGATGAAAATTACCTATTGCAGAGCCGGTCGAGTGTGTCATTGATACGAGGAAGAGGGCAAACATCCTTCTTCGTTATGCTGCTTAGGTGGCGGTATTCGGCGCAAAAACAAAGTGCCGTCTTCCTTCTTTGCCAAAACTGCTGGTGCCGCCAAGGTTCTTTTTGATGGCTGAATAACTTTGTCACGAAGCATTCCATCGACTTGCTCGCGGATGGCTTGGCGTTTTTGCGGTGATACACTTAGGGGCTATGGCGCGAGAGTCGGGTGTGTTCTTCCATCGTAATGCGGTGCTTGGCAAGCGGGTTTGTCGCACCTTCGATGACGACGAGAAGTACTCACTGTAGCTGTGGTCTTTTCTGCGATAGGGTAAGGATGCGTTGATGTCAAACGTAGGCTGACAACTTTGGTCGGATGCGTCTTCCAGAGGTTGATCGGGGAGGGCGAAAACATCTCGTTTGACCGCTAATTCGTCAACAAAAGCGATCGCCTTGCCCTTGTCCACGTGCCGGTACTCTGAGAAGTTTGTTAACAGCACCTGAGCTTGTCTTCTTCGGAAATGGCCGATGCATCTTGCGATGCCGAGACCTCGTTCCAAGAGCAACTGGGTGTTTCCTTCAACGATGCCTTCAGCGGTTTTAATGTTTGCGCTACCCACGCTGACTATGATGATTGATAGGGGCGGCGCAGTCAATTATCCATCGAGGACGTTTAGAGCGACGTGTTTTGTCGAAGTCATCGTAGCAGGTATGACTTTGTCCGCGAGAGGTTGGTGAGCTTGGATAGCAGGTCGATGATTGCCCAATATTTATTTAGGATGTCCATACACAAAATCCCATCGCATGAACATTGCTGTAGAACCGCGACGCTCGAGGGATAAGGACGTCCATTTGCGGTTACTCTTGCAGTAGTGCATCGCCTGACGGAGTAGTGAGGTTACCCCCAGCGGGGAGAATTAGTGGGCTATCCCAAGCGGTCGTTACGTTCCTGAGCTCTGGGGAGCAACTGGTCTACTGATGACTAAATAGTCAGCTCTGGTGTCTACTAGGGCAGTGACTGTGCGACCATCGACTCAACATCAAGCTCGCTTGTTCGCGTGTTCGCATTGCATGTAGGCCTTGGTGTCTGCTCTCGGCTTCATCGTTTATTGAGGTCACGGCCGGGGCGCACCATTGTCACGTCTCTAGGAGGTGGTGTCGGCATGCACTATGGCCTTAATGCCGTCGAGGAGGAGGAGGAGGAGGAGGAAGCAACTTTATTTAACGCATTGCATTAAGCGTTAAGAATGTCCTGAGCCAGGGTCACCAAGGCCAACTGATCTTGCAGCTGGTCAGAGGCTAACCAAGCCCGCCACGTTGGGGGAGGAGGGTGTGGAAAGTGAGGGGAATGGAGGGCGACAGGGCATGAAAAGATGCAATGCTCCAAGTTTGCACAGTGTTCTGGGCAATTTGGGCATGCACGGGAATGTATGATTCTGTATAGAAAAGATCGGGCAGGAGTAATCAGTGTATTTAGTTGTATGCGTCTAAGAATGCGGATTTGCGTGGTAGTGAAAGATTTATCAGGAAGAGGAAGTGTACGGAGTGTTTCTCTAATGTTGTCGTAGTGAACGTTGATTTCTTTTTTGTAGTGAAGAGTAGTGTCCCACGTTGGTGGATAAGGCCAGGGAATCCCAGGCGCCCGGTGTTGAAGTTCGCGGGCGAGGCGATGCACTACCTCATTGCCTGGGATTCCAGCGTGACCAGGAATCCACCTAAGTGTTACAGTGTGGGGACACAGTTTGGTAAGAGCTCTGTGTAGATCATCGTGTAGTTCTTCAGGAATGCGACCCGTGTGAATGGCGCGTATAGCTTGTATTGAATCAGTGTATATGGTATATCCTGAAGGGTTAGGGGATGCTTGTGCGAGGTCCTGAATACTGGTAACTATTGGTAGGGTCTCGAGAGTCGCTATAGGAGGAGGATCTATGTAAGGACCGAGGGTATGCGTCACTACATCGCTACAGCTCTGAATTGAGTAAGCAGCCGCTCCGACGTTAGTTCGTGATGCATCTGTGTAGATGATCGTGGAATCTGTCGGGTGAACATGGTTGGAAACGCGAGCGGAACGCCTGCCTGTGTTGGTGTCGGGTGCAACGTTTTTTGGAATGGGGATTATTCTGAGGTTATCCGGGAGCGAAGAAGGAAGGGTAATTATAGGGAGGTCTATAGGTTTGAGTGCAACCTGCTGTAGTATCCAATGTCCTTGTTTGGTGCTAGAAAGACGTGCCATTTGCCGGTCGCGATGTTGTTGTATGAGGTCTCCCAAGGGCAAGAACAGCCCCGTAAAGTATAGGCGCTCCGTGGACGTATGTACAGGGACGTTAAGGGCGGCCTTGTACAATATGTGAAGCGCAATCTCAATCAGATGTCTTTGGCGACAAGTTAGTGTAGGGTAAGGAATCGTATATAAAATTTTGCTAAGTGCTAATGCGTGGACAAGCTGCCTGACTTGACCCTCTCGTAGCCCGGCGTGCTTATTGACTATGCGGCGAACTAGATGCGTAAGCTGGTTGCAAACTTTAACGCTTGTAGATACATTGGCCTGATTGGTTGACTCATGAAGTCCGAGGATCCGGCAGAATGATACACGAGGGATGTGGTGACCTACCATTGCGAGATTGATCAGCTGGTTATGTTGGCTTTGATAGCGAGTTTTTGCAATCAGCAGCAATTCGGATTTTCTACTATTCCACTGTACAATGTGTATGTGATTGTTCCCTGCCATTCTTAAGCTACGTTAGCGCGCTTCTCGGGAGGGACAGAAGAGGATGCAGCAGTTGCTTCAGGGGATGTAGATGGACGGGGCCGTTTATGAGAATGATTTAGGAAATCTATGCGTTCGTCATCCTGCAGGAGATTGCTAAGGAGGGTATGCATGAGTTCGAATGCTTGGCGAATGGCGGAAATTTCTTCTGCAAGGTACCAGATAATAGGGTCATTTCGATCTTTTATGTGGCGCATATAATTCTCAGATGTGATAACTGGTGTGGAATCGAAAGATGTATAAGAGAAAGGTTTGGGAGGGGAAATGGGAAGTGGCGGGCTCGGCTTACCGGTGGTGGGAGCGTAGCTGGCTTGAGACGCGGACGTGGGGCAGCTGGCAGTTCTTGAACTTCTTGATGCCAGAAATTGGTCCGAGGGGGTGGTGCCGTCTCTTGATTTGCATGTGACAGAGGGGGGAAGTCCTCGCGAGTCGGAGGATGATGGGGGGCGTATTCTTCTTGCCAGGGTGACCAGACATTTTCTGTCGCGTAGTCAATAGTCGCTTTGTAGTGGGACGCTGGGAATTAGATGGCTTTTTCTGTTCTTGGACAGAAGGTTCCAGCTGTTACCTGAGACTCTTCCTTCGGTCATATGCAGCCTTGTGGCTCTTTTGGTCTTGTTGTTTCTGTACAGGGCAGGTAGGGACAAAAGTTAGGTGGGTTCCACCGCAGTGGAAGCAATAGGCGGAGCAACGATGTGGTTCATCTTGTTGGCTGAGCTGGGCTGAACAGGTGGGGCAGCGTTGATATGTCGGAGGGTGAAGGCAGTTCAGCAGCCGATGACCATATTCACGGCACCTGCTGCACTTCAAAGCATTTGGTCTTTCAGGCTTGCATCTGTACAAGACGCGGCGGAACAGAATTTGTCGAGGTACATGGGTGCCTTCAAAAGTTATTAATACAGACTCGGTCTGTCCCATCATACGAGCGGACAGGATCGTCGCATGCCACGATTCAATGCTTTCTAAATGTTCGGCTTCTGAAAGACCTTTCTCGATTCCATGAATTACGCCCCGGCACGATGCCACCGGGGCCGTCATGTAAGATTGGATGTTATGAGTTTTGGCTCGGATGAAAGTGCTGCTACCTTTTGGGCGGTCAATTCATTGGTGGTCTTCAGAAGGATGACATTCTGGTGGTATCTGATTTGTAGAGTCAGAGCCTGTCGCTCATGTGGCGCCAAGTCTGCTGCTGAGGAAATTTCTTGAAAAATTTCGTAGGGTTTAACCTGGGAGAGATTGAGTGTAGTTGGTGCCCTGATTGCGACAGTTTTCAGCGTTGAGAAATGTGTCGCCGGAATCTTTTGTTTGCCTTTCCTCTTTGGGGTAATCCAGTCAGACGCATCGAAATCTTCAGAGGTATGAGCGCGTTCTTCTCTGGCGTCTGAGGCATTGGCGCGTGCTTCGGCAGCGTGGGCACGTGTTTCTCCAGCAAATTCATTGACGGCACGTGGCGGCGGCGGTGCCGTTGCCATGGTAACACAATCGAGATCCGTGGCAAGGCTTAGCGAGCCTCGGGCATCATCGGAACCTATATATGGTCGGTTCTTAGCCAAAAAGCTATCAAATTCAGCACATGAGGAGTCAGAATGATCCCAGGTACTTGCCGAATGACGTGAGTTGGGCGATGGAGGTCCCAGGGTTGATGGTCTGGCAAAAAGACGGTAAATTCCGGAGCTCGATGTTCCGCCATCTGTTCTAGTCGACGCCACCTAGCGTCTCCCCTGTCGTCGATGTTGTCGTACGTAGCGGCGGTATCGTTTTAGAGCCATGTGCGCGAGATCGTCGGGGTAATCTTCATAGGGTGCGTCGTCGTAAAAGCACCGTCGTCGTCTCTCGTCTTGATCGGCGGAGGATCTTCTTGTTTTCGCCGTCAAGAAAACTCACCTCCAAAGGATATACTACCTTTAGTTTTCGCTACGGCGGCTAGGGAGTATTCCGCTAACATAACTGTGGTCCGGCGACGCAAATAGTGCGCTGTGGTGCCGACGCTTTAGTTACTCTTCCCAGCGCAAGCAGTTGTTGATTTTAATTTGGTAGTTCACCACGAAGTGGTCGGGGTGCACCGAGGGCGAATCCGCGCTAGCCGACACACCTGTATGCGCAGCCGCGTAATATTGGGGCCTGCCTCACCGCATCGGAAGCACGGCGGGCGTTTGTTGAACGTCCTCCAGGCGTCGCATTTCCTTGGGCAGGAAGATCGTTCGCAGGCTTGGCCGGCGGGGGTCGAGAAGGGCAGTTCAGGACGATGTTTTTCGCATCGAGGGGGGTTTGGTGGGTCGCGTCTTTGAGCAGAACGGCGTGCTGCAGCGGCCTAATTCTTAGCTGTTGGGCCTTGCGTCGGAGCTGTCGGGAAAGTCGTTTGAGAAACGCCTAGTTCATCTGGACTTCTTAACGGACGACGTTTCCAGTGATGCCACTTGAGGTTGCATGGACGATGGTAGGAGCGAGCGCAATTCTTCATGGACGACATTGCGGATGAGGTCCTGCAGGTTATCTGCGTTTGTAGCTGCAGAGGCGCATTGTCTTGCAGCAAACACGTGAAGTGGGTTGTACTCGCGCATCCTTGTGTTCAAACTCTTTTCAATTGTTGCTGCTTCCTGGCAGGACTCCACCGCAGTCTTTGGCAGCTGGCGTAGAAGACCTGGATATAACTGATCTTTAAGACTGCGCAAAAGCAAGTTCACTTTGGTGTCCTCGTTCATGTTCGGATAGGCGTGGCGGAAGAGACGCTTCATATCTTCAATGTAAGCCAAGAACAACTTTTTAGGCATCTGAATCCTTGATTGAAGGAGAGACTGGGCTCTTTCTTTTCTCATTATACTTGTGAAATCCTTCAAAATTTCTGTCTTGAATATATCGCAACCTTCAAATATGTCTCATGATTCTCAAGCCGTATTCGGGCTGACCCCTGGAGTGTAAAATACACTTGCCTTAGCCTCACTTCATTGTTCCAGGCGTTCAACGTTCTCATGCATTCGAACAGGTCGAGGCAGTCTTCCGAATTTTCATTTGATCGTCCTTGGAAGCAGGGGGCTCACGGGGTTGGGCGAAAACAACTGGCGCTGTAGACTGAGCTATTGTCAATGTTAGGCTTTCCGTGGGCGAACAGGGTCCGGCAGCAGACCGTGTTGGGGTGGGAGGCCTTGAAAACAGCGGTTGGTTAGGTAGCCTTTTGGCTGATCGCCTTGGGGTCTTGGCAAGACCACAGCAACAGGGCTGTGGTCTTGGCGTGGAGGGATAAACCGGGACTCGATGGGTAGCACTTTCAAAAGATGTACGTGGTGGTGACAATGACGATGACACAAATGAAGAATCTTGGAGTGCACTGAAGAACCTCTATTGGGTTGACTTGCACCCGCAAAAGACCTAAGCGATTCGGCGGCGGCGGTAGCAATAATCGTGATCGGCGGTCGTCGAACAAAGAATGTCATCACACCAACAACCGCTCAATTTAAATGCGGCGAGGAAACATAGCTGCAAACGGTGACTAGCACCCCCAAGAATATTGCCGAAACATACGCGAATGGCAGGAATCTTCGAGACGCATCTCGGCACATTTTGCGCGACAAAGAAACTCATAAATCTCCGCCTTGTGAACAGGAGCATGAACAAGCATGAACAAACAGAGTACATGAATTGATGCGAGTACCAGAATCGGAGTGGTAAGGCTGCATGCCGGCGGCTGTCGAAAAAAGAACAAAATAAAGATTTGAATATTTTGCGGCACTACTAGCAGGGTAGCAGTGTTCATACTATCGAAAGAAGCGTACATCGAAACTAAGAAAAAGTACTGTCTGTACTTGCCAATATGAGGGCGAGAGTTGCTTATGCGCAAAAATTAAGAACGCACCTGTCATATTCATTCTATGTGCATATGCAGAGTAGTAAACATTTTCCATTCACGTGTGAATACGTTTTTTATGTTCCAGTAAATCGAACAGTTGTTTTGTTCTGATATAAATATATCGATGTGGGAGGTTTGTATTGGTGATAAATACATGACAAACATTCTATATAAAGAGTATTTTGCAATGCCGTGAAAGGCTGGACGATAAAAAGACGACACGAAGATAGAATGGCCCTGTCCTGTCTATTGTCTTCGAGTCGTTCTTTTTGCGAATAGCCTTTCACAACATTACAATATTCAAGCCAACTGTCCAAGATCTCTTACAGAGTACATACTTACTCCACAAGAGCGGCGTAGGAGAGAAACAAAAGCGAGATCCGAAACGCGGCGTTCATCTTTACCAAAACACTTGAGGCTCGCACTTCAACAAAATTGGTCTGACCGAAGCGGAGTCATGCAGAACACGTACAGATTTATACTGTTTTTAATGCTGATGTCAAAAGATAATAGCATACAATTGGCGTACACATGAGCTGACTTGACAGCGTTGAGCAATCGTGATAAACGCCTTTAAGGCATCCGGTTATTATGAGCGGAGTACAGCCTTCGTCATTCGACGTACTTTATGCTGTTTTGCCCGTGACGAAACGAAATGTAATTTATATAGCAACATACAGTAAGAATTACCATAAAGGCTCCCGATTTGATGTTGCAATGCCTACCGGTAGGAAACATTTTTATGGTTTTCCCAGTACACATATTCGTATTTAAGGGAAGGTTTTTTCAGCTGTAGCCATTAATTTCACATCACAAAAGTCAAATCTGTTGTCTAACTTTTATAGCCGAGATGCGAGCGAGGTGAGGAAATTAAGTTACCAATTATTTACATATATTTCGAGAAAACGACTTCTCCAAAATATCCAAGTCTTAGAACCAAACATACCAACTCTCCTAGACAGTAGTATCTCCAAATACGAGACCTAAACACTAGTTGTTTGAGCCACAAATTTAAATTTATTTTCTAGCAGGATGTGTGTTACGTCTTTTGATAAAAAATTGCTTTCCTATGTGCTAATAACATCCACCCCAAGTGTTTTTCATGTTTCTCAAAAACAGTGCTGACTATCTTAGTTTCCATCTTAAGTTTTGCCACTGACGTTTAATTAAGTGATAATGGTCAGACGAAGCATTCATTCTAAATTATGGGTGGCCATGAGAAATAATTGTGATTTTTGTTCAGCAAGCTCAGCCAGATCGGCGTAGCGCCATTGCATCATCCAATGGTATTTGGTGCAGCGGACGGGATCTAGACATCTACTTCTTTTTATGTTTTCCTAATTGAAACCCTTTCATGAAGCACCGTAGAGATAAAGAGACAGTAAAAGTTTATAATTTAGTAGGAAGATAGGGATCCTCTTGCGCTCTTGCCGATGCCCGAGATGGACGTCTGAGTTCAGGCTGGCAATGACTGCCTACACTTGTTCACCAGATAGATGTGAAATATGCCGGAGGAGGAGCCTCCGAGCGTTTCCAGTCTATGCGGTCTGAGGGGCTCGCCGCATAGCTGACAGCAAGGACTGCAGAGATACACTGTTGCAAGTGCAGAGATTTGGCTGCGACAGTATTTGCTGCCACCCCAATCCGATATAGATTGTTGCTCAAAGAGCAAATTTGTACGGAGGGGGCAGTCTCGTTATAAACTTTCTATAGTACCTTCGTGGGACCAGATTCAAATTCAGAGCTTAACCTCTTTGAACCAACTGTTCCGGGACCTCCTCAGCGGCCCCGCTGACGACACATAGAGCTATTGATGAGTGGACTTATTTCCAGAGAAGCCGGCGTGGCAAGACCTCCAGCAGATATATTTGCTTGCCATCGTTTGAGATCGCAGTGGGAAACTTATATGCAGAGGCAAATATACGGCCCTCTCCCAGTTTTAGCATAACACTTTTTAACAACTGCGAATGATGTATTTGCCTTTCTGAAAGATATCTAGTGCTATTGGAGCTTCAGCCTCTTTCTCTTCGCACGTTAAATTCTTACTTCATTATTTCAGTGAATAATGAATCATGCTTACTTTCCGGCCCGTACCTCTTGGGTATGCAGAAGTTTACATAAGCGCGCCCCAAGTGATGACATTTAGAAGTATGTGTGCGCAAATGTAGACTATACAGTAATGCAAAATTGAAGGTCTCTATTATAACACTGTTTCCTTGCAGTTTTTACGTATGGTAATGTCCACACATGTCAGCAAATAAAATGGTTTCTAGTAAATGTGATTATGCTGGGAAGCACTGGTGACATCAGTATTTTTTAAACTTGCATGGCAGTAACTTCTTACTAACATAAGCTTCATAAAGAACAAAAATATTTTGAAACCTAATTTTAGTATAAGATGCTAAGTATTCCTTTTCGAGAAAAGTAAAACGCACAGAAAATGCACTTTAGCTTAGAAAACGCATTATCTCTCGAAAGAACTTCAAATACTCTGGAATTTCTAGACTGCTATGTCAGATATATTGGCAGTATAACCAACGGACCAAACCATTAAGTCCTGTTTTGACCTGGTGGCGGTACATCCACGGTTCCCAGAATCATTTTCCCACTGGAACGTCACAGCCAACCGCTGACCACCCCAATGACGGAGCCGACCCCCCTGCATCCATCTGTGCCCGTCGCCTGCAGTGGTACCCTATGTAAATGAGACCCCGCTACCTTCGGTAATAGCAGCGATGACAATGTCAATGATTGTTCTCCTACAAACAAGCCAGCCGTCGCAATAACTGTGAAGACAATCGCAAACTCAGCAAAATTATCTTTTACTTCAGTTACGTAGCCAATCTGTGGTTTCGAAACCCCGAGTCGGACATTACCACCTGGCTGAACTTCAATGCCAAATTTTCTGATGTCTTGAGTCCCCCTGCTGTTCGCAAACCCTGAACAGAACAGCGTCTTCGGTCGCGAGCGCAGCTGGTCGGTGAAATGTTCACGAGGTACATTGAGGACATTGTAGACATGTGTCGGTGCGTTAAACCAGCGAGAAACGAGGCCGATAATATATGCCTTGTCCATGCGGTAGTAGATGATGGCGCCTTTAACATGCTCATTTCCAGGGATCCCACTGCACTCAAGAAAGCCTACAACGTTTTCCAAAGCTATCACGAGCTGCGCAGGGATCATGTCTTAATTCAACGCCTGCCTGATGGTTCGCGTGCTGGACTGGCCGCGCAACGGGAGCCATTTGGCCTCCGCAGAAATCAAGGCTTTTGTACAGGAGGATGTCGTGCGGGAACTGTCTGTGCTGCCATCTGTGAGGAAGTCACCAGCTGGCCTTGCTCCAGAGCATCACCGTGCAACCAGCAATAAGTGTATGGAGCCGTCGCTAATTCTGGTCCTCAAAAAGATGCGATCGCAACCTCCCTGTCCTTCACTGCACCTACAATTCCATCTTTTAGCGTTGCGCACTGAGATACACTCCAGCATTCGCCCCAGCTCCTTTTGAGGCACTCTGTAGTACATATACCGGAGTTGTATCTAAGTCCTCCTCTTGCGCCGGCATATGCCTCTGCTTCGGCCCCTGTGCATTCGCCCCCAACAGCTTTTCTCCTTCTTTGCCTCATGTCTCATCAAATTTGCGGCAACCCTGGCCGCACTGCAAGCAACTGCCGGGGCCACTTATCTATGACCATTGCTGCATGGCCTGTGTCAGCTTATTTGACCCCCCCCCCCCCCCGTTCCGCTGGGTCCACCTGCAGCGCTTTCTGAACCTCCGCACTTCCTCTGTCGTAATTCGACTTCACCATGCCATCGCTCCATTTCGCCAATGTGCGGACGATCAGCTGCTGAGCCGGAATACGCTCGTGAGACAAAAACTGCGTATTCGATAGAACTTCAGTCCTCGTCTTCCTGCCCGAATGTCATTGCTGCCATCGTTGAAGGTGTTCATATTCTTGCGCCCCTCAACACCAGTGCTGCTGTATCTGTTATCAGCCATATACTCTGCCACTCTCTGCGAAAAGTGACTACGCCCCTCGTATAACTATCACTTCGTACTGCATCCTCTTGAAGTAGAAAGCCGATAACTGCAGTGCTCGCGTCGTCATTGCTGGTGCCTTGTACCGTATAGAATTCGTTGTCCTCTCCACATGTTTCCATGTTGTCATTCTCGGCTGGGATTTCCTGTCTCAGCATCAAGCTATTGCAAACTGCTGTGGTCCTTACGTAGAGCTCATTGAACCTAGTGATACGCCGTCTGATGCTATGCTCCACAAGCCATGTCATTCTTATGCGGCCAAAATCCTCGTCGCTCATGACACAGCCATCCCACCCTTTAGCGTGGTTCTCTTTGCCCTCAATGCCTCTTCGCCCACAGCCACCACAGAGCTCCTTGTGCCCTCTAACATTGTATGCCACCACCATCTACCGTTGCCGTTTGCCATCCTTGACATGAAAAACGGCACCAGCACGCTTCTGGTGGTAAATCCTCTGGTGTCTTCTGCTATGTTGTTTCAAGGGGGGTGTCAGGGCCCCATTAAGGCCGCTGACCTTTAACGATTTAAACGATAGGAAATGTCACAGTTTATAGGGGAAAGCACAAGCGAGGCCTCCAAAGAATATATTCTTCGCGAAGGCATGACACGCAGCTCATGAATCTGTGATTATTGTACATGAAAGAGTGGTGTGATGTTCATCACGTGTGTCCATGTGGTGTATGAAAGCGAGTGCTATCGCTATGGTGGACTCCTCAGTCTTGATGCTCGAATTGTTACCCCGAACGGAGCGCGTAATCCTAATCCAAGGCCCAACAACACCGGCGTACCGCAAGGCGCGGTTCTTTCGCCCAAATTATTCATTCTTGTAATGCGAGATTTCCGCCGCTCCTTGCAGCTATTCCGTCCCTGCATTATGCCTTGTATGCAGACGACATCTCCATCTGGCTAACGAGAAGCTCTGTGGGTGAACAAAAGCAGGCTCTCTTAAAAAAGCCGAGATACCATCGGAGATATCTTAACCATAGCGGGCATGCCGGCATCGCCGGAGAAGACTGAATACTCTGTAGTTCTTAATGGTCCACACAGGCAGGCAGGTGGAATCAGTCCGAATATTATATACTTTATACATGTCCGCCCAACTTATTCGACGCCAGTCTACCATACAAATTCGAGGGGCGTAGTTTCACCAAGACACAAAGGGCACAACATGGGTCAGTAAAGTAAGTTAACAATTCAAAACACCCTACGCCTCATTAGCAGAGTAAACAGTCTCCAGTGCGATACAAAGGAGAAGGAGACCTGCCAGCTAATGTTAGCCCTTCTCAGCTCCCGCATCATGTATGCATACAATTTCCACCTCATCACAAGAAGGCAGTTTGAAACCCTTGAAAAGCTCAAACGAGAAGCCATCCGCATTGTTATGGGTCTGCCGAAATACACATCTCTCAAAGAGCTGTACGCGCACAGTGGCATGAACCTGCTTGCAGAGATTGCCGAACAGGCAAATCTAACCCAAAGGGATCGGATATGCTGTACTCCAGCTGGCCAGTACATCCTAGAGGAACTTCTTATTGCTTCAGACAAATAAGTTCGTTCTGCAAATGATTATGTCTATCCTCCTTGGGCACCGCCAATTTCGCTGACAAATGGCAGGCAATTGCCATGAAATATGGCTCCCCGCTGTGGCAACTCGAAGCGACGCAAGCGTTTTGTTAAGGCGCATAGCCGCAGTGTAGCGAAGAAACCAACGGCTACTACCTCAATAATTCCTACCGCAATATCAGTTACTTGTACATGATGTGTGGCGTAAGGGTATAAGAAGTTGTGGGTTTCCCAAAATGAACGTTGTTGAGAGTCAGCGCTCGATGTGTCGTCTTGTAATCTTGTGCTTCCGTCCACGTTCCGCGCTGTTACCTCAAGAAACATTGACACCGGCTCCCATGCGAAATCTGCGCCAGCGCTCCTATCGAGTGTCTGCAACCGAGCGCCGAGCTATTGAAGCCCAAGTCATACTATGCTTCAGAATGGCGCGAATGAGCCGTCTAACAAACTGTGGAACTCCCCTGTTGTCTCGGTGAGGAAGAAAGACGGTTCTATATGCTTGTGCGTCGACTACCTTCGCCTAAACAAAATCGCGAGGAAAGACATCGACCCCTTCCGCGTATAGATGACGCGTTGGACTGCTTACAAGATGCTGAACTCTTTTCTTCGCTCGATTTACGATCAGGCTTTTGGCAGGTGCCCATGGCTGCGGAAGATCGCCCTAATACCGCATTTGTCATCCCCGATGGCCTCTTTGAATTTACCGTCATGCCTTTCGGTCTCTGTAATGCCCCTGCCGCCTTCGAGTGTATGATGGATACTATACTGTGTGGCCTGAAGTGGAAGACGTGCCTCTGTACCTTCACAACATCGTGGTGTTCTCGCCGGGCGTTGCTACCCACCTCTCCCGCCTGAAGCAGATCATGGCATGTATTGCAAACGCCAGCCTGCAGCTCAACTTGAACTGTCGTTTTGTTGCTCGTGAGCTGACCCTTTTAGGCCACGTTGTGTCCAAGGAGGGCATAGGTCTTGATCCCGCCAAACTTCGAGCTGTGATTGAGTTTTCGAAGCCTACTACCATCAAGCAATTAAGTTTTTTGGGCCTGTGCTCATACTTTCGGCGTTTTATACGGAGCTTTGCTTCCATTGTTGCCCCGCTGACTCAGCTCCTCGGCAATGGTCACCAGCATGCGAAGACGCCTACAACGCAATGCGCCGCCTCATCACAGCCCCGCCCATCCTGAGCCATTTTGACCCTGAGGCGCCCACCGAAGCGCATGCAGACGCCATTGGTGTCGGCATCGGCGCTGTGATATCATGCTCAGCGCCCCCATGGCTTCGGTGCATACGTAGTTGCTTACGCCAGCCGTGCTCTCACCAAAGTCGAAGCGAACTACTCTGTAACAGAAAAGGAGAGCTTGCTCACCATCTGCGCCCTCACAAAGTTTCGCCCTTACCTTTACGGCCGTTCGTTTGATGTAGTCACGGACCACCATGCCCTCTGCTGGCTTTCATCGCTCAAGGAACCCGCCGGCCACTTGGAACGTTGGGCTCTTCGTCTACAAGAATATGACATCCGGGTTATTTACCGATCTGGTCGCAAGCATGCAGACGCCGGCGCTTTGTCTCGCTCACTGCTGCCAGCCGACATTGTCAGCCTCTCCGTCTCGGACTCCGCGGCATCTTCGCTCGACATCAGTGGCATGCCCACCGAGCAATGAAAAGATCCATGGATCGCATCCCTTATTGACTACATTTCCAACAATTCAGTGATTACCTCATCAAGCACCCCTCACCATCAAGCTTTCCACTGTAAGATTCGGGATCATCTCCTTTATTGGCGCAACTACAATTTTAATGGACGGAAATGGCTCCTCGTGATTCCGCGCCATCTACGGACTCAAATGTATACAGCTTTTCACGCCGATCTGCAGTACGGTTACGCCGGAGTTTTCAAGACGTACACTCGAATCTGTCTTCACTACCATTGGCGCGGTATGTACAAGTCGGTTCTTAGGTACGTTCCATCATGCTTGACTTGGCAACCCCACACACCGGCCTCTCACCATTCGGCTGGTGAGTTACAGCCTCTCACATGCCCGCTTAGACCCTTCGACCACATTGAAAGTGACCTCTATGGCCCTCTTTCGTACACAGCTGACGGCAATCCCTGAGTCATTGTTGCATCGACCACCTGATGCAATATGCCGGAACCACCGCGCTCCCAGCTGCAACAGCCCGAGATGTGGCCGGTTTCTTATTGAAGAACTTTATTCTCCGTCACGGTGCTCCTCGTGAATTGCTCAGCGACAGAGGCCAAAATCTCACGTCGTTCAAGCCCTGCTCGCTCAGTGCAAAATCAATCACTGGACTTGCACCGCCTACACCCGCAAACAAACGGCCTTACTGAATGATTGAATCACACCTGGGTGACATGCTCGCGAAGTACGTCGAATCCAACCACACAAACTGGGACATTGTCCTTCTTTATATCACCTATGCGTAGAACACTGCTACGCAATTCAGCACGGGTTTCTCTGCGTTCTTTTTTTGCTTTACGGTCTGCATCCATCCGCTCCCCTTGATATTGTCCTCCCCTACAACCCTGACGCATCAGAATGTACCACAGTGACCGAAGCAGCACAGCACACAGAAGAATGCTGCCAGATTGCACGCACATTCACAACTTACTCTCAGTGGCGCCAAAAATATCGCCATGACACCAATCAGAAGAATGCACCACACCTCGAGCCCGGCTTACTCGTGTGGCTATGGGTTCCATCCGGCAGCCCCGGCCTCTCAACAAAACTGCTCTCCAAGTATCATGGGCCCTACCGCGTCGTCGAGCGCACTTCTTCGAGAGAGAGAGAGAGAACAACTTTTATTTAAAATGCCTGCAGAATCGGTTAGGCTCCCTCCACGCAGGGAGGACAAGCTTTTACCGCGACGCGGCCACTACGTCAGTCTCGTGCGTTGTGCTCCTTGAGGTCTTGTTACGTCCCTCGCTACTTCCGCGGGTTCGAGAGGGCCGCCGCCCCCTTCTTGGGGGTGCTGCCCCCCCTCTCCTCGGTTTCGCTCGGTCGCTGCCTCTCTAGAGCTGCCGAGACCTGCTGGACGGCCTTGAGTTGTGTCTCTTGATCACAGCTCCTCGTTGCAGCCTCTAGCTGCGGCGGGATCGTCGTCTTCTCGCTGGCTTCGCGCGGATTTACTCTACAGTCCCAAAGGATGTGAGCCGCGGTGGCTCTCTCCTTCGCGCATAGTCTACACATGTCGCTCGCGTGCACACTCGGACACATGTGCTTAGCTAGCACCGGGGTAAGCAGGGACCCTGTCTGTAACTGTCTGTATAACACTGCCTCCTTCCGGGTAAGCCCCGGGTGAGGTGGCGGCATAGTCTGTCTGTTCAGTCTGTACCATTTCACTATTTCGTTGAAGGTGGTCATCTTGTCCTTGGCACTGCGCCGCGACCAAGACTCCGAGTCGGCCGTGCTTGCAGCCGCGCGGTTGGTTAGTCCTCGCGCGGCCGAGTTGGCCGTCTCGTTGTGGTTCACGTTTCCGCGTTCCGACACGTCACTGCCCATGTGGGCCGGAAACCACTTGATCACCACAGGACTTTTGCGTTCGATGTCTTCGGCCTTGCGCAGTATGCGCGCGGCCTCACTACATACCCTACCCTTGGCGTAGTTCTTCACTGCCGTTCTAGAGTCACACAACACTGTAGTGCATCCGGGGTCGGAAACGGCCAAGGCGATGGCCACCTCCTCCGCCCGGTGCGCTTCTCGAGTCCGGACGCTCACCGCGGTCTTCGTTGCACCCGTCGATGCCCCGACAACCACCGCCGCGTATGCGTCGGTGTTCCCTCGATACTCCGCCGCGTCCACGTAGGCGGCGCCTTCTTCTCTGGCGTGGAGGTCTACGAGAGCCCTGGCCCTCGCCAACCTCCGCTCCCTGTTGTGCTCGGGGTTCACGTTCTTCGGGATCGGGAAGACCCTGAGCTTTCTGTTGATGCTATCTGGTATAGGTACGTCTTTCTGCTGCTTGCCTTCCCTCGGTTCGAGGCCAAGGTCCCGCAGTATCTGTCTTCCGGTTCTCGTTTCAGAGAGACGCTCGAGTTGCGCCGTTCTCTGTGCTTCGGCTATTTCGTCCAGCGTGTTGTGGACTCCCAGCGCCATGAATTTTTCGGTGCTCGTGCTCCCGAGGAGACCGAGTGCCGCCTTATATGCCTTGCGTATGGTGGCGTCTATCTTGTTACGTTCACTCGGCCTCCAGTTGTGGAAGGCGGCCACGTACGTTATGTGGCTAACTGCGAAGGATTGAACGAGCCTAGTCAGGCTCTCCTCCTTCATCCCCGCTTTTCTGTTGGACACCCTCTTGATGAGTCTCATTGCCGCAGCCGCTTTGCCCGCGAGCTTGTTGACCGTTTCACCGTTGGCTCGGTTTCGCTGGATGAGCAGCCCGAGTACTCGAATCTTCTCGACCTCCGGTATTACTTGTCCTCCTGCCGTCTTGACCGTGATCTTGGGACGCTCGTACTTGACTTCCATATTCTTTCTTTTCCTGCCCGATCCTTTCGGGGGAATCACCAGCAGTTCTGACTTGGCTGGAGAGCAAACGAGTCCAGACCCGTCCAGCTGCTCCTCGATGGCGTTGACCGCTTCTTGCAGCGTTGTCTCGATGTGTCCGTCGCTTCCTCCCGGTACCCATAGCGTAACGTCGTCGGCGTAGATGGTGTGCCGGACTCCCGCTACTCTTTCTAGCCGGGTGGCCACCCCGATCATCACGAGGTTGAAGAGTAGCGGGGAGATTACCGACCCCTGCGGAGTTCCGACGCTGCCCAGCTTCTTCTCTTCGAGCTGCAGGTCTCCCGCACAGATTTCGGTGGTCCGTTCCGTCAGGAAGTCTTTTATGTACTGGTATGTCCTCCTGCCCATGTTTAGCCTGGATACTTGGGCCAGGATAGCCGAGTGCCTCACTTTATCAAAGGCGCTCTGCAAGTCCAGCCCGAGTACGGCTCTGTTGTCCTTGGTGCCCGTCGTATCGTCGATGATCTCGTTCTTCAGTAAGATCATGGCGTCTTGCGTCCCGAGTTTGTTCCGAAACCCGATGATGGAATTTGGGTAAAACTCCGATTCTTCCAGGTAACGCTGCCACCTGTTCATGAGAACGTGCTCGAGGACCTTTCCCACGCACGAAGTGAGCGAGATCGGCCTGAGGTTCTCTATGTTGGGTGGCCTGCCAGGCTTGGGGATGAGGATCGTCTTGGCTGCTTTCCATTGCTTGGGTAGCCTTCCTTCTTGCCAGCACTTGTTGTAGAAGTTCGTGAGCGTTTCGATGGCCGCTTCGTTGAGGTTCTTGAGCGCTCTGTTGGTCACTCGATCGGGACCCGCGGCAGACCTTCCATTGAGATTCTGCAGGGCAACTCTGACTTCCCAGGTCTGGATGTCGCGATCTAGCGTCTCGTTCTCTTTGCCTTGGTAATCCGGGTGTCTTTCCGTGGGGGTGGTCGGCAGGTACTTGGCGTCCAAGCGCCGCTTGACCTCGTCTTCCCCGTGTTCGCAGATTGCCTTGTGTAGGATCCTGGCCAGGTTGTTGTGTTGGTGGCCCTTGGTCTTGGTTTCGTCGAGGAGGTTCCGCAGCATGTTCCACGTCTTGCCCTTGTGCATCTGTCCGTCGGCTTCGTTGCAGGCCTCGTTCCACTGTTGGGTGCATAGCACCCTGCAGTGGACCTCGATCTGCCTGTTGAGCTCGGCGATCTTCTTCCTTAGACTTCGGTTGGTTCGTCGCTTCTGCCACCTCGCCTTTATGGACTGCTTGGCTTCTATCAGGTGGGCCAGCCGACTGTCCATCTTGTCTATCCGTTCGTCCGTCTCTAGCTCTTTGGTGGCTCCTTCCGTCGTCTCAACGACGTTGGCCGCCCATTGCTCGATGTCCGTAATGTCCTCTTGCACCGCGGATAGCGCCTTTCGAAAGGCGTCCCAGTCCGTAATGCGATGCTTCCTTATGCCGGTGTTGCCTTGGCCTTCGAGCGGTACGACGACCTCCACGATGTAGTGATCGCTGCCCAGCTCTTGGCCCGTGTTTCTCCATTTCGCTTCTCTTGATCCTCCGTCAGTTTTGACGAAGGTAAGGTCCGGAGTTGTGTCTCTCGTAACAGAAGTGCCAATCCTGGTGGGAAAGGCCGGATCCGTGATTAGGTTCAGTCCGACGTCGGTGGCGTCTTGCATCAGCTCTCTCCCCTTGACTGTCGTTCTGTGGTAGCCCCAGTCTTGGCTCGGAGCGTTAAAGTCTCCGCACACTACGAGCGTATTGCTCCCCGCGACTGAAGTTGCCTTGTGGAGCAGTGCCTTGAATTTCTGTTGTCCGTGGGACGGATTGCTGTAGACGTTCACCAGGAAAGTGCTCTCCTTCCTCTTCTTGCCCGTGATTACTTCCACCGTGCAGTGTTCGATGGCGCTTCTTCCGATCATTTCGTGTTCCACGAAGGTGATCCCTTTCCTAACGAAGGTGCAGACCCCTCTGCCCTTGCCCTTGGACGTGTCCCTTTTGCTCGGCGGGCTGTCGTGCGACCGGTAGCCCGGCAGTCTCGGCGTCTCTTCGCTGTGTGTTTCTTGAATCATTATGACGTCTGGTTTCCTCGTTAGTTGCTGCAAGTGTTGCTGCAGCACCGCTCTCTTGCCGGTAAAGCCGTTGCAGTTCCAGTGCCAGACCAAGAGGTCTCTCACTGGTGGTGTGGATGTTGCTGCACGTGCTGTCCCGTCCATGATTGCTGCAGTTTGGCGGTGATCTGTGCTTCCATACCTTGTATTTTTGCCTGTATCTGCGTCTGCAGCTGTGCTTGCGTTTGCGCCATCATGTTCTGGATCGTGCTCTGTATGTTCGTTGTCATCTGCTGAACCGTTTGCGTGAGCGCAGTAAGGCTTTCGTTGGTTACCTTGCTGATCGCCTCGAGACGGTCGAGTCTGTCGTCCTGTTTTTCGATTCTCTCCATTGTCTTTCGTTCCCTGGCGCCCTCTATGGCTCTCCTCTTGGGAGCCGGTCCCGCCGCTTTCGTGGCTCTCGGGTCCACCTCGACCTCTGGTTCGTCCTCGGTTATCTCTTCTTGTTTCCTCTCTTGTGCGGGCTTCGGCAGCAGCTGCTGCTTTTGCTGCATCGCAATTAATGTCGCTAGCTTCGCGTTGATTTCCTTGATGGTTGCGTCCTGTTCGGCGATTCTCTGCTTTAGCTTCTCGTTCTCGTCTCTTAGGGCTTTTATTACCACCCCGTTCTCTTCTTGGAAGTTCTTCGTGGCGTTTTGGGCCGGTGGTTGTCTCTTCTCTGCCATGTTTGCCTTGACTGTTTCGGCCCAGGCGACTCTTTCCCCCGATTGCGACGGTCTGTGGCGGCTGGCGCTCCTGCCTCCCTTGCTGTTGTCCCTCTTGCGGCTGCTGTCGCGCTGCCTCGAATCTCCGCGGGGTCTCTCGGCAGACGGCTCTCGCAGCGGCGGAAAGCTTTTCGGATCCAGTTGTTGCTGCTTGGCTTCCATCTTGCGTTCCCATTGCCGTTTTTTGAGCACATACGGCATCTTGTACTTGTTCTTGCATTCCCTCTCGCCCGTTGGATGCTGTCCCCCACAGAGCCTGCACTTGGGCTTGCATTCGCGTTTGTGATCCTCGCTGGGGTTCGCGATTCCGCAGCCGAAGCATACTCTGGTGTTGGGATTCGGGCATACGTCTCTTCTATGGCCGATCTTGCCGCATTGCCTGCACACGTCAAAGTGCTTGCGGTAAAGCCCGCACCTGACTAATATCGAGCCATACTTGACGTAGTTCGGTACTTTCTCTCCTGCGAAGAGTACTATCACCGTGGTTGTATTGCCGATTCTGTGCGCCTCCACCGCTAGGGGGTTGCACGGGTTCACGATGTTTTCGGCTATCTCCTCCGGGGTGTCGTCTACGGCTATGCCTCGGATGACTCCCTTGACCGTGCCGTCCGGCGCCGTTCGGTAGGCGCTGACTTCGTATGGCCTGTCTCCTACGTTAAGGGTTTTGACCTTAGAGTACAGCGTGGCACGCCTCTCGTCCGGGGTGCTGACCACGATGATGTTTTGCTGCGCGTTCGTGCAGATGGTGTCTGCTTTGGCTTCTTCCTTCGTTACTCGAGCCGCCGTCATGACGGCCGACATAATTATTGAAACCTCAGTTCTCGCTACGTTGAGACCTCCCCGTGGTCTCATGACTATCTTAGTGTCTTCCTTCGGCATGTCCATCGGCATCCTCGCCGCTTTCGTTACCGAGGCTGCAACTCTCTTAGCAAAGCTGGCCCTAGTCTTGGGTCTAGACTGGCGAGTAATGGCGGCGGACTCACCGTTTTCCTTGCCGGCCATGATCTGCTTGACGCGCTTGCCGGAGACCGACCAGCCTTCGACTTCTTCCGGTGTAATGTCCTCTCCTTGAACTTCAATGCACGTACGCCCGCCGAGACTGCCGATGCTCGGTGCTGACGGCATGTTGTCTCCCATCGACGTGGCCACTTCCATTTCGGACGCTTCCATTTCGGACGCCATCTTGGTCGTACTCGTCGCCGGGTTAGGCCTAGCGGCCGGGCCCGTCACCACCGGTGGCCGTACTCGTGGTAGGCCGACGTTAGGCTTAGAGAAAAGTCCGCACCGCACCAGAGAAAAGTCCTCGTAAATCGGGATAATCACGTACCGCTTGGTCAAAACTGGTACCGGTCGATGCCCCGCACCTTCGCGCACACTTTGGTACCAAATATATTGCGGTAACTGTAAATTAACACTGCGTTAATTGGCATAATAGCAGGGGCCGATGAGAAGCACGTCCCCTCTCGTCGGCGACCGCAGCGCCACCGCGCACTTCTTCAGTGAAATATATTGTTGAGCCGCTTACGCCATCCTTCGATTTGCGACGCCGCGGCCATGAAACTGTTCATGTGCAGCGCCTTAAGCCGTTCTACGACCCCATGGTATCTTCGTCCCCTTAAGTCACCAGGATGGCTCCTTTTTCTCTGGGGGGCATTGTGAAGAAGAAGATAGACCCCTTCGCTGGACGGTGATGAAGAAGAAGCAGTTGGGGAATCAGCATCGCGCAGATCGTGTTGGTCTTGATCGCCCTGCTTCCTCGCCGACCTCGACGCCATCCTCAATGTCCTTCTTGTACATTTGCTTCAAAATATAATTATACTGAACTAACTAGCACCTTGTAATACCTTTCCCTGGGTCTATGCTGCGCCTTGAAAAAGGCATGAAGGGTGGTTGATCATCAGACTATTCTCGGTCATCGCAAAACGCACTACCACTTTATCTGACGCCATCTTACAGATATATACTGATATTTTCTAAAACTCAGCTAAACCAGGCAACGAACTCGAAAGCCCGCCGGAATGCAGCGTCCTTAATGCTTTTAGCTGCTGAAAGGCTTTAACTTCGTGTAGCAAAGAAGGCATGGCGTTGTCTCCGCCACTATTAAGTGGCAACATTAGCCCCTTTCTCCGAATGCAATAACCAAGTCTTAGTTTAATTCGAGACGCAGTGGTGTTTCTCATCCCCAGTGTGCACGAAGCTTGTGCGTTCAGTTTTGCGTGTCATTATTTTTCTTGTTTGTTATTGTGTATTTATACTCGGCGGTTCGACGTGCAATGGCTAAGCTCTGATATCTCTCCAGATGTTTTATATTGCTTTTACATTCCCTCGAGTCTTACTCCACAACCGCTTGAAAGATTAACGCCAAACCGCATTTTGTTTTCTTTTTACTGTCCTCTGCCGGCGATTTCGAAAACAGAGGCAGACGTTTCCTCTCATGTGTTTTACGTGCTTTCATTCCAAACTATCTTGATGGCTTCAATCCGTGGCGCATAGTGTGTACTTTTTGTTTTAGTTTGTCTGCCGGCCATCGTAGAGCGGCAGGCCCGGAAAGCCGGAGCATTATATGTGCCGAAATCCAATAATGACGAAAATTGTACAATGTCAAATTCGACTTATTAGGGTAATTCATGGGCAACGCTGAACAGGTCTCGCCGGAGTAGAAGCCGCAGCGGCACTTTTTAGGTTTTGCAGCGGTTAACCGGCATGAGTATCAAAATGATTGTCGGCTGGGGCGGCCCTCATCTGTAAAATATAGGACTCAATGGGGATATCGATAAGCTGTCCACATTCGGCAACCTGGACCGAATGTACGCAGTCCAATTTGGGCTTCCCATATGGGCAAGAAATCGGAACGATCGGATAAATTTGGGCAGCCACTTAGCTCGTTGCAAATCACGCATGATCTCATTATGGCCTCCCCACATGGGCTACGGACAGGGGTGCACTTTGCATCGACTTGAGCCTTTTGAAAAGGTATAGTCATTCGTATCCGTGTCCACCTCATGTAAATAATTTGCTCTTTTCTAAATAATTTATTAGGAATATTGCTTATTTATATCCCCATTGCTCATTTGATATTCCCACCTATCCGTAGCCATTTCAGTTCAGCCAACAAAAAATGCCAAGAATTTATTCTAACATGCTACGATCATATCGGCAAAAAATGTTTCGCAATTAAAACTCTATTTTACTGCTCTTGAGCATGTTTTTGCAGCTTATCCAGATTTCATATGCCCACCAATTCCTGACAACAAAAGAGATAACACTGACGCGCTAGAGTTGGAACAAAAGCATAGAACAGAGAAGTTTTCAACAAGTCCATTCTTGCTTTATAGGTTCCGTATATGACTGAACATTTTACCATTAACAAGGTTAGTGATCAATAGTCCAGTATGTATTGCCTATTCGCTGTTATATATCTGCACCGGTAAACTTTTCAGCGTGTTCATATTATTCAACATTTCTCACCTTGCCTATCTTAGAAATGCCAAGCAATATGGTGCGTTCGAAAGTATATGGAACGCCGGGGGTGGTGTGCATGAGAAATCAATGTTCAAGCGCGCTGCTCACGTGTTCGAAAATTATTTAGGACTATATCTTAAATTATAAAGACGTACCTAATTACATATTTACCTGAATTACGTAATTACCTAGTGAAATAATAATCTAAGGCCTTGTTAAATAGTATCCACATACTTCGGTAAAAAACAAAACTAATTGGTAGTTTGCTTCTTTATCCCGAGTAATCTGATCCCGCGATGCAGCTGATTGGAGCGATATAAACTTAGGTTGCACATGACGCGTCCTACAATTTTTTCCTCCCGTTTCTTATTGCCTCTACATATACTAATTCATGCAACATATATGGCGTCATTTTCACACCAGACCTAAACGACGAACTGAACAGAGCGCTTTTTTCAATGCTTTCTAATTTCTTCTTCATTTACGAGTGAGTACACGTATACAGGGAACGCGAATGCATCCTCAGAAAAATGTTTACGGGCGAAAATATCCCCTTGAAAAAAACACTTCAGTCTTCGACGCCTTGAGAATATTTTCTAGAATACGCGCTATGGAGCCGACTATCTAGAATAAATAATTTCAGTGAAAATTTATGACAGCAATATTTCCGCCGGGGTGGTGCAGTGGTAAGACGCCCGACTACTGCGCCGGAGTACCTGGGTTCGAACCCGACCGCGGCGGCTGCGTTTCGATGGAGGCGAAACGAAGAGGCGTCCGTGTGCTGTGCGATGGCAGCGCATGTTAAAGATCCCCAGGTGGTCGAAATTACTCCGTAGCTCTCCACTATGGCTCCTCTTTCTCTCTACCCACTTTCACTCCCACATTCCTCCCTTCCCTTACTGCGCGGTTCAAGTGTCCACAGAAACAAGTGCGACAGATACTGCGCCTTTCCCTTCCTGTGGGCCAACCAATCAATCAATAAATATTACCGAAGAGGGATTCTATTTTCAAGCATTTTCATTCGTTGCTGCTAAATGTGTTTGTAAGACCTCGGATAGCATCGGACGCCAAAATTTGGCTTCGGATTCTTAAGTAACAGACTGTCGCACGAACAAGAAGTCGAGGCCATTTTGACTGAAACAACACAGTGTTTTATATATTTTGAATCTGCCATCGTAATACTGGAAAACTTAGTGTGTTTATTAGGGCGTGCACTGCTCAACAATACAAAAAAGCCTAAAATTGCATCATCGTGTCTATTATGTGTATCCAACAGTTTATAATGTGCAACACGTGGCCGGAAAAATAGACTCATTTTAATGATTGTACTACATGTTTTCTGCAATAAAATGTGTACGGATGCTGCTATTATGGTTGGGAAAATTTTAAACCGCCCAGTACGGCGTCCCCTTTTTCAGGTATTTAGAGGAATTATTACACAGTGATACTGCTAACAGTTGCATCTTGCCTGTACTCACCTATGGGGCTGAAACGTGGAGGCTAACCAAGAGAGTTCTACTTAACTTGAGGACAACCCAGAAGGCTATGGAACGAAAAATGGTAGGGGTAACGTTAACAGATAGGAAGCGTGCAGAGTGGGTCAGAGAAATAACTCGTTACCGACATTCTAGTGGACATTAAGAAGAAGAAATGGACATGGGCAGGACATGTAGTGCGAAGAGAGGATAACCGATGGTCGCTTAGGGTAACAAATTGGATTCCAAGGGAAGGAAAGCGTAGCAGGGGGCGGCATAAAGTTAGGTGGGCGGATGAGGTTAGGAAGTTCGCAGGGGTCAAGTGGATGCAGCTAGCACAGAACCGGGTTAATTAGAGGAATATAGGATAGGCCTTCGTCCTGCAGTGGGTATAGTCAGGCTGATGATGATGATAATGCTGGCGCATAAAGTGCTAAAAACAGCGGCCACGCCAGCATTCCATGAGAACGATTCCATGCGACGAGAGCCTCTAAACGGCATGTGTAGCTCCTGAGATTGTGAAATGCAGACCGAAATTCTACTGGTGAAATATTATGAACAGTGTTTAGAGATTCAACATTTGAGAAAGAGCCAATATTGCAACAGTCAAGTTTCGCGAACACAACTGCAAAATTGATCGTCTTCAGCGAAATTTCACGACTGCTTCGACTGATTTTTCATATGAAAATTAACGAAAGCAGTTAAAAATATTTGTTTCCAGAATTCTACAATAGCCCAGCTGTTTAATTCCTCGCAACAAGTGGTTACATGCGTATACTAGGGAAGCCACAACTTGTTTCAAGGCGTATATAAGAGTGTTATTTGCTGCAAATGTTTGATATTATAATTTTCCGCCATAATCGACATAGACTCAGCGGTATATTCCATATATAATATCCATGTGCACTGCGAAAGTAACATGAAATGCAGCCAGAATGACGTTACACGTTTCCAAGCGAATCTCCAATTAAGGTCTGATCCGGAAATCTACATCAAGAGATAGTTGTGGTTTGCATAACGATTTGAATTTACTGCGTCTTCGTGGATGTCTTGCTACTGATGGAAAGATTTTGGTAGTCATGCGCCCTCATACAGAGAATCAACCGGAAATATCAATTACAATACATAAAGTTACTGTTCAGTCACAGCTAATAATTCTTATATTACGGACGATAGTTCATTACAATTACATTTTAATGCAAAACATTCGCGAGCATAGAAAGGCCGACTGCAAATTTTCGTTACCTACAATAAAGCAGTTGAGCCCATGCCAAAAATATGATCGCTAAGTTCATTACTTTTCAGTCAGCAATTATTTAGATGCTGCGACTCAGCCGATGGTTCGATCATACTAAAAATAGCTTTCTGGTAGGAAAAAGATAATTGCGCTAAGGGCAACATCCACTCCACCACTCGAAAGCTGATAAGGTGGAATATTCGGCACAATACGAATATGGGCCAAATAGACTAACAAGATATGAAAGGAGATGGACGAACTGAAAATTCATAATTCAAATAACCTCAAACAAAATGTAGACTAAGAGGAGATCTTCATCGTAAACCAGTCATGGACGCCTTTAGTTGAGAGTGTTAAATTCGGTTGTCTTTCAGCAATCGTATCAAGTGCTGAATTAGTGCACGAATTTCACTTCTATATACAAACACCACGGTCGCTGCCAAATATGTACGCAAGATGTACACAGTAGGTTTAACAAAGCTAGCCTTGCGACGTCTGAAGCGTTGGGTTGTAATAAAACCAGTTATGCTACTTTTATGTTTTTTCATACTCTTTGTAATATTTCTTGATTATGTAATGCAAAATATATTTGGTATCACTACTAGCCGATGAGATGCGCGTTCTAAAACGGTTAATAGGTCAGCTAAACATCTGAGCTGCCTCGACGGTAGCTCAACGCGCGAAGGTTTTAGCATATGTCCTTCTGGAACGATACACGAAAATATGCACACATCACGTAGTGCAGAAAATACCGCCTTTGTTATCATTTTACAGCTCAATCTAACCGCTACTACTCAATCAAGCTGAAAAACGGGCAAAACAATTATGGAGCACTCCTAAGCTCCATCTTCGAGAGTACGACTAGATAGCTTAGGAGAGCCCCCGACATAGGTCACGATCTGGCGAAGTAGTTTTTACTGGTCTGCATGGCAGAGTTGTAGGGTGCCTGGCTTGGTATTAAAGAGTACTGGAAGGTTGATTTTTTCTACATTTCCTCCTAAAATTTGCGACCCAAGTTGGAAGCTTCGGTCGAATTTCTGATAATATGTGGTGTCTTTAGGGGCCGCGAACCACTGAAAAATCTATACCCTGGCATGCCAGCTGATATCAGCCTTCTGCCAACACCATTCCCTTTTCTTCTCTATTGCAACACTGACGCTAGAGTTTCTGACTAACGGTATCTTTAATGATAACGCGTTTTAACAATCATAACTATATTTCTCACAAAATATGACGTGAAGTGCAGAGGCATGGCACACTACAATTTTACACGTATAGTATAGGCATGGTTCAGAATTGAAGGCTTTCCCATAAACAGTCCTTCTTTGTTGCATTTTAGGACGGCTCTAAGCGTATTAATAATTACAAATTCCTCCACAGCCAAGTAGCTTATTCTAAGCAGGCTTTTGTGTTGAGAGCACCAAGAAATGAAATATATATTCCTATAATTAAGGGAGACCCTTGGTTAGCTCGAAAACGCACATTTTCTGAATGCATGTAGTAGTATTCGCTTCATTTTAAAAGCTGATGCTAGAATATTTCACCAACCACATTCTCGGAAGAAACATTCGGCAGCTGTGCATCGCTTGAATCTGAAGAAGCAGCAGAAACTTCAGGCAGCGCCTAAATGAGCTTCTTTTTTCAAGCCGAAAACAAGGTCAGAACTGGTCTTATCCCTGTTAATATTCGGTTCATTGGTCGTTGAAGGTCTCAAGCCACCAACACTCTACACCGACGTGAACAGCGGAAATGCAAGGTTTCAAATAAAACCGCTGCTCTTCAGGGCAAACATCATGTATGCAGCTGTTTCGATGGTCTCTGTTTTTCGACAGCAATCCTAGTGCTGTCCATAACGCTTTTAAAACAACAAAAGTGCTTGATAGCGGGATATCAACGTGGTCTTCTTCGAGCCTCTTTTTTTTTCGAAAACCTGCCTTCTTCAGTTTGTAACAAGACAGTCGGCTTGACTGATGTCAGACGAGGATGTAATAACCTAATTGATGAATTCATTGCGCTTCCCCTAAGCAAACACTATAAGAAAAGATTTTATGGATTTCAATTTTTCGTATGATTGCTAAGCATGCCGCTGCCTTTTTGGCTTCATGTAAAAAGTGTATGAATCAGTGGCACAGAGAACAGTGTAAACTTAGAGGGCCCTGTGACATTAGCCACGGTTCTACGGATAAGTATGCGTCAGCACTATTTGGCTCTCCTAGAAAGGCAGGTTGCTAACATCATAGATTGCTTTTCTTTACTCCCGCACTCACTACCGATTCTATGCTCTTTTGTCTTTTTGGACGTGACCGGATTGTTTCGTATGGCTTGCTTATCTTATAACTTTACGTAGGGCACTTATTTGTGCTGACAACTTGTCATTGCAAAAGCCTTTGTTGAGATAGAACGCGAAGTGAGAGGAAGACTAAGATAATTAAGGGGGGTCTCGAGGATGGATTTTGGTGCCCTAAAAAGTATTCCTAGGAGTCACGAATATATGGCAGGAAGCATCTACAGAGCCACATGGACTCTGTAAAGGCTACAAATGCGTAACTTCCGTTGTGCAGACCACATTTTCTGTGCACCGCAATCAATGCACTGTTTCTAAAAGAGCGTATAAGGATGTCGCCCCTCTATCTAGGTTTTTAAGCGACGTCAGCACTCCGTTTGTCTCTTACATATATTGCCGTCGACGTGTCAGAGACGAAGTGTCAATATTGAGCACTTTCGATGATCAATATCCGCTGCCAGCTGTCTCTATTGATATACGACATATTTGCAGTTATCCAACACTTTCCTCTATGGTGTTTCTATCTAAATAACCTCCACGTTCAAGGGTTCAACGCAGCGGATTTATATTTGTGGATTTATGGTATCCATTGATCCGTATATTTTTTCTTTGAGAACGAGGACTCGCGCTCACACTGAGCAGAACAGAAAGAATAGAAAAGTCGAAACAGGTTCAGGAAAGACAAGAAATATCTTTATTAATATTCCCAATACTTCACACACATGTGAGCGATGTTTTGGTTTACTCATACCAATTTTCAGCATCAAAAAGCAGTTTCGACCTTCCAGTGGTTGCACTCAGGTACATTCGTAATGATCACTGAAGTGCATCACCGCCTACTTCTCAATCAATGCTGTCTCAACCCATCACAGTTCATACTTCGGAAATTTAATGATAATTCATCATGATCATTTTACCGGGACGGCTGGATGTCGCAATTTTTCATTACATCAAGGGGTTAGATTAGTAGCTGCTGACTTTCTAATTCAGGCTGCAGGTTGTTCACGCGTTTTTGGCTTAGGCAAGTCAACATCGCCAGTTTGACTACACCCTTTGCATGATAAATGCCTCTCCTGTATTTACCCAATTACACTAGTCATGTGCATCGCCAGAAACTTCATCTAAGATGTCATCCTTAGAAACATCGTCATCACGTACGTCCGGAAAAATTTCAACCGGCCCCTTCTATGCTTCCCTTTGTAAGGCAACGATGGTGTAGAGGTAGAACATATGCCTCCCGTACAAGAGAATCCCAGTTAGAATTCCCCTAGAGCATAACTATCCGCCCTATTAAGAATCCACGTGTTGATGGAGTTCCATCATCCGGGTTTCTGGGCAGTCAAGCGCAGGCAACCATTGCCTGGAACATGCTCTTCACTAAAACAAGATTTGATCACGCTGGTGTAGTAATCAGCTACCCCTTCTCATATGAATACATTATTGCACTGCTAAGCAAATAGAAAATTTATAACAGGCGACCACCCAGTCTAGAAACTTCTCACATGCTTACTGAAATGTTAGAACAAAATCCCGGGTTGCTTAGAGACCACAATAATTATATTTTACAATAAATACTATGCCTATGCTGCAGTATTAGACACATGATTTTTGGCGGTAATACAAAGAGACTGAAGACATTGCGAAAAGTTTAAATTTCGCTCTTTGATTGGAAGCATAAATGTGTGTAGTAGATTTTTTGTACTGAGTAGATATTCATAGTTATGCTTAAGGTTTGCTCTGCTGAGGGGATTAAATAAAATCGCGTTATCTGGCAATGCTATACATAGACGCTGAGTGTATGGGGAGTACGTAATCTTAACTTTGTCTATGCGGAAATTAACATAACTATAATCAGGAACATTTTCTAAAAATGCACTCTTCTTTTTCTGAAATAAAGCGAGAGCGATGTGGCTGGTGACGGAGTCAATTATTAGTACTGAGTCGTTTTTACTCCAAACGTTGACTTTAAAAACCAAAATCCCTTCCGCCGCGTTTTACAATGCAAATAATACGAAGCACTGGGCGCGGGTTCTGTTATTTTAAAATATAATATAGCAAATTATGGGTCCGCACGAGACTAAAATCCGTCTTCTACATGCAGAAAACACATGGAGAAAACAAGAACTGTATAAATAAAACGTATCCAACTCTAATTTTAAGCACAATAAAATGAAACCTTTCTTGCCCATTGATTGCGAAAATGTAGCATATACGAAAGTAATTGGAGCCACGCAATCAGGCTCTAGCATATTTGTTAGAACTAAACCAGTCGGGAAGTGGAGCTGCGCTCTTATTTACCCCCTGCTTAGTGTCACTGATTTAGCCTACTGAATACCTTCATATCCATCTAAACCGACAACACCTCCGTGAAGTATTCGCATTGCAGCAGTCAACAACGCTGGCAAGAAAGTAGCCTGGAACGTTCGTATACAACCTCGCAATTAGAATTCCAAGGGGTTAGAACGAATAATGTATCGACGTTACAACAACTTTTTATTGAAGCACTCCGTAATTGCCAACTGCCAATATGGTTTCACAAAACAAAGATCAGCTGAGCACGCATTACTGGATCAAAAAGAATACATATTAAATAACTTCGAAGATCAGCTTCTCACCTTGGGTATCTTCGTTGACTTTAGCAAAGCATTTGACACGCTTAACCACGAAACTATGTTTAAGAAACTCGACCATTATGGCATACGCGGGCACGCCCTCTGTCTCATTAAATCATATTTCAGCGCTCGCTATCAGTATGCGCTTATAAATCAGTTCCCTTCTGATATGGTTCCAATTAGAAATGGAGTACCCCAGGAAAGCCTTCTGGGACCTCTTTTATTCAACATATATATCAATGACATATCCAACATAAGCAGTTTAGTTAAATACATCATATATACAGACGACACAAGCTTGTTCTTCTCTTCGCGGGACATTAAAGAACTAACCTACAACGCAAATACAACTTTGACGTCATTATCAGACTGGTCATCGCTAAACTCATTAAAGATAAACAAGGAAAAAACTAAGGCTTTATTATTCCATCCAAAGGGGCAACACATAATCAATGTGCCAATCCTCTATTTAGCTAACGCTCCCATTGAGTATGTACAAACATATACCTCACTTGGTGTCGTGTTTTCAGCCACTATGTCCTGGGATGCCCATGTGAGCAAAGTCTGCGCAGCTCTCTCTAAATATGTCGGGATTATTGCACGGAATAAGTATATTCTTGCTGTCAAGACAAAGCTGCACCTTTACTACGCGTTCTTTTATTCTTATGTATCGTATTGCTTCCTTGTTTGGGGAAAAACCACAGCTTCTAACATCCAGAAGATCTCAATTCTGCAGAAAAGAGTACTTCGTGTAATTGCCAACGTGCCATATGCCGCACATACAAGTCCGATCTACCTGCAATACAAAATAATACCGATCAACAAAATGTTTGACTACAGGTTTGCATCCTTCTATAAAAAAAGCTACGGCCAATAACAACACATTCTTTTCTAACATGGTGGTACTTACCCGACACCAAACGCCGTATACGACACGAAAAAGCCCTACCTACTCTTTACCGCGATGCCGAACAAATTACGGTCTTTCTACACTAAAATATATACTCCCCAAGTATTTAAACACACCGTTTTATGACCAGTTGCAGAGTATGTCTTCCGCAGCTATTCGGAACACATTCCTTGAATAAATTGATTGTGCTGTGCTTCTGCAAACATGTATTGAATTGTAATGTTATGTAACCACTATGTTTCTTTTTCCTTTCTTTTTCTGTCTTTTTATTCCTGGACGTCCGATGTACCCTGATAATTTTGAGTGTATGCGTCTTTTACCTTCTATTTCTTCCGTGTGTAACAACAAGTGTATATCAATCTCGCCCTTTCAGTCGCTACAAAACTGCCTCTTTGTAGGGGTGGCGAGGCTTGTCAAGCGGTCGTAACGACTGCTTTTATCTTGCCGCCCTCAGTTTTTTGTAAAGAAAACTGGAAATAAACTGATTGATTGATTGATTGATTGCAATTGTGAAAGGCGTCGCCGATCGTCATGAAATAATTACTCGTATCTTAACACTCAGGTTTATTTTCTCGTCCACAAAGAAGACAGCCTAAGCTCTCGTGCTGGTTTTAATAAGCAATGCAGAATAGAAAATACAACGACGCATGTTCCCGAAAAAATATAGCATTCAGTGCGTTTTCATATTGCTGCCTACTAATTCATAAATATAACGCTCACCTGCATTGCTATGACTTGAGCACAGCCTGCGCAGATTGGCTGCACAAAATCAGTTAACTAGCGACTTAATAAAATATTTCTATATGCCCACAGTAGATCCTTCATAACCTATGATCTCGGCATGTCTCCACTTCAAATAAGATTTTGTGACCTTACATAACCCGGAACTTTTCATTTCAAATTGTACCTCTAGCAGTAGCTAGGTCTTCAAATCAAGTCTTTATGCTTATATTTCTGCCTATTTATTAGTAAAAGATGGCGGAGATCTCCAAAGCAAACATATTGCGGGAAAGGAGAGGAAACGCATGTACTTTTCAAATATAATAATGATGTTTTGAATCAGGAGGGTTAAGAAAATCCCCTGTTGCCGCAAATTGCCAGTAGCTGTGCTGATAGCGCCTGTGCCGCGTCTGAAACATTGTCTGTCCGTGACGTCACTGGTCACATGTGTGCTTGCTATATAAGATGCTGTTCGCGTGAAATAAAGGGTTGTTGTTATCGTGCCGGGATCGGGGCAAGTCTCAGTTCCTTCCTGCCCGCTGCCCGGCCGCGCTCGGCGTCCGGCCAGGGACCGAACGCGACATGGTGTCAGAAGTGGGATCCTCTGGCGTTTGAGAGGCGTTGCCTTAACTTCGTCAACGGGCGCCATGTCAGAGGACAACGCAGCCAAGCCCTCCCACGGCATGTTCGCGGTTCCAGCTCCGCCAAGGTTCGACCGGACGTCCGAATGGCCTTCTTGGATCCAACTCTTTGATGACTACCGCTTCGCCTCGGGCCTAAATGAGCGGAATGAAGAAGCGCAGGTCCGGACGCTACTTTATACGATGGGCAGGCAAGCAAGAGAAATCTTCTCTACTTTTTCATTACCTGAAGAAGAACAGAAGCAATACGAAGTCGTCAAAAAGAAGTTCGACGAGCACTTCGTCGCCGCAAGGAACCTTGTTTATGAGAGCGCGTGCTTTCACCGTCGCACTCAAGAACCTGGAGAGTCCGTCGACCAATTCGTTACCGCGTTGCACACGATGGCGGGCCGGTGCGACTACCAGGAAAAGGAACGCATGATTCGCGACAGGTTCGTGGTCGGCCTCAGGGACGCTAAGCTCTCTGAGTCGCTTCAAATGGATGCGAATTTGACTCTCGCCAGCGCTTTGGCAAAAGCGCGTTTAAAGGAGACCGTCCAACGACAGCAGCTGCAACTGCGAGAAACCGGCGACGAACCCTTGGTAACGGCGACCGGCAATCTTGACGCGGTCAGCAACCAAGGACAGCCCAGAAAGTATTCTTCAGGACAGCACTCGGACAGCTCGTCAAAGAACTATTCATCTGGAATACAAGGTCCGCGTCCCAGAGTCCAGTCCTACCGACCAGGCACCCCCGGGTCATGCCCCAACTGCGGTCAAGGAACGCACCCTAGAGCCTCGTGCCCGGCAAAAGCAGCCAAATGCAACTACTGCGGTTGTTCCGGACACTTCGCAGCTGTATGTCGAAAAAAGGCTGCACGTGATGGAAAGAAGGTACAGCTTTCTTCTCTCCATATGGACAAGGCGGCGTTCTTCGTTGGCGTAGTGAACGGGGAGTACTCTAATTCTCGGTATGTACAGGTCGTCATTAACGGCACTGCGGCGTTCGCTAAAGTTGATTCCGGTGCCGAAGTTTCTGTTGTGCCCTCGACGTTTCCCGGTTTACCTACCAGGCTAGAAAAGTGCGACCTAATCCTAACAGGCCCGTCGAATGAGCCACTGAATGTTTTGGGAAAGTTTCATGCCACTATCCAGTGGAAACAAAACACTGTACAGCAAATTGTGTACGTGGTCTCACCATTACGCTCCGTACTTTTGGGTCTCCCAGCGCTTGAGGCTCTGGAAGTTATTAAATTTGCGGACTCGGTCAGTAGCGCAACAGCCGTCGAAGCTTCCTACCCGCAGCTTTTCAGTGGTCTAGGAGCGATAAAAGGAGAATACAAAATTAGACTAAAGCCGAACTCGACACCTTTTGCAATTCATGTTGCGCGTCGCATAGCCTTACCCTTGCGTGACCGAGTTAAGCAAGAGCTCGAGCGTATGGAGCGAGATGGCGTGATCCGCAAAGTAGAAGAACCAACAGAATGGTGTGCAGGAATTGTGCCAGTACTCAAACCATCTGGAGCGGTTCGTATTTGCGTTGACTTGACTCAATTAAACAAAAGTGTACTTCGCGAACGCTATGTCATGCCGACTGTGGATGATAGCTTCGGTCTTTTAGGTGGTTCGTCTGTGTTTTCGAAGTTGGACGCCAACTCCGGCTTCTTTCAGATTAAGTTGTCGCCCGAATGCCAGTTGTTAACTACGTTCATAACGCCAGTTGGGCGGTACTGTTTTCAAAGACTGCCGTTTGGAATAACGTCAGCACCCGAGATCTTTCAGAGGAAAATGTCGCAGATACTTGAAGGAATCCCAGGCGTGATAAACCTAATGGATGATGTGCTCATTTTTGGTAACGACAAGGCTCAACATGACGAACGCCTGCGTCTAACTTTAGATCGTCTCTCCAGTGCCGGTGTTACGCTAAACAAAGAAAAGTGTGCCTTTGGGGTAACTGAGATAAAATTTCATGGCTGTGTGCTTAGTAAAGATGGCATCAAGCCGGATCCTGAAAAAGTTCGTGCTATCAAAGAACTGGCGACGCCAGCTAACGTGTCTGACGTTCGACGGCTGCTCGGTATGGCTAATCATCTGGCAAGATTCATACCAAATTTGGCTTCGAAAACGGTGCCTTTACGTCACTTGCTTTTGAAGGGTTCCGAATGGATGTGGGGACCAGCCCAAGAGCAAGCGCTGTCGTACGTCAAAGACGTTATCTCTTCGAAGCGCGTCATTGCTAACTATCATGTAAAGTACCCTACGATTCTTTCCGCTGACGCGTCATCATTCGGTTTGGGGGCCGTATTGATACAAGTTCAACCAAACAATGAAAAAAGACCTGTTGCATTTGCGTCACGCTCGCTGACGCCTGCCGAAACCAGATACTCTCAGATTGAGAAGGAAGCGTTGGCAATGACTTGGGCGGCAGAACGATTCGAAGGGTGCATCAAAGGTCTTGAAATTGTGTTTGAAACCGACCACAAACCACTTGTAACGTTGTTGGGAAAATGACCTTTAGATGTTTTGCCTCCTCGTATTCAGCGCTTTCGCATGAGACTTATGCGGTTCAGCTTTACGGTTGTGCATGTCCCGGGTAAGAGCCTCGTTACTGCAGATGTATTGTCTAGAGCCCCGATTCAGGGAAACCAAATTGATGCTCATGCGCTGAGTGTTGGCGAAGTCGCGAAATTCGTTTCGGGCTGTTTGAGAAATGCCGTCGAGGCTAGCCTTTTTGAACGAGTCAAAGCTGAACAAGCAGCCGATGAAGTCTGTCAAACTCTCACAAAATTCAGCCTGGAAGGCTGGCCCAAGTTCTCATCGCTGTCGATGGTGTTGCGTCCATACTGGCAGGAAAGAGCAACGCTGACAGTCGCTGAAGGCGTGCTACTCAAAGGTGTGCGGCTAGTGATTCCACAAAAATTACGCGCAGAGGTCTTGACGCGCTTGCACGAGAGTCACCAAGGAATCGAGAAATGCAGAGCTCGAGCCAAAGAGTCCGTATGGTGGCCTGGGTTGAGTTGCCAGCTGAGAGCGTTGGTAACTGATTGCCCAGTGTGCGCGGAACACAGGCAACAAAAGTCGGAACCAATGATTCCGACAACCACTCCACAGCGTCCTTGGCAAAAGCTAGGTGCTGATCTCTGCCATATTGAGGGAAACTGGTATTTGGTGGTAGTAGATTATTTTTCTAGATACCCAGAGGTAGCCTTGCTATCTTCGACAAAAAGTGTCACTGTCATTATGCACCTCAAAAGTTTCTTTGCAAGACATGGCATACCAGAGGTTGTCATCTCAGATAATGGAACACAATTTGTTTCTCAGGAATTCCAGTCTTTTGCTCGTGACTATGGCTTCCGCACTGTGAC